>NC_051074.1:31363979-32108979 GCF_004664715.2 Peromyscus leucopus
AACCCAGAGGTCGCCTCTGCAACGAAAGATCACATCGTGTCAGCCATGCGACGTGCACGGCCTGCCTAGAGATAGACGTGTAGTCTCCTCACACATAGAGCGTTGTGAGGTGTCACTATACACTCGAGATCATACCCATCGGAGTGACGTGGAGTCATGTGCAAAACAGTCAAGCCTCGATGGTGTCACCTATGTGCGGTGCTCCGTGACGTAGCGCCTATCAGGGTCCCATGGGTGAGTCTGCAAGTGCCACCATACCAGCACTGCATCTAAATACTCAGTCGCCCCCTCCACTCCCATGCCTGTAATCATTCTGTCTTCTCTTCTTTCATATCTACTCCTATGTAAATCTACTAAGTGTATCAAGGGTAATTAAGTGAAATAGCACATCGAGTGACATTTGAATGGGTGGAGTCATAGTGATTATTTGTTCTATATATAGGCATGTATGATATATACATACCACATACATATAAACATATATAATAGTGTTTAAATACACACACACATATATATATCCCACACCCACTGTTGTTATGTTTCTGTGAAGAATCCTGATTAATACACTTCTATTTGAGCCAACTTATAAGACTCCTTTGAAATTTGTATTACTGCATAAAATAACCTGCCATCTTGATAGCACAAAGTTCAATTTGCAATTCCTTCCACTACAAATTTACTAAACCCAGGCTAAAATGAATGGCGGGGTGTTGGCTGTGCCCTTGAATTACAGTGTGTCTTGATGTGTCCTTCTAATCAATGTGCTTTGGACATGCTATGGATGGGTCAAAATATTTTCATTTTCACTTTGTCAAACTAATCATATCTGACTCTTTTAATTTTGCAAAAATGTCAGATCAATGTTTTATGTAATATCATACACAAAGCAGGGCTTTGTTGAACCCTGAGATTCCATTAAATGCCATCTGTAATGCTCACAAGTAACTTAAAAATTGTTGCAATTCTTGTTTATTTCCTCTTTATTTTCAAACTGAGCTCCAAGAATATTTTCCACTTAAAATTTTTAATGTTCTAAATTTAAAAATAATTATTCAGAAACTTTGGCTCCTGTTGATAGAATGACATTGATAATATTTTAAATCTATCTTTTTAAAACATAACCAGAAATTTCCCACTATTTCATACATAAATATGTAGGTAGATGCATCCATATATGTATATGTATATCTATATTATAATATAATTAAGTTATTGACTGTTCCTTGGAGAAAGATGGTTTTGTTGTGAGGATTTCACATTGGAAAAATGCTTCTTTTTACAATAACTATATTGTCATTTATTCCAAGGACTACTGGCTCACACAGCAAAGTGACCTTAGCAATAACTTTTGTTGTTTATGAATTCTTTAAAATTTACAATTCATGATTAAATGCTTATATTAAACACATTTCTACTTTAGAGTTAAGAGTACTATTCAGAAGAATTATTGAAATAGATGAGCAGTTACCTCAAAACAATCAGGACTAGAGCTAAAAGAAAGACTCAAATAAAATTTGAGTTTATCCTTAAAAAGTTATAGACATGATCAACACTTGGAGAGAATTTAAGAAGATTTAGTTTATATTTAAAAAAAAAAGACCCACTCTTCCCTCCTTTCTTCTTTCCCTTCTCCTGCTTTGTTTTCACATCCTAATCCATGCTCGCCCCCCATATTTCCCCAGAAAGACATTAAAAATGAGGAAAGGAAAAATGTTAAATAATACTGTAGATGTTGGAAAAGAAATCATAGTTTGCATTTTAGACAAAAGCTCAAGTGCTTTAAACACATATATTTTAAATCTGACGCCTCTCCAAAGAATGAGGGACAATCATACACACAGACACAGACACACAGACACGCACAGACACACTCTTTCTCTACACACACACACATACACACACACACACACACACACACACTGAGTATACAATATGATGCTAAGGAAATGATGATGCCCAACTGCAATAAGATTTAGAATTCTGACCTTTGACCTTGAATGTTCAGCTTAAAACTGAAATCCTTGGACCTCTTTATAAACCGAAAAACAGGTGGATTTCCTTCATTTAAATTAAAATTGTGTTCTGTTAAATGCTGCGTTGATTTTTCAACTTCTCTGGAGGAGCAGATGTTTTGGATTCTTTTTGTTTCCACAAAGATATTATTTTTGGTATTGTGTTTTATACAAGCCTTAAATACGTGATTTAAAACATTAGACTTTAAAATTACATTCGGTTTTTTTTTCCACTCTGATTTCACTGAGCCTTAAATTAAGAGGACATACTGGAAAGGAAGAAGTGGTGGGGACCAAGCTGGTGTTCTTTTCTGGAGCTGAGGACTGAACCCAGGGCTAGGCAAGCGCTCTACCACTGAGCTAACCCCCAACCCCTCAAGCTGGTGTTCTTAAAGGACCTAGAAAATGAATAAAAATGAAGATGTTAGGGTTGTGTTTAGAGATAGCAGACTGAACATGTTATACCCTTCACTCCACCTCTTAAGAGACTTCAAGAGTATATAGCAAGAACAGGCAGAAGTCTATGTGTATGGAGGAAAGCGGAAGGAGACAGCAGAAGAAATGTATTTGGATGCGTGAAACAGTTGGAAGGGTGGTAAAAGGGCAGGAAGAAAAGGATTCTAAATTGGGGAAAAGAAAAGCACCAAGAAGTCCCTGAGTCTGAGGTGACATCAAAACTATGTGAAGTTGTGTTTAGAAACAAACAATGGGTTCAGTCCTGTGAGCAGTTATACCCCCTCCTGCTTCCCTGGCCACTCCGCTGAAGGCTGAGTGGGAATGCCTGTGGCTTTCCCTTACTCTTTGACAGTTACAGAACTGTTCTCAGTTTGCGAAGATGCAGGGAAGGACTGGGTTCACCCGAAGAATCCAGAGCCTTCTCCTCCATTCCAGATGAATCCTTCACCTTAACACGTCTGCAAAATATATGTAGCTTATGCAAGGTAACAGGTTGTAAGTTTCTGAGGATAACTCAATGAGCAATTTTCACAAGGATGATCTTTTATACTGAGTACCACAAGGAGTCAGTTCAGTTACTGTTATTTAAAAGGTGTGCGGGGACAGGGAAGATGACTCAGTGGGTGAAAACGCTTGGTGAGCAAGTGTGACAAACTAAGTTCTGGTCACTAGTAACCACAGACCAAGCCAGATGCAGTATCTCAAGCATCTATATAATCCCAGTGTATCCCTACTAAGAGTTGGGAAGTAGAGATGGGAGACTCTTCAGCAGCTTGAAGGCAGCTAGCTTAATTTACACAGAGGCAGAGACAAATAAGGCATCTCAAATAAGGGGGGGGGGCAAGAACCAATATCAAAAGGTTGCTCTCTGAACTGCACACTAGCACCATCATACCCACAAGTCCTGAACCACACATGCATACGCACCCTGTCTTAGTTACTGTTTTGATGAAACACTGTGACCAAAAGCAACTTGGGGGAAGGAGGGTTTATTTCCCTCACACTTCCATATGTTTATTCATTATCAAAAGCAGTTAGGACAAGAACTCAAACAGGGGAGGAACCTGGAGGCAGGAGGTGATGCAGAGGTCATGGAAAGACATGAAGGATGCTGCTCACTGACTTCCTCCTGAGGACCTGCTCAGCTTGCTTTACCATAGCACTGAGGACCACCAGTTCAGGAGTGAAAGCATCACCACAATAGGCTGGGACCTCCCACATCAGTCACTAATTAAGAAAGTGCCCTTCAGGCTTGCCTACAGGGCTATTTCTCAGTTGAGGTTCCTTCCCTCCGATGACTCTGATTTGTGGCATACAACTAGCCAGCACCCTCTACACACATACACAAAGATATGTAGTAATTATTTAAGAGAAATTTCACTTTTTCTGAATATAGTGAAATATACCCGTGGTCCTGAATACTTAGAAGACTGAATAGGAAATCATTTAAGACAAGGAGTTCAAGATTTTCCTGAACAACAAAAAGAGGATCTTAGGGAAAGCTACATCATTTACTTAAAATAAATGGTAGAGAGAGCAAACAAGTAGATCAAGTCTAGAAGTGTTTGGAAAGTCAGACAGACATGACTGGGTGACTGATTTAAAGTGGAGAATATTGGGATTGGTCCAGATGCATCCTATATAGAGAATGAATTTCTGTGCGGTTCACTGGATCAGAAATTCAGTAAATACTATACCTGGAGCAGGATGAATTCAGCTCAGGGCATGAGAAGAGTCAGGAGCCAAGAGGACTTCATAACTAGAAGGGCTGGAGCAGGACTCCACTCGATTTATGTGAGTGGGAATGATCAGCCAGGATACAATGAAGCAGAGAGGTCAGGTAAGATTAACAATGGAAAGTATATGAAGAAAAAGTAGAAGCCTTCAGATCAGATCTCAAGAGGTCTATGCGTACTTAAATGGTAGTCAGAACAAATGATCCTGGGAGAAGACTAAAATGTGGACAATGAGAAGATGGGAAACAAAGAATCCAAGAGCAGAAAAAAAAAAAAAAACCACATGGATCTTGGACATTGGTCATGCATGTGGGGAGGAATGGCGCGCGTGCACGCGCGCATGTGTGTGTGTGTGTGTGTGTGTGTGTGTGTGTGTGTGTTATAGTAATGGACAGTTCAGTTGTTTATCTGAAAAAGAAAACAAGGTTTGGGGATTTAGCTCAGTGGTAGAGCGCTTGCCTGGCAAGGGCAAGGCCCTGGGTTTGGTCCTCAGCTCCAGGGAAAAAAAAAAGAAAGAAAGAAAAAAAAAAAAACAAGCAACTCAATCAAGTTAGGGATATCAATATAAGTTATAAGTTATGATCAGAGGTCACTCATCATTATAACAGGTTCTTTTTAGTTCTCACTGAGGCTCTGAATTGTTTGAACTTATTTCTTTAAGCCTTGTACATTAAGACTCATTTCTTTTCTTTCTATCCATTTACTAAAGTGTTTTATTAAAACACATCATTTGCTCCCATCATATCTAAAAGACTTGTACAACAACAGAAAAAAATAATTTATGAGAATTAATTCTTAAGTACACGTAATAGAAAATAAAACTTCTATTGACAGGTGGTTTCTACTGTCTCTGTTTTTATTGATTTATTTGATATTTATTTTATATCCCTACTGCAGTTACCCTTCCCTCCTCTCCTCCTATCCCTCCTCACACCTCTTCCTGACCCCCATCCACTCCTCCTCTGTTTCTCTTCAGAAAAGGGCATGCTTCCCATGGATATATAAAAAACAAACCATAGCATATCAAGTTGCTGTAAGACTAAGCACCTTCCCTTGTATTAAGGCTGGGCAAGGCAACACAGTATCAGGAGTAGGGTCCCAAAATCCAGCAAAAGATTCAGAGACAAACCCTGCTCCCACTGTTAGGAGTCCCACAAGATAACCAAGCTACATAACTGTAACATATGTGCAGAGGACCTGGGTTAGTCCCATGCAGGCTGCCTGGTTGTTGGTTCAATCGCTGTGAACTCCTATGAGCCCAGATTAGATAGTTCTGTGAATATTCTTGTGGTGTCCTTGACTTCTCTGGCTCCTATAATCCTTTCTCCCCAACTTCTGTAGGATTCCCTGAGCTTTACCAAATGCTTGGCTGTGGGTCTCTGCATCTGTTTCCATCAGTTACTGGATGAAGCCTCTCTGATGACAACTAGGCTAGGCAACAATCTTTTGAGTATAGCAGGATATTGTTAGTCATCACTACATTGGCATTTTTCTCCAGTCCTGTTTAATTCTATCCTAGGTCTGTAAGCCATCCAGCCTCTGGGTCCTGGTACTCTAGGCAGTGTCAGGGATGGGTTCACTCTTGTGGCATGGATCTCAGGCTGGACCAGTCATTGGCTGGCCATGCTCACAATCTCTGTGTCATCCTTACCCCAGCACATCCCATAGGCAGAACTGATCATAGGTCCAAGATTATGTGGCTGGACTGGTGTCCATTTCCTCCACTAGGAGTCTTGCCTGGGGACAGAAGATGGCCAGTTCAGACTACATATTTGTTATTTCCACCAGGCTTAGATGGAGTCATCCTTGTATATTCCTGGGAGTTTCCCTTGCACCAGGTTTCTACCCTATGCTGAAATGCCACCCTCCACTTCCAGTTGTCTCTTTTAGTACTCTCCTCCTCCACACCCTCCACCTGATCCCTCTTGTTCTCATCCCCAACTGCCCCCAGTCCACCCACAAAATCTCTTCTATTTCCCCTCCCAGGGAGTTCCAAGTGTTCCCATTTAAGCCCCCCTTTTTACCTAGCCTCTCTGGGTCTGTGGATTGTAGCATCATCATCCTTTACTTTACAGCTAATATCCACTTATAAGTGAGTACATGCCAGATTTGTCTTTCTGGGTTTGGGTTACCTCACTCAGGATTACTTTTTCTAATTCCATCAATTTGCTTGTGAACTTCAAGATGTCACTGTTTTTAAGAGCTGAGTAATGCTTCATTATGCAAATTACCCATTTTTTTTTTATCCATTCTTCAGTTGAGGGACACCTAGGATGTTTCCAGGTTCTGGCTATTACAATAAAGCTGCTATGAACATAGTTGAGCAAGTATTCTTGCAGAATGATTGAGCCTCCTTTGGGTATATGCCTAAGAGTGGTATCGCTGCGTTTTGAGGTAGATTGATTCCCAATTTTCTGAGAAACTGCCACATCGATTTCCAAAGTGACTGTACAAGTTTGTACTCCCACCATCAGTGGAGGAGTGTTCCCTTCTCTTCACATCTTCTCTAGCATGAGATGTCACTTGTGGTTTTGATTTTAGCCATTCTGACAGGTGTAAGATGGAATCTTAGAGTTATTTTGACAGAGGGCTGATTTCCAAAATATTTAAAGAACTCAAGAAACAAGACATCAAAAAAACTCCAAATAATCCAATTAAAAATGGCGTACAGATATAAACAGACAATTCTGAATGTCCTGTTAAAACATTTGTTACCTAAACAGTATACAAAATGATCACTAGATATATCTCAGTGAAGGAGCTCAGTTCAAGTAGTAACTGGCTGTGTATCATTTACTTAACCAATTAGTCTATTTTTAAGTCTCATATTTAAACTATATTAGTTTTGACAAAAGATCATTCCTCTCTCTCTCTCTCTGTCTCTCTCTCTGTCTCTCTCTCTGTCTCTCTCTCTCTGGTTTTTTGAGACAGGGTTTCTCTGTGTAGTTTTTTGGTGCCTGTCCTGAATCTCGCTCTGTAGACCAGGCTGGCCTGGAACTCACAGAGATACACCTGGCTCTGCCTCCCGAGTGTGGCAATTAAAGTTGTGTGCCACCGCTGCCCAGCAAGATCATTCCTTTCTAAAACATGATTTACTTTTAAACAGAACAAACAAACACCAGTTCGGGCTGGCTAACATTCTTTACTACAGGTACTTCGACTCCCAGGAAAAAAGGAACAGTTTTGATATTTACAGGTTAGAAAGAGAATGAAGGCAGCTGAAGAGACGTCTCAGCAGTTAAGAGTATGTATTGCTCATTCAGGTGACCTGAGTTTGTGGTTCAGCACCCACATCCAGTGGTTCACAACCTCCTGAAATTCCAGCTTCAGGGGATCCAAAGCCCTTTCTGAGCCTCTGCACTTTTCTACACATACCTCTGACACATACACACAAAAACCTAATTAAAAATAAATATAAACCTTTAGAATAAAAAGAATGAAGAATACTGAAATGCCTCAGGCAAAATAGCTTCCACTGTCTCCCTCGAAGTACCAAGAAATGAGTCTAAACAGCCTTGTAACAGATCGTGTGCATCTGTCGGTTGCATTCTTGAACATGTAATGGTTGTAAAAGACACCAGCACCCTGGTTCGGATGAAAAAAATTCAGTATTTTACCACTAAGAGCTTGGTGTCTTAATCTTACTATGCTACCAACAAGGTTCAAAGACATAAATTGTTGTTGCCTTTGAGACCTTCTTAGCCACAATTAGAAAATCATCACGAACAAATATATAGCTGAAAATTTCATTAGCTTCTATAGCAAGTTAGTGTCTGTGGGAAAGGATTGTCTTAACTTTCTTCAAATCAGAAAACTTGTTTATGGAGGGAAATTGTGTATGGAATTAGAGTTACATGGGCCCTTAGACCATAGCCTTGAATGTTTTTAACATTGATATTCTGTTATTGCCTCTTGGAATCTTTTGTGCATTTATTTGCCAAATTCCATTCCAATATCAGTATTTTTGGAGGGTCAAGCCAGGATATTTTATATTCCCTGATCATCTTACACTTTGTAATATTAGCAGTCAGATACAGCAAACGCTGGAGAAACATATGCTTACTTGTAGATGTAACCAACCGTCTTATTAAATAAGAAACACAGAACCAATGTATAAGAGAAAGCCGAGAGGTCAGAGCTCAGAGCTAAAATCTCACCCTTCCTCCTGTGGTGGTTCCAGCTTCCCAAAAAAGAGCTATGTCTCCAATGCTGGCTGTATCCCTGAACACACAGAGATCTATGGGGTTAAAGGTGTGTGCCACCACCGCCACACTCTGTCTATGGCTCTAATAGCTCTGACCCCCAGGCAACTTTATTTATTAACATACAATCAAAATCACATTTCAGTACAATTAGAATACCACCACACTTACTGGCTAAATAATTGAGCAAATGGGAACATGAATAAATGAATAAATGCCACGTCGCTTGTGGCTTACCGGCATCTTTACATGCTGCTTGTCCTGGCGGTGGCTTCAGTGTCTCTCCCTCCTTCTTTCTGTTTCCCCAATTCTCCTCTCTCCTTGTCCCACCTACACTTTCTGCCTGGTCACTGGCCATCGGTGTTTTATTTATATAGAGCGATATCCACAGCACTTCCCCTTTTCTTCTTTTTTTTAAAAAGGAAGGTTTTAACTTTAACATGGTAAAATTACATATAACAAAACAATTATCAAGCATGAATTACAGTTACAATATTAAAGAAGATGTCCTGTCTATCTTGTGTGTTTAAGGTTTTATATCTAACTTATCTTTTATCATAACTGAGGAAATTACAACTATCTAGTCTTTAACCACATCAAAGACCTGAGAAGGAACATAATGGTACCTGAGAAATGGTAGATGGATGCAAGAAACTTTCGTTGGGTGCCAGATGTAGATGTAACCAACCGTCTTATTAAATAAGAAACACAGAACCAATGTAAAAGAGAAAGCCAAGAGGTCAGAGCTCAGAGCTAAAATCTCACCCTTCCTCCTGAGAGCTCCTAGCTTCCTGAAAGAGACCTATTTCCTGTCTGTCTGTCTTTTCATAGTCTTTTGTTCTGCCTTCTTATTGGCTGTAAACCCAAACACGTGACTGCCTCATCACTGTCTGTATGTACAGTCCCCCAGGTCTTAAAGGCACATGTCTCCTATGCTGGCTGTATCCCTGAACACACAGAGATCTATGGGATTAAATGCGTGCGCCACCACCGCCACACTCTGTCTATGGCTCTAATAGCTCTGACCCCCGGGCAACTTTATTTGTTAACATACAATCAAAATCACATTTCAGTACAATTAGAATACCACCACAGGCTGTGGTGATATATTATGTCCCCCAATGTATTGTGCATCCTAAAAAAACTTATCTAGGGTCAGAGGACAGAACAGCCACTAAATAGACATAGAGACCAAAAAATGGTGGCACACACACCTTTAATCCTGTCACTTGGGAGGCAGAGATCCATCTGGATCTCTGTGAGTTCAAAGCCACACTAGAAATAGCCAGGCATGGTGACTCACGCCTTTAATCCCAGGAAGTGATTGCAGAAAGGTATATAAGGTGTGAAAACCAGAAACTAGAGCCTGTTAAGCTTTTAAGTTTTTGAGCAGCAGTTCAGCTGAGATCCATTTGGATAAGGATACAGAGGCTTCCAGTCTGAGGAAACAGGATCAGCTAAGGAATTGGCAAGATGAGGTTGCTGTGGCTTGTACTGCTTCTCTGATCTTCCAGCATTCACCCAAATACCTGGCTTCAGGTTTGTTTTTATTAATAAGATCTGTTAAGATTCGTGATACATGAGGCAGATGTCTATAAGTCACGAAGAGCTAATTTAGTGAGGAACAAAGACTAACAATATCTTGATCATGGATTTTCCAGTCCCCAGAACTGAGTTCAATAAGTTTCTAGTGTTAAACCACCCAAACAACAGTATTGATTTTTGGCTATCTGAGCAGAGTGCTATGGGACTCAAATATTGTCTTTTTTTGTTGTTGTGAAACTCTACACATAATTAAAGGTAGAAGGATAGATGCCAACAGGAAGAATCAATGTGAAGAGATTTCCAAGAAGTGATAAATCCAGGTACTTTTTCATAGGCTCCCAGATTCTACTTTTGATATACAATTTGTTCTTGAGTAATTTTGATGTTATCCATAGGATCCAGATTTTCTTGTTTTCATTTGTGTATTTTTTTAGATTTTAGCCTTTGAAGCATCCATACATGTATCTTGGTCATATATACCCCCTTACTCCCTTTGTCCAGTTCTCCCAGTCTTCTCCCACAAAATTTCTCCTTCCCAATCATGCCCTTTTTCTTTTCATAATCCACTGAGTTCAATTAGTGTTGCCTATATATGAATGAGTGGGAAGTCGTCCACTCAGAAATGATCAATCTACCAATGACCACTCTCATCTCCAAGGAAATGACTCTCCCTCCATCTAAAGCCATCAAGTGCCAACAGCTTCTTAGCTAGGGATGTGTTATTTTCAAAAAAATCTCAATTGTTCAGTTTTACCAATAAAGACCCAGAAGCCAGATGCTGGGATGGAGTGAAAGTCTGCTAGCTCAGAGAGGTAGAGAAATACCTAGCTGATCTTCTTCCTCTGCTGTGGTTCCTAAAAAGACCTCTTCTCCTACATCATCTCAAAAACTCATGCTCAATGTCCCTTCCCTCTACTTCCTGTGCATCTCTCCATCCATCCTCCTGACTCCCTCTTACTCTCTATGGCTTTTTTGTATGTTTACTTTCTGTCAACTGGTTGCTTGCTCTGCCTCTTGACCTGTGGTTGACTTTATTTAATCCAGTTTACAATATTCAAGCAGAAAGCTCTTGGTTTAAAGGCGTGTGCTAGGGCTGATCCACACAACACCATAACTACAAATAGGTTTTTCCAGTAAATAATGCAATCTTGGGATTCACAGTGTGATCAAATATCCAGCAACAGAGGTGGGGCATTGGAGGTTCCTCCCTGATCTATGCTGAAATTTATAACTAACTGGCTTGCCTTTGAGCAGGAAACCACAGCTGTCCTGCCCTGAGTTTATGTGTGTAACAAGCATGTTTTGTCCAAAGGTCAGCACTTCACAGTGCTCTTCTCTAACTCTGGCTCTTACAGGCTTTCTGTCCCCCTTCTAAGATGCTTCCTGAGCCAAGGAATTCCTGTGTGGTACTATCAGCACATTCAAAATCAATATCAAGGGAAGTCATATACCACAGGAGAGGGCTTATTTTTTCTAAATATAATAATTCATAAATTTGAAATAGTTTTCTTGTTTTATAAATTACTTTGCTTTCCTTTGTCTTTTTTGAAAGTGTAACTGTGTGTTTAACAAACAATGCCCTATTTTAAACTATAAAACTGATATAACTCAGACAGTAGAGTGCTTGTCTAACATCACAAAACTCTGGTTTTAATTTCTAGTGCCACATAAATGTGCATGGGTGGAATAACTCTGCAGTCGCCAGTACCTGGGATATTTAGGGAGAAAGATTAGGATTTCAAGGCTAATATTGGTTATTTGGTGACTTCAAAGCCGGTCTGGGATCTATCAGAAATTCTCTCAAAAAATAAGATGAACCAAATAAAATTGATTTCATAATATGAAGTTCTTACTACAATTGTGAATTAGATAGAGATTATGAAATGAAAGACTGACATTGATATTATGTTTCTTTTGTTTCTTAAAGCACGAAAGTCAATTTCCTCTATTATCAAGACTCCAACATCGTACCCCATGTCTTTCAGGGAAAGTACATAGAAACAACTATAATAATGCATTGTGATTTTTTTGCCATGAGACATAACACAAACATAGGAATGATGTGTTATCATCAAGATATAATATCTTTCAGATGATGGTCTCTGAAAGAACACCAGGTACCAAATGAAACAAATGTGGATAAGGGAAATAGATCTAAATTGATCATGAATATAGTTTCATTTTGTTTGTACAAGAGCTGTACAGTTGATGGATGTGTTGAGTAAAGACAAGTGTTAAAGACAGCTCTGGGTAAGTCAATAGGTATCAATTATCTTTTTTTTTTTAAAGCCCTTATCCTGTATAGCTGAGAGCAAGAAGAGCATGTTGTCATTGTCATAGAAATGCCACCAGGAGATTATGCTGGGATAGCAGCCACAAATTCCTTGTTATGTGGTGATTCCATAGTGTGCAATAATATTCACATGTAGATGTGAGTGTAAAAAATATTGCTAGATGGAAGTCATTGGCAGAAAAGGTCTACTCAAGTCACACCTTTGTAGGTCATCCCTAGAAATGTGTAACTTTGCATGTTTCTTCATGTTGTAGTTTAATTATACATAAATAAATGATTCACAATTACCTAATGATAGCACAGACAAATTGAAGACTTTGAGTTGATGAAGTAAACCCAGGCTTTAAAAGTGTACCTATATCTGGTATGTTATGGACATTGAAATACAGAGGGCTTTGTTTGTCTATTTGAAAGACCAGGGACTGGAGAATTGGCTTGGTTGGTAAACTGGTTGAATTTGGATTCACTCTACCCAAGTAAAAATGCAGAGTATAGTTGTGCACACCTGCAAACTCAGCTCTAGAGAAGCAAAGACAAGCACAACCTAGTGTTTTCTGACCGAGTCCCAGTTCTTAGTGAGACCCTGTCCGAAAAATCAAAATGGTTGGCACTCAGGAGGGGCATGACCCTTGAAGTTGACCTCTAGCTTACACCTGCAGTTGCACACATTTGTATTTGTCCCTAAAGATACACACACACACACACACACACACACACACACACACACACACGAGGTATAAATAAATAAAGGTCTCTTTCCCCCGATGCTTGCCTTTCATTAACCCCCTCATGTCCAATTTGCTCATGTAGATCTCATCCATTTCTCTGTCCTTGGGTGAACCCTGTGTCTTTCTTAGGGTCCTCTTTACTAGGTAGCCTCACTGGAGTTGTGAGTAGCAGTCTAGTCATCATTTGCTTTACATCTAGTATCCACCTATGAGTGAGTAGACACCATGTTTGTCTTTCTGAGTCTGGGTTACTTCACTCAGGATGATTTTTTTCTAGATCCATCCATTTGCCTGCAAACCTCATGATGTCATTGTTTTTCTCTACTGAGTAGTACTCCATTGTGTATATGTACCACATTTTATTTATTCATTCTTCAGTTGAAGGGCACTAGATTCTGAAAAGGCATTTGACAAAATCCAATATCCCTTTATGATAAAGGTCTTGGAGAGATCAGGAATACTGGGAACATACCTAAACATAATAAAGGCAATTTACAGCAAGCCAACAGCCAACATCAAAGTAAATAGAGAGAAACTCAAAGTGATTCCACTAAAATCAGGAACAAGACAAGGCTGTCCACTCTCCCCATACTTATTCAATATAGTACTTGAAGTTCTAGCCAGAGTACTAAGACAACATAAGGAGATCATGGGGATACAAATTTGAAAGGAAGAAGTCAAGCTTTCCCTATTTGCAGATGACATGACAGTATACATACATGATCCCAAAAATTCTACCAAGGAACTCATACAGCTTATAAACACCTACAGCAATGTAGCAGGATACAAGATTAACTAAAAAAAATCAGTAGCCCTCCTACATACAATTGGCAAACAGGCTGAGAAGGAAATCAGAGATACATCACCTATTACAATAGCCACAAATGATATAAAATACCTTGGGATAACTCTAACTAAGCAAGAAAAGGACCTGTATGACAAGAACTTTAAAGTCCCTGAAAAAAGAAATTGAGAAAGATGTCAGAAATCAAGAACTTTGAAAGTGTTTTTTTTTTCTTTCAGTTTGTTTATATGGTGTATTACATTGATAGACTTTTGTATGGTGAACCACCTTTGCATCCCTGGGATGAAGCCTACTTGATCATGATAGATCGGGAGATCCCAGCTGGATAAAGAACAGAGAGGGAGAACAAGGAAAGAGATACCATGATAAATGAAAACCCCATGGGAATAGGAAGAGGCAAAGTGCTAGAGGGGTCCCCAGAAATCCACAAAGATACCTCCACAATAGGATACTGGCAACAGTTGAGAGAAAGCTGAAACTGACATACTCTGGTGATCAGATGGCCAAACACCCTAACTGTCGTGATTGAAGTCTCATCCAGTGAATGATAGAAGCAGATGCAGAGATCCATGGCCAAGGCTCAGGTGGAACTCCAGGAGTCCAATCAGTGAGAGAGAGAGAGAGAGAGGGAGGATTATATGAGCAAGAGATACTGAGACCATGATTGGAAAAAGCACAGGGACAAATAGCCAAACTAGTGGAAACACATGAACTGTGAACCAATAGCTGAGGAGCCCCCATGGAATGGATCAGGCCCTCTGGATAACTGAGACAGTCGATTAGCTTGAACTATTTAGGAGGCTCCCAGGCAGTAGGACCAGGACCTGTCCTTAGTGCATGAGCTGGCTTTTGGAACCTAGGGCCTATGCTGGGACATTTTGTTCAGCCTAGGTGAAGGGAGGAGGGGACTGAACCTGCCTCAACTAAATCTACCAGGCTGAGCTGAGTCCCCAGGGGAGTTTTTGTCTTGGAGGAGGTGTGAATGGGGAGTGGATTGGGGGAAGGGGGAGCTTGGGGGTGGGACGAGGGAGAACAGGGGAATCTGTGGCTGATCAAATAAATAAATAAATAAATAAATAAATAAATAAATAAATAAATAAATTATCAGAGATAAGGGAGGAAAGAAATGGGAAAGCAGATAAAAGGAAGGAAAAAAGAAGGAAAATAGGGTCATTTCCACAATTTTTTCCCTACATTCTCATCACTGCCTTGGTGAGTTGTGCTGTTGTTGACTTAGGTAGTTTTCTCTCCAGGTCTGCAATGGAGCAGGGTTCTCTACTAGTCAACATTCTCCAAAAGCACCTGTGACTACTATGAATTGGCCATGAGTGCTGCTTATTAGTTGTGGCTTAGATAGGAATGGCAACAATTTGCAAAAGGACCACAGCTGTTGAAGATAATACTATGGTGGGGATATTCCCCCCAAAGAGCAACTACATGTCTCCCTGTCCATCTCTGATTTAATTTGAAAGCATAAAATTCATTGTGTTGATTTTTACATGTAAGGGCTGATTATAGGTCACAAGATGCTGTCTGATGTGAACAATGCTGTTTGTGTATGTATATGTATATATGTATATATATATATATATATATATATATATATATATATATATATAATGAATGTATAAAACTATTCTTGCAAACTATATAAAATATGCTAGACACATATTACATATGGAACTCTACAATGTGAAACATACATAGTGATGTATAGAAACTGTTATTGTTAACAATAATAAAGAGAGTAATATTAGAGTGACTTAGAAGCTGTTCAATTGTGCATGTGCATATGAAGAATTGTCATAATATTGAAAAACAGGTAGTGGGCAGGACCATGTGGAGAAAATTATGGCTAGCAACTCTTCTGTCTTCAACTTAATAGCATTTTGTATTATGGACAACCTTGCCTCCATGGTGCCTGGCTTCCTGAGACAATAGCATTTCATTTTTATTATGGTTTCCTTCAACTGTGACTCCTGAGATACTGCTGTCCATCACAATATTTTGTAAATGACAATGAAATCTCAAGTTAGAATGTGTCCGTATGAATATTGTCTGAAAGGTATTTATTTGTTTGCATATGTACAGTGCATTCTCATATATGTGTATGTATATATAACATTTACATAGAACAGACTTTATTTTTTTAATATGTGTTCTAATTTGTGAGTTTTCTGCATCTTATTCCTTTCAAAGTTGGTTAATAATAATTCCAGGATTCACTGGCTGGAATTTAAAATCCTTCAGCGTGTTTAGTTTGTGTGCACCCTTTCACCTCTTCCACTTGAATCAACACTTGACTTGTAGGGGCACTATGTGAGAATCAGCGACCCTGACAGGGTCCCTTGAAAGAAGTGAGAGAAGTGCAAAGCCATCGTGGTGCCCCCCAATAAGAGATGAAGGGAAGAAATCCAAGGTAGAGCTATGGCTGTCCTCATATATCAGTTGCAGATCATAACAGCCAAAGACTCTTTACAGACAAGAACCTCCCATCGATCAATCAGTCCATCCCTTGGCCTCTGGGCAGAACCACACCTCAGAAATTCCAGACAGGTGAGATGCTACATCCAACAGGATGGCTCCAGGACAGAAGGCTTAGCACTACATTCCCCAGCACTGGTATTCCAAGTGACTCATACGCCTCAGTCGTAAGCAGCGATCATGTACAGCTTAATTAGCACCTTCCATACCACAAGACATTTTACTACATTTCTCACTGCTGTAGCCAGTGGGAAAAACCTGACCCACAAATGATTTTATTATTTTAGACATTCAAAGGAAGACTCCAGGCACACTCTGCTGACAGTAATTATAGTAGTGGAATTTTTTTTTTTTCAAACAGAGATGAAGTACATGAAGCTGTTCAAGTCTAGAACATAGTCCATCCACACTGTTTATAAATAAGTGAGGAACGAATTGCTTTTGTTTGCAGTAGTGAGTGTGATTGGAAGATACTAATGCGTCCATTTTAAGGAACATGCAAAACAACATAATTTAAAGAAGGAAAGCCAAGAGGTCAAGAATTATTTATGGGAAAATTGTTTTAAAAGGAAACTTGAAGTTAAACTTACTGATCCTATAACTATCAATCTAGTTATCTATCTATCTATCTATCTATCTATCTATCTATCTATCATCTATATCTATCTCTCTCTATATATATATCTATCTATCACCTATTCACCTATTTGTGTATCATCTATCTATCATTTATCTACCTACTTACCTATAATCTATTTATCTACCTACCTATGCATTATCTATCTATTTATCTATTGTCTATCTACTTATTATCTACCATTTATTTACCTACCTACCTATAGTCTATTTAATCTACCTATGTGTGTATGTATGTATGAATCCATCCATCTATCTATCTATCTATCTATCTATCTATCTATCTATCTATCTATCTATCTATCTATTTACTCCAGCATTTGGTCTCATTCATTTATTCCTTAGATATTCAGATATCATCTTTCATTAGTCCTTTTAGGTTTTTGGAAAAATTAAGTAGAAAATTTCACCTAGTCCTTGCTCCCCTGTGGGCAGTACGAGCTTTGGGATTTCAGCCTTTTTAACATGTATATAGTGGTGTGTCACTTTTGTGTTGATTTGAAATTAATTTTCATTGTTTTGGTTGATTTTAAAGGAATGAAGCGAATTCATATGATAGTGCATGCCTTTTCCTACTGCTGTATGAATATTCTTTGGTGAGATGTTATTTGTTCAATTTGTTCAGAAATTATGCCTATTTTTTTTTATTTAGGAGCTAGCAAGATGGATCAGTGAGTTGGGATGATCTGAGTTTTGTCCCCAGAACCCACATGGTAAAAGGAGCATACTAACTCCTACATGTTCTCTGGTGTAAACACATATATCATGGCATGGACATGCACAATCCCCCCACCCCTACCCCCACATGCATGCATATACACATGCATGCATATACACACCCACAATATATATATATATATATATATATATATATATATATATATATATATAGAGAGAGAGAGAGAGAGAGAGAGAGAGAGAGAGAGAGAGAGAGAGAGAGAGAGACCCAGGCTGGCAATACATATGGTATAGCATAGCTCACAGACAACTACATAACTAGAGAAGAACCAAGATGTCATGTTGTACCCTTTCACTGAGCATCGATTTTGGAGTTTCAGGTGTTAAAAGAAAGCATTTGGGACTTGGGATATTTTCAACTTACAATGGTTTACTCACACTTAGTCCATCCAAAGTAACAGAGCACCAGGAGATACAGAGCTACATTTCCCTGATCCTGCAGGGATCATAAGTGGATTTTTGTCATATCTTCCATGTGGAGTGGAAACACAGTAGGGTTCCTGGAGGTAACACAGGGAAGAATGGGGTCCTGGGGAGTGGGATCCCAGCCAGCTGCCTCCTTCCAGTCATGTTCATGCTCAGTCTTAGCCACAGGTTGCGTTCAGGGAACTGTCAGTTGCTGTTTGGGTTGCTTTCTCCTGTTCTGACTCTTGCCAGTCCCTGTGATCTTGAGTGTGTGCTCAGTTGAGTTGGGATTCCATGAGTGCTCCTCTCTTCTCACCAATGCTCAGAGCAGTTGTTGTTCTGACCTTGGTTCCCTGGTAGATATAAGGAGAACCTCAAGTTTTCATTATGTTCAACCCATTTTCTTCTGGTGTGGATAAAAATGATGGTTCCCGTAGTCACAGCATGAGAGGCTGCACACTGGAAGCTGAAATACTCATGTTGAATGTTTCCAATAATCAAACCACTTGCTTCTCAGTGGGCCTCGTTAATAGTCTCCCAGTCATACCATCTATTTCAATTCTCTCACACAGCCTTCTAAAATGCATTATTTTCTTGTCAAGAATATTTTGTTCCTCAATTACTATAAAGTCAATATTTTAAGATTCATTTATTTAAATTATTAAAATTATTTTAAATCACATATTAAAGTTAAAAACCTCATCATATCAACATCATGTTATAACTGTAGCTCCTTGTGTGATGCTGAGAACTAAGTAGTATCTTATTTAATCTGTGTAATTAGTGCATTTGTGCAAAATAAACCTGGGACTGAAAAAATTATTTCTAGGGTGCTATGTGATATTTTGATATACATAAACTATATCTTATTTTAAACTGAGTTACATATATATATGTATATATATAATAAAAGGCTTTTCATTTCTATATGGCAAAAACATACACAATCTATTTTATTAAAATACATAATATAGTATTGTTATTTATGGTCATAAAAAGATACCATCTCATCACTGCCATGCATATTTTAAATCAACTAACACTGCTTAATGTTTAATAAGATCAAATCCTCAGAGTATTTCAAGATAATATGTATTTTCTGAGTATAGTTTTATATTTTTATTTCCTCATTAAATATATCTGAGCTACAAATCCATTCAGGGATATAGATTCTCTCAAACCATACATAAAAACCAGTCTAAAACTAGTAATGAGACTAAATTAGGGAATTTGTGAGTTTATGGGAAAATCATAACCACAACACAGTGAAAATAAGAATACAAATGTATTAATTTCTTGTTCAGTTATTATTTCTTTATTTCTATAGCTGATCACTTGGATTATGGTGCCTGCTAATTGAGTTGTATTTAAAAACATTTACACTTCATGTAGACTCATTGAAATGCTTGTGAACTATGTAGATGATGACATAATTATCTTCCTCATTTGTTGGTTGTAAATGATGCTAAAGCTTCAACAACCATATTTTTTGTCAACTCTCGTGTGTGTGTCAGCACTTCCTGTGCAAGCAGCGCAAGTTTTTCTGCTAGAAATTCACAGCTCTACACTCACTCACTGGTTTCCTCAGTGAAGATGGGGAATACAATGTCAAGCTCTCAGATCCTCCTCCCTCTATTGGTTTGTGCTTCCAGTTGTAAAAGGAAACAACTAGAGGGCTGAGAAGCTTGTCTTAAAATCATGAGGAACTGAGTCCAGGCCCCAGAGCCGGGTAAAGCTGGGCAGTACACTGTACTCCTATAGTATCTGTGCTGTGGTGACATGAAAGAGAGCAAAAGGCAAGAGACCCTCTAGACACTCATAGGCCAGCTAGCCTAGTGTACCCAGAAGAGAACAGTATCAACATACTGTCTCAAACACAGTAGAAGGCAAGGGCTGACACGTGAGCTTGTCTTCTGATATGTTTAGTGCGTTCCATGTCTCATGAATACACACACACACACACACACACACACACACACACACACACACACACGATTAGATAGGTAGATAGATAGATAGATAGATAGATAGATAGATAGATAGATAGATAGATAGATAGAAAGAACTTGGCGAAAAATATATTAAGTAAAAAGGTAGAAAAAAAGGAAGGGCCGGGCGGTGGAGGCGCACGCCTTTAATCCCAGCACGTGGGAAACAGAGCCAGGCGGATCTCTGTGAGTTTGAGGCCAGCCTGGTCTACAGAGTGAGATCCAGGACAGTCAGTGCTACACAGAGAAACCCTGTCTCGAAAAACAAACAAGCAAACAAACAAACAAAAAAGAAAGGAAGGAAGGAATAGAAAGGGGAGGGAGGGAGGGAAGGAGGAAAGGAGGGAAGGAGGGAAGGAGGGAAGGAAGGGAGAAAAAACAGCAATTCTTGTGTCTGTTGCTCCTAATTTATGTAACTAGCAATTTCACTTTAAAACATTTGTTTATGTTTTATACAATGTTTATGATCAAAATGGTGAACTTGATGTTTTTCGGAATGTTTGCAAACATACACATTTATGTTCGCTGAAGCCATCATCTCTGGCTTTTGAAAACTGATACATATGAGGACAGAGGTGAAGACACTATAGGGATACTTCAAATTGATTTCTGAGGTGGTCCCAATTATTATAAAATGCTACTTGAGAAGCTGGTGACACGCTTTTAGAAATTGAATTTCCATTCAGTAATGGGTGGAATACATTATCCAAGAGCTGATTATGTGGAACAACTGAACTAACTTGTAGAAAAACATGACATGGCAAGAGCAAAATATTATGCCTTCCCATGTAGAACTCATTGCAAATCACACATTCTGATATTCGAAAGGAGAGAGCTCTATCTCTCTTATCTAATCTATATCTATATCTTCATCTACACCTACATCTGCATTTATATCCACATCTGTATCTACATCTATAAATAATCTGTATGAATAATCCATGGATAAAACTCCATGTTTCAAAGCAAAAACTTCTCAGATTATATCTCTACATCGACTGATATCTACTCTATATGTGTATCTAATCTCAATTTATGTATTTATAATCTCATTGTTGATTCTTTGATGATTGTAGAATAAATTAACTCTGTGCATCACTCACTTTATTCCAATCTCCTAAGTATGTTTTGTATATTAACTCTAGATCATTAGTGGGCAGATATCTGTGTGTGTGTGTGTGTGTGTGTGTGTGTGTGTGTGTGCACGCATGTGTGTATGTATATACATGATATATGTATATATCTCCCTTCTATCTATATATGTATATTATATATAATATTTATACTCTTTCTCTCTATATATATGTATATACATCATATTTGTGCTTGTATACAGAAATAGAAAGGAGGGAAAGAAAGAGATACAGTTTTAGAAAAGAGTAGTAAACACCTATGGCTACATTGTAGGTAAAAGTGAGGCTATCAGTGTGTGTGTGTACATGTGTACTCTCAAGACTTATGGGACTGTTAACTGGATTGAAAATGAAAGGTTTTGCTTTGTAATGAAGTGAGATGCCAATCCTATCGATTGTTGAGTGAAACTGTAGCTCAGGATCACTGTGGTATGTGAGAGGTGAAAGGTTCATTTTCAATGACGTCTTCATTCTTAGTATGAACAAATGCATCTTTATATTAAGACAGACTCTATCCAAGGCGGTTGGCATTGCTGACCTTTAGCCAGTTGGTTCAGCAATGACAAATCTGCAAAGCAGCTCTCCACAGGAGCTACACTTTAGACTTTTAGGGGAATGATGTATTCTGTCTACCTTGCTAATGGCACTTTCTCTTGGCCTGGCCCACACACATACCACACACTCAACCATCCATGAAGGTGAGTCAAAGTCCCCTGTGTTCCTCTATACCAGGCCCTTTGCTGAATCACCTATCCTTGCCATGTGTATAAAAAGCAGTTGTGCTAATCTCATTGTTAATTTCTTGATGATTATAAAATAAGTAAACACGATGCATTGCTCACCATATTCTAGTTTCCTAAATGTGCTTTGTACATTGGCTCTAGTTCACTAGCAGGAAACCCTAAATCCTATCATTCCTCTTTTCAGACATGCAGTCTCCAGTCTCCATATCTAGATGAAGGGACTATTACTTCCCCCTTCCACAAATGGGAGATTGTCATACAAAGAAGTTAAGGAAGTTTCACATAGGCCACAAGGGCTATGTGACAGAAATAGTGAAATCCAGGCATAATGTTTAATGATTTCCCATCCATTGTACTATACACTGTAAAGCCTCGATCTTATGGCCATCCTTGATATTGTTGGTATCCAGTCTTCTAGTTCTTCAAATGTAACTTATATAAAGGTTTTGATTTGATGTTTGGTATTCTTTATAAAATAAAGTAAAAGAAAAGTCTCTTGAAATTTTCCTATTTCTTTTCAGTAATACAGTGATGTGTCTTTGTGTGTGTGTGTTTATTGTGTGTTTGCACGTGTGTGTATTTGTATCTGTTTGTGTGTATGTACATGTGTGTGTGTGTGTGTATGTGTGTGTGTGTGTGTGTGTGCTGTGAACATGATGTCTGCAATGATGACATTGATAAGCACTTGGAAAGCTACCTTCAATATACATAAAAAATTCTAATAAACAACAGACTAAAATTGCTAAAGGATGTCTACTCTTTCCTAGCCTGAAGTCAGATACAAGAATTTAAGCACTGTCTTAGGACATCAACATTTGTCAACTAAGCTGCCAAGTTCACCTAACACTTGCTCAAACTACCTGATAAAGTTGCTGCAGAGGACTACAGACAAATGGAATCTGAAGGAAAGTTTCTCCCAAGGTACAATATAGATGTCTCCTCCAAAAATACATGATGAAAATTAATCAGTACTATGATAACATTAGGACCCAAAGGAATTATGCGGGTTTTTTTTTTGTTTTTTGTTTGTTTGTTTGTTTGTTTTTTTGTAATTCATCCATCATTCCAAAATTTGCAAATTTAAATCTAGGTAAAAAGCTTACCTGGATTCTTTTGTCTAATTTAAAAACTTGGAATTTTTAATACCCATGAATTATAGCATAACGTATCTATAAATTTCACTGTCTTCCTTATGCTTTAACAAGGATAAAATGAAGGAGTCAAGATGGTGATGTGCTAAATAATCCAAACTAATGAAAATAAGATGGTTTTCCAGCATTTATGAGTTGTTTAAAGTGGATGCAAGGTTGAAATACACACAAAGATTATGGATTAGCATAGAGGTAAAATAGCTAATTTATTAGCTGTTTAGAGCACTTGCTATCTTCCAGGGGCCATTCTTTGTATTTCAAAACAATGTAGGCTTTGTAGTCACCTATAGGTTAGATTTAATTATCCCCATGTTAAAGAAGAAATGGGTTGCTTAAAACAAAGCTACAAGGAGCTATGGAAGTCATGATTTGAATCCAAGCATAGCCCTGAGTCTTTGTTTTTTAACTACTTTTATTCTAATTTTCCTTTCTGAAGAGTTCTGATATTAATAGTCGGAAGGGATAAGTGTTGTGTTTATTCTTCAACCTCCTATGCAGTGGAAAGAATGTAAATGTTTGGATTTAGTGTGTCTGGCTTACCTGTGCCATCACTTCCTTCTTACAAATGGAGGTATGACGTTGCTTATTGATTAGTCTGACAGGAGGATTTTATAACCCTGAGCTTGGGTGCCCTTGTCACATTTATTCTGTTCTGGACCAGCCTCTCAGATGACAGTTTTCTCTGTCCTCACTATGGTTAGGCAATGTTTCTTCTAGGTGAGTGGTCTAAAACTGCTCAATGATGCTACTTATATTCTATGCAAGATAAGGAAAGAGGAGTGTCTAAAGCTACCTTGTTGAGTCATCTTGATATTGACACTGTGATATTCATCACAGCTTTAGAAGATTCCAGGTTTAGCTCCAAAGGATGAATAAAGAGGTAGCTTCCCTACCTGTATTTTTTCAGGCTTTCAAATCCATATCTAGTCCTAGGTGTCTCCCTGGGATTTTTGACATCCTCACTGAAGTACTCAACTATATTTTGCAGGTGTAGAATTTGTGTCTTTCTTCCTGAATGTGCATTCATCCAACTCCTTAGCATTTCAGATCCATTGTCACTGTTGGTCTTAAATTTTTTTTTCTAGATACTCATTTTAGGGAATATTTGATAGCTCTGTTTCTGCTGTGTTGTGGTTTGAATATGAAGTGTCCAGCAAAGTCTCATAGGTTGGGGACTTGGTCCTCAGCAGAAATAGAGCCTTTGGGCCTTTGAAGGTCATACCTGGCACCTGGTTCCTCTCTCTCTCTCTCTCTCTCTCTCTCTCTCTCTCTCTCTCTCTCTCTCTCTCTCTCTCTCTCTCTCTCTCCCTCCTTCCATTTCCCTTCTCCTTCCTATCCACCAAGAAATCAAGAACAGCCTCTACCACATCCGTATGCTCCTGCCTCTACAGTGAGCTGCTTAAGCAAAGAGAACCAAGTGATTATGAACAGAACCCATTGAAACATTTGTTAAAGAATATTCTCAGCCCATATTACAATTCTCACTGTTATTATGAAATCCCCAACAGCAGAGCCATTTCTGGGCTTAAGGGAGGAGAAGTTCCGGTTGGTTCTTAAGGTGGCAGAATCCACCATGGTTTCCCCACGTGCTATAGGAAAAGCAGCTTAAGATTGTGGCCGGAGGAACATGAGGGTGATTGCTCTGGAAAGATCGGGAAGCAGGGAAAGAGGAATGTTGACAGTTAATATTATCTTTTATACAGTCTAGCATTCCAGCTCATAAGATGGCACTGCCCACTTTCTAGACAGATCTTTTCCCTCACCATCGGTGCCCTTTCTTTTCTTACTTTCATTTAAGACTTGTTTTTTTTTTTTTTTTTTTTTTTTTTTTTTTTTTTTTTTTTTTTTTTTAACCTCTGAGCTGAGGACCAAACCCAGGGCCTTGCACTTGCTAGGCAAGCATTTTACTACTGAGCTAAAGTTCCAACCCCAAGACTTGATTTTTAACTGTGTATGTGTGGTGTATATACACGTGATTTCAGGACCCTCAACATGGGTCCTGGGAAGAGAATTCAGGTCCACTATAAGAGCAGCAAGCAAGCCCTCTTAACCTTGGAGCCATCTCTCTACCCCTGTCCTAGGGGCTTTTTAGTCTATTTAAGTTGACAATGGGAATTAGCCATCATATTCCCTAAAATTATTTATGTAAAGGATTTTGTCATAACAATGCTAAACAAAACCTAACTGAGAAAATTGATGTAATGGAAATAACTTGCTGAGGAGGCTAAATCTGACCATGTGTTTCTTCAGCATTTAGAATTTGAGTGTGGGAGATTCAGAAGAGATTGAAGACACAGGATAAGAAGCTGTTGGGTTCTGTAAGCAAAGCTTAATAAGTGATTTTGATAAGGGCCAAAAGATCAGAATGCCAAAAAAGAATGTGGTCAGTTGAGTCTTTGCCCTTGAAGTTTCCGATGGAATAAGAACTCTGTCAGAAATTGAATATAAAGACATCCATTTTATAGTCTGGGGCTGAGTTTTAAAATAATGAGTTAATAATTGTGGTGGAGGAATTTACAAGAGAGCACACCATTCAGGGGGTGACATGGTTAATGTTGGCTACTTTGAGCAAAGTTTACAGTAAGTATTGGAAATAAGATGCAGAGTAAAATGATTTGAAATACACTCAATCCAACCCTAAAGAGGAGGAGCTGAAAACAGTACACAAAGGAAGGTGTCATTGCTAAAGAGACTAGCATCATCAAACAGAATCCAAACACATGGTACCAAAACAGTAGGAAAGACATCTTCAGGGCATCTCAGGGAATTAGCCAGAACCCAAACATAGCAGACTTCTAGCTGCAAGTAGCAAACTCTTTTGAAAAATTTCTGAGAATTCGACAGCTACTGAGATGTATGGCCACACAAGACTTCCTAGGGAAGTGTTGTCACAAGTTCAACTGTCCACGTTCTCTAAGACCACTGCAGACACAGCCCCACTGAAGACATTCTCCAGATAAGAAGATATTGGCATCATCCCTTTGGTTCTAGCTTTATAGAAACACAGGAAGCAAGAGTTACAGGGTCCTGGACTACTATTCCCTCATGATTTTACAGAAGTGACAGGGAAGTGAAGCAATGTGTGTCAGGTGGGATTCTGTGCAAGCAATCCCTAAGAGGGTAGGGTATGAAGCAATGAGGGTGAGGCCCAAGTCACAATGTTGGAAATGTTTAGAATTTGGAATGTCTGCTAAGGAAAGTTGAGATAAAGAGAAAGGTCATATGAGCCCTGGCTTGTAGCTGAAGGTTTTCCTGTGACCCACCTGGCTTTCGATCATGACAATTCTCTCTCACCCACCAGTCCTGCAGCCACTCGGACCCAAGTAAACACACAGAGGCTTAAATTATTTATGAACTGTATGGCCATGGCTCAAACTTTTTGGTAGCTAGCTCTTATATCTTAAATTAACCAATTTTTATAAATTTATACTTTGCCACAGGGCTGGTAGCCTACTGGTACCTTTACACCTTGCTTTTCATGGCACCATCTGGCAGCATCACCTCTGTTCTTCCTTTTTGGCAGTATGAAGCAGCAGGGGTATCAGACACTCTATAGAGAGTTTATCTTCTTCTTCTTGGCAAAAACAAGCCAAGAATGGGATGTGGAGAAGAATGGGAGCCATGTGTACCACCAACTCTTGGAAGCAGTGGGTCTATGCCTCAATTAAAGTAGCGTGTAGCCCAGAAGACCAGAAACTTTTTTTTTTTGTCTGTACTAGCAAAGGCTAAATCTACCACGCTGCATAATGTGCAGCTTGGAGACTCCTCATTCCCACCCTGTGGCAGGTCAAGCCCACACATCCCGAACCTGCCATAGAGTAGCTCAAACACACAGGCTGTGACTGGCCGGAGAGAGACAAGTAGGAAGCTGTTTTTAGCTCCGTTTTAGATTTTATTTTTTTTAAGCTTTCTCAGGTTTTAGGTGGAAACTCTTGCCCCATGTTTTGGTGCCACTGGCTAGTTTGATAGTAGGAGTGGGATAATCAGGACCTTTGGAGCTAACATTCTCTGTATGTCAACCATGGATCTGTAGGACTTAAAAGTTTGTCCTGCTGACTTTCAGTCTTGCCTTGGCTTGATCTTTCCTTGCTTCAGTCCTGCTTTTCCCCTTCGAATAAAAATATTTTCTTGGCGTGTTGGAAGTATATGACTTACTTTTTCATTTTACAGGGGGCCTCACAGCTAAGGGTCTGCCTAGAATCTCATAGAAGACATTGAACTTTGGCTTTTGAACACTTGGCACTGTTTAGACTTTAAGGTTTCTGAAAGGTAGCATAAACACATCCTACCTTATGAAATGGGCACAAGCCATTTGAAGTGGTAGGAAATGTAATGGTTTGAACATGGAAATTTCTCCTAGAGACTCATGGTATGGGTGTTTGGTCCCTAGCTGGTGTTGTTTTGGATACTTATGGAAACTCTTGGAGGTGGGATCTAGCTTAAGGAAATACATCAATGTGATTAGATGTTTGGGGGTTACCTGGCTCCTGGCTCATGACTCCTCTCTCTTTCCTTTGTTTTGACCAAATAGAACAGGCCCTGACACATATGCCTGCCATCATGATATTTTTCCCAAGCAACCATTTATGAGCCCATTGAAATCAGGAGACAAATTAAATCATTCTTTATGTAAGTATTATATTAATTATTTTGTCACAGAGACAATGGAAGTAACTAATACATGCGTGGTCTATTTCTGAATCGTGAAATACCTGAAACGTTATTGTAGAATTCTTATCTCAGTCAGAAAGTTTCACTGTTTTTGTCCTTCTGCTTATAATTAATACTTATAAATTATTGCCCTTAGAGGTCTATTTTCCCCCCTCAGGCTCATGGCCACTGATCACCCATTCCAAATTCCAGTCTCCTAGAACTCATCCCAAGTTCTCTGAATGGCTCTGTTACCATTAATGTCTGCTGAAGTACAGAAAGTTGAGAGAAAGGATGTACTCTACAAGTTACCTAATAATCTCTACAGAAAGTAAAATGGTCCCTTCTAATTATCATAATTTGCCATCTTATGTACAGATACTCTCTGTCTTACAACAGATTCTATATTAGAAGGAAATGCCACTGAAAGCTCAAAATAACATTAGCTGATAATTTCCTGAGTATATTAACCTACAGTACACTATAGAGCAACAATTTCTTCCAAACAAAACAATGGACTGAGAGAAATATTTCTGTACCACTGGCTAGAATTGTGAGCATGCATCTCACTGTGTGTGTGTCTAACCCAGGGAAAGGTACAAGTTCAAAGTTCAAAGCATAGATTTTGCTGAATGCCTATCAATTTCTCAGCATCATAAAGTTAAAACTTAAAGGCTGCCTTATGGTAAGCCCAGGGTTGTCTGCATTTGGTATGGAGTCCCTTATACAGTTGCTATTCTTGCTGATTCTTAGCCACACATTGAGAACTACTTATAAGGAGTCCTGTCTCATCACTTCCTTTGTTGCCTTGGTAAAAATGTTCTGTGCAATATCCATCCACTTTTGTTTAGCTTGCTCAATTTGTGGGCAGCAAAATCAGAAGCAGGGGTAGAAAGCTGGTACTGTTTTTCCTTAGAAGCACCATCAAGCAACATGTAAGAATAGTTTTCTGTTCTTCTTATCTCAAAGAGAAGAGTGGGGAAAAAAAAAGTATAGAAACTGTCACCTTACCACTTCTGAGTTGAAGCTTGCTCCTAAGTATGAAAATGTACAAAGAAGTCACTAATCCAATGGTTTCCCACCCACCCCCCATTTCTTATTTGAATTCTAACTTGAAATGGATTCTTATGATGGCAGCAACAAGCCTAGTGGGGATGTGGTAGAAACAGAAATGTCTGAATTTCTTCAAATTATCTGACTATAGAGATGGCCAAGGCAGCCAAAGTAGTATTTGTTGACTGGAGTTTCTGGGGACACTTGTTTAGATGGAGCAGAATCAGCTCTCCCTTGTAGCTGAGCATACCGACTTGTCACTAACCTTGGAACAACTAGTTACATTTGCAAACCAAGAGAGTAATGGAACTCTTTTTTTTTTTTTTTTTCTTTTTGAAACAGAGTTTCTCTGTGGAGCTTTGTACCTTTTGTGGAACTCACTCTGTAGCCTAGGTGGGCCTTGAACTCACAGAGATCAGCATGCCTCTGCCTCCCGAGTGCTGGGTTTAAAGGCATGTACCACCACAGTCTGGCAATGGATCTCTCACTGTATGTTTCTGATTGGCCAACACTGGCTTTGAGAATTCTTGTTACATCAAAAACCAAAATCCCTCATTTAAGTATTTTTAGATCTGTTATGGTCTAATTGTATTACTCTTAAGTTAGATAGTAGATATGAGAAATTGCTTGAGAAGGCTCTATAATCTGTTTAGGCTTCAACTTCCTTGCCTGTAAAATTACCATCTTGGAAGCATTGTAAAGCACAAAAGGTAACAAGTAGAAAGACTTCTTCATGTATTTCTTGACTGTCACGAGCAGTCACATTCATTTCACATATGTCTGTGTAGCAAAAGTGGGTTATTTGACTGAAACAGGGCATACATCTTAAAGGCTTTTAAATGGTAGTGGTTATTGGAAAAGATTCTGATTCATTTTTAGATTTATTTTCTTATAATTGCATATGTGATATGCCAAGAATTTATAACCCAAAACTCTTGTCTTTCAGCCAAAGTAAAGTGCCACAGTCACTAACTGTCCTGACTGAAGATGTGAAAGCCGCCTTCCCCACAATTAGATGCCTGTGAATTCCTAATCTGAAATGAAAGAAATTCCTATTGGAATTTAGCAAGATGGACTACTTGCTACTAATCCCAGCTAGTGCCCCATCAACGTTTTGAGCATGACCTCTTATTTCTTTACAGTTTTGTTATTTAAATTTTCCATGAATCTTTATCTAGTGTCAGATTTCAGAGTTTCACTAAAGCAACGTCATGTATAGGATACGTTTTCTGTTCCCTTGTGGTCAAAGGCTCTTTAAGCTTTGCTTCTCCAGCCTTCCCAGTTAGTAAGTGCTATCTTTGGGGCTTAGCTGCCATCTCACTAAACAAGTGGGGTGCATTATTGAGAACAGTGACAGAGGGAAATGTCAGAGATCATGGAAAAGGACAGTTGAAAGGTCTCATAGGGACTTCCTTCTCACCCTTTGTCCTGCCTGAGTCTCTGAGTCTTACTTTATTCTTCTGAAAAAATAAAAGAGAGAGAGAGAGAGAGAGAGAGAGAGAGAGAGAGAGAGAGAGAGAGAGAGAGAGAGAGAGAGAAGGAAGCTGGTCAGTTTAATATTTTAGCCATGCTATTCTCTTGTGATGAAATTTAAAATTCTCCATTGACCACCAAGTCACCACGCAAGGAAGGTTGACATCTGATTCTAGAGGGCACTACCCAGGCTTCTAAAGTCCCCTTGCAGGATCTGTTTTGTAGATAGTCAAGCTGTGAAGCTAAATAGAAACTTTCATAGGGATTAGTTTAATGCTAATGTCAGTAATATTTGAACAGTGGGTTCAACATCACATTTCACCCTTGGCCCTGAGAACTCTGTCTCCAGCCTGAGCTCTCTACCTACCTCCTGTTTAAATGAAGCAGTAACCCCTTGTGTGATAAGTGGATCCTTGGGAACTAGTCTTCTTGGGAACTTTTCTCAAAGGATGTCCTTATTTATTTCAAAGTTCTAATATTATATTAACAAAGAATTTCCTGGGGTTTTGGATTTATATTACTGTTTTAAAATGGACATTATCTTTTGCAATAAAAAAAATGAAGGCTATGTAGTTCCCTATTACTTAAAACTGCCTTCTGCACGGAAACAATCCTTCCATAAACAGGCTCTCTTAATTTATATAAACCATATTTATCTTCTTTCCTCTGTGGATCAGAGTCATAATTAATTGTCATTCTCATTTAACATAAAGCAGTTTAACCAGTGTGTCAAAGAAGATAAAAATAACGAGAAAATTCTTCATGAAATTCGATTGAGTCCCTTTCCTCTTCAGACTATATATTGAGTAAACTGATATTGAATTTGTACTTTAAATGAGAAACTCTGAGAAGTAAAAATAACTGGAATGCTAAAAAAAAAAATATTGTGTTATCACAGACAGAAGGCTAACATATGATTGTTACATATTGAGATAAATTGCAAGATTCTATTTTCAGTCAAATGATTCCTGAGTAAGATAGATTTGTTCTTTGGATAACGCACAGCATAAATCAATGGCCCTAATATTGTGCATGTCCACAGTGGCTTTGATAGACCGATACTCTAACATATTCAAGGGACTGATACAGTTTAGTTCCCATGAAAGACTTTTTTTTCTTAATTGTTTCAGATAGTGACTAATGGGAAGGTATGTTGAAGTCCTGTCAGTTGTGTGAGAAGCTACCTATTTTCACAGGTCTCTTCTGTCAAGACTCATCCATGCCAATATGTAAAAGTATTAAACTAATGGTTTGATGTATGTGCTATAGATAGTTTTTAACGAAACAATGCTTTGTTAAATTCCAATGAAGTATTTTATTGCTTTTTTGCTTATTGTAGTGTATAATTTTTTAGTGTCTACTTTTAAGTTTATTCCATCTTTTTTCTACTTGTTTATAAGTTACCTTCATATATGCCAAGTTTTCATTTTTGTTCTTCATCATTTTTCTCTGCTTCCAGTGAACCATACACACACACACACACATTTTTGGTAAGTTCTGAAAACTGTTTTGGACTTAATAATTCCTGTCTTCCACAAGGGAGGCAAAGGGCAGATGTTTTTCATCCCAGAGACCACCTTTCCCTTTGCTTCCTACTTAGTAGCTTCATGTTTTCTTTCATGTACAAAACACATTAACTATTCCATGCAACATTCTTACATGAAGCAAATGTATTATTTTATTCTCTGTGAACTCTAATTGATTTCTGTGCCTGGCACTAAAAGTTGTGTGTTAATCTTTCCAAGTCATGAAGACTTTTGAAAATCTGATGAGAGCCATTCCTTCTTTCTTGGTTACAATTTCAGGAGGTCCATGGGTCACTGAGGTTCTTCATAAACAAATATTACAAATACCTGGTAAGATCTACTTTTCTCTATTTTATGTATTTTTATACTTACTGTTTCCAGTATTGCTCACTTTTATTTTACCAACCTTTTAAGTCCACTCTGCCAATTCCTTAACCACACCTATTTTTTTAAATCCTTTGTATTTTCAGCTTCTCTTTCTGATATTCATATCTAGGAACTTGTTTATTACAAGAAACATAAAACAAGCATATCCTCACATAGCCAAAAAAGAATGAGTGCTTTTTTACGCACTTTAGAATGTTCAAAACTAACTCTGAAGAGAATTTACCTCTCAGGATTTTATTAATGTTAATTGATAATATTGCTATTGGCTAATGTTAATTAGACCTATATTATATTCCAAGAACTCTATTTTTATTATCTTTCATCCTGTTTATATTTTACTTCTTCATCTTCTTTTTATATATTTATCATGGCCTACTTTTTAGGTGATTACACACCCTAAGTTGACAAAGATTAAATAACTTATTGAAGGTCACACATAGCTAGAAAATCAACAGAGCTTGGCTTCGAACCTAGGTTTCTCTGACGTTAGAGCAAACAGTTTTCAATGTATTTCTTTGTTGTGACAGTGTCTTCCTTTGTAGGGTGGACTGGCTTCAAAACTCACGATTCTCCTGAATTAGTCTTCCAGCTAGTGTGATTAACCAGTGTGCCTCTTCACCCAGTTGTTAGAAAACATGTGACAAATGAATGTCCTTACAAATCTTAGTGTCTAATCTCCTCCCTATGATATCTTTGGTGCATTAGATTACCCATTCAGAGATAATGGGTGCTGTCAGCATACACTTTCTACTAATCCATGGTAGGAAGAGAGAATTTGTGTATCATTATCTAAATGCTGTGGAGATTATGGGAGCTAGGAATTATTTACCCCTTTCTTCATGGCAGAGTTGGCATGTGAAATTTCCCATGAATGATATCTCAAACAAGGAAGCAGTATAGCAAAAGCTGTTAGGCCTCAAGGACTTATAGAAGTGTATACATGAGAGTATGATTGTCAGTCCAACACAGATAGTATATATATATATATATATATATAAAAGTGTAGAAATCAGAATCCGAGGAGGGAAAAAATGCCAGAAAGAGTTCGTCCTGATATCAGAGACCTCTGCACTCAAGAAATGTGTGCATTCATTTTAACAGCAATCAGTAAAGGGAGATTTGCCACAGACAGGGGACAGAAATAGTGAGAATGGCGGGTGGCTAGGAGGAGAAGAGTTCTAGTTGGTAAAAATCAAGTTATCTTATCATTTCCTTGACTATGTTTTTCAGAAAGAGACACCAATGATGGCTTATGCATTGGGGTGGGAGTGTGGAACTCTGTTAGTCAGACAGATATACAATCAATAAGAAACAAGGCCTGAAAGCATTCAGACGGCTTATTCCTCGCCCTCTGTTTTATTGTAGTTTACACATCCTCTGCGCTTAGGTTTCCTCCCTTCTTTGCTTTCTCTCCAGCCTATCCTCTTTGCTTGCATTTTTTATTCTCCTCATCTATTTGTGTTGACACCCACTGCTTTAATCTCATTGCTATGTCTCTAGGTTTGACATTCTTGATCTACTCTGACCATTCCTATTGTACTCTGCTGGTCACAGCTGAGGTCAACCCATCCTGTATCATGCGTTTCTATGACTAATTTTCATTTCCCTCTCAAGCAGACATCTTAGAGAGCTGGTAAACAGCAGAGGCTCTTGGTCTTTGCCTGGACCTTCATGAGTCAGAAGAACTTTAGAACAGAGTTTAGACACTCACGTGTGTGAGTCTGTACCTATGGACCACTGTGTTAGGGTAAGGCAGTACCGTTCCTATCCAGGAAGCAGCTGGATAAAACAGCATTCTGTCAGTAATCAGACAGATCTTGAACAGAGAGGGAGCGAGTTATGCAGTCCTATACACTCAGGTCTATGGGTGATAAAAAGGAAGAAATGCAAGAATAAAAAGAATAGCGATCATACATAATCACAGATACAAATAAATGCTGCTTTTTTGTGATAGCTATGATTTGAGCAGAGTTTCTCATTTGTAGATGGATGGGACTGGCATAAGGTTAGAATTTGTTCCTTTAGGTTATACAGTCATATCTTTTTCCTCTTACTTTAGATTTGAACATGCTGCTGTACTTATGATTTGGTGAGGACCCTAACCAATGCTGCATGCATACTTTTCTCAATGGTTTGAAGAAAATTGTTTGAATGATTATCTTACACTGGAAGCTAGACAAAATTTCCAATAAAATATTCTTAATCCCTTTGTCAATTTGGGGACACACGATGTAAGGACAGTTAGCTGGTTTCTATCATTTTCAATTATGTGATAATATACAATCTGGGTTTGGATTTTTTCCCCTTTATTAAATATATTTGAAGAATTCTGTGGAAGGAAATTTAAGGTGCCATTTGCTTGGGATGTTTGTTATTTTTCTATGCAATGCATCTCAGTGAAGTCCCAGGGTGAGCCTCTTCTGAAAGACTCCTCCTTGCTGTCAAGGTGGAATTTGTACATTGCTTCCTTGCCCCAAGGCCATTCCCCAGCCCCCTTCCTTGAGCTGTGGGAAAGGTCAGAATGTTGTGTGTCATTCACTTTAATGTATGCCAGGCCACCTAGTAGGCTGCAATATTTCCTCCAGGAAGTTTCCATTCACTTGACATCCTGAAGGGTTAAAGAAACAGAGAGCCATAGTATTATAGAGTTGTTGCTGATGTTGTCAAGGAAACCAGAAGAGGAATGTTGGAGTATCTTGTTTCTCCCCAAATCCACAGGGTTGTAGCTTGTTTGAGGTTTTGCTGTCCTCTTAATTCTTGCCACAGTTGCTCCATGGGAATGTTTCTGGCTGGGCCAGAACTCCATGGAAGCCAGCATCGAGGCTCATAGACCCAAGGAGCTCTGGCAGGGTTGGGTTTGCATCTTCCTCCAGAAACAGCCTAAGGGAAATTTGATTTTATTATTAAAAAAAATGAAGAAGAAAAACAAAGAGAGGAGAGAAGAGGGGAGAGGAGAGGAAAGGAAAGGAGAGGAGAGGGAGAGGAAGAGAGAGAGAGGAGAGGAGAGGAGGGGAAGGGAGAGGAGGAGAGGAGAGGTGAGGAGAGGAAAGTGGAAGGAGAGAGGGTGTGGAGAGAGGAGATGAAAGAAGGGGAGGGGAGAGAAGGGGGAGGAAACAAAGAAAAAAAGCTCTCTAAGGTTTTCCCCCTAAATGCTGACTGTAGATGATTTTTCTCCAGACATGCACCATAGCAGACTCTGAATATTTTATCCATAATAAATAAATGATTTTGTGTAGCAACATTATGAAAAGATTGAGTGAGCATGGTATGGAAGACAGTGATGGAATTTAGAGGTGTTTTATAGGATGCACTTAGTAGCTAGCGATTTCTGCTGCCTTCCAGAGTTATAAACAGTGTTTGGTATCCCCTTATTTAGAAAATATATATCCAAATAAAAATGAAATCATGAAGAATACTAAACTGATATCTCAAAGCACTAATTTAAGTTTGAATTAAACATTTTGAGCAGTAGATGGTATAAGATAATTACTAAATCCTTTCTAAAAGTTTATCAAAAGGATAGGCACTTGAAGAACATAAGAATTTCTGTTCAGATTATTTAGATGGGGAAAACAATTTCTCATGAATTCTGCTTCTCTAAGCCTATCACATGTGCGCGCACATGCACACACACACACACACACACACACACACACACACACAGGGAGAAAAAGGGAGGGAGGGAGGGGAGAGAGAGAGAGGAGAGAGAGAGAACACATAGACACAGATAACTATCACATACACATGGTAGTTCTCTATGTCTCTCAAACACTTGAAAGTATTCAATTGTACACAGATAGGCAAATTTTTTTATTTTATTTGGAAATTATGATTAACCAAAGGATGCAACACATTTTTAATGCTATTAATTATTTGCAGGAATAAGGATGCAATTACAAATTAGAATTATGATTGCTGTTTTTTGAGAAGTATGGTTATTTTTCTGTAATTTTTCTTACATATTATCTTTAGGTTAACCTATTTTGTTTTCAGTATCATATGCATAAATGATCTAATATGAGGTAAATTTTTACTGTATAATTATAGGTTCACCTTTGTCTTTAAATGTACTTTCCATCTAATGGGGCTAAGTATCATTTCATTTTCTTCTTTATTTAAGGTCTAGCAAAATTTTCAGAAGGAGCATAAGATATTTAATATCACATCACTGTGTGTTGTGTATTTATGTAAGTAACTGTAGCTAAGATAATCTCATAAGAATCCTTTTGGTAAGTATTGTAGCCCCTAAAAATAAATATACATATAAAAATGTTGAATAAAATTATGAGATGGTAACAGCTTACTTTCTATTATTTTTTTAATTAGAAAAATAATAATTTGCCTCTAACCTGCCTTCATCCTCCAATAATTGTCACTGAATAGTTAGAGCATATAAATGCTCCAAGGAAGATCTTTAAATCACCATTTCCTTTATCATTTAACACTTAATATATGTAGTACCTTTTTATGCATGGTAAGGATGGACCAGCCACAACCCAGTTTGCTTTACTGTATAGTGTATAAATAAGCGTCAAATAAGATGCTCATCCTGTTAATTAAGTATGAACACTACTCAAAAAAGTAAAGTGTAGTAAGAAAGCAATCAAACAGCTTTTGGAAATGTTTCTGTTCTTAAAAAGTGATACACGTAGAAGCAAAGGCAATTAATCACCATCCAGAAGGCAACTACTGCATCCCATTCCTTAATCTACCACTTTCATAAATCATTGAGATTTGCCACAAGAGCGGAGGTGTGTCTCCTGGTTAGGGTTTCTTTGAAGACAGTCTGGGACCAGGATTGGAACTCGGGAGTCCACCGGGGTCTGCTCCCAAGAAGCAGCAGCACAGTATCAGAGAAAATGAGAATAGTAGGAACCTGTTTTGTAGTGCTAGCAACTGGCACTATTGGGGCAAAAAGGACTTAATTTTTCCAAAGAAGGTTGCAAGGATTGTCAGCCCCAAACAGGAAGCAAGATAGCCTGTAGACAGCCTGTCAGTCTCCTTTGGTTTAAGACAGATCAACTCAGACACTCTTCTCTGCTCCTCAAATCCAGACTGCAGGACTGCAGAGAGACAATGGCTTCCAGCAGCTTTCAAGAGGCTCTTGGGAGGAAGAGACAGGATGCTGTGAGCATCTGTCAGCTCAAGGGCAAATCTGAGCTGCCAGCCATTGCCTGGGACAGGGATTTTGTCTTAGGGGTAGGCAAGCAAAGCCACACCAGCTGCAGTATTCCACCAGGAACTGCTGCCCAAGCTGTTGTCTGCTGTGGAGCCATGATCCCTCTAATGGGAACCCCTGTTCTCAGGTGAATAGAGAGCAGGAACATTCCCATGATGTGAGGAGAACTTGAAGCTTTTCCAGAGTGACGATTTCAATCACAGGTAAGGTCAGTGTTTCCTCTAACATGGGCTGATGGAATGCCACATTTCTCAACTCCAAAATTTTCTAATGTGGTTTCATTTCGTCTCTCTTTAAGTACAATGAGATAATCACCAAATCCTGAGCATGACTGTTGCCTTCTATTTTTAAATATCTAATAAATTTGACTTTACTAAATCCATTCATTGAATTTTTCATTTATGTTCTACTGGCATGCTGCCAACTCTTGCTAATTTTATAATATGAAGCTCCTCACTCAGCTAGGCTTACAGAAACCCAAATAATTTTCCCGATTATCATCACTTTGCCAGTTTGGCATAACTAGTTGAGGATTAAGATATTTCTAGATACTTAGAATATAAAAAAAAAATTCCAGAGAACCAGATACATAAACTCAGAATATGCTTGAGGTTTAGACCCGAATCTTCTCTTGACTTCACACGCATTATTAATATTCTCATTTTGATAACAGTTTAGCAGTACAGAGCTCCACAGTTGCACAAATGTAAACAAAAATTATTTGATTTGTGTATGTGTGTGTTTATGTATGTGGGTGTGTGTGCACGTGGTATGTGTGTGTCAGGGTGAGGAGGTGGTCGTACAGACCACGGCTCACGTGTGGATGTCAAAGAGCATCTTTGTTGAGTCACTTCTCTCCTTGCACTTTCGTGCTCACTTTTAGGGACTGGACTTTGTCCACCAGACTTGCATAGCCAGCACCTCTAACCACTGAGTCATCCCACCAGCTGAAATTCGACTTCCACAGAATCACTAAGAATGTAAGACAGAATATGTTACAATATTATCTTTAAAGATGGTGGAAAACGTAGAAGGTACTGCCATTGGGCACAGCTAATAACTCAAGAGAGCTCTTCCTCCGATGTTATTTTGTCTACAGATAATTCTTGTTGTGGTTTGAATGCGGCTTGTCTCCTTTGACACTTTTGTTAATATTTAATTGTTCATGTAACGAATTGAGAAGCTGTGGGGTCTTTAAAGAATAATTGTGTCATTGCTAAGGACTAATGCCTTTCATGAGGAAGTAGGCTAATACTTAGAGATGTAGATTGCTGCTAGTAAGGCTGCCACTAGTATTTTGTCTCTTTTATGTAGGGCAGCCTGCTCTTTTGTCCTTAGTATAACATTATAAAAGATTCTTACCCAGTCTTGTGGCTACCCAATCTTGGAACTCCTGTCTCCAGAATGATGAGTTACATAAAACTCTTATCTTGTGAATGACCTAGTCTCGGGTATTCTGGTACAACAACTGAAAACAAACCAGGATGGCTCTTCACCACTGCATGCTTATAAGAAATGTTATCCTAGTAGTTTTAATGATAAGCTATAATTCTCTCCGTGGACACAATATATCAAACCTAAAACCTACCATTTTGTGTTCTTCAATGTGATGATATATTGTGTCCCTCAATATAGTGTGTACCCTAATAAAACTTATCTGGGGACAAAAAACAGAACAGCCACTAGCTTAAACATAGAGGCCAGACAGTTGTGGCACACACCTTTAATCCTAGCATTTGGGAGGCAGACATCCATCTGGATCTCTGTGAGTTCAAGGCCACACTGGAAACAGAGCCAGACATGGTGGCACATACCTTTAATCTCAGCACTTGAGATCTCATATCTTTGCTTGGGAAAGACACATGCCTTTAATACCAGGAAGGAATGTCAGGAAGCAGAAAGGTATAAAAGGTGTGAGGACTAGGAACTAGATACTTTTTAGCAGCAGTTCAGTGGAGACACTTTTGGGTGAGGACTCAGAGACTTCCAGTCTGACAAAACAGGATCAGATGAGGAGTTGTCGAGGTGAGGTTAGCTGTGGCTTGTTCTGTTTCTCTGATCTTCAGAACTCAGTTTTTTTATTAATAAAACCTTTTAAAATTCATCTTACACTTTAGTACCATCATCTGCTAGAGCAGAGGAAAAGAAGAATTTATATTCATTCAGAGATAGTTAACAACTGTGTCCATGATTTTGTGCTTCAAATTGCCCTTGAAACTTAAGATAAAATTATCAAGTTTACAGTAAGTCTTTACACTTCCATTTGTGTGTGTGTGTGTGGGGGGGGTGTAGACAGATAAAATGGGGAGAATTAAAATAAATCATTACTGAAAGTCATACTTTCTTCTTGAGCCTGCCTCTTAGTCTATCTGTCTTTTCAGGGAGTTTTCTTAGGTCAAGGGTTTCTCTGTGTAACAGCCCTGGCTGTCCTAGAACTAACTCTGTAGACCAGGCTGGACTCAAACTCATAAAGATCTGCCTGCCTCTGCCTCATGAGGGCTGGGATTAAAGGTGTGCACCACCATGCCAACAACTTCTTATGACCACAAAATTGAAGATCTCTTCCTGAGAATACACAGTATTTTTGGGTGTGTTACTTAGGGTAACTTTGACTTTCTTACATTTATGGTTTACACACATGGTCTTGATGCCTATTTTCCTTCCTTGCAATGAATCACAACGCTATAGACAATCAAAACTTCAAAAACCAGATCACTAAGTGCATCTTTGATGTGTGCCAAAGATCTCTGAGCACTAATTTTAATTCAGGACAGTTTAATGTGTAGATTACATTTCAAGTATATTATCCTAAGAGGAAAATCTCTTTCATTTATGAAATAAAAATAACCTTACAATTTGACAACAAGGCTGCTAATGACTATATAACTAGATTTTTGCATCTAAAACTGTTCATTTATGATGCAGCCTTTCTAATCCCTCACTGTTCCGATTCCTACACACTAGGTCTAAATTTGGGGAGCTATGCCATATATTGGGCCATAGTGCACAGAGTCAAATATTGTGGAGTGAAACAACTGTATTTCAAGGAACAGACTTAACTACAAAGGAAATATTGGTACTTTTCATTCGACGCTGACTATTCTTTTGAAGGAGTTCCCACCTCAGGGCTCAGAGGAGGCTGGATGATGATGCTCTGAGGGCGTGTTATATATAGATGACTTCTTGCCATCCCTCTCAAAAACGAGAAGTCACAATAGGCCCTTCTGGCACACTGATGGCTTTTATCATTTCCACATTGTCTTCTGAAGAGTGATGTTTACTTGTAAGCTGTCAGGAACATTTTACACATTTCTAAGAAGGCAGTCTTCTTTCTACAAATAAGGTTCTTAATGAGGCTTTGGCATCCGAGATGGCCTCAGAGCAGCCATCCTCCCATTGCTGTGGACAAATGCCTAAGATAAGCTAACTTAAAAAGAAGAAAGTCTTATCGTAGTTGTAGGAATTTCAGCATGTGACTGTTTGGACATTTGACTTCCATATTGGGGTGGCACAGTGTATCCCGATAGCTGGGAAGCAAGGAGGAAAGATCGGGCTTCCAATTGACTTTACCTGAGCTTCATTTATATTTCTGTGATAAAATATCCCGACTAAATGCAGCATCAGGAAGATAGCTTTTCTTTTAGCTCACCATTGCAGGTTGTAGTGCATCACAGGAAAGTCAAGGCGACAACAACTTGTCCCATCCACAGTCAAGAGCAGCAGGAAACGAATACATGCACATTGTCCACTTTCTTGTTTACTTACTTCATTTGATTATATAATCTCAGGATCCCATGCCCAGGAAATACTGCTGCTCCCACTGGGCTGGGTCTTCCTATATCAATTGCATACTCACAGTCCGACCCAGTGTACACAATCTCTCATTGAGACCCTTTCCCAAGGTGATTATAGGTTGTGTCAACTTGACAATTAAAGTTAACCATAGTGTCCTTAGTACAGAATCCCCCCCCCCCAATCTCCCAGTGACCTAAGCTCTTCTCTCTTGGGCCACCTCCTAAAAGGTTCAGCATCTAATAGAGCAACCAAAAGTTTTACACGTGTGACTTGGTGAGGCATTCAAGATCGAAAATATAGTAGCAAATTAAGAATGTGTCTAGTTGGATACATGCTTCTCAGGGACACCAACCCACTATCTGTTCAAAATGGGATTTTCCATAGATAACTTAGGATCCATTCTTCGTAGGTTTTTGTTTTGGTTTTGTGTGGGTTTTTTTTTTTTTTTTGAGACAGGGTTTCTCTGTGTAGCTTTGCGCCTTTCCTGGAACTCACTTTGTAGTCCAGGCTGGCCTTAAACTCACAGAGATCTGCCTGCCTCTGCCTCCCAAGTGCTGGGATTAAAGGTGTGTGCCACCACCGCCCGGCATTCTTCCTAGGGTTTTAATTAACGTCATAGCATAAACATATAAATCTGTCAATGATGACACACCTAAAGGTTGAAGGAAAATTTTGTAATAGATGAGAATATTCACACTGAAAATAATTTTATAGCTCAACTCATGTAAAAGAATACTTCCTGACATAACTTGTCTAGAAAAATCCTTTCTCATTCATCAGCGGTTAATTTTATGGTGGTATTATTATGTATGCCCCAGCATCAGTGATGCTCTATTTTAAGTTCTGTAATTATGCCCATTGCTTTGTAAACTATTATTTTTCTTCACTTACAAAACATCATAGCATTTGTTTTTCTGTTGATGTATGAGTTGTTTTGTCTCAATCAATAGCTTCTAATATGGATAAAACTATTTATAAAGTTAAAATGAATTTATTTAGTGGCTTCCTACTTTCCAATGTCATATGAGAATGGTTCTGCCTTCTAGGTAAGCTTCTAGTGTCTAATATAAAAGTGCCCAGTTTTTGTGAACATAGATCGAGGATTGTGCTGAAGCTATAGGCTGGGAAAACTTAATGATAATATATCAGTGGCATTGTGTACATAAACTCAAAAAATTATGGTTCTTCATGTCTGGATCCCATGTCATCCAATATCTTTAAGAGCAAAATTATTTCCTAAAATAATCAGACTTCAACAAGAGAGATTATGGCACTGCCAGAGAAGCACTTGTGGAAAATATCTTAAATGCAAATCACTCAGATATTTAAAGTAGCTATCCTTTGAAATGTTCTGCAACAAATTGGGGTCTTTCTGTGGAAGCAGATGCCTTCATATCTGTGTTCTGTTTTTGTGACCCACTGCTTTCTTAAAAAGAAATGAAAAGAAACTGCAGTGTTTTGTTTTACAATTTTGCTTCTTTTATCTATTTGTACTTTAATTCTCATACCTAACCTTGGTGTGAAGTTTGAAGATATTATATCACTTTTAGCAGAGAGGGATCTGAGCTCTGTACTGCTTCAGATGCTGTTCCAGAGTCGAGCAGGAGTTTGCAAGAGACCTGAGGGCCGCTTTCCAGGCCCTGCCCCTTAGATCTCTACCGACCTCCATCATCACAGCCCTGGAGACCAAACTCCCAGGAAATGAACCCAAGACACCTGTTAATTTGTTTGCAGCAGGACACTCTTCTTCCCCTTAAAGTACAAAACCTAGTGGTGTGGAATAAGTACTCATCAAGAGGTTTGGGGGATGGGGGGAGGTTTTGTTTTGTTTTGTTTTGTTTTTGAGAATTTCATACATGAGTTCTATATTTACCTCCTTTCCAGCTCCCATCTCCCCCAACCAACTCCTCCTTTGTCTCCTCCACTCTCTAAAGTTCAAGAGCTCTTCTGTAACTATCATTGTTAGCCTGGTCCTTGCCCTTGGGGAAGTTTCAACGCTCAGGCCCAGCTGGGAACCATATCACCTGACATTCTTGAACTTTTCCCAAACAATCTCACATAACACTTAATGTCCCCACATCACATCAGTTACCAGTGAAGTGGAGTCACCTAGTCTTCTGAGTCAATAATCAACACTAAACATCAGAAGGACAGATCTCACTCCACTTGCCTGACCTGAAGTCAAAGGCAAAAAAAGACCAAGCTGTTAGGGTACAATGTGGGCCCCTAAACAAGATAGTGCTGCTGACAATGTCCTAGGATGACTGTGAGGCCTAACACAGGCCAGATTTTTACCAAGTATGCAGAAGGACTCTCAAAGGGTAAACAGAAACCTTAATTTCTCAAAACTCTTGAGGGTTGGGTGTCTGTTTGTCAGGAAAGCTACCCCTTCTCTTCTCTGCCCCAACCGTCAATTGGAATGGGTAAAGGGCACCTGCTTCCCATTAACCCCAAGAGTTTGCATCAGCTGTTCTGACCCATCCACCACCTCCCACTGTTACCTGCCCTGATAAAACTGACAAGTTCTCTACTCTCTTTGGCAGCTTGGCAGCTTGGCCCCCAATAAACTGATTTCTATACACAGAGTGGTCCAGCTCAGAGTTTTTGCTTCAACTCGGCATAGGCAGGCTATGATCTCACATTAGACACAAAAGCTGTGAAATAAACCTGTATGCCCAGATCCCATTGTAGGAGTTTTAAAATGTTATGTGACATCTTCTCTAGGTCTTTGCTTTTGTTGTACTTGATGGTTTTACAGTTGTTTCTAGTCTTTGAGGAACCACCAGCTCCACATCACCAAATAAACCAAAGAATTGGCGAATACCTGCTCAAGACATATGATGCATTAAAGATTTGTGCCAGATTGTTTAAAAATGGCGACAAAACTAGCATTAGTTTATGAGGAAGAAGTAGCACAACTGAAAGAAGAATGAGAGTTTTATACTAACATTTTGATTTATAAGTTACATAATAGGTAGACAAGCCGATGTAAAGATACACAGCATTGTTGGTCAGCAGAGACTACAAATCAAACCCCAAATGAGTTACTATGCTTGCTGACTAGAATGACCGCAATAAGATAACTGCATAGGTCAGTGAGGAATTGGAGCAATGAGATCTTGCACAATCATTGTTAGTGAAAATGGAAAATAATGCAGCCTCTTTGGAATACAATTTGTTGGTTCTTGAAAAGCTTTGTATACTACAAGCAACAGCAACTTCACTTTTAGGTCTTTATTAAAAACAAACGAAAATTTGTATTCACATAACGGGTTGTGTGTGAATTTTCAGAGCAGCATCAAGTGTGTTGTTTCAAAGAAGAAAGAATTTGAAGCTTCATCAGCTGCTGGATGAAAAGGTGGTATGCTCCCCACATACACCCACCAGATCCCTAACAGCAAATTGGATTTTCTTTACTTTGTTAGTAGTCTGTGCGTTAGACAGATAGAGGGGGAGTTCCGAGCAAACCAAGACTCTCTGATGCAGAGCATTGGCTACACAGGCCTTCGGGCCTCCCCGCTGTTGAGATGCTTTGCCGCAACAACACAAACAAAAACCACAAGACATGGCTTCTTATTGACTTGTGTTTTTCTGTACCGGGATACATTAGTGGGGATGCTGACATTTTCTCCAAGTGTGCAATGAACTCTCACAGGGGCTGGAGGGGTTCTTTCTGCTCTCCTTTTTCTGCATTCCTGGGATGAAATCTAAACCACCCTTGAAGAAACCCCAGTGACATCTCTCAAGTCCCCCTAAGCATTAAATCTGTGCCGGGTCCTCTCAGGACTTGAGGCTCTTTCTGACAGAAGAATGCTGTTTCAACTGACATCCTCCAGGAAACAGGTGTGTCATTTCATCATTTCAGTCCTGAGGACTCAAGGGCCCTGGCCCTGAGTGTGTGTCTATTTCAGGAGCACAGGCACCCTCTAGTCTCTGCTCCTCCCCCGCCCCCCACCAGAGGCTGAAGGCTCACGCAGCCTCTTCATTCCTCCCTCTGTCTAGACCCAGAGGACCCGAGAGGGGAGTCCAGATTCCAGCCTCTTCCTGGGAGCCCACAGTCTCTAAGAATATGTGTTTGCTTAACTGAACCCAGTTCAGTTAGGTCGGTTTGTCATCATCATGGTGCTCTCTGTATTTTCTAAAGAACTGCCAGCTTCCAACAACACTCTCTTTCTTCCCACTGGAAACAGAAACACGTCCTCTGCAGGAATTTTCCACTTTGCACTCCTTGCTTCCCCGGCCGTGGCCTCAGCACACCAGCCGGCAATGCTGTATTTATTTCCACTGCAGTTTGTCGGTTGGTTTTTTTTTTTTTTTTTGGTCCAGCACAATGAGTGGTATTCAGTCATTTTTTAAGCCACTCAACCCCCTCCTACATCCAGCTCTCCTTTTAAAATAATGCATACTTTCGAACAATGTCAGGGAGAGCCGAAAGCTTTTAAGCGACATTACATTTAATTAGTTATGTCACCATCACAGAATCATCAGCATTCTGGTCGTTATCCCTCCCCTCTTCCCCCCTCCCCTCCCCATTCTACCCCATAATTTTCCCATCCCCGATCCCTTTCCTGTCCTGTAAACACATTAAAGACAAACCTCACGGTCCATATACTTTTCCAGTTGTTTACCTTTGCAAATTATTTTCCTTTGAACAATATTTACAAACTATACAGCACAGCCTGACGCGCTGATAAGAGGGCAGATGGATTGGTTATAATTTCCGCTGTAAACCCGGAACAGAGATTGCAGATGTGTTCCCTGCCCTGTGTGCAAGCATCATCAGCAAAGGCTTGAGGCTGAGCCCCAGCTCAGCACCACTCTCAAAGGCTAACTGCAGACCGAGGTGGCGGGGGGAGGGTTGGTGGGGGGGGGGGAGGGTTGGTGGGGGGGGAGGCAAAGACCAAGGAGTCCTCCGGGTAATCCCAAGTCCCTAGTGAATGAAGGGATACGGAGGCATTTTAGGGGAGATCTGCCTCAGGATGAGTTACAGGGAAAAGATGCTCGCCTTCTCCGGTGCAAACTGTAGGGACTCATGATCACAAATGACTGCAGTGCGCAGCTCTGCAGAGCCCGCCACAAGCAGAAGGAGGAGGGGCCGGGCGGAGCCTCCCCCCACCGTCTGGCTGGGTGGTAGCTTCTCAGACAGTCTGGCCCAGGGGGGTCACAGGAGCACAGCCGAGTGTCTCCAGAAGGAACTGGAATTCTGAAGATGTAGAAGAGGGAAGGAGAGGGAGGGGTTTGTTCAAGCTGGGAGGGCGGGCCCCAGGGGGCGTGTGCAACAAAAGAAGAAATAGATTGCGGCCTTGCGGGACAACTGGGGTATTTCTTTCAGGGGGCATTACTTCCACTTTTAGGCAGGAACAAGAGCTGGGAGGCAAACAGCAGCAGGAGCTGACAGCTCCGAGGTGATCAAAGGGGACAGCATGAATGTCTTGCTCGGCCAGCTATTTATTACAAAGAGAGGGGTGCTCCTGGCCACGCTGAAGGGGAGAAGGATTAAGATCAAATAGAAAGAGGCCGGCCTGGGCCTGACTCCTTTATGTAGGAGAGGGAATTGGGCAAGTATATTTTAATATATGGATATTTAAATGTACTTGAGCTTGAAGAATGGTATTCGGTACAAGTTGCTCCTTGCCATGAGTACCACACACACACACACACACACACACACACACACATATGCACACGCACACATATCCACCACTGCTGCCACCCCCACCTGTGCGCTATACTTATGCCTGTAGAGGAAATTCCACCTTTTCTTTCCAAATGCCTATTATCTCCTTTCTGGGTGGGCTTGGACTGTCTCAGTATCCCAGGAGGGATGGTCCAAGATTGAGACATTCTTATCCAGAAAAATGCCCCAGGGGAGCACTAGCTAACTTTCTTGAGTGTGGCTAACCTTAAGCACCAAGTTTGTGGACACACTTCTGGGATTTAGGGAGTATTTGACTTATCCTGGACAACAGGGAAAGGTGTAAAAAAAATGATCTTCCATAGTTAGCCAAGGGACACCTGTCCAGAAGGCCTGTATGTGGATCCTGTGTAACGGACGGGCAGATCTCTATGTGCCTCACCAGTATCAGATCTCACAACAAAAGTATGAGAAAACAGAAGGGAGTCTGCCAGGGCATTAGGCACAGTTTCTCCAGCTAAGGTGATGTGATCAGTTTTTGTTTTGTTTTGGTTTGGTTTTTTGGTTTTTCGAGACAGAGTTTCTCTGGGTAGCTTTGCGCCTTTCCTGGATCTCGATCTGTAGATCAGGCTGGCCTTGAACTCACAAAGATCTGCCTGGCTCTGCCTCCGGAGTGCTGGGATTAAAGGCATGTACAGGGTGATGTGATCGGTAACACCTGGAAACACAATGACACTGTATAGAGAGTCTTGCATGAAATGGAAAACAGTTTTGTACGTGATAATTTTATTTGGACTGTGAATCAGTGACACAAACCCATGTGTATGCACACAGCATTGTCTGTCTTTTCCCACTAAAACCTTTCAAGACGAAACAATTCAACCCAACAAACAAACCAGCCTTTACCCAAACTCAATTTGAAACAAAGACATACATCTTCCCACTTGCTCCAAATTATCTCTTTCCCCAGAAGGAGTCGTGTTTAGGCTACGATCATCTGTACCTTATAAGAGATTTTTGCATGTGTGTGTGTGTGTGTGTGTGTGTGTGTATATATATATATATATATATATATATATATATATATATATATATATATATATGCAACCACGTAGCATTTAAACTTCATAATCCCAACCACAGCACATATACAATTATATGTGTGTGTGTGTGTGTGTGTGTGTGTGTGTGTAAAGTTCTGTGAATTGATTTTAAGGTATTTATGAGACAGACACCTTTTTATATCAGAACCTATGAAACTAATTCTTTGCACTGCTATATAATATCTTGTGATTTGTTACAATTATTATTGATGATTGATGCAGAACTAGGTTATTTCTAGCTTTTAATTGATATTACAAGTAATAATGAAACTGATATTTTACCATGCATATTGTTACTGTATAAAGGCTAAATGCGTGGGAATAGGCAAGCTAAAGGCATATTATAATATTTTTAATATATAGACATCACCAAATTACTCTTCAAGAGGACCAAGACACCACTTGCATTTGACTAGACTATTTCATACACTCTCAAACAACAATTTGAAAACGCAATTCTAGGCTGGGAAAGATGGCTCAGTGGTGAAGAGTACTGATTGCTCTTCCAGAGGACCCAGGTTCAGTTCCTAGTACTCACAGGATGACTAACCAACTTTTAACTCCTGTTCTGGAGGATCTGGCACCCTCTTCTGGCTTCTAGGTGCGCTGCATCCACATAGTACACAGACATACCTGCAGACAAAGCACCTGTACACACAAAACAAAAACAAATGAACAAAAATCTCAAAATGATTAAAAATACATTGCCATTTTTTTCTGAAAAAAAAATCTTTGATTTCTTCCAATTTTTTTTCTGATTACTATTGATTTAAACAAATCTCATTTATTGGAGGTTTTGTTTTGTTTTGTTTTGTTTTCTGTGAATTTCCTGTTCACACATTTACCACATTTCACACAGTAGAATGTTATATGGTGTGTCTCCCAGCTGTACCTCTTTCTCAGCTGCTTGTGTTCTGGGGGCTGACTTCTCAGTGGAAGGTTTTTCTAGCAAGTTCCCTCAGTTGGTAAGAGCCACTTGATCCAAGACAGGCTACCTCCCCAGAGTCACAACTGATTCAGTGATTAATTGGGATGTGTATAAATATCAAATGGGAAGCATGATGAAGATCTTATACTTCCCATAGACCTTCTGAATTTGGATTTATTTCCTCTACTGAGAGAGATGAGCTATTGTGATTAATATCTGATAAACCTTTGCTTTTCATATTGTGTCAGGGTATTCTATTACAGAAGAATAGGTTCAATCCAAGTGGAAAGTAAAAGACAAAATGTCTAAAATTAAGTGTGTAAAAAAATAAATAAATCTAAGATAAAAATATACATACATGTTTTATAAAATTTTCACTGCATATATTTTTGGAAAATTACTTTAATTAATTTAAACAGGTACTTTCACATTTTATTTCATACATTTTAAATGACAGCATACATAAAACACACACTTATTGTAAATTACAATATACATACATTACACATGCACATATATGTATACACATACATGTGTGTATATACATGTTATGTATGTCACAGACCAAAAAAATTTCATACTTATTTATGTACATATTGTTTTAATCTGTCTTTATATTAGGTCTCTATAAGAAGTTGTCTGGATTATTTTGTTATGATAAATTTACACAACATAAAATCTGAATGCTTGCTTGTATCACCGTTTCTAAAATCATTCACTACTCATGAATATTAAGAAGGCAAGTGAGTGCTCTATCAGTATGCTCTTTTCCACAATGCAATGCCTTCTTTAATATACAACTTTGTTTAATCAATTTTAGTACATCTATCATGAGTTATCAATCAGGGTATAAGTAAGTTCTCTCACAACCCTTATTCCTGGAACAAAAGTGCTCGAGACCTGAAGAGCTACCTGTTGTTATCTACAAAATGCCCTTTTGTTGTTGTTAAGGTGAAACAGATAGATTTGGGGGTTAAAGTTTATTTTGTTTTTTTTCAACCTTTTGAAAAGATATAATTATTATTTGAAAAAAGCTACTCATGAAATCTATGCATGTTATTTAAAAAACAGAAATCTAATCCAGACACAGAAGATACATTTTTTTTCTCAAAAAATGCGAAGGTAAAAACTCGACCATACTTGGCATAGAGGGCGCTAATAGACTTTTGTCCCTGTGTTCCCTGCAACTCCAAGCATCACCCAACAGAGTTAATTAGCCAAGGTTCACATGTATGGGTAAATGGTGGAAGTAACATGCATCAGAGAGGTATAATGAACTGCTTATTCTATTTCTGGCCTTAGAGCCCCTCAGGATGCTTCATGATGGAACATGTTGTCAGAACTTGCAATCCGTATAGAGCCTTTATCAGGCACCATGTACCCTATTAGAGCATAAAATACACTCACTGTTCTCAGAGGGCTGCTAATCAGAGCAATGAAGTAGAATGTAGAGCATTAAAGAATCTGTGGCAATGGGTAGGACTTGTGAAGAAAGAGGACACAAGAGACAAATCTTCAAAGTGGAGTAGGCACTGTCTAGAGGAGTGAAGAACCCAGAGCATCCTGGGTACTGATAGTCACTGTGTTTACTTTAGTTCAGTCCCCTGGCTGGATGCTAGTTTGCTTAATCTTACTAAATCCTAATATACTATATTCTATTATTAAGCCTCTCAGTTTACATGAGAGGAACTAGTTATATGAGCTCAAGTACCTGCCCACTGCAGTAACTACCGACAACCCTCCTCACTTGGAGAATTCAGGACTCCAACTCTCCCAATATGATTCCAGTGATGGCATACATTATCCAGTGTACCACACAGCCATCATGATCCATGAAGAGGCAGGGTTCTGGATAGGGTCGTTTGTAAGAACTCTAGTGCTACAATATTAAAATATTTTTGAGTATAAACAGTTTGAAAATTAGACTGAGAAGTTAAGTCCTACTCTGATGATACATAGGTTTGAAAGCAGAAGACCATCATAGTGGAGAGAGAATTTCAGAAATATTGGCTAGGTGAGTATGTAAAAGATAGGCAGGGTTTTGTCACCAGCTAGTCCTTTAGGAAGAAGAGGACGAAATTCCTCATTACAGTATTGATCATGAGAATACAGTAACTTCAGGATTCACAGAGATTTTCCTTGCAGGTAAAACAGAAGGAAGGCCATGCACATTTTAGAGAATCAAATAAGGATGCAGAATAGTGCTACAGAATCACAACTGATAATAATATACATATATGAGTTATTGATCATATATGAAATTGGAGGTACTATGGCAGGTACATGTAAAACATAAAAACCCAACTGTGATGGTCAAGCTCACGGGACCTAGAACCGCAGAAGGGAAAAACCTCTGGCATTCTATGCCTGTGATTATCCATATTAACTTAACCAAGGTGAGAAGACCCACCTTTACTGTGTGTGGCACCATTCCATGGGCGAGGGTCCTGGACCAAATAGAAAGGAGAAGGCAAGCTAAGCAAGAACATTTATCTTACTGGGTGGTGGTGGCAGCAGTGGCGCATGCCTTTAATCCCAGCACTTGGGAGGCAGAGGTAGGTGGATCTCTGAGTTCAAGGCCAGAACTGCTCTACAGAGTTAGTTCTAAGGCAGCCATAGATACACAGAGAAACCATGAAAAAAAGATTTATCTTTCCCTGGCTCCTGACTACCTGACTACACACCTTGAATCCTGAAACTGCCACTTGTGGCTTCCCCTCCACGAGAGTATAATCCCTTCAAGCCATGAAGAAAAATAAAGCCTTTATTTCCTTAAGTTGTTTTTCTCAGATATGTTATCACAGTAATATGAAAGCTGACAATGAAACACATGTAATCATTGCTATTATTATAACATGCATGATACATGAGGTTATAGATTACAATAACACATTAGTAAATCAACTAACCACTGACAAACAGGAGAGCAAAGATGGCGTCTCGATGGCTTTGTCTCCCAACTTTACATTCTGGTGTCCATTGCCCAAAATCAGTATCCAAGGGACAACCCTGGTTTGAGTTTTGCCTTGCAGATCCCTGTGTTGTTGGCAACATTCTGATGTCTCTTAGCTCTACTTTCTTTGCTGGAATCAGGGACCTTGGATGGTGTGCTTCTGTGAAGACCTGTGTTGCTTTAGGATGGATGAGTCTACAGCTGTGTGAATGCTGGTGGAAATGACTCAGTAGAAGAAACACACAAGACAGGCTTTAACCAGATTATCTTTACAATCAGAGTCGTGTTCGATGTGATAAGACACCAACCTCAAAACTTGAAGCACTTGCTAAAGACGTGATGGTTAGCTGTGCAAAAAAGTTCAAGTGCAGAACTCTTAGCCACACACTACTGACCCATCAAATGTGCTTTCAAACCTTTTAGGTTCATATTTTCTGGTACAATGACTGCTACTCGTCTCGTAGGTGGTACTGCTAATTGAAACCACATCACAGTGCAGATCAAAATAAGCCAGCCAGGCTTTGCCACTAGAAAACGCACCCAGCAGGATGGCCCCTTTGTTCCTCTTAAAATGAACTAGTTCAAAAGAGGCATTGGCTCCAGGTCATTATCTGTTAATGTATGCAGCATCCTTTTTCCCTCTTCACCTTTCACTGTAATATTCTTATGGATAAATAAAAGAGCTCCAGTTCTCCTGTAAACTGCATAATTGGGTTTAATATGCAGACGTGCCATTTCTGGGCATGTACATTTTCTGCACTAATAGGATCTGTACTCAGAACCTTTGCAGATCACCTGTGGACAGGCTCGTTAATTCACCGAGTTAGAATCCTGTTGCATTCCACCAAAACCAAAGTAACTGAAATCAAGGTAGTTACCACCACAGTAGCCAACACTGTTGCACCTTTATTTTGGCAATTATGTTCCTGAATGAGCGTGGTAATGAATGCTGTGGTTACTTCCTCTAATTTATGTCTCTTGATCCTATGCTCTATGTTACGTCTTTTCTTCCATGATTATATTTAATCTGAAAAGATAGAAATAGTCTGTGTCATCCTTTTATTCTTTGTGTTGAATCCAGTCTTCGAGCTGTTCAGGAAAAAGTCAGAAAACTAAGCTAAACCCAATTTCCAACTGGATCCTATGATACCTCACTATCAATTTCTATATTAATGGAATCATTTATAGTTTGTGAAGTGTGGTGAGTGCATATTTAGTGGTAACATACAAAGGTCTTTCTCCTCCTTTGGTTAACTCACCCGTGACTGTAAGAACTCTGATGGAACTGAACTACTTCAACACACAGCTAAAGCAAATAAAATAGGGGGAAAGAATGAAGGCAGGAAAAAAGGGGAGAAAAAAAGAAATGATTTTTTTAGTGTTAATTTTTATCATCTTCGATATTTTCAACTACGACTGTGGAAGAAAAATTTCCTAGCTGCATTGCATCATTTCTGAATTAAAATGTGAACTCTAAGCTGATACAATAGCAATAATTCTGTTCCATTGACTGGGAGGATAATATATTTCTCAATTATCTGCAGGTACCATTGTGTAATGGCCCAGTAATATTTCTTCCAATTACACGTTCCCAGATTTTCCTGATACAGTTAAAAGAAATAAAACACACCCTTGTGATAGCAGCACAGTGTTGCAACCATATATTCAACTCCTTTCAATCTGTTCTGAAATTCTTTTTGCAATAAATATTTGCTGATTTTTTTTCTATTTTAATATCTGTTAGACAAATTTCTAAACATGAGTTTCACTGACAATATGTCTATTTATTCGACATTTTTGCCACCTGATATAGTCTTACTCCTACACACACCCAATGTCTCTGAGTGGTTTTCCTTTAATGGGAAATGAAGATGTTGTTTATTTAGCTATTTATGATGGGATTGTGGATGTGTTCATGTTTCCACTAAGACATTTCTGGATTCTCTTTTTGTGAGAAGGAACATTTGGAAGTTTCTTGAAATTTTATCAATTTTAAATGTTCATTTATTTTGGCCCATGGTATTTATAGTCAATGTCAATATTTATATACAGTTATTATATACATATTATGCACATTGGAACATTTTCGTAATGGATTAATCTTATTTTTACATGCAATTTTCTCTCTATGGTCAGGGAAATTTCCCTTCCTGAAGCTCTTATATTTGCTGCTTCCCAACTGCAATTGTCTTTCTTAAAACGTAAAGATGTAGCTTGAATAAATTTAAGTCTATGAAGGAATCATAATTAGTCTCTCAGCGAAAGAGAAATGTGGAGGGGTAGAGGGAGCAGGCAAAGGAGAGGAGGAGGGAAGGAGAGACCGGTTTAGATAACATAAATTCATTGTGTTTATCACTAAACAAATTAATTCTCAATGAAACTTCCTAGTCTGCTCTATACCATTGTAGCCACACCAATGGCAGTAAGCCACTTAAGCAATTCTACTTAATGGCGCTCTGCACATTTATCCAAAAACATTTTTGTTCATAGTCTAGCCTGATTTGGTAATATGCAATTAGAGAAAATGACCATTTTAATATAGAATAATTTTCTTGTGAATTATACAGTAAAAAATATTTGAAACATATTAAAATCAAATAGATTTAGAATGATTATAGTTATAAATTACTGTAATTTGGTCTTACACTGCTAATTCCAAAAGACTGCACAGCCATTTAGCAATTTCCGTTCTTTAAATGTCTCATAATGGGATTAAAACAAAAAGAAAAAAAGGAATCATCATATTTTCTTCTAACTGTTCCCCTTCTCTTGCATATTCTATTTCAATAAATAAGCCGTTCGTTCCTCTTACCAGTATCAGGGACACCCAGGAATTATCCCAGCTTCTTTTCTTTACTCACCACATCAACATTCATGAGCATGAAATCCCATCTCTCAGAAATACCTAAGTGCTTCCACTTTTCACCACTCATGCCCTCTGCATCTGCTGTTTACTGAAACATTGACTGTGCGCTAGCACCAAAGCCTCCTCAGGAGACATGAAGCCCACCAAGACTTTGCCATAAGGATCCATGAAAATGCAAATGCAACAACGTTACATTTCAACTTGAAGTCCATCAGTAGACAAAATATAAGGAATATTTAGCGTAAATACAAACTCTGGCTAGATACATAAAGTCCTTCCTTCATGCATGAGCAGTTCCTGACCTGTGACGATGTCTAAGAGTGAGGTCTTCTTGTTCATGTAGATCAAGTTTTCTCTTTTTTTCATTGTATTTTACGCATTTGCATCCATTTTAGCTAATATTTCATATAATTTTATGTAATTCTAAAGCCAGCATTAATTTTGGGGCGATTTATGGATAAGTGAACAATAACTTTCAGCCTGAATAATTCACCCACGACATATCTGTTTTTTTTTCTTATTGGTTTATATTAATGTAAAAATTAAGGTGGCGCACGCCTTTAATCCCAGCACTTGGGAGGCAGAGGCAGGCAGATCTCTGTGAGTTCGAGGCCAGCCTGCGCTACCAAGTAAGCTCCAGGAAAGGCGCAAAGCTACACAGAGAAACCCTGTCTCGAAAAACAAAACAAAACAAAACAAAAAAAAGAAGTAATTGTGAGGCAACATCTGACTTAAGACTTATACAGAATCTGAGTAATCATGTGATTATCATCACCATTTTCTTTTTGACAATAGGAGTGAGGTCCTCATCTCTACCTTAAAAATGTATTATTAAAACTTGTATGTTAGATCAGTTACTTCTTTCTTAAAATCTGTAGCCTCACTTTGAGGCACTAGTGAATGCAGTTTCTGTCTCCTGAAACTCAAAAACTTTTTCCTTTAGAAAAATATAAACATTTTGCTGTGGTTAGTACTATTTTAAGTACTCTTTAAGCACACATTGATAATATAAAATTAAGAACAATATGAAGACAGCCATGGGTAGTGTTTAGCAAAGACAAACAGATGTGTGTGGCTAAGTAATACATTGTCACTCCAGTAGATGATGCTGAAGATTTTTTTTCATGCCATCACTGAAGAGCATGCCTTAACTGACTGCTCTGAACCATAAAGAAATAGCCATTGCCACCCTTAGTGTACAGAAGCAGACGGAGGAGGGGGTACTAGAAACATGCAAGAGTTGGCATCATTTGTCAAAATTGGACTCTGGCTACATGTAACTGAGAATGTATTTGATCTTTTAGGTGGAAGCCAGAGCCATGAAAGATGAAAAGTAGCTGTTTAGAATTCTGCCCAAGGAAATGATTAGATAATGCATCTGGAAAAATTACTGAAGCTAAAATCATACATAAACCAAATGAATAAAGATTTGTGGCTTACAAGGAAGTATAAGAAAAGATTTTGGTATAACAGAGGCTAGCACTATGTGCAAAAAATATACGATCAGATATCATTACATGTGAACCAACACACAGACACAACTAAATGGAATCATTATATCATCTTGCACGTGTTTTGTAACCTGATTCAACTGATATTTAACTTGGATAGTCTCCCATGACACTAAGTACAATAAATGTTCATGTGCCTAGTTTCGTGTCGGCTCATTAGTTGTTCAAGAATAAAACTTATGGATGTAGTGTGTGCATGTGTGTTACACTTGGGTGTGTGGATGTGCTTTGCATGTGGAGGTCTGGTGTCTTCTTCTATTGCTGCTCATATTATATTTGGTGACAGAGTCTTTTCACTGTACCTAGAGCTCAGTATAGATAGACAGGTTGACTAACAAGTCCCTGGTATCTGCCTATCGCCACCACCCATTCCCAGCACTATGGTTACAGATGTAACCATGAATAACATTGGAATGTTTTATTCAGACATATACATTTTTTCCCTAGATGCTCTGGTGTTATCCTTATTGTTTTCTACTGGGGGAAAAATCAGAGCAGGCAAAGCCCCTTGCAAATTCACAATGCTTAGATACTGGTGTAAGTAGGTAATAGCCCAGTGAGAAACGTGCCCCTCCCGCTTGAGTAACACCTCCTTTTTGCTGTATTGTCTCTTCCTCAAAAGGCTCCTTCGAAACAGATTGCATAATGTGCTCCAGTAACTTCAAGACAAATAATTATCATCAGCGTGGGGGAATTCATCACTTATTGTTCATCACAGACTCCCCAAACCTCAATTTCTTTGAAGTTTCCTGTTGAAAATGATATATGTCATCAGGTCTAGTTAGTAATCAGAGCATGGCCATGGTCACTTGAAGGTTTCTTTGATGCAGACATTCCTCAATTTGGAACTAAAACGATCCTAACCCTTCTGAGTGTGCATTGCCTTTCTGACAAGTGGAGGGAATGGCGTAATTGACTCTTGGATTCATGGAGTCTTTTGCACATAGGGGAAATTTAGAGAATACACAGGTGATCTGAAAGCCCACTACAAGTCAAACGCATCAAAGTTTGTTTAGAGACCTTGCATGAGGGGTTACTTTCCTTTCTCTTTTCTTTTTCTCCAAGTGTTTTTCATTGTTTCATTTAAAAAAACTCTTTTCCCTGAACAAATGAAAAGGAATGTCAGAAAGGGCACATTTCGTATTGCTTTGATAATTAGAATTACAAGTCTTTCAAAAGAGATTGGTTTAAGGCACGCTGAACCCAGGAGTCTTCCTACACATGGGTATCATCTCTCCGGGCTGTGCTCAACAACCTCATTTAGGTATCCTAGCTTTTGTTCTCCAGAGTTCTGACAAATTACATATGTGCTTATCGTGACTAAATGGCACACGACAATTCGGAAACAACAAAAGTCTGGGTAGCTTAGCAGCAGTCACTTGTTTTTCTCTCTCCTAATTCTGGAGGCTGGGAAGTCCAAGATCAAGATGCCAAGAGCAAGGAAAGGGATTGGCAGGATCCCATTCTCTGTTTCACAGATGGCTGAAGACTTGCTGCACATTTCTATAGAAGAGAGATCATTTTTCTTGTGTTTCTCGTCAAAGCCACATGCATTTCTATCCAGAAAAGTTACACTTGAAACGTAGAAAGCTGCTTTCTCTAAATGATTATTTTTATAGACAACATTTCAGCTTCCATTTTCCCTAAAATTCACACATTTAGAAACACATCTGGGAAATGAAAAAAAAAATGACCCCAGAAAACTAGTCACTGAGCAATATGTCCATACAAAAGACAACAGTTTCTTCAGCTCGGGGGAGTGGGGGGGGGGGTAGGGGGGGGGGGCTTTGTTCTCAGAGACTTCATGCATCTGGTTTCTGGAAAGCAAACTGCTTGGGGTAATGACACAGCAGAAGGAATCAGTAAACAGAAAACGGAGTAGAACAGATTTCTAAAACAGTTCATTAGGCATCCCTGGAGTCTACAATTTCTGGGCATTAAATCCCAGAAATTATGGCAACAATGCTGCCAAGAAAATCCATGAAGTCCTTTGGAATATTTCATATGGGAATCTAGATATCCAAAATATATTTTTGCTGAAAGGAGAAGAGAAAAACACAGCAAAGCTTTTGCTCTTGCCTGCAAGAAGAAATTTCATTTTTCCTTAGGGATCAGTAAAGAGAATTAAAATGACTTATTTTTTTATCCCTAACCAGGAAATCTAAATATAGCATGCATCTTATAATCACCTCATTTTTTAAATATCATCTAGTTAGAACGGCTCCTGTGTAGAATTATGAAGCTCGTCATCGTTTTTTAGTCTACTCTATCTTGCTATGGCTACCTTGTACCTTCCTGCAGGGTACTTATGCTTATCGGTGGACTCTGTTCACTGTGCCTTGCTTGTGTTGGGACAATCCTCCATGAGAGAGGCAGATCTGAGCAGCCAGCTAAGAGGAGTTGTTTAATTTCTAACAATACTTGAATGTACTATGATGGATGCATAAAATAAGTACTTCTGTATAGTGATCTGACTTAAGAGATAGGCATGAGTTGTTCAAGAACAATAATAAAGACATCTTTGTTCTCCCTTTCCTCTGTGCCTTTTGATGAGCCTTTTCTGTTCAGCTCTGGCTCATGTATGGGGTAAACTTTTACCTTCCTACATTTGTAATATCAGAAAATTCCCCCAGAGTCAATCTTTCTTTCTTTCTTCCTTCCTTCCTTTCTTTCTTTCTCTTTCTTTCTTCCTTCCTTCCTTCCTTCCTTCCTTCCTTCCTTTCTTCCCTTCTTTCTCTCTTTCTTTCTCTTTTCCTTTCTTCCTTTTATTTCTTTATTTCTTACTTCCTTCCTTCTTTCCTTCCTTTTCTTTTCTTTTCTTTTTTTGATGATGGGGAGCTCCTTGATGCCTTCTTTGAGTACCTTGAGATTCCTTGAACTATTGCCCAATAGGAGGAATGGATGCATTTTATCCATGTTATCTCATTGCATTTTTAATTTTTTCTTTTATGGAGCCAGCCATCAAACCCAGGGCTGAAGTATGCTCAGAAACCATGCCACCACTGAGTTGCATCTTCAACCCTGAGGTGGAAACCTTTTAGAGCTGGCATTTCAAATGGATGGGAGTTGTATATCCAGCAGTACACCCCGAACTGCCTGCTGAATTGTTTGCTGTTTTGTTTTGTTCTGCTTTGTTTTTGTTCTTGCTTCTTTTCTTTCCAGCAGTTATGAACAGACAGCATAGTCTGTGATTAAGCATCTGGGTTCTGAAGTTCGGAAGGTTGGCTTTTTTCAGTTGACTACTACCTGTTGCTTATTAGCTGAATGCTCAAAACCAAATTGCTTACCCCTAGTCTTACCATCTTAAATTTATGGTATTAATAATAATAATATAATATTGCCCTCAAACTTTGTTGCAAGAGTGACTAGATTAAATGAGTTAGTATGTACAAAGAACTTAGACTGGGACCTGAAACAGAAGTTATGCTCTATGCCATCCCAACTCTAATGGCCACTGGCTCTGTAATAACCAGTGGTTATTCTTGTAAGACCTATGGATCTTCTAAACTATTCCTTGTTATTAAATTTTTAAAGACACATCTTGATGAAACCCAAACATTAGATTTCAAAATTACTTTTGAATCCTGGATACAGTTGATAATGACTTGTTTTTAGTTTTTTCACATTCTAGAAAAGTTAAGGATATGGAAACCCCAATTTAAGTGATTTTCCCTGGCATATAGAGACTATCACGTTTGTACCCCTCTGTCAAGCTGTGTGGATAGAGTCAGGAAAATGATAATCATGTGGAGTCAAGTTAGAGTTGCTGAGGGATTTATTGCTTGTTTTATTCATTAGTAGAAACTGAACTAGGATCCTGGTAACAGTGGATGTTAGGGCTACCTGGTGATGCTGTGGCAGCTCCATCTGCCTCTGTTGACATTTAGAAATCGGAATCTGATGTTCTGTTTACTGGAACAGCTGCTGCACTAGCTGCAGGAACTTGAGTATGTGCTTGAATCTTAAGGCAAAGGCTTACTATGTGCAATCAGAAATATATCACATGAAAATGATAAAAATTATAAATTCCATATTTAGAGGCACAAAAATACAATATAGTCCACTTACCCATATGGTGATATATTGTGTACCCTAATAAAGCTTGCCTTGAGGATCAGGGGACAGAGCTAGCCACTAGATTAGACATAGAGGCCAGACAGTGGTGGCATACACCCTTAATCCTTTTACTTGGGAGGCAGAGATCTATTTAGATGTTTGTGAGTTCAAGGCCACACTGGAAAGAGAGCCAGGCAGTGGTGGCACACACTTTTAATCCCAGTACTGGGAAGCACACAGGCCTTTAATCCCAGGAAGTGCTGGCAGGACAGAGACAGATATATAAGGCATGAGGAAAGAGGAACTAAGGCAGTTCAGCTGAGATCCTTTTTGGGTGAGGACTCAGAGGCTTTCAGTCGGAGGATTTGTGGAATCAGAATCGGCTGAGGACTTGGCAAGGTGAGGTTGGCTGTGGCTTGCTCTGATTCTCTGATCTTTCAACTTTCACCCCAATATCCGGCTCTGGGTCTTTTATTAAAACACCAACTAGATTTGAACAACATACCCATTTCTGAATTGGAAAGCCCTAGAGGCTAAGGTATTTCTGAAAATTTCTTTGAAAAGTTTACTGTGGAGTTGGATTGATTATATTGTCAGCTTGCTGCTAATTCTGTATTTGATACTGACACCAAGGAGGAATATAGTGACTCAAAATTTGTTAACAATCTGAAATAATTTAATTCATTAACACTTTGAGAGACCAATGATATGATAATTAAGCATTAGGCAATAAAAATACAAATGTTTAGAAATAGGTAAATACAGCATGGTAAAATGATGAACATACCTATAGCACCTCAGATCACAAGTCTATTCAAATTCAGTAGTGACATCTAACTATGTCATTCGAATAGTAAGGTCTCAATAATGTCTATGAAAAAGATAATTCAAATCTGAGCATTATGTCAGTATGCCAGATTGAATAAACTGTAAGAGAATAGTAGGACAATTCAATAAAATTAAATCCACATGTTTCATAAGGTTAACATGCTTTGTTGTAATTGTTTCATTTTGTAAATTTATTCAAAGTGTGTTATAGAGTATACTTATATATAGTGAACTGTACTCATTATGTATTTTCTGAATCTTCAGATAGATCCAATGATGGTGTTTTGTGTGTGTGTGTGTGTGTGTGTGTGTGTGTGTGTGCGCGCTGTTTTTTTAACTTGATACTAATTAGAATCATCTGGAAAGAGGAAACTTCAGCTAAGGAGGAACTGTCCCCACCAAATAGACCTCTTGGCAAATTTGTGGGAGTATTTTCTTAATTGATAATTGATGTGGGAGGGTCCATCCCACTGTGGGGCAGTGGTAACCCTGGGTGGATCTTGACTTCCTTTTGTGATCTGGACATGTAAACCCAACAAATTCTTTCTTCCCCAAGTTGCTTTTGGTTGTGGTGTTTATCACAATAATATAAAGCAGACCAGGACAGTGTGTGTGTGTGTGTGTGTGTGTGTGTGTGTGTGTGTGTCTGTGTCTGTGTCTGTGTCTGTGTGTGAGAGAGAGGGGCATATGATGGGGGGACAAAAGTGAAATAGCATTGTGATTCATAACTTTTGATAAAACACAGGAACTTTGAGCTTTGCTAGTTAAAAAAAATGAAACATGATTATAGGCATGTCTAGTGCCACGACTTTCTTTCTTTCAGTTTTGTCTTGTTTATGTCTACAATACTGGTCCATTCACAATGCTTATCACATTCTATTTTCCGTGACATTCTCAGGGAGATGACTTTGACATTAACCATTTGTTAATGCGTTGCTCGTTTGTGGCTTGACCCTGGTGGCTGACATGTGATGGCAGGAGGCTGATTTTCCACCTCATTTCATTGCCCAATGTGTGACCAAAAGGGACACAACCTAGTTATTGTGAAATTTGCAAGGAATACTTTGAAAACATGCTAAAATGGGAAATTTTAACTCAGCTTCCTCCCTTTGAACACTTTGGCATTCTGTATTTTACCCTTCTTACTTGCTGGATGGAAGAGGGCCAACTGTGTCAATGGGTGTCTCTGTAGGGGGTCCAGTCATCGAAGTTGACAGTGTGTTGTAATAGTAAGGACATTGTTTGCTAAGGGCAGAATCATCTCTAGAGGTGATACTGTCTGCTCAGGAAGACAATCCTGACTGCTGGCCAAGCTTTATTTACTTTATAAACAGAAACAACAGCCCAGAACTCTCGTGGTTCATAAGCCGAGGAAATACCTACCATAAGTAATTTGCTGTTAAATCACATCCTGCCTACTCTTGCTTTGAGGCTACTCTGAAAAGTCTTTGGTATAAGCCTATGCTAAAACAGGAGGGGGCATATTTCGCAGTAAGAGGGCTTTAAAAGTCAACAAATTAATTTGCTTTCCCCTTCCAGCTGCGCGATTCACCCCCTACTCCAGCTTTGAGCTGTAATTAAGTACATGCTTTCATAATAAAAGCAATCTTGTCCCGGTGCTTCCGCAGATGCACATTCTGACCCAGATTCCCATTATGAATCACAACTGTCACATGTGTTTGAAATCGGCTTCATTCCCCCTCGATACTCCCCGCTCCCAGCTGCTGAAGGCTCTCACCCCAGGATTGAATTCAGTTTGGTGTTGTTTTGGTTTTTCATTCTTTAATTTTTTCCTAAACTATCTTTACATATATTATATTTTAATCAGATTATTTCTCCTCCCCAACTCATCCCAGATCCTCCCCACCTCCCTACTCACTCAACTTCAAGTTCTCTCTCTTTGAACAAAACTACCATAAGACAAAAGCATAGGTCAGAAAACCAGCATGATGAAAAAAATCCCAGAATGATACAATATAAAATAAAATATGCAAGCGTATGCACACACACACACACACACACACACACACAAGTCCATTTTGTGTTGGTCAGCTACTCTGGGTCATGAGGCCTGCTCTGAAATGTGGATGAAAAACCCAGAGACACTGTATTGGAGAAAACTGATCTTTCTTTAACTAGCAACTATCAATTGCAAGTAGCTTTTTGTTTAGGGGCGGCACTTTGTGTCCATTTTCCTTTTCCCAGGTTAGGATTTTGTTTGGTTTGAATCTGTGCTGGTTTTGTGCATGTTGTCACAGGCTCTGTGAGTTCATATGTGATCTGCCCTGTTGAATATGGAAACCATTGTTTCCTTGGAGTCACTGACCACCTCTGCCTGTGAGAATCTGTTTGCCTCTGCTTCCACATAGATCCTTGAGCTTTCAGGGGAGTGGTTTGATAAAGACATCCCATACCGGTCTGACTTCTCCAAAGCACTCCTGCCCATTCTTCCAGAATATAATTTTTCCTTACTGATTACTTAGAGAAAAGATTTAACTCTTAGACTCCTGGAAATTAGTGTTGCCTTTTGGTTTTTGTTTTACAGACAGGGACAATATCCAAGAATCCAGTGACAGCTAGGAATAAAACCATTATCACTTAAGTATCATTTGAACAGTTGGATAGGAATGTCACTGAAAGGTAGGGCCCTTGCCTTGTGTGATGGTCAGTCTTCACGTCAGCTTGACTAGATCTAGAATCACTTTGGGCATAAACACCCCTCTGGGTGTGTTTGTGAAGGCGTTTCCAGAGAGGATTAATTTAGGAAGGAAGGTCCTTACTGAACTGGGAGGCACCATCCCCGTGGGCTGGGGTCCTGGACTGGAGAAAACCACTGGAGTAGCAGCATTTGTCTCTGGGCTACCTGACTCTGGACTGGATTCAGCTTTTTTTCCCCCCATGCTTTTGCCACCATAGCTTCCTAACCATGTAGCACTGTGTTCTTTTTAAAACCATGAGCCGAAATATGTTCTTTGTCCTGCAGGTTGCTTCTCTTAGGTATTTTGACTCAGCAATTGGGAATGTAACTCAAGTGCCTAGAATGCTCACAGGGTGCTGGATTTCAGAATAGCTATCATTCAAACAATCACACATCTCATCTAAATTGAAGAGCTGAGTAAGAGCAGCATTCACTGCCACATTTGTTCCTTCTGGGAAGGCAAATGCTGACCAAAGCTAGCCAGTCCAAGGCTAGTTTTTCTTCTAATGTTGGAATCTTTTCTTCCTCCACAGTTCTGTGTATTTTCTCTTTTGTGCCTTTCCTGATATTCAGGTAGCCCCCAAACTAGGTCCTCCATGTCAGAAGTAAACTGCTCTCAGCCATTGCCTTCTTCTGATGTAGTCTCATTCCTGCCCACATTGGCTTCCCTATCTCTTACAAGCTCCACCCAAGAATCACATTCTTTCTGCTAAATCATTTTCTTTATCACTTCTGTCTTCCAATGCTGTTGGAACATTTTTTCCAAAGATTCCTTGCCAGCACTTGAAAGACAAGGTCTCTTTCAAAGTCCTCACCATACTCACTCTTCCTTCTTGGCCATTGTAAGCCTTTTTCATATCTTAGCCTTCTCAGAATTTCTAAAATATTTCCATCTTCCATTTCTTATGTGGTCCCCCAACAGCTCATTTAAATTCTCCTTTTCTAGTTCTGCCCCCAGACACTTTTTAAATGGAGCTAAAGCTTTACTCTCATAGGATTTGATCTGGGAGGCTTGTGAGGATCTGTGTTGTTGAACCTCACCGTCAGAGTTCAGTTAGTAGCTGTAGACTAGGGACCACAATTTTGTATTTCTATCAGGTTGATGGAGGAAGAAAACAAGACTTTGTAGAGAGAAATCTAATGAGAAGAACTGTCTCTAAATTTCAACTTTGCCCCAGAACTTGTCTCTGCTGTCAGTCTTTCCTTTGGCTTCCAGATTCCTGTTAGGCATCATGTAAGCTCCATTCAAGGCTGCCATTCTAGAACTCTGGTTTTCTCCCAAATCTCTATAATCCCTCTATCCAATTAGACATACTATCCTGTTATTTCATTTGTAAGTACCCTCTTTTTATATATAACCAGTGTCTTTGTGGCTCATCGTGGTCATGTAGACTATGGGAAGACACTTCTTTTCCACATCACACTTTTGCAAAATGGCTTTAAAATGTAAATCAATGGCTCCCTGTTGTCTGAAGACTAAAATATGAATTTTTTGCTTGATTGACATTTAAATCTCTTTGATCTCACTTAATGGCTTTAGCTCTTTCTAATCCTCCTATCAAAGCCCTTTCTCTGGGCTTTTCTTAATGCCCAACTGAATAGAATTACAACTTCTTTGCAGAATTTTACATTCCTACCAGAAGTACATGAGGGTTTTAAGTTCTCTGTATCTTCCCCAACACTTCCCATGTATTTATTAACTTTTCATTTCAGCCTTAATAGTGCATGTGGCACAGTATTTCATTATGATTTGAGACTGCAATTCTCTTATAGTGATAGTTACTCATGGTGCTTATTTCTGCAGCTACTTTTTTGCCCATTGTATAGTGTGATGACTAATTTTGAGTTTCAACTTGACAGTATTTAGAGTCACCAAGGAAAAGAATATCTAGGTAAGCCTAAAAGAGATTGTCAAGATTGGGTAAACTGAAGTGAACTCTTGATGAGAGCAGGACTACTCCATGGCATGGGGTCTCAGGTTGAATAAAAAGGAAAAAGTGGACTTGGTATCATCATTCATCATTCTTTACTTTCTAATCAATACTATGATGTGAGCAGCTGCCTCGTGTATTCCCTTCCATTGATGGAATTGACCCAAAATAAACCTTTCTTCCTTAAGTAACTTCTTTTCAGGTATTCTATCTCAGCAATAAGAAAAATAAGTAATGCACAAGTGTTATTTGGAGAAAGACCTATTCATGATTTTTGTGCATTAGAAATATACAAATGTATATTTGTATTGTTGATCTTTAAGTATTCTTTGTGTATTCTCTTTAGCATATTGCTATTAAACATGTGGTGTGCAAATACGTTCTCTTGTTCTATTAGTTGTTGCTTCAATTACATGTACAAGGAGTTTTAATTTTGGTAATGACAATTTTATCTGTTTTTTTTTTTTTCCTGGTTACTTTGGTTCAATTTGTTTAAGGATTAGCTGCCTAATCCTTCTCATAAAGCTTTGCACTTACATTTTCTTCTAGGTGTTCGTACTAGTTAAAGTGAGAGGGTGGAAGTTGTCCCTCTATTTCTACCATGTGGGCATCAGGACTGGGACTCAGGTCCAGGCTGGACAGCAAGCACCTTCACCTAGTGAGTCGGCTCCCTGGCCTTCATAGAAAATGCCTGCTTTCAAGTGTTTTCAATCTGACCATTTCATAGGTTCACATCTTATATTACATTACAGCCTTTGTTTGGCCCATCTGTAATTGATTTCTGTGTCGAGTGTGATATAGGGATCTAGTCATTTTAATTCTCCCTGACCAATCTGTATGTTCTTTATTTCTATTTTATACTCAGTGCAAGTATCCATAACCTCTAGTATAATCTTAGGTATAAGTTGTTAAATCTTTATCCTTTCTAGATCTTCATGGGTGTTGTGCCCAGATCATAACCCCCAGAGAGACCACCAAGGACGAGCATACCAGAATGCAAAAGCAAGGTTTACTTCTGCTGCAAGTCATGACAGGGAATTCATCTCAAGCCATCTCAAGTGTGGCAGGGAAGAGTTACTCTTTCTTGGGGAAGTTAGTTTTTATAGGCAAAACCCATAAAATTTCTTAGAGGGGAGGGGGTTAGTACGGGTCCATCCTTGATTGGTCCAGTTTTTCCTGGGCCTGGACTTTATCTTATTCTAGCTTATCTGTTTGCCCTGTCAGGAGTTTTACAACTCATCTCCGGGGTCTGGTCATGTTATCTCTGGAGAGGGGCATCTCGTGGTAAATTGGTTACCATCAGACATCCTGACTTTGTTCTTTTGAGTTCCTGGGGCTGGTGCCATCATTTCTGGGGACTTGAAACTGGCCTGGGTCTGTTTATATTGAGATATCTTTGTCTAAGGCCCCCTTTTTGAGACAATGAGTGAGGGTCTTGTTGTGCCTAGATCATGTCCCCAAAGCTGCCACTGGAGACTTTAGGTATAGAATGCAAAAATAAGGTGTATTCTAAGTTTACAAGCATCCAGGGAGGCTCTTCCAAATCTCTCACTCACAGCAGGGAGGTTGGAAGGAGCACTCCCTTTTCTTTGTGAGGCTAGTTCTTAAAGGCACAGACCATATAATTTATTTTAACCTGTCTCCTTTTTTTTAGTCTTTTGGTCAAATATCCTGACTCTGTGTTTTCCAAAGTCCCTGTAGCAGATACAGCCACCTGGGGAAAAGGGGTCTAAGTTCTTATCTACACTTAGGAATCCTGGTTTAAGCTTCTCTTTGTCTGTAGGGGATAGAGTGGGGGGTTTTACTGAGGTATCACAATGGGGAAAGCAGAATTCAGTTAGGGAGCTTTCTATTCTCTTATGCTCTTTGGGAGAGTCTGTGAAGAACTCATATTAATCTTCCTCTAAATGTTTTATATAACTCACCAGTACAAGTGACCATGGTTAGGGAGCTAGAGTGAACTTTGCAATGACCTGGTAGTATCTTTTCATTCTTTCACTTTCAACTAATTTGTACATTTGACTTATGCAACATGCTCAGTTCATGCTATGTTGCCTATAGAAGTGGTCCTCCTGGGGAAGAGTTTCCCAGTTGGGTATCTCTTGCAGGCTGCAAGAATATATTATAGAGATTCAGCTGTGTATTAAAGCTATACTTTGACTGGCCAAGGGTCTGTCAAATGGGAAGCCATTTATCATGGAATATTTGGTATTATCTAGTTCTTAATATTTCAGCTGTTTTCTGCTATGAAATTCTTGTGTGTCCAAATACTTCCAGACTATTTTGGCAAACAGCTAAGCTTCTCAGATACTGTTCCACAAGGTAACTAACTCCCCCACTGAGCCTAGGAGACCTGCAGGCTCCTAGATGCATAGCTTGGTTTCTTGTGCAAATGAAGCTCAGATCATCCCCTTCTCTCAGGCTAGGGGCAGGGCAGAGAGATTGACTGAGGACAACAGGGCTTTTTGCTTAACCAGGTGCAGTAAGGACTGGAGGAGAATTCCAGAGGAGACCAGAGAGAGGAGAAGAAGACAGAGGTTCTGTAGAGGGTGAAACAGATCTCTTGTAGAGTTTATCAGGGCCAGGGGTAAGGAGCCAGGAAGGATAGATGGAGGACAAAGGAACAGAGGACGAGGATCAAGTCAAAAGCATAGGAGCTTACTAAAACTATGCGGACAGGAAAACTGGGCACAGAAGAGCTGAATGTGAGGACGGAGCTGAAGCTGCATAAATATAATTTAGTTATAGGGGAATAAAGTTAACAGACAAAAGTGCATAATGTACATAGATTCCTTTCCCCTAGGTACACCACGTCATGCATAGCATCTTTCCCAGGACTCTGGGAGGAGTTTTCTTAGGGCAAGAACTTGGGAAAATTCTGTTATCCATAGTTATCCAGCACCTGTGGTCAGCCTGGGGGTCTATTAATTACTTAACATAAATTTTTATTGAATTGTTGAATTTCATATCATGTACCCCAATCTCACTCATTTCTCAGTCCTTCATATCTGCCCTCCACCCTTGTAACCTTCCCCCATAAGGAAATAAAATGTGAAAAATAAAAAAATGGAAATTAGAAGAGGAAAGAAAAAGAAAACTGGAAACAAAACAAAACAAACAAAACTGAACCCTCTGGTCAACGCCCTGGTCCTCTTTCAACCACAGCCTTCTGTGTATGTATCATTCTGATCGTCCGTCTTTCTGGCCTCTCCATCACATAACTGTTATCATGGTGGCATTGGAAGTTGCCGTGTGTCACACAGTATACCCTTTTGCCCAAAGAGCCCAGCACAACCCTTGGACATCAACATGGCTTTAGGCGGCAGTCCAGACCATGAGCATTGCATGGCCTTCCAGGGATATCAACATAGACCCTGGCTGCCATGGGACCATGGTCCAGATATGGCCCTTGGCGGCAGCACGGCCCAGACATCACCATGGCCTCAGGTGGCAGCAAAGCCTTCTCACATCAGCCCGTTCCTCACAGCTGTCGGGTCTCCAGTTCTGCCTCACTTCATAGCACGCCAACAACTCTGCCTCTCTTTCTCTCCCATTTCTTCCACCACATACTGGCTTGCTTATGGTCTCATCACCTGTGGAGGGCTAGTTATAGCCTGGTGTGTTTTGGTATTTCCTGGTCTATTCATTTTTAAATGTCTTCTACCAGTTTCTTTTTAGTTGAAAAATTAATTTATTTACATTTGATTATTGATAAGGTATGATATACTGCTGTGGAGCAATCTTTGAACACTGTAAATATCTATTACTCTCACTGGTTAATAAAGAGCTGCCTGACCTATAGCTGGGCAACAGAGATTGGGCCGTAAAGCCAGACTAATAGAATTCTGCGAAGGAGAAGAGAGCAGTCACTAGCCACATGGAAAGGAAGCAGGACTTGCAAGAGAGGTAAAAGCCATGAGCTGGGGGGCATCATATAAATAAATAGAAATGAGTTAAGTTGTAAGAGCTAGTTCATAGCAAGCCTGAGCTATCAACTGAGCATTTGTAATTAATATTAAGCCTCTGAGTGGTTATTGGGAAGAAGCTTATGGGACAAAAACTCCTCCCTACAATATACATGACACATTTTGCTGTTTGTTGTGCATGATTTTTGCTAAGGTTGGATTCACAATTCATCTACTACTGGTGTCTTTTATCTTATATTCTAGCAGCTCACTAGATATTTCTCTCCTTTTATGTTATAATTTTGAGTTATATCCTTGTTTGGGTTCAGCAATACCTTTGGGTTAACAAATTAATTTCAATAATATACATAATTTTAGTGATTTGGACTCTATCTTCTCATTTTATGATATTTTTACTATACATTATTTATTAAACATTGTATGCTTATTAACTTAGACTGTTACCATCTTATGTAGTTGTATTAAATCAGAAGAGAAAAAAATAAGAGAGTTAAAACAAAGGTTTTGTAGGCCAGGCAGATGGCTCACTTACCACTAAGCCTGATAATGTGAGTTCAATCCTTAGGTCCCATGTGGTAGAAAGAGAGAACTAACTCACACAAGTTGTCCTCTGACCTCCACACTCTTGTACTGACACATGCCTCCAACAACAGACACACACTCACACACAAAATGAACAAATGCAATATAAAATTAAAAAAAGAAACAACTTGCCATCTTTTATATATGTCCCCATGTGGTAGCTATACATGCTTCTCATTTTGTTATGTGGTCTCTATTACAGTCTACAGTCATTTCATTTGAATTCCAAGGTCAGCCAAGGATGAATGCTTAGAGACCTCCTCACTCGTTCTGACCATGTACACAGCCACATGCAGCCTGCACATAACCTTGCAGGTCTCCAGGAACATGCCAGTGCTTTTCAAAGTCCCTGGAGCATCTCGTCCACAGTACTTCTCTCTTTGAAGCTCTTGTCAAGCCTATCATTTGCCTCTACTTTTATCCATTGCCTCAGGCATCTGTGATTTAAAACATCATAAAGACCCTCTCCTCTGAGATATGCAGCAGTGTGTGAATCTTAGCAAGTTTGACTAAAGACAAACTTTTCTGAGTGGAATTTTTCCAGAGAACCATAGAACAGGCCAAATAATGACAACTGTTTGGGCGAGAGATCTGCTGTCCTTTAAGTGCCAGCAAGTGCGCTGTCACAGGTTGTCTATAGCTACTTTGAAGTTGGAGAACTGTATACAAAACCAAACAAAGAGAAATATATTCTGCTTTTTATATTCATTTTCCTGGGGATTTTCTTTTGTTTACTTTTACTAAACACCACCCTGGCTACATACAGTAAGCCTTTAGCTAATCCCTGGACTCTTAAACAAACAAACAAATCAATTCTTAGTAACTTTAGTCAGGTGTGTAAATTGATTAATTAAATGGTTTTATGGAAGAGTGAGATTTTAAAAGTACTTAGTACTTCATTTCCACTAAAATCCTAATAATTATAAAAAATAAGTTATTGTACCTTTGTATATAGTTTTTCTTTTGTTAGTTATAACCTTTTGCTTTTTTTCTTTTTGTTAAAATAGAAAAGGGGAAATGTGGTGGTATTCTAATTGTACTGAAATGTGATTTTGATTGTATGTTAATAAATAAAGTTGCCCGAGGGTCAGAGCTATTAGAGCCATAGACAGAGTGTGGCGGTGGTGGCACATGCCTTTAACCCCATAGATCTCTGTGTGTTCAGGGATACAGCCAGCATTGGAAACATATGCCTTTAAGACCTGGGGGGCTGTACATACAGACAGTGATGAGGCAGTCATGTGTCACAACCAATGAGAAGGCAGGATGACTATGAAACGACTTACACACAGGGAAATAGCTCTCTTTCGGGAAGCTAGGACCACCACAGGAGGAAGGGTGAGATTTTAGCTCTGAGCTCTGACCTCTTGGCTTTCTCTTTTTAAAAAAATAAAAATAAAAAAAAATAAAACATTGTATCTGTTGCATTGGTTATCAATACTGTTCTAATAACATCAACAATTATTAATGTGAAAAGTAGACACATTTTATGTGCAAATTTAGCAGTCCCAAATTATTGCTTTTGTTCAGATTTTAAGTGTGCTCCATATATTATAGTTCATGGTCAACATTTACGTTCAATTTTTACAAAAGCATTGGAAATCTAGTACTACTTACTACTTTATGAACTATGATTTTTATTGTGTCTAGCCACTTAAATACATTTGGAAATTTGCAGGTAATCTGGATGCTTTACCCTCCCATTCTGGCCAAGATTATGGCAGTGTCACAAAAAAGCCCCAGAACTGTGCTTTCAAGAGTCACAGCAGAGCAGAAAATACCACTTGAAGGAATACTTTCCCACTTGAGCATGTGACTTTGACAGGCCTTGCCCTTCTTCCCCATTCCCTCTGCCTTGCTAAAACAAAACAAACAAAATTAGATTACATTCATGAAGCCAGCTCCCAAGGTTCTTTTTCTTATTTGGCCAATCCCTCCTCCTGAGGCTAACTACCGAGGTCCAGCTATCAATGTACTGAAATGTAGCAATCAAAATCCCCCTTTAGCTCACATAATGAACAGACTTAATCAAAATTAAACACCTCATCCTAGTAGGGGGTTTCCTCTTGTACCTGTTTAAACTGCCAATTTCATATGGGCCATGTCTGTCTCCTCTCCATCCTTTGTCTTCTAGGACAAATACCCCTCCCCCTCTGCTCTCCCCCTTGGTCCCCTCTCCTTTGCTTACTTTCCCTTCTCCATCTTCCTCTATCTCCCGTCTTTGTCCCTTATCCCTGCTCTCTGTCCCTCTGGGGCAGATAAATCCTCCTTGTGCTCAGATCTCGGTCTGAAAACTTGGCCATGAGTATCCCTTTACCACTAATTGTTTATGAACAAAATAGATAATAGTTGTAGAATCATGGTGGGTCTACCTATCTCCATGAACTCTTTGGTGTTATTTTTTTTTTAAAACATTTGTCTTTATTATATTTGTGTGTGTGTGTGTGTGTGTGTGTGTGTGTGTGTGTGTGTGTGTTAATGACACCTGTGTGCAGATATTCACTGTATTCAAAATACAATGAATTGCAATTGAAGATTATAAGCAAGAAGACCTTTGGCATACTCAGTTTTAAGGTATCATTCCGGCTATAAAGTGAGCAGATATTCGAAAGGGTTTCAGTATTGACAAAGATGAAGACTAGCTCGAAGGCTCAGGCAGCTCCCCCAGTGTTAAATGGATGGCTGTTCACAGTAGAAAGGGCAGTAGTCTTGGAGTGAAGTCTATTGTTATGAGCTGCTTCGTATATAAAGTAATATCTGTTAACACAGTAAAAGGAGCAGGTGTGTTAAAACTGACTCCAGGGTCTTGGGATTGAAAAAAAAAAACAGGAGAAAGATTTATATACTAGAGGAGGAATGCGATTTAAAGGCAGTTCTGGGAAATAGCTTATTTGAGGTGCTGGAAAGATGTCTCACTGAGTAAACTGCTTGATTCACAAGAATGAGGACCTGAGTTTGAATCTCCAGACCTTCATATAGCCAATTGTTATAATATGCAATTAATTATAATACCAGCACTGCTGTGGTGAGATTGGATTAAAGAATCCTGGGGAGCTTGTGAGCCAACTGTCCTGCTATACACAGGGGTGATCAACCAAGAGACACTGCTTGTGACAAGAGGGGAGATAAGTGTCAAGGCCGTCTTCTCACCTCTACATGCATGCATGCCATGCCACATACTCCTGCACTTACGTGCACAAACATCATATATATGCACACATATACACACATCTACATATATATCTCAAAATTATAGGCTACATCCATTCAAAGATTAAAACAACAGCCTTACTCCTAATGCCTGTGGTAGTCCACCATCTACAAATTTAGATAGAGGAAAAGGCCAATAAAGTAAAAGATAAACAATGGTAGATAAAAGTTTAGGAGCTAAAGAGAGAGATTTTTAACCTCTCAACCATTAATTTACAATGAAGACCTAAATTTTGGATCTGGCAGCTAATTGGCTGTCTTTGTAGCCTAGTTCTGTCTGCCCTTAACCTCTTTGTTTCTCACGTGTTACCTTACAAGACGTTTTCAAGGTTAAATGGATGCATCTGAAGTATGTAGGGTAATACTCAATAAGTGGTCATTGTAATTTTCACCAGCTTTAATTTATTGAACAAAGCTTTCTGCATTAATTCCTTCAGAAAGGTATTATTCCTTACAGTGGATTTTCACAAAGAGTATGATATTTAATTGAGGAATTTACCTGGAAAATGAATATGGATTATTGGAATAATGAAGATAGACTAAACATGCAAGGGTTATATGGAAAGGGACACTTACCTTACTGCTGAAATGATACAAAGATATGAAGAATTGCACGAGGTGGTCCAGCAGCTGAGCAAGGCACCACAGGCAGAATGGAAAGTGAAGCCATTTGCAAGAACTTAAGGGTGATAGAGGTTGTAAATCCTTAAGTATAAATTAACAATAGGCAATGAGTACTAGCAAGGAACACAGAGATCTGACCATAAAATATTTTTTTGTTTCTCCATCAAGAAGCTAAAAATAAGTTGTTTCATTATTGAATGCATTTGAAGAGAGAAGAAAGCCTGGTGGGTAGAATTAGCTGGCTTAGATGACACTTTATGGACCACTCCTCTCAGTTGTTTTCTGCTGTATAGGCAGAAGAGTTTGATGAATACCTTGCAAGTATCTCTTGCAAACAGTGATGCATACATGGCAGTAAGTTTGGTGCTTTGGATTCTAGATGTGGCCTAGCATTGTGGCTGATTCACTGCCCATCATTTGAAACAAAAACAAAAACAAAAAAAAACCAAACAAACAAAAACAAAAACAAAGAGTGTTTTAAAACAATCCCTGCTCAGACATACACTGATGTTAAGTTGTGTTTCTGTGCCTACATTGTTACATAGGAACAAACAGCTAACAACTTTTCAGATCTTTGAAAGGTAACAGTTATATTAAAATGAAAGCTATTACAAATCACAAAATCAACAGTGATAGATCAAAGACCAGAAAACAAATTATCAAAAGTCCCCACTAGTGTTTTCATATTCAAGGTGTAGTGATAAACTAAGGATGAGCTGTGAAAATGAGGAAAGAATGAGGCATTGAACACTGAACTACAAATTTAAAATAAGTTAATCAAAGTCTAGAAAATAATGTCAAAAATCCCTTTTCTAGGTCAAAACAACAAAAGATCACAGTATTTGTTTGTAAAAAATGCAGAGTATCAGAGATGCCATCATCTTTACTGCCTTCACTAGAAAATAAAGAAGGATGCACTTTAGCAGTACATAGGGGAAGATTAAGAAAAGCATGAGACCTCTGCCTCAGTTGCCAGCCAGCAGTAAAAACTCCCAAGGGCAGGCTCCCCCACCCAAACCCCCCATTGGACCCTGTAATCTATAAGACCTATGCCCTACCCTCACACCCATCCCCCTGTAACCCCAGTGGCTTCTTGAGACACAGAATCTGCCAGCTCTCATTGGAGCAAGAGGTGAGTGACTCTTCTCTGACTCAGAAAGTCCTGTTTTTAGGACCTAGGCCCTGGGACATAACCAGTCCCTGGGAACCCCTACACATCTCTGTCCCAGTTGTTGGCCAGCAGGGAAAACTCCTGCAGGTGGGATCCCCCACCAAAACCCCCCATTGGATCCAGAAATCTACAAGACCCATGTCCAGCCCCAATACCCATCCTCCTGTGACACCAGTGGCTTCCCAAGACACAGAACCTGCCAGCTCTCATTGGACCAAGAGAGGCTTCCTGAAATATAGAATATACCAGCTCTGACTGGACCAAGAGCCCTGATAAAACCAAGAGTGGCTCCCTGAGCCACAGAACCAGCTAACTTGGATTGGACCAGGAGTAGCTCCCTGAGATACAGAATCTGCCAGCTGCAATCAGACCAAGAGCTAAGTTTGGACCCAGAGTGGTCCCCTAAGTCACACACACAGCAAGAAAAGACTGGATCAATAGCAGCTTGCTCAGACACAGGCACCTCTTGCACCTACTGGAGGAATAGATGGGTAGATACCAGTGCAAAAATACATACAACAACATAAAGAGAAATATGGCATCACCAGAACCTAGCCCTCTACAACAGCAAGACCTGAACATCACAATGTAGAAGAAGCAAAGGAAGCAATCTGAAAAATAACTTCATAAAAATACTAGAGGCCTTTAAAGAAGAAATGAGAAATTCCCTTGAAAAAATTGAGGAAAAGACAAACAAAAATTGTAACAAATCAATAAAGATATTGAGGAAAAGACAAAAATTGAAACAAATCAATAAATAAATTCCTTAAATAAAGCCAAGAAAACCATGAAAAAGAAATTAAACATGTGAAGGAAACACTTCAAGATCTGAAAAGTGAAATAGAAACAAGAAGACACAAACAGAGGGAATGCTGGAAATAGAAAATCTGAGTGAACAGAAATACAGACACAAGTATAACAAACAGAATACAAGAGAAGAAAGAGAAAATTTCTTGTGTAGAGGATACAATAGAGGAAATAGATCCATCAGTCAAAGAAAACACCAAAGCCAAAACAGTCATAACACAAAATGCCCAGGAAATCTGGGACACCATGAAAAGACCAAACCTAAGCATAATAGGGATAGAAGAAGGAGAAGAATACCAACTCAAAAGCAAAGAAAATGTATTCAACAAAATCATGGAAGAAAACTTTCTCAACTTAAAGGAGGAAATACCTATAAAGATACAAGAAGCTTATAGAACACCAAAGATAAACAACTTAAATAGACCAATAATCCTTAAGGAAATAAATCAAGACCAGATAAAGAATTTAAATAGACCAATAACCCCTAAGGAAATAGACAAAGTCATTAAAAGTCTCCCAACAACAACAACAGCCCATGATCTGATGGTTTCAACACAATATTCTACCAGATTTTCAAAGAAGAGCTATTACCAATACTCTTCAAACTGTTCCACACAATAGAAATAGAAGGAACATTACCAAACTCATTTTATGAGGCTACAGTTACTCTGATTCTCTAACCACACAAAGATGCAATAAAGAAAGAGAATTACAGACCAGTCTCCCTCATGAACATTGATGCAAAAACACTCAATAAAATATTGGCAAACCAACTCTAAGAACACATCAAAAAAATTGTCCACCATGATTAAGTAGGCTTTATATCAGAGATGCAAGGATGGTTCAACATATGAAAATCTGTCAATATAATACACCATATAAAAAAACTAAAAGAAAAAAAAAACACATGATCATTTCATTAGATGCTGAAAGGGCCTTTGACAAAATCTAACACCCCTTCATGATAAAGGTCTTGGAGAGATCAGGAATACAAGGAACATACATAAACATAATAAAGGCAATTTACAGCAAGTCAACATCAAATTAAACAAATAAAAACTCAAAGTGATTCCACTGCAGTCAGGAACAAGACAAGGCTGTCCAATCTCCCCATATTTACTCAATATAGTACCTGAAGTTCTAGCTAGAGCAAGAAGACAACAAAAGGAGATCAAGGGGATACAAATTGGAAAGGAAAAGTCAAACTTTCACTATTTGCAGATGATATGATAGTATATATAAGTTACCCCAAATATTCTACCAGGGAAATCCTACAACTGATAAACACCTTCAGTAATGTGATAGGATACAAGATTAATTCAAAAACATTAGTAACCCTCCCTATATACAAATTATAAATGGGATGAGAAAGAAATCAGAGACATAAGTCTTTACAGTAGCCACAAATAATATAAAATACTGTGGAGTAACTCTAACTAAGCAACTGAAATACCTGTATGACAAGAACTTTATATCTCTGAAGAAAGAAATTGAAGAAGATATCAGAAAATGGAAAGATCCCCCATGCTCATAGATAGGTAGGATTAACATAGTAAAAATGGCAATCTTGCCAAAAGCAATCTATAAATTCAATGCAATCCACATCAAAATCCCAACACAATTCTTCATAGAACTGGAAAAAACAATACTCAACTTCATTTGGAAAAACAAAAAACCCAGGATAGCTAAAAGAATCCTATACGATAAAGCCACCTCTGGAGGCATCACCATCCCTAACCTGAAGCTCTACTATAGAGCTATAGTAATAAAAATAGGTAGGCATTGGCATAAAAACCAACATGTGGACAAATGAAATCAAATTCCAGATGTTGACATTAACCCACACACCTATGAACACGTGATTTTTCACAAAGAAGCCAAAACTGTACAATGAAAAAAATAAAGTATCTTCAACAAATGCTGGCCTAAATGGACGTCAACATATAGAAGATTAAAAATAGATCCACATCTATCGCCATGCACAAAACTCAAGTCCAAGGGGATAAAAGACCTCAACATAAATCCAGTTACACTGAACCTGACAGATGAGAAAGTAGGAAGTCATCTTAAACATTTTGGTACAGGAGATCACTTCCTAAATATAATACCAGTAGCATAGACACTGAGAGCAACAATTATTAAATGGGACTTCCTGAACGTGAGAAGCTTCTGTAAGGCAAAGGACCCAGTAAATAAGACAAAACAGCAGCCTATAGAATGGGATAAGATCTTTACCAACTCCACATCTGACAGAGGGATGATCTCCAAAATATATAAAGAACTCAAGAAACTAGACATCAAAATAATGAACAATCCAAGTAAAAAATGGGCTACACAGAGAATTCTTAAAGGAAGAATTTCAAATGGCTAAAAGACATCTAAGGAATTGCTCAACATCTCTAATCATCAGGTAAATATAAATCAAAATGACTCCTAGATATCATCTTACACCTGTCAGAAGGGCTAAGATAAAAAACACCAAAGACAGATTATGTTGGAGAGGATGTCTAGCAAGGGGAACACTCCTCCACTGTTGGTGGGAGAACAAACTCATACAGCCTCTTTGGAAATCAGTATAGCAGTTTCTCAGAAAATTAGGAATCAATCGTCCTTGAGACCCAGCTATACCACTCTTGGGGTGTATACCCAGGGAATGATCAATCATACCAGAAGGACACATGCTCAACTATGTTCATAGCAGCATTATTTGTAGTAGCCAAAACCTGGAAACAACCTAGATGCCCCTCAACTGAAGAATGGATTAAGAAAATGTAGTACATATACACAGTGGAGTACTACTCAGCAGAGAAAAACAATGACATCATGAAATTTGCAGGCAAGTGGATAGAACTAGAAAATATCTTCCTGAGTGAAGTAACCCAGACTCAGAAGGACAAACATGGTATGTACGCACTCATAAGTGGATACTAGATGTAAAGCAAAGGATAACCAGACTACAACCTACAACTCCAGAGAAGCTAGCTAACAAGGATGATCCAGAGTGGGACTCATGGATTTCCCTGGGAAGGAGAAATAGATGAGATCTCCATGAGTACACTGAGAATGGGGAGGGGCAATGAGAACATTTGTCTTTATTATATTTGTGTGTGTGTGTGTGTGTGTGTGTGTGTGTGTGTTTGAATAAGAATTGATGTCAAAGATGGAATTATGGGGTCCCTAAATGAAACAAGAGAATTAGTAAAGTGACTCAAAGAGCATGAAACATTGTGAATACATTCTATCTTGACTGTGCAGCATGTTTTTTGAGTACAAGGATTGGGATATAAGATCTATTTGGCCCTATAGTAATCACTCTGTGTAATTACTATAATAGAAACACTTTAGAATAGTTCCAACAAACTTCTAAAACCTACATGCAAATTAATTATATAGCTTAATTATGTTTACCAAAACAAAATGCATGCCTTATAGTGCAGAATTGAAGTACAGCTGCAACAGCCTAGAGGCAGAAGGTAGGAGTAATGAGTGAATGGAGACTGGGGAACATGGGGAAAACATCTTGGAAGGGGAGCATTAAATATGTGGAATGAGTATGTGTAGAGGTTAGGAAAACTGAAAGAGACCTATGAAGTGGGAAAAGAGGAGTTAAAGAAAGGGATGTGGAGGGTACTGGAACATGCACAATAGGGAAGTAAGAAAAGGGATACAAGGGGCAGTAGAGTACAATTCGGGACAGGGGTAGAGGATGCAGAAGAGGAGCAGGAAGATAGAAGTATATACGAAAACCTCACAAGGAAATCTAAGTTTGTATGCTAATTAAAAATATAGACATATCAGGTGGAGACAAGAGAATCAAAAGTTCAAGGTCATCCATGGCTATGTAGGAAATTATAGGACAGCTTGAACTTCATGAGGCCCAACCTCAAAAATATTTTAAAGCATGTGTAAAAAGAAGTGCAGTGAAGCAAGAAGGGGAAGGATTAGCTCATTCCCCATGAGCAGAAGGTTACAAATGATCACCTGCAATAATAATGCTCTAACTTATGTGGGAAGGGAAGAGGGAGCTAGTGGTATAGGCTGCTAAATGCTGATCTGTCCGAAAAGAAAGGATGTGTATTCATAGCATAAATCAAATTTATGGGTTTTGTAATTTATAGCTATAAAAAAGAACTAAGCAATAAATAAATAAAACATAAATAAAAACATTAAGAGTATTTTTCAGCCTTTCCAACACCTCTACAAGACTGGGATTTGTGAAAGACTGAATTATATTATGTGTTCTACCGTCATTTGATATAATTATGAGGTCTTGTTTTCAGGGTAAAAGTTTGTAAACATCTAAAGGACTACGGTTTTCTTTGTTGCTAATGAAATGTATAAAGAAGGGGATAGAGTTTTCATCATTCCAAGACTTCTGCCTTGGAAAAGAAAGAATGATAATCAAACATGGAAGAAGAGAAATTATGGCAAGACTAATTGGAGATATTAAGTAACCTTCAGATTTAAGACAGCAATAATCACTGGAGAGAAGTCTGGGCTCAGATGAACTTTATAGAGTGATTTGCCCAAAAAGGTTATTGAAGTCAAGTAGATGGATGAGGTCTCCTAGATGATGTGAAGTCATAGCTAAAAAGGATTAAGATCAGAGAGTTATACATTAAAGGAAATAGGAGAAAATCATCCAAGAAGTGGAAGACGTAAGAAAAATAAAAATCCATGTTTGGGTTTTATTGCTATGAAGAGACACCATGACCAACGGCAACTCTTATAAATGAAAACATTTAACTGGGGAGGCTCACTTATAGTTTCAGAGGTTCAGTCCATTATCATGGTGGGGAGCATGGCAGCATGCAGGCAGATGTGGTGCTGGAGATTAGAGTCCTATATCTTGCAGGCAACAGGAAGTTGACTATAAGTCACACTGAGAGAAGCTTGAGCATAAGAACTCAAGACCCGCCCCCACAGTGACACACTTCTGCCAACAAAGCCACATCACTCCCTTTGGTGCCCATTTTCTTTCAAGCCACCACAATTTACTCTCTGGCTACCAAAGTTTATTCCCATATCACAATACAAAATGCATTTAGTCCATCTTCAGAAGTCCCCATAGTCTATCACAGCCTCAACAATTTTAAAAGTTGTTCAAAGTCTCTTCTGAGATTCATGCAATCTCTTAACTGTAATCCCTTATAAAATCAAAGTAAAAAGTCAGATCATGCACTTCTAACATATAATGGGATAGGGTATATATTACCATTCCAGAACGTAGGAAGAGGAGCATAGTGAGGAAATACTGGACCAAAGCAAGACCCAAAAGTCAACTGGGCAAACTCCAAATTCTGCATCTTTATGTTTGATGTCAAAACACTCTCTACATCTCCAACTCCTTTCAGCTTTGTTAACTGTAACACACTTTTTTGTTTTGGGCTGATTCCACTCCCTGTTAGCAGTTCTCCTCAGCAGGTATCCTAGAATTCTGACATCTCTAACATCTTGGGTCCTCCAGGGCAATCCAGGTTTCAACTTCACAAATTCACACAATGGTCTCTCTACAAGGCCTCCATTCAGGGGAACCCTGATACATGCCTGTCTGTAGCAGCTTTCTTTAGGCATAGAGGAAAATTCCATAAGCCTTTCTTCTATCCTTAACTCTAAAGCCAGAGAGCCATGTGGTGGAAGCTGCCAAGTTTTGCTGTTTCCTGGGGCTAGGACATGGCCCCCTTATTTAGTTACATCTTTATCAGCTTTATATTTTCCTTCACTGCGTAAGCTTGGTTTTCCTTGAACTTGATCTTTAGACCAGACTGGCCTCAAACTCAGAGATCTGCCATCCTCTGCCTTTCCAGTGCTGGGATTAAAGATAATGCACCACCACTCAGGGCCCTGAATGTTTCTTTATTTCCTTTTCACAGATTGAAAACTTAGCTGGGTGAGATCTTGCCCTGAGGTTACCACTCTCTTTATGTTAATCTGTTTGTCTCTAAGAACAAAAATAATCAGCTTCCTGATGCTTTTTTTCCTCCTCAAATATTTTTCCTTACTTGGCTTGCTCCTTTTCATTATAAGTCATCATTAGAGTTACCACTAATATCCATACAACAGAGCCTGTACTAGGCTGTTTTGAGATTTCTTTTGTCAACAGAATGAATCCCAAACTCTTCACTTTAGTTTCAGGCAGACCCTTTGGTTAAGGGAAAAGGCAGCAACTCTCTTTACCAAAATATCACAAGAACTATTTCTAGGCAACATTCTAAAATTCTTCTCTGAAACCTCTAGAGTCAGCTCCCAACATTTCAAATCATCAGCACCATTGTCTCACATATTCCCACTAGTATGCACCATCAATTGATGCTTAAAGCACACTGCTTTCCTAACCCAAAGTACCAAAGTCCATATTACCTCAAACAAAACCATGGTCAGGTCTGTCCCAACAATACCCCAGTCCCTGGTACCAATTCTGTTTTAATTTGGGTTTACTGTTGCTGTAAGGAGACATCATGACCATGACAACCCTTATAAATTAAAGCATTTAATTATTTGGCTCATTTACAGTTTCAGAGGTTCGTCCATTATCACCATGGGAACATGGTGGAATGCAGGTAGACATGATGCTGGAGCTAAGGGTGCTACATCTTGACTCGGAGACAATAGGAAGTTGACTAAAAGTCACACTGAGGGAAGCTTGAGCAAGAGCACTCAAAGTGTGCCTGTGGTGGTGTATTGTGTACCCTTTTAAAATTTGCCTGAAGATCAGAGAACAGAACAAGCCACTAGATTAAACATAGATGCCAGGCAGTGGTGGCACACACCTTTAATCCCAATACTTGGGAGTCACACACCTTTAATCCCAGCACTTGAGATCTCACACTTTTAATTTCAGTATTTGAGAAGCACACATGCCATTAATCCCGGCACTAGGAAGGAAGTGATATGGCTGGTCAGAGAAAGGTATATAAGGCACGAGGAGACAGGAACTAAAGGTCTTTCGGCTAGAAGCCTCTTCAGGCTGAGGAGTCCTAGAGGTAAGACGTGGCAATGGCTTATTCCTTTGTCTCTTTGGTATTTCAGCATTTACCCCAATATCTGGTACTGGCTTTTTTTTTTTTTATTAAAAGGCCATTTTAGAATTTGTGCAACATCTGACACCCAACTTAGGGCATGATTCATGAATCATGTGGCTCAGCCTGGAGCTACATACAGTCATACTCCCCACCCTGCCCGCTAAGTTTTGCTGCATCCTCTCTGCAGAAAACTCCATAGGCTTTTGGGCTCCAATCACCACAGGAGCGAGCCACTTTTGCACATTTTCCCTTTGCAGATGGCTGGATCTTTCTCCTCTTTCCCCTCCTAGTGGGTTTTGGCTTTCTCCGGGCCCCTTCCTCAGGTTGCTGGCACACCATCATCTGAATCGTCATTGTCAGCAGATTTGGTGAGTCAATTGGGACTTCATAAAGGAAGGAATTAGTTAAAGCATTTTCCCACATTAAAAAAGGGAAATATTTTTACAATGGAGGGAGTTTGGTCTCTGTTCGATAATATGATTGATGTTCTGAAAATGGAACAATTAAATGAGAGGATAATTAATGTTGATGAGATTTATATAATGTCAATTATAAATATTATTTGTTTGATCATTTCTGTTTTATCGTTTAAAAAGTTGGTTAATATGAGTGCCAAGATAAAAGTTTTAGAAAAACCTGTTAACACAGATCATAGGGATATTCAGACTCAGACAGAGGAATTTAAGGGAGAACCAATCTCAGCATTGCATTCTAAGTTTACAGAAAGACAGCCTAAGGCTTTCAAACATCCAACCTTAATTTATCCAGTAACCTTACAGGAACTGCCAAATGATAGATATCCTCAAGACTGGTTATAAGCTGATTGGGCCCTGTGCAAATGTTAGATTTGAGGAGATTCAAAGAATCTTTAGTCTCATATGGCATCCACTCATCTTTCATGAAGCAGATGTTAAACTTGTGGTCTACGTGTAATAGAATTATCCCTTAAGACTGGAGTGATTTGGTTACAGCCATCTTAGAGGCTAGTCCCCAATTACAATGGAGGACCTAGTAGAAGGATGAGGCTAAGAACATTTAACAACAAAGTAGGGCTAGAAATATGCAAATTTCCCAAGATCAACTTCTTGGAAAAGGCAGTTATGCTGACATACAAAGACAATCTTTATATAATGACCACATCCTAGCTTTATGCCACATGGCAGCCTTGAACGCTTGGGACAGAATTGACGAAGTAGGAAAGAAAATTGGGTAATTTGCAAAAGTTATACAGGGCCCAAAAGAAACCTACACTGATTTCTTTCAAAGACTGATATTAGCAGTAAATAGAATGATACCAAACTCAGAAGCTAGGCAAATAAAATTGAATCTCTGGTTTTTGAAAAATGCTAATACACAATGCAAAAGGGTAATTAGGCTGTTAAAGGCAAGATCAGCACCCTTGGAGGAATGGATCCAAGGTACCATTAATATTGAGTCTCATGATCATGATGATGCTTGGATAGGAGAGGTGATTTCCAGAGGTTTGAAGAAAAAACAAAATGCCAAGGTCACCTAAAAAAGGACTGAAAACAGAGCATTCTTAGAAACAATTTTTTTTTTAAGGAATAATTCCAACAGACTGCCCCTCCCTTCTGGATTATGCAGAAGGTATGGCAAAAGCAGACATTAGGCTAACAAATGTAAATCAACAAGAGACAGACAAGATTATCCCTTGCCTTTATCATTGGGAAATGCACTGAGGGGCCTCTCAAAGGCCCCCATGTCAAATTTGATTCAGTCCTTTCCTGTCACCATGGAAGAAACTACTTCACAGAGCAATTAAAGAAGATAATGCCTATTTAAAAAATATTGCTGTGGATGATAGAACAGCTATATAAGAGAAAACAGAAAATTCAGGAGAAACCATGTATCAAAAATGATAAAGATTAGATTTAGAATCTCCCCAAGTTAGAGTTAGGGAAGGGTTTTGTTTTTTTCTTTCAGGGGAATGAAGGCTAGGGAATCTGAAGAACACTGGGCAAATGAGACATCTGAAGAAAAAGGACAAATCATCCAGAAAAAATATCCCATAAAAAAGATTTTCTGCAGTGAACCATGACCATGCCTAATAGCAACCTTTGAAGTCTTTAAAAAGATGGTGTGAACCCACAATGACAAAACTGCTTGGACTATGTTATTGCCACCAAGCTGACAAACACCATCCTTAGATAGGCTTTGGACTACAAATTGCTCAGGACAATACTGAGATGGCTAACTGAGATGATGATACAGAATCACAGACTACTCCAGTCAGGACTTGACCATAATCCAAAATTTTCTTTGTAGCACCATAAGATTACCAGTGCCCCAATCAGCAGGAAGTAACCTAGAAAACTACACCCACATCTATAAAAATGGATTATGGACATTTGTCATTGTTTAGGTGTTGGTTAAAAATTGTTATTGATCATAGTCAATTTCTTTCTAAAGAAGAAAGGAGGATATGGTATAGAAATGTATTATATCCTAGAAATGATAGGATAAAAGAGTAATTATTGAATTTATTCTGAAAAGAAGGGGAGGATATAGATATGATAAAATAAAAAGGTAGATCATTGAATCTACTTTTAAAAAACAACTACTGCCGGGCGGTGGTGGTGCACACCTTTAATCCCAGCACTTGACAGGCAGAGGCAGGTGGATCTCTGTGAGTTCGAGGCCAGCCTGGGCTACCAAGTGAGTTCGAGGAAAGGCACAAAGCTACACAGAGAAACCCTGTCTCAAAAAACCAAAAAAAAAAAAAAAACCTGCTAGTTTTAAATATTTTACATTGGATTTTTGTATATTGTATATAAATTTTGTATATTGATACAAATTTGAAAATAATTTTGTTAGAACATACTGTACATACACTTCTAATCTTGTTCAAGGTATTGTACCTATACAACTCACTTAACAATGTAATGCAATTTTCTAGTCCTTGAAAGTTATTATTACTAACTATTTAGGATATAGAGAAATGCAGGTTGTTATTCACCTATTACAATGGAACTTGTCAGGTTAGGTATGTTTTCAAGATCAAACAGACATATTTTAGATAGACAGGTCATCTTCAAACACTTCAGAGATCCACAGAATGTGATATTTAAGATGTTTTAATGACATAGATTCTTATTTTTTTTTAATGACAATGAGACATGTCTGCTCCTGACAGCACCAATTTACTTCAGAGAAGATGATAGGCCTTGAAGAAACTCCATATGGAGTTTACTTTTTTTGTCGAAAGTTAGCCACTGGGCAAGAAAATGCCCTTGCCTGGACGGCTGACAGTATGCTGACCAAATTGGACAAGCAGGGCACAAAAGAAAGGACTGCTGAACTTTGTCAAGATAAAGGAGTAAAGCCCTTTAGAAAATCCTACTTCACGGGTAAGTCTGTCAGATATGCTAGGACTGTTAGCTGAAAAAGGATGCCCCAACATTGCAGAAGAACCTTGGGTAACTGTCCAAGCAGCCAGCTGTTTCTGTCATTTCTCACAGGTTTTGGAAGTCGCTTGTTTGCACTTCCTGCTTACTCAGTAAATATTATTTCCTTCTTGGGTCTCTGAAGGAGTTGAAGATTAGATAGTTATAATTTTCTTTGTTAAGAAATTCAGAAAAGAAACTTACTAAAGATGTGTAAAGTGTATAAGTTTGAAAGACATCAAAAGTTAGTTTTCAGTTGGTAATACAAGTTGTTAGGATAGAAAGTGAATTAGGTACAACACTTTGGAGTCACCAAAATAGGATAGATAATGGAGTATTTTCTCTAAATTTGTCAAATGTTTATGGACTTGACATTGTTAATGTAATTCTTGACTGTATATATTGTATATACTTATTGTACTTATTGTGTATAGTTTTTCTGATATTAGTTATAACCTTCTTTTATTATTTTAGACAAAAAGGGAAATGCGGTGATATATTGTGTACTGAAATAAATGTGGTGATATATTGTGTAACCTAATATATTATGTACCATTTTTCCAGCTAAAAGAGCCTTTAGTTCCGGTTTCCTCATGCCTTATATAACTTTCTCCAGCTAGCCATATCACTTCTATCTTAGTGCTGTGATTAAAGGTGTATGTACTTCCCACAATACTGGCAGCAAAGCATGAGATCTCAAGTGCTGTGATTAATGATGTGTAACTCCCAAGTATTGGGATTAAAGGTGTGTGCCACCACTGCCTGGCTCTGTTTCTCTCCTAGACTGATTCAGTCTCATGTAGTCCAGGGTGGCTTTGAACTCACAGAAATCCAGACATTTCTTTGCCTCCCAAGTGCTAAGATTAATGGTGTGTGCCACCATTGCCTGGCATCTTGTTTAATCAAGTAGCTGGTTCTATTCTCTGGTCTTCAGGAAATTTTTATTAGGATACACAATATATCACTACACCTGTTCCCACAGTGACACACTTCCTCCAACAAAGTCTTATCTCCTAATAGTGCCACTCCCTTCGGGGCTCATTTTCTTTCAAACCACCATGCCATGGAGAGAGCATTCATTCAAATATTTCTCTTTTGGCTCCCTTTCCTTTCTGCCTTTATAATTTGCATGTTCAAGAGAAACTTCTTATTTTCCATTTAGTCCAATAATAAGTGAAAACTTATTATTCTGAAGCTACAAAGGAGAGAAGAAAATCTATTCTACAAGGACATCAGAAACAAAACAAGCACTTTTTATTTTTGCAGTAAATAAGAGTAAGAAAACTGGCATGGATTAACCAATTTGATATGTGGTTCTAGGTGCAATAAACCACTGAATTCTCAACAGTTGTTTAAGATCATTGTTTTACCCACTAGAGTGAGAAAAGGAAAGGTCTAGAAAATAGGATTACTACAATGCTGACGTCAAGTCAGAGCTCTCCCTGTGTCTGTTTGCTGACTTCCATGTTTTACATGTCCTGCATTTTAAACCTCAGAGTTCACTGAGCAATTTGCTTAGCCAAAAGACTTCCATTAAGACACAACTTGACATCCTCCTTCCTTACAGAAAATACTGTCTCTGGTCATGATGTGAAAATCCACTATCCCTGGTGACAATTATCCCCTTTCACCAACCTCTCTCCACACTGCTAGATACTCCAGGCAAACTACTTGGAACATCTGTGCTCAAGGACTGTTTCTGTTCAGTTCCTCTGTCTGAAACCACTTTCTCTAGCATGTCTGGACCTCCCAAGCACTCAACTTAAGAACTACTTCATTAAACATTTTTTTCATGATTCCTTTTCCATATTCCCCTTGCTGGTTAGCTTACTCCCACCATTGAGAAATTTATTTTTAAAATTACTAAAAGCCATTGTTTGAACAAAAAGTCCAAAGAGGATCTTACATTGATTTAGATAACCTAAGTGGATGGTAGTTAATTTTATATAGGGAAGGTGATTTCCAGATATCTGGTTGAATGATGTTTCTAGATATGTCTTTAAGGTTGTATCCAGAAAAAAATATCATCATTCACATCTTCAGACTGAGAAAATCTGATGACCTCTCCCAAAAGAATAGGGTAGCATCTGATCCATTGCAGATTTAAATAGAACAGAAAACCAGAGGAAATGAACTCAGGATGCTGTAGCACAAATCTTAGAAGGTCTTACTAATAAAATCAAACCTGGTGCCAGGTATTGGGGTGAATGCTGGAAGATCAGAGAGACAGAACAATCCACAGCCACCTCACTTTGCCAATTCCTCAGCTAATCCTGTTTCCTCAGACTGGAAGCTTCTGAGTCCTTATCCAAATGAATCTCAGCTGAACCATGCTGCTCAAAGCCTAAAAGCTTAACCAAGACAAAAGCTTCTAGTTTCTGGTCTTCATGCTTTATATACCATTCTGCTTTCTGCCATCACTGCCTGGGATTAAAGGCTCACTTCCTGGGATTAAAAGTGTGAGTCACCATGCCTGCCTGTTTCCAGTGTGGCTTTAAACTCACAGAGATCCGGATGGATCATTGCCTCCCAAGTGATAGAATTAAAGGTGTGTGTGCCACCATTTTCTGGCCTCTATATCTAGTGACTGTTCTGTTCTCTGACCCCAGATTAGTTTATTAGTGTATACACAATATTTTGAGGAACACAGTATCACCAAAGGATGCCTCACTGCTTGAGCATGTACACAATCTTTCTTGTCCTTGGCTTCCCTATATGCAAGCTATTAGATGGACACTGAAGTCTAGGGCAGCTACACCATTGTCTCTTTAGATTTTATATCTTTGAAAGTCACTATTTACTTTCTTCAGTAGCCAGATTGCAGAAAACAAGAGGAGGCAGCTTCCATAGAGGCTATCTATCTCATCTATCTATCTATCTATCTATCTATCTATCTATCTATCTATCTATCTATCTATCTATCTATCTATCTATCATCTATCTATCTATCTATCTGTCATCTTCTATCTATTTAATCTTGTCTTATGTGCACATTCTGAGACTTCTTTATTAAAAAATACAGTTTAATATTCTCTCAATGTTCCTTCTTCTGTGTTCAGAAAAGAAATACTTTTCAAAATAAACCCTTTTCCAGATCACTGTCTGTACTGAACTTTACCTCTCTAAAATTACAGATGTGTTGACAGACTATGTATCTGAAGGTCTCTGATTCAGAGAAGGTGATGGAGTAATTTTTAGTTAGCCTGAGAATTCAGGGTAAGGGTGGGGCTATTATAAATCCTAGTGTCCAAAAGTCAGCAAGCCTGAAATTCTGAAGTCCACAGATACGAAGTAGGCAGTGTATCCCAGATCCAGTGGAGACAGAAGGAAGATCCTTTGGAGGGTGCTCTCCCACACTGAAGACAGAGCTTCCCACAGAGCACATGAACACTCCTACATCAGTCATCCCTGAGTCAATCACTATCACAGGCACATCCTCAAGTAATACCTAAAACGTTCTATCAGTTTATATTATTTACCAATATCAATCCATCTAGAGAACACCTGACAACAGTGAGACTACCTGAACTTCATTAGTGTAGAAGCAAAAAACAGATGAGAAAACATCTGAACCCACTCACAGAGGTCAGGCTACAAAAACTGATGAGACCAATACAAAACCAGGTTGAAGTTTGTGTGAATGCATGTAATAACAAAACAATCCTGCAGTCAATAGGTTCTCACTTTGCACTCTTCTTCCTAGGCTCTATAGGAGATACTAAGAACACAGGAGGCAAAAATCCCTTGCCAGGATATTCTAACCCACTTCTCTTTTTCTCTTTTGCATTCCTTTAAATCAAAATCCTAAGTAATTTAAATTCTTATTTTCATTATAGGTTCTCATTCCTTTTGTAAAGGCAACAGGGTATTTCAGGACTATGGGGTCCTGGTTTCACCTTTAAAAAGATTCCCTTCCTACCTTAACAATGTATCCCTCATTCATTACTCTACTCCCTGCCCCCTGCCTCACATATTCCAGGCACTGATGCTTTTTCCAAATACTTTTACTCCAGATTTGACCAATATTTCCTTGAACTGATTACATTCCTTCAAACTCCCCCTCCAAGGGTTGCTCATATGGGCCTGAGCCTTGGTATTCTTAAACTTCCTTCTCATAGTAAAGAAAAAACAAAAACAGTGCTGTTCACATGTCTCATTGGCTTAAATAATACTTCAGTATATAAAATATTTTAAAAATAATGTGTAGCCTGTGTGATGATTCAGCCTCTAATCCTAGCCTGCAGAAAGCAGATACAGTAGGATGAATACAAATTCAACGTCATTTTCTTTTATTTTCTAAGTTCTAGGTCAGCCAGAGCTATATATCAAAACAGTAATAAATAACAACAATGAAAAATCTATTTGTCTCATTTAATGTCTTACACTAGCCACTATTCTCAGAATATAATTGAGTTGCAATGGCATATGTTAGTGTATCAGTCCTTTCAAATGTGTTCTCTAACAATATTCATCTAACTACCATTGATATTTTCACTTGTTGAACTCAGATTATGTGCAGCAAGGCAAGGTCCTGTCAGACAGAATGCATAAGAAATAGGAATAAATGGCTCTTGCTGTTACACAGAATCAGTCCGTGATGACCTTGCAATAAAATTCAATCAGAATTCAGGGCTATTGGCATTTGTTTCCTTTTTTCTATTTAATGATCTTCACAGTAATGTGTCTGCAATAGATTTTTTTTAAAGAATGGACATTGTCTTCTGGAAATTTCTATTGCTGTAAATGGTTATTTATTAACACAATATGGTAGTCAACCGCATGGAATGTGCAAAGAGACAGACCGTCATTTAAACCATTTCTTTGGGATCTCATTTAAAAGGATACTATTCTCTTCATACTCAGTCACCTTACCCACAGTTAAAACCAACTCACCCTTCTTGTTATTTCTACCCACTTCATCTTTCTCTTTAGCATCTTCCTTGAAAGTTAACATCTGACATATTTTATGATCCACACTCCCAAAACCCACTAAAGTGGCTAGCAGGAATTATGATCCCTTTTATTCATCACTCTCCTATTGCTTTGTTGTGAAGTCCTGGCACACAGGAGCAATAGATCCTATCTATGAATGGAATCCTGCTTCCCCTACTCACTAGTCATGTGCTCGGGAGAGTTACTGAAGTGCCCAGTCTTCAATTACCACCATTCAACACTGAGGGCACTGGTGCTCACTCTGACATCATTTTTATTAGACTTGGTAGGAAATCATTTTTCCAAAGTATTTTGCAAAATCCCTGGTCCCATTCAGAACATATACTTCATTTACTGACTCCTGGCTTATACTATCACTGGCCCTAGTCTCAAACTAGAAATTAGGCAATTGTCCACCAACAGTAGAATGCATACAGACATCTTAGTGTGTTTGTATGTTAATACAATGAGACATAAATACATAAGTAGCACAGATTTAAATACTAATATGGATAAAAATTAAATTTAAACAAACATTTAGTAAAAGGCATGAAACCGGTATATATTGTCTATGCGATGAGAATTTAGGTAACTTTAAATACTATAGAAGTGTAGAAATGTGTTATGTTGAGCTACTGAAAATACCATTACTTTTCATCAGTATCATTGTCATTTAAAAATAAAACAAAGTACATTCATTCAGAAACAATGATATGTGAATAAAAAGCAAGTTTCTCAGTCTTTTCAAATACCTGGCACTGTACTCTTCGAGATTCAGGGTCAATAAGTCAGTTTTCTCAGAAATTTTAAAATGATGATTATTTTAAACATACCTTTCTAACAAATTTTACTTTATTACTTGGATAGCTAAAAGTATATATTTAAAGAATAAAATAAACCAACAAAGATTAATATATACTTAAAGATCTACAGCCCACTCAAAAATTTAAAAAAAAATCACCAGCTAAAATGCAGAACTCCATCAAGGTATCAGGCCTGCTCAGAAGCACATGTGGACACTGCCATTAAGAACTTATTTTGCTGTACTGAAAATAAGAAATGGCTTGAGAGAGCATTCCAAGGTCTTTCATGAAGTATCCTATGAATGAGAACTCATTAGTTATCATTTTTTTGTTTTTAAATTACTTTTTGTTTCCCTTTCTAAGTGTTACTATACCAGCACATACATTGTTTACTTAAATCCATGAATACTGCATTTTTCAAATTTTGAGCCAGGATCTTACAGTATAGCTGAGGCTCACTATGTAGCCTAGAGTAACAGGGGACTTTCAGTTCTACAACTCTTTACTCAGTCTGAATGGTGGTCACACAGTGAAGTCATCATAAAAATTCACTGCCTTTTACGTGACTCTACTCACATTTTTTGTATGTCTTCCATATTGTGTTAATATGGAATTTTAATTGGAAAATACAAAAGCACAACCTTAAACAACCCATGACTTCTTTCACCTCTCACATCAGCCTAAATCTCCCATGCCTTTGACTTGAGCCTCCCTCAAGAATATCCTATCTAAAGTTTGTTTTGTGTCAGAATAAGCTATTGCGTTTTCATTGTCACAGTGAAGTCACTTTTGCAAGCAATGCTTGTTATGTTTAAATAGTCAGGGTTTTAACGGTGTTAAGATAGTTTTCTAACACCCAAACCATAACAACAGCAGGTAATACATCACACACATTCATAATGTAAGCAAATATCTTATGAAAAGAAGTAGACAAAAGTTTTGTCCTAGAAAAAGTTTTCAAATATTTAATTTATGTTTCCAAATGTTATCAGAGTTTACAAATATTAAACAACATTCCATTAAATTTTTATCTGTCTAAACCGTTCTTATTATTTTGTTCTTCATAGTATGAGTCTCAGTCATATAATTTTTTTCATGTACATTTCTTGGCTAAATATGCATTTTATTTTTTAAAAAAAAATTTAGGGTTACAACTCTACAAACACTGTTTCTGGCATGAACCTGATCTACCCACAGTAACCAAAGATTTCCAGGTGTATAGCTATTTGAGTGATATATAGAAGATAACAGAGAATTTTTATTTTATGTAACAAGCCATATCATCTTTTAGAAATGCAAAATAAGTCATGTGAATACCACACTGTGATAAAATATCTTCGGTGCTTGTCTAGGGAAGACAGCAATCCTTACCCTCTACGTCTGAATCTTTTGTGTGATTATCTAACCTCATCCTCTATTTGGTCTAATCTAAATTTTTACCAAATTTTTCCTTTGCTTTGATTAAGCATACAGGAGAAAAATTTCACTTACTATTTAACAAACTTCAGATGGTTTTCTTATTTCTGTTTGCCTGGCTGTTTACCAACAATAGACATGTCACTTAAAACGCTTCTTCATCTGAGAGGGATTTTCCAACAACTTACCTAAAGTACCTCTGCTCCCCACTCACCATATATGGCTCTGTTTAGTTCTTCAAGAGGGAAGACTCTTCTCCATGTTGACAATGAGTCTATGATAAGAAGGGTTTTATCGTGGGTCTGTAGCAAATAAGGTCAGTGCTGAGACATAACAGAAACTTCACAGGTTTAATGAATGGATAGCAGTGATGCCAAATGCAACATAGAAACTAAGTTGGCTCATGATTCTTTGCAAAGTTCAATGAATACTAACCTTGAATGTACTTATACTCCCTTATGTATCTCTGTGCCCACATTTCCATGGTAGAAGCAATTATTATATTGTATGTTGTTTCTAAACATGTCATATGGATTAAGTAACGGATGTTGAAGTCTTAAAACTATACATATAATAACTCACTCTGCACCTTCCCTATATAAGACCTTAGCCTTTAAAAAAGATGCTGCAACTAGGCTTAAAATTGCTGCGTTATCTCTCATGATTTTCCATAGCTTTTCTAGATCAGTTATTGAAGGCAGAGTGACTAAGATGAGATGTTATGCTCCAAACATGCTTTTGCCAGGGTAGCAGTTTGTGATCTATGATTCTGAGTACTGTTTTGGAACAGTGATAGATATGACCCTTGCTGGTGAAAGGAGATGATGCTGTTCACATTTTAAACACAGAACCCAAGTAACCAAAGAAATTATTACGTCAACATTATCTCTATAGTGATCAAAAGCTGTTATTATCACGTGGGCCAAAGTGTCTTGCTAGTGGTTAAGCCACTAATTTCCTGGCACTGACGGTGACCTTTTATGCTGGACGATAGCCTTCACTTGTGTCAGACTCTGGTGACAGAATGTGACTGGGGATACTGCTCTTGTTGCATCATGTGGAATGTGAGACAAGATAATTTAAGGGCTGCACCTGCTATGGAATCTTTAGTCACCACTAACTGCTAATTTGGTCTCAGGTTCACAGCTGCACATCTATTTGTGAATATGTAAATACTAAAATTTAACAGGCAAAGGACAAAGCTTACGTAAGTTGAACCACACATGACTTTCTATTGCGTATTAGCATCCTAAATTATAAAATAAGTGGCTGTGACCTGATTGTTATATTATTTCATATCTGAGGTTCTCTGGATCTATTAAGATATGGAGAAATATATTGGCTACAGAATAATTGGTCAATTGATGGCAGAAATATATATAGGTTCTCAACTATAATTGTTCAGTGTATACATGGATCAATGATAAAAACACGTTAGGCAAAAGTAGTTAGAATCTATGTATGCTACAACTAATTTGATAACATTTTCCAAATTGACAAAATTTAAATGAAATAAATAAAAGTCTTAACAAACCTTCAAAAAATCGGTATATTTATTGCTACAGATTATAGTGCACTTAATATTTATTGGCTCAAAAGAAAGCTTTCTGGACAGTTGCAATTTTAGGTACTAGAAACAAATACCAACTAGAATTAAAAAAAAAAAACAATCAAAGCAGACTCACGGAGTTCTGTCACTAGTTACTACCCTCCATGTCATCACCAAGATTTCATCAGCTTTGTCTGACCAGCATCACAATAGCATTGCCTCATGACCAAACTGGAAAAGTCTCTGTGGTAGAGGAGGTTAGCGTTGTGGTAGACAAAGCTTGAGTCAAAAGCCTGCATTGGGTCTGAGTACCACTACTATTCCTTTGTTCATTCTTTACTTAACAGCGGTTTATTATGTAAAGACTATAGGCCAGGCACTGTCCTGGGTGCTGAAATGTGGCATTAATGGAATCAGTCTTTCTTGCCTGGAAACCCACAAGTCAACAGTTGAAGAAAAAAAAGGAAAAAAAAAAAAAAAACCCTACCATTACAGTTTGCTGAGTGCTGATGAGTACCATAAAACATTAGGGTGGCTAACAGATAAAGAGAGATCTTATTCTTTTGTTTGTTTCTCTTGCGTAGAATTATTGTTACCATCCTCCCCCAGAGGAGATTTTCTTTTAACAAAGCCATTAAATATGTGAGGACGCAACCATGTGGTTATAGGAATGAGAGCATGATGGAAGCAGAGAATGGGTAGTGTAAAGGCCCCATGTAGAGGCAGTATGACTGGAGGGAAGAAAGGGAAGCAGACTGAGAAGGTGTAAGTTGGAGATAGATGGAGATGTGATTTTGTGAGGTGGTCAGGGATGCTATGTAAGATGCTTATATTTTATTCTTAGCAGACTGGGTAAAGTGATTTTCAAATAAGAAATAAAACTCTTAAAGAAAATAGGTATATGCAAGACACAAAATCAATTGCCATTGTTTCAGTGATAGCTATGAGTTTGTACAAACCACACAGGAGAAGATAAAATATGGAAACTGTAGTATAATTCAATGTAAATAAAAAAAAACTATTGATATATAAGAAAATGAAATCGCTATTACATAACTCGAACCTACATTTTCTCTTTGGTGTAATCTAACCAGCTTTCTGGAATCATCTGCCACTTGTCACGGCTTAGTTGTTGTCAAGTTTACATGGGGAGATTCTATTGGTGAAATTATTAAGGCCACTCCATGTAGTTAAAAGGAAGATTTATTTAGTGGGTGACTTACAAATGAAGGAATAGGTAGATTGCGGGGGTCTGAGGAAGGTGTATCGCAGTCCAGCAGTGTTCTCTGGAGCTCTGCTCAGTCAACCTCTACTATCTAGGGTCCAGGAACAGAGAGAGCACTCACCCATCCAGGTCTTGGGTCTCCAGATGCCTCCCCTGGCCCCACCTCGTAGGCGTGACAGTTGCCAGAGTCTCAATGGGGGTTGGAACTTCCAGATCCAAGCTGGAATGGCTACCCACTACATCTCCCCCTTTTTGTCTAAATAAGAAGGTTCTAAACTAGTACAAGACTATATACAAAGGAATGGTTATCAAATATTGTCCAGGAATAATGAGGGATAATGACCTAGATAAGATGGAACTACAACCAATGCAAACAATATCAAGCAAGAAACACATACTAAAATCCAGAGAAGTATAGAACATAGGTAAATGGCATGTTACAAAGATCATTCCAAAAGGTGTCCTATCCCAAAGAACCTGAATCTAATACTTAATATGTTCTATCTAAGATATTATATAAACTAAGTTGTAACTATAACTGCTAGTCTTCAATCCCATCAAAGACCTGAGAAGGAACATAATGGTACCTGAGAAATGGAAGATGGATTCAAGCAACTTTTGGGAGTCTTGCAAGAGTAGACAGAGACAGCTGGCAGCCTGGACAGTCACCTAATGTTTCTCAGCATTGTTGGTGCATTCAAATTGGCTACAGGCCTAGAGTATCTGACAGACCATTTTCAGAAGCAGGAATTCTGAAAGACCATCTTACCCTGTCTTGGCAGAGTACAGTGGTCGCTTTCCTTGTGTCCCGCTTGTCCAGGAAGGACAGCATTGCATTCATACTGTCAGCCATCAAGGCAAGGGCAGTTCTTTGCCCAGTAGGCCATTTTGTGCCAAGAAGACAAACTTCCAAATGGAAATGTCTTAGAAGTCCAACATTCTCTCGGGATCAAATTGGCACAGCCAGGAGCAATTGTGTCTCATGTCAACAGAATTCTAAGTTATTTAAATGCCATATTCTCTAGGTCTATGAAGTGTTTGAAGATTACCTGTCCATCTGACCTATGTATCTGTAAATCTGGATAACCTAACTAATGTAACTATAGAGATGACAGGCATAGGTGACTATAAATCTATAAGTCTTATCTACTGAAATAACCTAAGGACTAAGGTTTCATGTAAACAAGGTAAACAGTCTATAAGCAAATGTATGGTGAAGAATGATGACTTCAAAATTGTGACAATACACAAGATATTTATAACAGAGGCAGGAATATATAGTGCGATATGCAATATGACAATAATCTTAAATATATATCAATATACCAAATATCCTAAACAGAAGTAGAACATACATAAAGTATGACAGATACAAATTTACATTTGTATCAATATAAAAATACTTCAAATAAGAGTAGAAATATATGTACATTATAACAAATATAGTTCTGTATTTGTATCAATATACAAATTATCTTAAACAGGGATATAAAAATACTTTACATTTGTATCAACATATAAGAATCCGTAACAGTACAAATTACAGTGCAAATTATCTAAGGTTGCTATTTTACTAAATTTGTTTACTAGTATATACAATGATTTACCATCATATCTTATACCTATCTGTTCCGTTTCTCCCCCCCCTTTTTTTACAATACTGAGTCTAATATTTTCTTCCACCCCCAATCCTATAACCATCATCCATAACCCTGAGAATTATGAAACCTAAGGAAGAAGGGGTGTCGTTTCCTTAGAATTGCTCCCTGCCATTTAGGGGGTGATGTTATCTCTGTTGGGTACTGTGAGAAAGCTCAGACAGTTAAATCTCAGTTAGACTAACTGTAGGTTCTGCAACAAGTTTTAGAGTAATGGGCAAGACAGGATGTGCGTGCACTCTGGGTCAAATGAGAGAGGTGGTGGGGGTGTAGTAGCACTATTCAGCCAGCAGGCAGCACTGGTACAGCTAAAAAGCAAGGACTGCTGGCGATCTTGGCTGGCAGCAGCTGGAGGCAGATGACAGGATGGCAGGGAGCTGGGAACAGGATACCTCACTTGCAGTGGTTTTTCACTGGTCTCGGGCTAAGCTAGGGAGCTGAGACTGGACTAGCTGCTCCCTTTTTCGGTAATGGAACCTTGTAGACATTCCCTGGTTATATGGAACTTTGCAGGTGGGTTTAGGTACCCGCCAGCCAGGCAGGAGGCTGAGGGCAGGAGCCGCCCAGGCCTTTGGAATTTGCCCCACGTTGGGCGCCAGATATTGGTGAAATTATTAAGGCCACTCCATGTAGTTAAAAGGAAGATTTATTTAGTGGGTGACTTACAAATGAAGGAATAGGTAGATTGCGGGGGCCTGGGGGTCTGGGGAAGGTGTATCACAGTCCAGCAGTGTTCTCTGGAGCTCTGCTCAGTCAACCTCCACTGTCTAGGGTCCAGGAACAGAGAGAGCGCTCACCCATCCAGGTCTTGGGTCTCCAGATGCCTCCCCTGGCCCCGCCTCGTAGGCGTGACAGTTGCCAGAGTCTCAATGGGGGTTGGAACTTCCAGATCCAAGCTGGAATGGCTACCCACTACATCATTCTCTATCACTGAATCATTTTGGAAGAGTCTAAGCACATTTATACTAATGTAAATATAATTTTTGTCTCAAAATAATTTTATAAGAATAATTTCCTGAATATCTTTTCTGAATATCTTCATATAATTATAAAAGAAATTTCAGTCAGGGCACTATGCTATAGGTGCCAACATTTTCCAATTCTTCCACTACTGGATATATGTAGTGTGTATACCAGACCATATAGAATATTATAGATTGTAAATCCAAAGGAAGTGCTCAGTCTTCAAATGCCTGTTAGAGGTGAATAAATTCACTGTTGAATTTTAATTTTATAGAATATTTTCTTAAACTGTTATAATGAAAAAAGTATGATCCATGTGTCAGGGGAGTAGATAATTAGGCCGACACAGACATAGGTCTGAGAAGTTAAGTGAAAGAGAGAATAGGAAACAAGAACCAGGTATCATTTGATTCCACAAATGTGAAGATAGCCTGTCCTTGGATTTCTGCTTGAGGCAATACTTTGTTTTCTTTCCTATCATTCATCTTATCTAAGTTGGATTTCTCAGCCTCAGTTGTAAAAGTTCCAATGTAGAGCATCAGAAGATGAATGGAAGGATTTAGCGGGAGGAAGTTTCCAAAGTTTGAGGGAACATATCACTTGGTAATGAGATGCAGTTTCTGAGAAAGGACAGTATTAGAAGGAGAAATATAGAGAAAGGAGAAAGAGAAAATACAGAACAAATGCTGTTCTGATAGGGCCATGCTTAGATACAGCCTTAGCTGGGGAAACTCACAGAACCAGTCTCTTTTCTCTACTTATCATTTAAGTTTAACTCTGTGTTTTTCAACATCAGCATTAAAGAAAAGAGCGAGAAGTTTCAATTGGAGATACAGTCCAGAGACAGACTGTGCCTGTGTGTACAAGAGGCTCTGAGTTCAACCCCAGCATCAAAATAAACAACCAAATCCAAAGAGAAATAAAAAAGAAGCAAATAATACGATACATTGGTCCAATGTTTTCTGGAACAAGTGTCTACTTGGCTTCAAATCTGGTCTTATGATCTGAGAATTACATGTAAACATATAGAGGACATCATAAAGAGTGGCTTGGTTGTCCTGCCCATTAGTCATTATTATACAAAGCATTATTTAATTGATTTTTAAAGTACATTTTCAATTATAGATTTGAATCTATTAAAAGTATTTTGATTTTTTATATTAAAATTGCTTTTTAAAATTTTAACTGTTATGTAACCATGGTTGGAGTATTTGCTCTTTCAAAATTATTTTCCTGGTGGCTTTTCATCATACTACACTTAAGTACTAGAAAACTTATAAGTACAGAGAACATAATTGCCAGTATTAAACTGTCTTTACATATTGGAATGATTTATAGCAGACACATGTGTCATTTATGCAGGACGGAAATTAGACTATAAATTCTGTGTATTTGCTGTTTTACTTGTATTCCAGCTGACCGCACAGAAAGCTACAGTAAGCTGTACAGTTTTTTAGCAACTAGAAGAGTGAATTTAGTGTTACATTTTGAACTCATGGATACTGAGTTCTAAAAGTAGAGTAATTACCAAAGTCTAACTCTTTCGAGTGACAATGTTGCACTCCATCCACTAGGCCAAAAATAAAGGGAGAGAGAGAGAGAGAGAGAGAGAGAGAGAGAGAGAGAGAGAGAGAGAGAGAGAGAGAGAGAAAGAGAAAAAGATACAAGAAAAACATCCAAGTTCTAATTCAACAACAAACTATTCTTTCGGGTATGATAAATATAAATTCTGAGCTCATTTAATTATCACTGTGGATATTATCCCATACATATACTCCAATATTGCTTTTTAAAATAACATTTATATTTACTTATTTTTTATTTATGTGTGTGTGTGTGTGAGAGAGAGAGAGTGTGTTGGTGGGAGTTGGTTCTTTTCTTCCATCATGAGGCACCTGGGGATTGAACTCATGTCATCAAGTTTGGCAGCAGTGCCCTTACCCACTGAGCCATTTCCCTGGCCTTACAGTGAACTATTTATAAATCCTAATTTAAAGATTGCTCATTAAAGAAAATCAGAAGTACTTAATGACCTCTTCCAATTCCAATTAGCAAGTTTTGTATGACCTCAATGTCAAAGGATGAACCGACTAAAGTTCCATAGAAAATCCTAGTGACCATCACTTAATGCCCACGATCCTTTTACGACACCCTCTGAACTTCTTCATCAGCTTTCTCACTTTATTTTGCTGTGCTTATCCCACTCCTCACTTGCATTTTAGGTGGCCTGAAAAAGATCTGTCTCCACTGCCCTTTGTAAGTATTTGGATTTCCTCCAGTGACTTTTGCTCTGAATAAACCATTCCCATTCACAGGTAGATGAATGCCACTGCTTCACAAAGTGAGCTTTGGAATGGCTGGTTTCAGTGCCTGCCTTTCTCACGATTGTCACATTGGGAAATGTAGAAGGCTCCATAAGGTTTGGTGACCGAGGTTGTTTTCCTTAACACAGAGTTAGAATGGTGTAAACATGAAACTTTATACAATGATGGAGCAGAAACTGGAACTAAGTGCTCGTGGAAGCTTTCTCACTGGTGTGCATTTACACTGCACCTCAAGGAGGATGCACAAGTACCACAACCAATGATTGTAGAAAGTAGAAAGAAATGAAGGATATGTGTAAATAAAAATCTGCTATCAACCAGAGCCTGCAAAGCAAGAAGCCCAGAATCAGAGTCCAGCCTGATCGGGTTGACAAATTTATAATCTGCCTCAGTATTAAATAACATTCTCTGTTCAGGACCTGGTCCAACTAAGGGGTGAACTTTAAGGTTTGATGTTTAGCAATTCTTGCTGGTTATGATTTATTCATGTTCAGTAGGGGCCTCCTGAGCACAGAAGGACTCAAAGTAGAGTGTCATTCTGTAGGTTATGCCAGACAGTGCTGTTTCTTAGCAAAACAGAGCCCAGGAAATATCTCGTATGTTCTCACAGGAGTTCAATGTTGTTTCCCCAAACACTGTGATCTGGAGAACAAAGCTTGTGTTTAATAAAATTCCCATTCAGAGCCCCCTCCCCCACTTCACAGTTATGATTAATATTTAGTTGGGGGGAGAAATGAAAACAGTGGCCGTACTCCTTGTAGCACCTTCTCAAACACCGATGATGGAACGTTTCTCCCATTTTATTCCTCCATACTGTTAAAATTCGAACAGACAGGCATGGATATCAAGAGATAAACTCACTATCTTACGTTTTTGAAAGTTCGAAATTTAACATGGGTCTCTATGGAACAAAGTCCCGGTGTCTGCAGGGCTACATTCCTTTTCAGCGCCTGAGAGGGAATCCATTTCTACATTCTAAAGGGCATCTGCATTCCTTGGCTCGCGGCTTTTGCACGCTCTCTCTCTACAGACATCAATGTCAAATTGAACCATTTTCACATCATATCACTGTTACACCGCCTCTCCTATGCCCTCTTTAGTGTGTAATGAAATACACCCACAGGCTCAGTGTCAGCGCCAGTTGTGGGCACTGTTTTTTTTCTTCTTCTTTGGAAGGGGGATGTTATTCTGCTAATAGCTAAGTTGGAGAAGGTTCTTATCCTTCCTTCACAGAAACATAGGCAAGCGTGCACACAGGGAGATGCAAATGCAACAGTAAATTCAAGGAAAAAAGGAATATTCCCCAAATGTCAGTATTCCTACCTAACAGCGCCCTGACAAAGGACGACAGTGAGTGTGCCAGGTGAGTTCATATTGTCACCTCAGACCCTTCTACTTGATAGGTGTGACAAAATATTAAGCAAGCAAATCAAATTCAAGACAAAATAGTGCCAAGTGACAAATTTGCTATTCAACATTCCTATCTCTCCTGTCCTTTGTAGATAGCTTTTATAAGTACAAAGACTCCTAAATGTAGAAAAATTTCAAAAAAAAAAAAAAAAAAAAAAAAGCAGGCCTATTAACACACACTCTTCTCGGGAGAAGTCATTTTGATTTTCAAAATTTGTTATTTTTTTAGATGAATTTTTAGGTGAACATAATGTTAACATAAAAACATGAGTTCTGTTAAAATCCCCCAAATCCCCCAAGGACTGCTGGCATGGAGTGAGTGTCTTCAGTCTGTATTTGTCATTTCCTGCCCCCCGCCCCATGAGGTATTCAGACTTTACCTCCCCAGTTTCTACTTGCATTCTCCAGTCAACTGCAATAATCTGTTCATTAAAGCAACTAGCTGCTATAGAATATAGACACAGTACAGGGCATGTGTGTATTGCATGTGTATACTACAAAATTTATAAAGATGAACACTTCGGTATTTGAACCAACTTTTTTAAACCATGGTCCCATGGTTCCATTTTTTATTGCTTAGTTTTTGCCTCTGCTTCTAATAAGCTGTTGTTTGAATGATGTAAATGTAGGGTCATATGAAATCCCAGATACTTTTGTGTTAGACTTTACTGGGAACTATCCTGGATACCATATTTACTAAGTCTGAGTTGTGAAGAAATATAAGAGAGTAATGACAAAAAAAAAAAAAATCTCAGTAGGCAAAAACCACACAAAGGCTTATTTCTTAGTCATAGGAAGTATCTGGTGGATCCAAGCAACTTCTAACGAGATGGTCTTCTATGTAATGACATGGTAATTCATGACCTTCCAACCTTAGTTCTGCTACTAGAATCTGACGCTTCCCTCATTACCATTAGAGGGAGGAGGAAAAGCGAAGGTGGAGGGTAGGGGGGCTTTTAATCACAATTAAATACATGAGTTTGTAAGTGACATGTGTTTCTTTTGGTCTCAGGTTCTTAATCTATCCATTGCTCAGCAATGCCCAGTACTGGGAAACCAAATCCTTCTGGTAACCTGAGAGGGGGAAAGGAATACATGTGTGTGGGCACTATGCAGCTTTACCACATCCGTCAGAGGGTAACCACAACTAATTTATGTATGTATCAGCAGTTCCTTTATTTTTTTTATCTTTTTTTTTTTACATACAATAAAGATTGCTATGTTGAAGCCAGTCTTTTAGTAAGTCAATCGAATCCAGTTTCCTTTTAAAAAAAAGTCATAAGCCTTTTCTATGTGCTCTGTAGAAGAGTATGTCAATGTAATTTATAGCCAAAAATGTTTCTGATTTAGTGAATTGTCTATTCAACTCCCATTTAATCTGTAGAAACAACCATTGTTTGAAACAACTGACACGGACATTCATATGCACATTGACATATCTATTTATAAATACACACTGATTCCCCAAATGACCCTACTACCATTGTAAGCAAAGAAGAATAACATTTTCCTGAATGTTGTCTTAGTTTAATTGAGCTTTTCAGATAAGGTTTATGTTAAATATATAATTTGTATATGTAAAATGAAACTAGTGAATATATTTTTTCTTACGCATCTTTTATACACACAGTGAAATTATTTGTACAAGCAAAAGGATCTTAAGACAGCACTTAAATATCACTGCTGAATTTTCTAGAACAAACCAATTATCTCAATACTAAACTTACATATTTCATCTGAGAAGTCAAATCTACTCTACAGTGGCTACTCTTGTGAACTATTGGATCTATGGACAGATCACACATGTAATTCTTCTTAGGACCAAAAGTCATCTACATTCTCTATACTTCCAATATTGCTCCTAGGGAATTATTCTCCCCAATTCTGACATGTATTTTCTTGACAATTATATTCAATGACATAAAACCATCTTCTAGCCTGAAGTGAGTTTGTAGAATACTGAAATTAATTCCTCTGTCTTCATTTTCATACTCTGTGAAGCACTGAGAAAGTAAAGCTGCGATCTGGGAACCCTTCTCAGAGAACAAGAAAGAGAATACCCCCACGCAGCGCAGTGTACCATCCCAGCCTGCCCAACCTCTTGGCAGTGTCTCACCATTATCACCTCCAGAGCCAATCTTCCCCGTGACCTTTCTGTGGCTCTGTAACCCTGAAAACTTTGCTTATGTGCATTTATCTGGTTATCACCTCTCTTGAGTTACAGTGTCTTATGTATTTGCTAACAATAGATGTTTGTTGGGCTTGGAAAAACACTAACAAATTTCCACATTCTGTCTCATTTAAATGCTTATGATGGTGAGGAAGGCCCAGCTGTTAGGACACTGCTCTAGAAGTCTTCTCCCAGGTACTGTGCATGTTCTATAAACATTTTCAATCATCCCCACCATAAAAAAAGACTTATGGTAACAAAATACTTATTTGTCTCCTTAAGTGCTTGTCTGTAATTTAGTTTAATGATGCTACACTTTCTTGTGGTCTCTTTAGCCCTCCAGGGCCATTTGTATTGATTTAGCCATTTGGTTTGTCTCAGTAACAAACAGCCACGTAAAACACAGACTATAACAAAAGGAACTTCCAGGAGGGGAAAATCACATTTATCATTGAACAGAACTTTGGGTTCTGGGTGACTTCTAGGAAAAAAATCTCCTCCTTCTCTAAGTTTAAATGTTGATGGCCATGCTCAAGAAAGGCATCTCAACTTCGCAAACACATGCTTTACATTTTCAGATTCAACAAGCAAATTCTTTTGATTAGAAAACATGCAGAATTAGTTTTCCCTATCAATCTTGGTTGGTTTGTGCAAGATGAATTGCTAAATGACAACAACAACAACAACAACAATAATAATAATAAACAGAGCCAGATATTGGAGTTAAAACCAAGAGATCAGAAAAGCAAAAAGAAGCCAGCCATATTCTCACCACTTGGAGATCCTCAGCCAGAGACCTACTTCCTGAATAACAATGCCTATATGCCTTTCTGTTCTGCCATCTCATTTCCTCTCTGCCCAGCTACATCACTTCTTCTTCCTGCCCAGCTCTGTCATTTCCTATGTGTCTGTCCAGACCTCTATACCTTTATGGTTAGTGCTGGATTAAAGGTATGTATCACCATGCCTGGCTCTGTTCCCAGTGTGGCCTTGAACTCACAGAGATCCAGACAGACCTCTGCCTTCTGAGTGATAGGATTAAAGGCATGTGCATCCATTGCCTGACCTCTATGTTTATTATAGTGGCTGTCTTTTTCCTCTGATCCTCAGATAAACAGATACAATATCACCACAGGTTTGTAATATTTTGTTACTTAATGTTAATGCACAAAGAAGAGTGGAGAAAAATACAAAGTAAGAACAAATAACACAAAGAAACTGATACAAAGACATGAGGAATCAGCTAACTGGGACTCTCCAGGTGGCTGTTCGTTTTTTGTTTTTTTTTTATATGAAGACTCCTGAAAATAATAATTTTCTTATTTTGACATAAATCAAAATGATATTTTTAGTTTAGGGTATTGATGATTGTAGATACTATAATGATGACATTTTTATTCAGAGATATCATTCTTAGTTTAATTAACTATATAACTCAAGTCTAAGAGAACTGGCATTTGGAAATCACAGAAAGCCTGTCACTTAAAGAGGTCAGATACTTCATTGCAGCTTATTATCCATGACAGGTTTTTTCATTACATTTTAAGGGATTGAAATATTAAAACATTCATTTGTGTCCAGGTATCTAGTTAAAAAATGAACCCAACTACTAATCATGAATCATTCCTGCATGACTGCTATATTGCAAGGGGAGGATGAGGACAGAAAATAAGATTCTGCAGATTCACAGCATATCATGCCCAGAGAAGATGTGCAGAAAGATATGCATGTGCGGACTAAGAAAATCATCTCGTGCTTATTCCAAATGGCCAAAGAATCATTTGGCACTGATTAAAATCATTAGGACTATTGATAATGGTTCAAATTAAAGACACTAAATTCAATAATCACTTTCGCTATATCTATGTACCCAGAATAATGCCAGCACCTCTGAACTGAACAAAATGTGGCACCTTTATTTAGAGGCTTGAAATCTGTTGGGAGAAACAGATGCACCATGAACCCTAATACTCTCTTGCCATGTAGAGACCAACAGATTTCATTCTTAGTTTACCAAACTAGTGTGTTGTTTGTCTCAACAAACAGCCAACTGTTCCCTTTTGCCATCATCCAGATTCCTTGAAAAAGCATGCTGCAGATTCTGGAAACCTTCCCAAAAAAATGAGTTTCCAAGTGGTTTTACACATGAACAGCAAGTGTAGATATATAACTAAGCAAGTTTATCCTACAGTAAATACAGCCATTTTCTTGTGCTATTCTGTTAAGCTAATCTTTCAAAATTACAAGTCATATCATATAGAAGTACCACGGTCCAAAAAAGAAAATTAAAAAGTAAATAATTAAATAAGCAGAAGTGGATGTGATTTTTAAAAACTCTAGTAATGGTTTTTGGTACAATGCTGAGAATATTTTTGTTATGGATAGCCAAAATGGGTTTTTATTTTCTTTCTCTTTTTTTTAGTAGGGATGATATCAGTATAATAACTTCATTTAAAAAAATCTCAAATAAAAGAAATGCTGATAGGATTTATGATCCCAGGCAATAAAAGGAAATGAAATGGCATCTCCTCTAATCAAAGGTCAACTTGTACAATCACAGTATGAGACAAGTATCAGGGATTGATAAAACAGCCTTAAAAATGATTCAGGGTGATTTCATGTTCCAGATTGCCATAGAGTATTCATAAGCGCTGTACAATTATATGTGCAATTGCATGTATTTGAAGCTCATTTATTAAGTTTTGTATTAAATCCAGAATTATAATACATAGATATATCTTTAGATGGGAAGAAAGTAAGTACTTGGATTTCAGTACATTTTCTTGATATATGACAAAACATATGACCTTAGCATTAAAGTTGTGTTTAACCAGAGAGAAACTGACTAAGGAAATAAGCACCAGTATCCATATAACTTCTTACTGCCCTCCTCCATTTCCTTCTACCTCCCTCAGAGGAGGACATGCATCTTCTTTGGTAGAAGATAATTATTTCCACTTCTCTAGACATTATTCCTTCTGTTCTCATTCTCTTTGGCTGTATTACATTTTTCCATCATTATACATCAAATCTTCCTTAATGTTATGAGCAGACTTCTGTAGCAAAAGTTATAGCTTTAATCTTGGACTTTTTTCAAATTATGAGATGAATATACATAAAAAACAGGCTCACGCTGTATTTTAGACTATACTTAGCATTACTTTCATAGTTGATTATATAGCTTTTATGGATCATATGCTTAAAATTCTTAACAGTATATATGTAGCCAGTCTTCAAATTTTCCCAAATCATATATTTGAGCATAAATTCATTCAGCCCTATGAACCATAGTAAAGAAGAAAACTACATTTTCTCTGTGAAAATCACACAGTAAATAACTGTTTTAGAGTTACATGTAATGGACTTGTGCCTAGTAGTGTAGGTGAACTCCACCTAGCATTTGTGGACTATGTTGGAACCAGAGGCAAGCTCAGTAGACTGCCGAATAGAAAAGGATCATTTACTTGCTTGCACAAACACATATTCATTTAGTGTGTTTGCGCATGAACTACTTCTACCCCACCTTAAAGAGAAGATCAAACACAACAGATTGCATGTTTTACAAAAACCACACACATCTAAACTCAATTTTGCTAAAGCTCAGTTAAATTCTCTTTTCAGTTAAATTTTCTTCAGTGACGGATCTGTGTAGTATCCCTATCAGATTTTCAGAAACAGAGAGGAAGTAGTTAGAATGAATTGATTTATACACAATATTGAAGAAAAAGCGACCTTTGTGCAAAATCCACATTTTATGAATGTGCTTTGTTTCATGTAAGAAGAAATCCTAGCAATAAATACAGTATTAACATAAGGAGTTGTACAGAGCATGCAAAGCTCTAATGAGGGGAATGCTTGAAATCATTTAGAACTCATAAATAGCACTGCGGGCTGTTTTTTTGGCAATTTGTGATAAACCACAAAATTTTAAGAGAGGCAGAAATCCTTCTACCTGGGGATTGCACTAGAGTCCTAGTGAATTCACTCATGGTCTCAGAAGCCTATTTTCTGAAGTCCCCATTTTTCCATGGTTAGCACGAAAGCCATCTCAGTAAACAGTGCAGTCCATTTGTCTGCTACTTTGGGCATGAGACTTGGATCTGTATTCATAAATCGAAGTCTGTCTTGCCTTCTCCTAAATTAAAGTCTGTAAAAGAAAGAAGGAACCTGAATCTAATGACTGTTTTACCCCGAGAACAGAAATCTCTGTGAATACTTTATCCCTTTGAAATACAGGGATTTATAAAGATGTTTTAGAATTTGATGGAATTAAGGATCATTATAAATATACATCATGTCACTGAATTGTGTACTTTAATATGATCAATTGGATACTATGGATATTTTACCTGGAAAGAAATCAGTTTGTGTTTCAGGTCACATTCAAACCCTAAGCTGTTAGATGTGATTGGATGTGAACCTTAGGGCTCTGAGTGACCCTTGTCTGCCACTGCCCCTGTCCCATTCCCATAAAGAAAGCCATCAGGTTGGTAGGGACAAGGAGCACTCAGGGTTTTGTGCTCCCCAAGTGGAGAAGATGAGAGAATCTCTTGGTGTCTACGTGAACAGGTATCCTATACATGATACCCCACGAAGAATTCAAGCTACGATAAGCAGCATGGGTTGGTATGGGTATCTAGGTTTTGTGATGTCTGAGACTTCCAACCCATGAGAGATTTCTTTTCAAATTAAAAGCCATATTGTGAAGACAAAGTTGGGAACCAAAGCAAACACTTAACCACACTAAAATCAGTATATTATAAATTCTAAAATAATAAACTCACAAATGCAATCCATATACTAAAATAATGAAATATTCAAGATTTGCATATCCCATGATCATCTCTTCCTAAGAAAAAAATTGGAAACACCACTTGTTATTTTTTTTTAAAAAAATCTGTTAATATTTGTAGTCACCTTTTTGTTTTTAATTTTAATTTTTTATGACATTGTTTTACTTTATTTTCTATTGTTGTGATAAAAAATCATGATCAAAGCAATTTATAGAGGAAAGGGTTTATTTGGGCCTATGGTTCCAGGGGGATAAATAGTATATGATGTCATGGGATACTGAAGCAAGATGGCAGACAGGGTGACAGTCACAGGAAGTTGAGAGCTCACAAGTTTGAAACAGAGAATGAACTGGGAATGGTGGCTGCCTTTTGAAACTACAAAGCTGTCGCTCAGGGACATACCACCCCCAGCAATGCCACACCTCTTATTACTGCCCCCCAAAATGCTACCAACTGGGGACCAATTATTCAAACATCTCAGTCTATGGAGGGACATTCCTGTTCAAACTCTCACATGTGTAACATATAATGACATATTTGAAGACCTGACCCTTTCCTAAGTATCTTTTGTGGATGTTCCATCGGATTTCAGAGAGTTCATGGTTCCACTTTTTAATGTTTCTCATGATTGACTATTTATTAGTCATCGTGCGCTTGTTATGCCACTTTCCAGCAATGACAGCAATCTGTATAAAATCATGAATAATTTTGTTTGTACATTACCCAATTCCATTCAATAATTAGATCAACAAAGAAATCTAAGAAACAATTAGTTATTTGTATTAAAACTTGTATCCCGTTCTCTCAAAGAATTTTTGCTTTTGGTATAATGTAAGTATATTTTGTTTACAATTTGATTCAGAACATAAAATCACTGTGAACTTTATTTTATTGCTGATCATTATTATCAATCTTTCAAACTCATTTTACTTTCATCAGAATTTTCATTCAACTCCTTAACAAGAGAATTTAATCTTGGCACACACAACAAATGTCTGCACACATATCCAAGCCACACAAGTCCAGTTTCTGTGAGTTCTCTTCAACTCCTTTTCCAATAGGATACCAAATGATATATTTAAACTTTATTAAATATTCTATTTGAATTAAAATTTATTATGCATTTGAATGCAATATATGGTTTTACTAATATCATTCCTAAGACTATAAAATCCATTTTCTTTGATCAGGCAATGAAGAAAAATATAGGTTCTACTTATTATTTTACACTTACGCTTTGGTAAAGAATTTTCTTGACTCTGTTGTCACTATACATTCTAAGAAAAGTTTTCTTCTTTTCTTTTCCATAAGACCATATAGTGGGGTCCTGGGCATCCCATTTTTTTTTTTTTTTTTTTTTTTTTGGTGTTTCAAGACAGGATTTCTCCGTGTAGCTTTGCACCTTTCCTGGAACTCACTCTGTAGCCTAGGCTGTCCTTGAATTCACAGAGATCTGCCTGCCTCTGCCTCTCGAGTGCTGGGATTAAAGGCATGTATTGTCACTGCCTGGTGGGCATCCCATTCTTAATACCATGGGGGTTTTGGTTTGTGTGGCTTTAGCAGGAGAAAGAAAGAATTCTTTTTTTTTTTTTTTGGTTTTTTTCGAGACAGGGTTTCTCTGTGTAGCTTTGCGCCTTTCCTGGAGCTCACTTGGTAGCCCAAACTGGCCTCGAACTCACAGAGATCCGCCTGGCTCTGCCTCCCAAGTGCTGGGATTAAAGGAGTGTGCCACCAACGCCCGGCTTCCAAAAGGAAGAATTCTTGACAATTCTTCCCAACTGCTGCACAGAAATGATCAGAACCTTACAAAACACCACCACAGATATATTAATACTTATCTTTACTTCTTTTTAGATAACACTCAAAAATAGCCAGGTCAAATAAAATAGATAAAATCTGAAGGGGGAGTGTGGCAGTTCTTTCAAACATAAATGAAATATACTATTTTTGCAAAATTTATACAAACATGTGCCCCTATGAACACACATATAATGTGCAAGGAAATTGCTACAAATGATTTTGAAGCTTTCTGTTCATTTCACAGTAAATTTGGCTCTGGCAGGTGTACTTCTCAGATGGTTTTGTAAGCCACTGGTCTGCACTCCTTCTAATCTGGATAACCATCAGAGTTCTGCTATTAAGAGGTGACACATATAATGAAGGGTATAAGTCAATGATTCTTGAGATGGGAAGTTTCCTGGGTAGTCCTGAGATGACTACAAGAACCCTTTAAAAGCAGAGACTTTCTAAAAGCACAGAGGAAAAGTCAGACAGTTTTGAACTTGTTGCCCTGGGAAGAAACAAATTTATGCTATAACAGGTCTTATAGGGGGAACTTGACAAGGAACTACAGCATTCTGCCATTGCTGGCAGCTGTGGTTAGTCAATAGCCAAAGAAAGGGGGCATGGGATACTTCTCTTTCTCCCCAAACTTCAGTATTTAGTGGAATAGTTTTTGCCGACAATGACCTTGGAGTAAGACCCCCAAGCTCAGGTGGCCCTAATGATGAGGGAATGCAATCCACATCCTCAGTGAGGTCTTGAGCTGAGATTTGAGACACAACATCCCTAGATCTCATACCTTGTGGAGGAATATTGTAATAAATGTGTTATTCTAAGCTGCTGAATTTATGGAACATTAAAAAAATACTTCTTTTAGTAAAAGTTAAGTACATGTCATAGATTGAAGCTATCTAGTCATACATGCAAAACAAGGTAACAGAGACATGAGGCATGAATGAGATTCAGGCATTCTTGATTCCCATCAGGGAGTTGGTACAGAGAAGTTATCTGTAAGGAAAAAGAGTATGAATGAGGAGGATCTCATCTTCCCATGGCTGTTGGACCCGCTGAAAGATTCTAATGAAGTTATAGATTCCAGAGGTCAGGTTGTTATGAGGTGCTGCATGCTACAGCACACTCCCATGAAGGAATTTTGAAGAGCATAAAAATAATGACACATTAGTTAGTGATTTTCCTTGTAATTATATGTAGCTTTTCTAGCTTTCAGACATTTTGTAATAAAACCTATATTGCTTAAAAGTGATGCCCCATCATATGTGGGTGAAGAAGACAGAAATTGGCACCAGCTTTGGGATAAGGATGCAGCTGAGGAGCTAACTGCACTGGGATGAATGAGCATCCTTGATTTTTAAGTAGACATGTTTAGATTCAGCTAACTTGAATCACGACCTCAAATTGAGAGTGTAAAAGAGCTGAGTAAAATATTCATGACAAACACGTGTAGCTGTAGATGTGAGAAAAAAGAGGGCCATGCTGTGTGATCAGATCAGAGCTGTCATCAGGGAAACAAGGTGACATTTGCTTTGATGCATTCTCCAAGGCTCAGTCTTGGTTCTGCTTTCATCTCCATAGTCTGATTAATTTGGCAGATAAGAGGGCTCGTGTCTCTGAGGAGCAGCAGGGGAGAGACAGATACAGTAATAGCAATCCAGTGTCCATCCTGGAACTCTGCACAAGCATGCAAATTTCCAGGGAGATACAGAATGCCAAGAGCATTAGGATATTTTGGTTGATATGGTCAGCATTGTTGCCCCAGACAGATCACATAACGCCTGCGGCCAAAGGAAGATGCCTTTAATATCCCGAAATGAGAGAACCAGGTGGAATTGCTGAAGCATCTAGTGTTTGGTGGCAGCTAACACTAAGGTCTTCACAGCAGGGCTGTACTAGCCTTCCACCTAGAGTTATACTATCTGCCACTTCACCTGGAGGGGTGTCCAATCTTTTGGTTTCCTAGAACAAATTAAAGAAGAAATTGTCTTGGGCCAAAGCTTAAAATACACCATCAGAAAGGACAACTGATGAGCTTCAACAACAAAAACACTCCGTATATAGTTTTTATGATATATACCACCATTGATAAGCAAAAATGTCCTTCTATAACAGGGTTTGGATACCCTGGCTAGAGTTATGTATTTCTTTCAAGGTAAATTAATGGTACTGGTGTTTGGATAAACTCTTTAGTCTGACACCATTCCTCATTGTAATTCACCCATTGAGGCATTGAGTATAATATTAAATGACAGGTTACATATGCACCATAAATTCATTTAGGCAGAGGCTCAACCTTACTTGTCTTTATAGTCCAAGCTACTAGAGGGGTCCATGGCACATTTTCAGATACTCAATAAATACTTGGGGATGAATTAACTGATGATGAAGGATAATGAATAAATTAAATATATGGGAGATGTTTTGTGTATATAATAATTCTTTGTTCTACTTATGATCTCCTCACTCCTGTCTGGCCTGGTATGCCTCATTTCCTTTCTAATAAGGCAGGGGGAAAGTTTGTATCCTCGGAGAGTCTATCAGTGTCTTCAGCAGCTTCTCATTTCAAAGACAATTGAACAGCTTGGTTCTGAAAGAGATCAATTTCCCTTTCAACCTATAAGCGTCTTCTCTGACTTAGATTGTCCTGATGGTATGCAGTTCCACTCTTGAAGCATGTCTATGGGGACAAGAGTACAACTGGGACTCTATCAGCATATAAATAAAATATCAATACTAATAAATTTTTTTTTATAAATCTTAAAGTACTTCGTAATTTTTTTTTTTTTTTTGATTTTTTGAGACAGGATTTCTCTGTGTAGTTTTGGTGGCTGTCCTGGAACTCACTCTGTAGTCCAGGCTGGCCTTAAACTCACAGAGATCCCTGTAGCTCTGCCTGCTGAGTGCTGAGATTAAAGGTGTGTGCCACCACCACCAGGCATAAATTTTTAAAATAGTAATTTGGTTACAGTTTTGGTCATCGCACCCTTTGAAAAAAATTATCTTAGGAAAAACAGTTCATTGTTCAGTTGCTCTTTACAAATATTTATATAAATAATTACAAAATTATCATTTTGATAATATTTTTTAATCAAACCAATTTGACAATATTCAGCCACTTATTACCACAAAGACACTGCTAACACTTCTGAAGGAACCTTAGGTGTTCCTTCAGTTACATAGGGCAAAAAAAAAAAAAAAAAAAAAAAAAAAAGGGAAAAGAATGAGGCATATGTCATTATGAATAAGGGGAAATGCAAGTCCCCTCTTGGAGTTTCTAGTCTAGTTAATAAAAGAATTTTAAAATGGACTCAAATTGAAGCTCATTGACAATTTCCTTAGGGTAAAAAATAAAATAAAAAGAAACGCCCAAAACAGCCATGTTGTTGAGGCTGGCATGGAGGTAGAGATAGAGGAAGGACTTAGATTCTGGCCCACATGCCCTGCCCACCAAAGGACAGGAAAAAAGGGAAAAGGAGAAGTTCTGAGACTTATTTCTCAGAAACGCTGCCAATCTCAGCCAAAGCTCAAAGTGGCCCATGGGGTCTATGCAGTGAGTTAGGAATTCTGAGGATTACAGTATTCTCATTAAAGGAGAATTATTCTACCTGTGTCGTTAGTGTGGCTGACGGTGAGCCTGCCTTCCTAGATCATCCCCTTAGGCAGATGATTGCCATTCCCAGCTGGAATGTTAAGTCTCCACCAAGGCCAGAAGCTATCCTTCTGACTAGAAGGAGGTTTTCCTTGATGGACTTTCATTGCTTACCCTAACTAGGTCTTCCTTTAAGATGATGTTTATGCATGAAACTACTATTCACAGTGGCTGTGGTGACTTGAACATTTGATCCACAGATATTTGAAGAAGTAGAATACCTATAGTATTAGATCACTAGAAAACTATAAATAGGAACTAAATTTTAGAAAAAAAATACAGAATTGTATAAACACAGGAAGAGTATTTTGACCCAGTCAAAATGTATATCTATTTACCAATATCACTGAGGTTATTGGAAAATTTTCAGACTAAGCCAGTTTATGGCTATAGGTCCTCACTGAAAGAATACATTCTGTAGGAAACTGATTGGTGAGGAGCATGATACTAGAGAAAGAAATGATCTACAAACCTGCTAAGTCAGAATGAGAACCTTTAGATTTGCAATAACGCCTAAAGAGGGGACTCAGAAATGGGTTCAATATGAATTATTGAACAGAAATAAAATTTGTCAATAGATAATACATTGAAGAATAAATTATCTTTTACAAAATTATTTCTTAGTTTTAATTTTTAGATAATCTAATTGTAACAGTATATGAGGCACATTAAAATAAGATGACTTATAGCAATTGAAATTATAAAGGGGAAAGTAAGATGAAAACCAAATATTATAAATTAAAGCTGTTAGATGAAATGAATGTTATCAATTAAAAACCCCTACTTGGTGATTGTAGCATGAACTGCTAAATGGTCTTTTTAATGAAAAACCTGGAACCAAATATTGGGATGACAGCTGAAAGATCAGAGAAGCAGAGTAAGCCACAGCCACCACCTCTTACCTCACCAACTTCTCAGCCTGAAAGAGCCTCAGGTGATAGGCCTCTAGCCAAATGAGCTTCCTCATCTGGAAAGGCTTTAGTTCCTGTCTCCTCATGCCTTATCTACCTTTCTCTGCCCACCCATATCATTTCCTGTCTCAACTTCTCTAGTACTGGGATTAAAGGTGTGTGACTCCCAAGTGTTGGGATTAAAGGTGTGTGCCACCACTGCCTGGCTCTGTTTCTCTCTTAGACTGAGTCAATCTCATGTACTCCAGAGTGGCTTTGAACTCACAGAGATCCAGACAGATGTCTGCCTCCCGAGTGCTAAGATTGAAGGTGTGTGCCACCATTGCCTGGCCTCTATGTTTAATCTAATGGCTTGTTCTGTTCTCTGATCTTCAGGCAAAGTTTATTAGGGTACACAATATATCACCACAGGTGATAAAATGAATTACCAACCATGAAATTTTAATTTTTAACATGGATACAAGATAATAAAACTTACAAAGCAAATCTGATGCGATTATAATAAAAATTTGAGGTATTTGAACTGAGTAGGGATAATAACATGGCTATGAAACATTGCAACAGTTAAATAGCAATACAACCATAGCATTTTTTACATATACAAGTAAAATCCTCTGTGCCAGTGCTTCTCAACCTTCCTAATACTGCAGCTCTTTAACACAGTTCGTCATCTTGTAGTGACCCCTAATCATAAAATTATTTTCATTGCTACTTCATAACTGTAATTTTTCTACTGTTATGAATCATGTAATAGTCATGTAATGTTATGAATAATGTAAATATCTGTGTTTTCTGCTAATCTTGAGCAACCCCTGCCTGTGAAAGGGGCGTTCAACCCCCAAAAGCATCATGACCCAGAGGTTGAGGACCACTGCTCTATGCAAAGGAAATATACAAAATTTATGTGCAAACTTTTTATTAGTTTGTACTTATTGTGCATATATAGTTTTGGGTTCCATAAAATAATTTCCTCCAAGTATATCAAGCACACATATTTGGGAGGGGGTGCCAAAATTCTTTATTTGAAGAAATGGTACAAATTAAAGAACTTAAGTGGATGTTTTGGTGAAACGATAAAGGCAGCCCGACATGCATGCACGGCCTCAGTGACCAGTAAAGTCACTTGTGGCTTTGGGGAAGTCAGCTTAGCCCTCATCACCGTGTCTCAGGGTGTGCTTGTCAAAGAGATATTCTGCCAGGCCAGCTTCAGGGGCTCCCATCTTGCGGAGAGTGGTCACGTGGCCACCCAGTTCTTTGATGGATTTCACCTGCTCATTCAGGTAATGGGTCTCAATGAAGTCACACAAGTGGGGGTCATTTTTGTCAGTAGCCAGTTTGTGCAGTTCCAGTAGTGACTGATTCACACTCTTCTCCAAGTGCAGTGCACACTCCATCGCATTCAGCCCGTTCTCCCAGTCATCCCGGTCTGATGTCTTGATATCCTGCAAGAATATTTGGTCACCTCGTTAGTTCTGCAGCTTCATCGGTGTCTCGGCATGTTCCCTTTCCTCAAGAGATTGGTAGAGAAAGTATTTGGCAAAGTTCCTCAGAGCTATATCATCCCGGTCGAAGTAGCAAGACATAGACAGACGTAGGAGGCATACAGTTCCAGGTTGATCTGGCGGTTGATGGCAGCCTTCGAGTCCTGGTGGTAGTTCTGGCACACTTGCGAGGCAGACGGGGTGGTCGTGGCTGGAGCAGCTGAGCAACGAGGTTGCAAAGGGTTCTGGCTGGGAGCAGCCGGCTGGGGTCGGAGGGGTTGAGTCCTGGATTCCGTTCAAGCACTGTTGAAGCAGGAAACCTTGCGACTCTGGGTGAGAACATCTCTCAAGTACACATATTTTGACATATTGACCCATACATACTTTCCCTGACTTTTTTGTCTCTTTTCTCCCCCCAATCTCAATTCTGTTTTTATATCATAAACCAGAATTTATACATATATGTATACATGAGATATACATGTGTATGATATTATATATATGATTTTATGTACCAATAAAAAATATTCAGCAATAACTACAAATGGAAGAACTTGTATTATATTTCTCATTTTGAGTCTGGCTTATTTTACTTATAATGATCTTTAGTTGCATTAATTTTCTAACACATAACTAATCTCTTTTTATGGGTGACTAAAAATTCAAATGTATATACATATATTACATTGTTTTGTATACATTGATCTCTTGACAGACATCTAGCCCGGTTCCCCAATTTGTTTATAGAGCTTTGAGATAACAATGGTGTGAAAGTTTGTCTGTAATATGTTGACTAAAAACCTTTGGGTATTTTCCTAGAAATGGTATGACTAGGCCACATGGTAATTCTAGCTTTAAATTTCTTTCCAGGAAACATCATACTGATTTCCATTAATGATTTGACTAATTCTCATCCCTACCACCAGCTTATAAAGGGTTTCCTTCTCCTATATCCTCGCCAGCATATTTTATTATTTATTTTCTTTATGGCGAACATTCTGAGGGAGGAGAGATGGAATATCAGTGTAGTTTCAATTTACATTTTCTTCACACCTAAGGATAGTGAATATTTTTCATGTTCATTGGATGCCTGGATTTTATCTATCAAGAATTGTCTGATCAGCCGGGCGGTGGTGGCACACGCCTTTATTCCCAGCACTTGGGAGGCAGAGGCAGGTGGATCTCTGTGAGTTCAAGGCCAGCCTGGGCTACCAAGTGAGTTCCAGGAAAGGCGCAAAGCTACATAGAGAAACCCTGTCTCAAAAAACCAAAACCAAAAAAAAAAAAAAAAAAAAAAAGAATTGTCTGATCATTTTTAGTGCATTTATTAATTGGGTTGTTTATAATTTTGATAGTTTTTAAATATTTTTCGCATATTTGTCCTCTGTCAAATGTCCATTTAGCAAAGAACTTTCTCCCCATTCTTTAGACTATCTATTCACTCAATTTTTCATCTACTGTGCAGAGAAGCTTTTACATTTGTCAATTTTTGGTATTATGTCTTTGTCTATTAGAGTTCTTTTCAGAAAATCCTTATTTATATCAATATGTTCAATTATTTCCTGATTTTTTTCTTCTGACAATTTCAGAGTTTCAAATTTTTTATTCAGGTCTTTGTCCCATTTTGATTAGATTTTTTACATGTAGATATCATGCTAGAAATATGGATTTAGTTTCATTCTTATAGACATGGATATTCAGTTTGTCCACCACCATTTTCTAGAGACACTGTCTTTTCTCCAACGTATGTTTGGGGTATTTTTGATTAAAATTCAGGTGACCATAACTTTATTAACTGGATTTTTTGTCTTCTATTCAATTTACATTGTCTTGGTAAGAGGTACCATTGCTATGAAGAGACACCATGGTCACACAGACTCTTATAAAGGAAAACATTTAATTGGTACTGGCTTACAGGTTCAAAGGCTTAGTCCATTACCATCATGGCAGGAAGCATGGTGGCATGCAGGCAGACATGATGCTGGAGAAGGAGCCATGAGCTCTACATCTGGATCAGCAGGCAGTAGGGAGAGAGAGGGAGACACTGGGCCTGGATTGAGCTTCTAAAACCTCAAAGCCCACACCCAGTGACACACTTCCTCCAACAAGCCCCCCCCCACACACACTCTAAAAAAGCCACATGTCCTAATCTTTCACATAGCTTCACTCCCTTTGGGTAGCATTTTTTTTTTTTTTTTTTTTTTTGGTTTTTCGAGACAGGGTTTCTCTGTGTAGCTTTGCGCCTTTCCTGGAACTTGCTTTGGAGACCAGGCTGGCCTCGAACTCACAGAGATCTGCCTGCCTCTGCCTCCCGAGTGCTGGGATTAAGGGCGTGCGCCACCACTGCCCGGCCTTGGGTAGCATTTTTATTCAAACCATTTTATTCAGACATGCTTATTTTGTGCTAGTAATATGCTGGTTTTGTTACTAAGGCCTTGCAGTGTTTCTTGAAATCAGTTCCTATGATGCTCCTAGCATTCTTCTTTTGTCCAAGGTTGTTTTAGCTCTCTGGGGTCTTCTGTATTTCCATATTGATTAACAGAACTGTTTTCTTATTTCTGTGATGATGCCACTGAAGTTTTAGTAGGAATTTGACTGACTTGGTAGATAGATTTTGGTAACCCAAGCATTCTTGCCGTATCAATTCTACTAGTGTGTGAGCATTGGAAATCATTTCATCTTCCATGGTGTCTTCTTCTAATGTTTCTCTAGTGTCTTAAAATTTTTATTGTAGAGCTGTTTGATTACCTTGGCTCAGTTTATTCCTAACCAAGTGTTTTTCAACCTATTATAAATGGGATTGTTTCCCTGTTTTCCTTCTCAGCATGCTCATTGTTTCATAGAAAAGCTACTGACTTTTGTATGTTGATTTTGTGTCTTCCTACTGGGCTAAAAATGCATAGCACTTTTATGACAGTTTTTTTTTTTGACTCTTTAAGATTTTATGAGATCTTATTATCTACATTTTCTGTTTGTGTGTCCCTTACCACCTTCTCTTGTCTTATTGCTCTAGATAAGACTCCATGGATCATACTGAATTATAGTGGAGAATATAACCATCCTTGACTCATTCCTAATTTTCATGGAATGCTTTGAGTGTTTTATTAGTTAGCATAATATTGGCTAAAGGTTTTTCATATAGCTTTTATTATGTTGGTGGATATTTTTTTCTATTCTGATGTTCCAGTCACTGTTCTATTGATGTAAGTAGACACTAGGACCTAGGAGACTTTTATAAGAGAAGGCATTTAATTGAGGGCTCGCTTACAGGTTCAGAGGTCTAGTCCATTATCATCATGGCAAGAAGCAGGGCAGCATAAAGGCAGGTGCTGGAGCAATAGGAGAGAACTATATTCTGATCTATAGGGCAAAAGGCAGAGAGAGACTGGGCCTTGCATGAGCTTTTGAAATCTCAATATCCACCTGCAGCGACACATTTCCTCCTACAAGGACACATCTCCTAATTCTTCTAATCTTAACAGAGTTTCACTCCCTAGGGACTAAGCATTCAAATAGCTGAGCCTATGAGGGCCATTCTTACTCAATCCACTACATCTGAGTTTCTTCAAGTTTTTAATCATTCCTTTACACTGAACTTTGTCAAGAGCCTTTTTGGTATCTATTGAGATGATCACATGATCTCTGTTCCTGAGTTTATCTAGTAATGCAATATATTATATTCATTGATGAACTTATTTTGAACCACCCTTATATACCTAGAATTATCCCCATTTGGTCTTGGTGAGAGTTCTTTTTTATGTGTAGTTCAATTATGCTTGCAAGTATTTTATTAATTATTAATTTAATTAATTAGCAATTTTAATTTGCATTCATGTCTGTTAGGATGATTAGCCTATAATTTTCTTTTTCGTTGTGTTCTTATCTGGTTTTGGTATCAGGGTAAAACTGGTTTTATAATAAGAGTTTGGTGTCATTCTTTCCATTTCTGGTTTTGTTGAATAGTTTAAAGAGCATTAATTTTATTTTACTTTTTAAAGCAGGTACAATTTGGCAGTGATTCCATTTAAGCCTATGCTTTAGTTATTTGAGAGACCTTATATTATTACTTTAATCTTAGTGCTTAGTGTAAATATATTTAGTGGTTTATATTCTTAATTTCTGTAGACCCTATATGTCTAGCAAAGTATTCAATTTCACTTAAATTTTCCTGTTTATTGAGACATAGGTTTTCAAAGTATGCCATGCTGATCTCCTGAGTGTCACTGGTATATGCTGTGATGTCTCCCTTCTTATTTCAAATTTTCTTACTTTGAGAAAACAGACAACTCAATCTTTTTGTAGTTCTTTTCTTTTAAGTTTTGTCAGTCTTCTTTAAAGAAATGAATCTTCCTTTTTCATTGGGTTGTTATTATTTTAAGTTTTTATTTTATTAATTTCTGATCTGATCTTTATTATTTCTGCGCACTCAACAATTTTGCATTTAGTTTCTTCTTTCTCTAAGACATTGATATTCACAGTTACATTAATTACTGGGTAATTTTGGAATTTTAAAAATACTGGCATTTACAGCCATAAACTTCCTCTTAAAATCACTTTTATTAGTAGAACAGCAGGTTCTAGTATATTTTGTTTTCATTTTCATTTGATTCTAGGATAATTTTTAGTTTCTCTTCTGAAATTTTTGAAAATCTATTTTATTTGTTTTAATTATGTATATACATTTGTATCTGTGTGATGGTATATGCACATGAGTACTACTACTGGGAGCCAGAGGCATTGATTTCTTTGGAGCTGAAGTTACAGATAATTGTAAACTACATGATGTAGGTACTGGGAACTGAACTCAGCTCAGTTTGCTTATTTGTATGTTTTTGAGTTAGTCTTTATGTGTTCTAGGTTGGACTTGAACTTCCTTTGCAGTCACAGCTGGTCTTGAATGATCCCCCTGTCCCCACTTGTAGAATGGTCGGATTATAAGTGTGAACTCCATGTTCAACTTACTTTTGGTGTTATTGTCTTTTCTCCTAAGGGGGATTTTCAGAAGAAGACCACTTATGCAAATAGGTGCTTCATTTCCTTTACTATAATAGGTCTCCAGGATGATTAAAAATTGACTCTGTCATCCCAGATATTCCCTTACATTTTAACATGAGCATTAACAATTAATAGAGTTGTTTGTAGTTATTAATTTTAGGAATCTACATAATTTGCTCCCAATCTCAGTGAAAAAAAATTAGCATCCTTTCCTGGGGATGCAATGAGAAGGTATGTGCGGCTCAGTCACCTACATGACTTTTTTTACTCCCATACTAGGATCCCATGGTGGGATGATTTGAACTCCAGAATAGAAGAGCTGGAGAGTTATTGGACAAACTCTATCTTTGCATAGTTTTTATACGTGGTTTCTCCAGCATGACAGCCTAAAGATGGTTTTAACTCATTTGTATTTGTTCATGACCCCAAATATGGAAGGAGGGGGATGGGGGTAGTGGTGGTAGAGGAGAAGGAAGAAGGGAAGGAAAGGAAAGGAGAGGATAGAGGAGGGGAGGGGAAGGAAGGGAAGGGAAAGAAAGGGAAGGGAAGGGAAGAGAAAAAGAGAGAGTGAGTGAGAGAGAGAAAGAGAGAGAGAAGAAATTAGCAGAAACACCCCCCAAAATTACATATCATCTCTTCTGTGAAGCCCACTCATGTCAATAGTTGAAAGTTAGCTCCTCCATCTTGCTTATTTTCCACATTAATACTTTTTTAAAAATGCAATTATTGGATGCATTTTTCTAATTATTCTTTATCATTAAAAAATCCAAAGTCAGATATTGGGGTAAAAACCTGAATGATCAAAGAAGCTGAGAAGCCACTGGCCACTTCCTCTCTCTTCGATTCCTCAGTCCAAAAGGTCTGAGATCCTCTCTTAGCCCCACCTTACTACTTCCTCAGTCTTCCAATACTCCTATGGCTAATTTTGGTTAGCAAGTGGCTAGCTCTGCCCTCTGATTCAAAACAAAGTTAATTGCCAGAATGCAATCAAAATATCACACAACAACTCTTAATTTTTATACTAGGCTAAAAGATTTTTTTTTTTACTATGCATTATTCATTGGAATCAAAGCCAATGTATGTAAGTAAATTTTAGGAAAATTCAGGGGCAGTTTGATCCTAGAAGAAAAGGCAGTTTCAAATCACAGTCCTTCCTTGGTCTGCAATGAGATTCCGCCTACTATGAATGGAGCCCATGTGTAATGGTGGCACCACAATATAGTGCCACCTAGTGACAACATCACAGCTGCCCCAGTTTGTGAAATCTTAGCTATGAACTGTGACCAATAAGAAAATTGCCTAATGATGCCTTCCTTGGAATAAATCCAAAACATCACTAAGTTATGGAATGACAGTAATGCATTTTTAATTAAAAATTTTAAATATGAAGTAATGAGTTTCATTGTGACTTTTTCATACATACGTATCAGTATGGTTTTTATTCACCCTGACATTCTGTCTTATCTCTTACTTTTAAAGCATGTATTTGTGTGTGGGTATGTGTATCTGAGAATAGGTGCTTGTGGAATCCAGAGGAATCAGATCATCTGGAGCTAGAGTTACAGGTAGTTGTGGTGCTGGAGACTGAACTCAGATCCTCTACAGGAGTGATGTGTGCTCTGAACTGTGAACCATCTCTCCTGATTCCCCACTCTTACTGATGCCTTTTCTCCAAATTGTCCATATTCCTGTTTCCCTGGTTCTGGTAGGATGAAAGTTGGCTGACCACTGTGGAAACATCTCAGGATCTGCCATACCCACTCTCGAACCCAGTAGTTTCACTCCTAGAAATTTGTGCAACAGAAACAGATATATATGATGGTAGACTCAGCATCCTGTTGGAAAATGCAAGCTTCTCTATGCTTAACTCATGCTCTCTATCTAATCTCATGGCCTCAGTTACCTACCAAGAGGATAGAAAGGAGAGCAAGGGGATCTGTGCTGCATCTCACAGTAGTGACCTTAGAGGCCCCTGATAAGACTCCTTTACACAGCACTGATGTGCTGGGCTCACAATGTGTCGTTTGGGAGGCTTCACAAATTCGCTCTTTATTAGTAGTTCGCTTTCTGCCTTTGCGTGATGATACTCATAAGTATCCTTTGCAGGAGAAGTAGCATCCCTGTTTGCACTCACTGTAGAAACACAGTAGAGAATGTTATCCATCACATCAATATGCTCTGTGGAAAACTTCTCATGAGTTATCTTTTCTACATTTAACACCGGCAAGAGAGTTCTTCCCATTTAGACACTGGCAGGCTTCCTTCTCTCTAATGAGAACTGTGCCATTTATCATGTTGTCTCTTCTTTCTGCATGCCAGGGGTTTCAGAGCCAACTGTGAAACGTAACCATAGTGATGCAGCTAACCAGTCACTAAAGTCAGCACGCTATGCCTTTCTGTTTTTAATATTCCTAATTCATCATTCATGTTTATTAGCCCCCTGGTTCATAATTTGATATAAGGAATCACTTACAGATAAATTCAATACAAGATAAATGCAAATTGAAATTCTATTTTGCAATAAAGAACAAAGCCAAATTTTATTTTCCATTATGTTGAGTGATGAAACCACTTGTTTGATAAAATGCACGATTCCATTTCTAAAAATCTCCTCGCAGTGCCTTGGTGCAGTGGGAAGGGGCTTGGACCTGCCGAGGCTCAGTGTGCTGGGCTCTGCTGACTCCCCATGGGAGACCTCGATTTGGGGGATGTGGGGATACGGGGTGGCTTGGGAAAGAGAGCTGGGGGGTGGGAGGAGGGAGAAGGGGAGAATCTGTGGATAGGATGTGAAGTGAGGAGAAAATTTCTTAATAAAAATGGAAAAAAAAATCCTCCTTGCAGTGAAAAGCCATATACATTCAAGTAACAGATTAGTAGGTATCAGGGAATATGGCCATGGAGGGAAGATCTAGTATGAGTGAGATTATCAGGAGCTATCTTAGGGGATATAATCTTGATTTTAGGAGAGTTTTGAATGAAGTCTACACCTGATAAAATGACAATGGCACTCACATTAATATCCACTTTTGATTTCTATGCTGTATCATAATTGCATAAGATTTAACTACTCAGTAAATTTGGTAAAGGGACATGGTATATTCTAGATTTGTAAGTTCCAATAAGTCTTTAATTTTTTTACAAAATTAAGAAATATATAGAAAGCTATCACTGCACTTCCTGTGTCTACAGATGCATATCTTCCCTCTGGATTAATGTCTCCACCAGAAGGTTACCTTGGTTACAGTTGAGTAGTCATGAGGGAAACCATGGTGAACTATGCTCAGTTTCACTATAACACAAAACAGCTCTGACATGTCATTGACCAATGCCTTTGATATGGGAATTTCATTGTGTGGATATTACACCAGAAATAAAATTTACTTCACAATATTAGTTATTAGATACTACATATGAAATCAATTATTTATACTTACCTGCTTTAGAGAGGACTCTGAGTGTGATTTACTTAAAAAATATTAGTAAGTAGTGTGCAGTTTGGTTGGTCAAATCATTTTAGGAAAAGGTCTACAGGTATTTATACTTGGGGGATGGAAAGACAATTTAGTGGGTCAGATTACTTGCTGCACAAGTATGAGAATTTGACTTTGAACACCCAAACTTGACTTAAAATGTAAGTCATGACCCAAGCACATTGGTAGGCAGAAAGAAGAGGGTTGCTGGCACTTTCTGTCTGACAGTTTAGCTACAGGTTCAATGAAAGATCTGTCTTGAAAGAAAAAGGCAGAAAGTGACAGAGTAGGATACCTAATGTCCTCTTCTGACCTCCACAAGAGTGTGCACAGGCACAAGCATCTGCACCCACAGGTGCACATATGCCTCACTCACACCACACACTCTCTCACACACAACCCCCCCCTCAAAAAAGAGAGACATTTATTCAGTCTTGTATAAATGACTGTAGTATGAATAGCATAAAGGTCATGCTATGTGAATCCAGTAGGGTTTGCCATTGGAGTAGAGAATGATGGAATGACCTATGATAAACAGAAGGGGAATTCTCTCAGAGTGAATTCAGAATGTTCATCTGTCCAGCCAACAGGACCAATGCCAAGAGTGAGGCAGAGAAATATAGATGGACACATTTCTTCTGGCCCTTCAGCCCATGCAGGCATGCACAGATAGCCTGGAAATGATGCAGTGGTGTGTGCAAAGTTCTGCCTATCTCACCTGTGGTAGCTCAGACTCTGTGTGGGTGGAGCACAACAGATCTGTCCTTTGCCTGGGCCCAGTGGTTGGTATCTGAGATGCTTGTGAACAGAATTCTTTCTCTACTGGAGCGATCAGAAAAGGTCAATGACGAGATATTGAAAAGTATGCATGAAGCCATCAAGAGGCACCTTCCCCAGACACGTCTTGTTGGCAGGCTGTTTAGAGACATTTCTGAAGCTCTGGAGAGCTAGCCTTGCAGCTCCTGAGGGACAGGACTGATGTACCAGATCCTGAGCTACTATGTCATGCGTGATTCTTCTAGAAACTGTTCAATAGCTTCAATAAAACCACGGTGGCCTGGTTTGGTTTATACTGACCAGATTTTGGTGACACAGAGACGTGAACTACCTTTCTCAAAGAGCTGTCTCAGGGCCTTGGGATATTCAATACCAGAAAGAGATGTCTGAACTAGCCCTGTTGATTCTCAAGAGAGGGGCCTTGGGCACTACCCTTCATCAGGCGCCAAGACACTATTTACACTAGCAATGATGGATGTGACATAATAAAATGCATCAGATTGGTCAAAATCATCGTCTTCTCTCTGGAGTTTTATTGGCTATATTAAGTTGTGAATGTCTAGTGGAACAAATGCAGTGGATATTTGCCCCCCTGCACTGCAGAAACCAAATATCTGGAAATAACTAGAACACAGGGGCTGAGAGCAAGAGCAGCAGCCAGGGGCCTGAAAGTTTCACAGTGGGAGGAGTTGGCTCCTGGATGACATAGCGTTGCTAGATTCTGAAAAATCTTTGAAGTGCACATGGCCCCGGAGAAACTAATAATGTAATTCTAGATGTCTACATTTGTTTCCTTAGATACATAACACAGCACAAACAGTTTGGTTCCAGTTTTAGGGCGGTTGTTTGTAGTGACTTGGTTAAATTAAGGGGCTTTTTGAGAATCAGGAGATGGGCTAATAGCCCTTGAAGATTTGAGCAAGAACCACAATTGAAAATTATAACCTAGCCTGCTTACAAGGATATTTTTAGCTCATTTCCCCCCTTATAAACACATTTCCCTATATTATTACTATAATATGTTTCTCCTGATCACAGAGACTTCTCTTCCAGTTATGCTAATATGAAGCTTTCCAGGGACCGAAGGCAATAATAATAAATCAAAAAGGCGAAAATGCAAAAAGGAATTGAGTAGTGTATCACTCGGGAAGAGGGACTTTAAAGTGTCCATAAAGAAACCTTCCTACACACTTAGAATTTTCTTAAAATTTGTTCATTCTCGAGAAGCCCTTAATGTCTACAATCAAATGAGCTAACCCTGAGTGGAAAGGGAAAGGGCCCGAGCCACAAAATTCAAAGCAAGTAAGCAAGAAAAGCTGGAACACGCTGATGAATGGCTGTGTATTCTCACAGGGTGAGGTCATGCATTTTCCCCATGAATAGTTATCTCCCTTTTTACTATTGACTACATCACCCATTTTATTTGGGATTATTTTGTTTGGGTGTCAGGGATATTTTTTCTCCATGACCACCCTTCCCCCATAGAGACAAACATTTTATCTATAAACACAAGACACTGTATCCTTTGAAACAGGTAGCCCCTGAGCTGTTCAGCTGTTGCCTTTGACCTTAAGAGAACTTTTATTTTTTTTTCTCTTCCTGTGTCTCAGCGCAGATTCTAATTTTCTGCCAACACAACACTGTGGCCGTTTTCAAGAAGGGTTTGCCACTTGTGCTGAATTGGCTAAATCGCACCAAATATTAGACATATATTTAATAAATGTCATGTTGAACTGCAAGGAATTACTTCTGCTGCATGCATTACCCTTGGTTGAGCAGGCAGCTTCATCTAAGTCAGAGAAGAGGTGTGTAACAGTGTCTCTGTATGTATGAACGTGATATTAAAAAGTTAATAAACTGGAAAGCGTTATCTTAGTCTCATTGTTAGCTTTAGCTCTAAAATAGACACAAAGCAAAACAAGACAGTTTCTGATTGGTTTTTTATTTAGTTATGTGCCCCAATCATGTTCTTCAACTGCTTTAGGTATTTTAAATTTCAATAATAAAGTTTATAAAAATAAAGTTTCCCAGCACTTGGAATTTTGCTCCTTTTTAATCAAGGTACAAAGGGAAGAAAGAGGAAATGAACTTGATCATAATCATATGTGGCCATGAAGCAATGCTGACCATGGATTTTTCTAATATTAACTGCCTGCTGGTTTTAAGGCAATCACTTTGGTGGTATTTTGGGCTGTGTGTACGAACCTCCAGTGTTATGAAAATCAAAGGATCTGCTTGTTCTATGACCTAAAATAAACTAGAGAAAAATGTTTGGAGATGCAGATGGCACACAAATAAACTTCTTTTTTACCTCCTTGCATTTTTTTCTCAATGTATTTGACATGCTTCCTAAACCTTACATTCAGCAATGTAAAACCTGAAAAACTAGCACTATAATCAGAAGGTAAACTATCTAATTTTTGAGAAACATTGTCTTCCCTGTGGTGTATAAACAATGTTTGGTGAGATGAACTCCAGATTTTCCTTAGTTTCAGAAACCTGAATATCTAAACTTATAATCTTAATTTTGGAAATTAATTTAAAAATAAAATGGAAACCAATGAAGATTCTATATAAAAAGTCAAGTAAATAAATGGCTTGAAATAATATAATATCTCTTTTAAACATTAGCTGTTTTGTAATATAAATCTGTCTATCTATAATAATTACTACATTAGTAATAAACGAAAGTTGAGTGTATCCATTATGACTAGAGGATTCAATTTAATTTATTCATATTGGTTTCCAAAGTTGGTTATTAAAATATCATACTTTAAAGAGTGATGCTAGAACTCCAGCATAAAACCTCAAAATTGATAGAGACCAAGAGAATGTAGGTCAACCATCCAAACCACACCTGTTAAAAATTGATATATTTTCCAGTCTCACAAGCAAATACAGCACCTTGATTTTTAAGTATGGTGTCTTGGATAATTCCAGCTTCTCTAGAAACCAGGCTCTCAGGGCACACTCTACAACCCATCTATGACTCTGCTCAAAGAGGTCCTGGAAGCTGCTAAAGTATCATATAGAGGAAGAGTGGGGCTCCAGGATAGTGGTGTTGGTTTCTCCACCTTGCTTCGTACAGTCTACCCTGCTCAGACTCATCCGTGGTAGATCTCTGGCTGGGAAAACAGACATTAAATGTAGATGTCTCTCCAGTGAACTCCAGGGACTGAGAACTGGATGTCAAGACAAGGTGGGGTTGAGACAGATCTCAGGTAGAGCACCCTCAGACACAAAGGAAAGTCCGTCATTCTTCTCCTGTTCATTCTATTCATCCTCCCCACCTTTTCCTTGGCTTCTGTAGCTCACGTCTGTTTTTTGTTTTTTTTTCTCTAACTTCTCTAGGTCCCACTTTCCCTCTTCTCACAGGTGTCTTCTCATTTGCATCTTTCCAGAACCAGGCCATCTTTCTTCCTAGGGACTGTGTTGGCTGTACTTGCTCCTGTAACAGGCAGGTTGACAAGTACAATTCGTTTCCTTGAGATTGTGTTGAACCCAGGTAATGTGCTTAGGAATAAGTCACAGTTGTTAACATTGATTGCCTGCAGATATAGACAAAGGCATGAGACAAGCCAATAACTAGTTAATTTTCATGTAGGAATACATTAGATCATGTCTACTTCAATGAAGCAATAGAATATGAAACAGGTAGGTCATTTTTTAATTGAACAGTGAGTTTATGACAATAGATATTAATAGGAAGTGATTTAAGAATTATATTTATAATGGCTAGAGGTAGAATAATGTTGGTAAGGAACATGAACTAAGCTATGGATAATCTTAAAAGCTAGCTTAAAGGTTCATAGTGAATTAAGTAGCTAGTGATGCTACGTTGGAAAAATTTAAATGGAATGGTGAAATATTTGTTTTAAAATATTCTCTGTGTGTGTGCATATGTGTGTGTGTGCATGTGTATAGATGTGAATGCACATGTGTATGCACAATGTATAACCCCAACTCACCGAATCAACTAAAGAAAAAGTTACTTTTCAAAATCAAATGAGGAAGAGAAGCAATGCATGGCACTTTCAAAAAAGTTACTTAAGGTCCTGCCAAAGTGATTAGTTTTATAACATGTATTGAGAACCGATTTTCACCAACTCTATTGGTTTTTGATTTGAAGTCAAACAGAGTGACCAGCAAGAGTCATGAGACAAAGACATAAAAGACAGACAGACTAGCCTCGAACAACACACATCTACAAAGAAAGAAAATGTTTTTGTAAGTAGGCTGGAGTATAAAGAGATCCCGTTCACTTTCATTTGTGCATCATTTTGGGTACACTTATACTGTCTGCATTCAGCAGGACAACTTCAGAGAATGAACAGGTAGATATCCTACTGCCGTCACTGCGGAGAAATCAAACTTGCGGTTATAAGCATAGCACATCCCAACACTCAAATTTTCATGCTCTCTAGCACATTGAAGTAGTCTGGACAACACCTGAATCGAAATATTTCTAAACTGCCAAATTCATGTATTATCAGATTTTCCACATACATTCAATATTAACACAGTATTTGAATAGAGAGTAAGTTCTTATTTCTATGCCATATTACATTCAGAAATATTTTTACTAATAAGAATACTTCTGGAAGAATTATTTCTCATTACTGATATGCAAACTGTTCACACTTTTTTATATTTGCCCATCAAAAAGCATTTCAAATTCTTCTAAGAAATAAAATTGTTTCTTTTGTTACTTCTTATCTTATATAGTCATTTCCCCTAGGGTAAATCACTATTATTTTTGAATAAGCACATCCCAAACACATTTGTTAAGGTGTTGAATTCCATACTTCATCAGCTTGGATGAAGTGATGGGAATATTTTCCAAGTGAAAAATGTTAAGAAAAGCAACTAACTTTATCTTAAATATCACTTTTCTAATATCAAGGGTTACATCTGGAAATTGTCCATCATCACTGAAGAGGCAGGGTTCTTTGGGATGTGGCTCATCAGAATGACTAATACTAAGTTATTTTTCTCATAAATCTGCTATTCTCCTACCATCTGTTAATTTCATTTTTCCAGAAAGTTAAAAAATACTGATGGAATGTTTTGATCCAAGTGTAGTTAAATTCATATGATTTATTCCTTGGTCCCAAGATGACATTTCAGCCAAGCCTATAGTTGGTGTATTGCATAAGGCTGTTTTTTTGCAATGCGAATCTAGGTGAGACATCTAGAGGCCATAGGTAGAACTGCTCAAGAATTCCTTTACTGGTGGGGGTTCTATTTCCAACATGCCTGACCTGTGAATGTAACATACTTTTTAGATTTGCAATGAATTGCTACAATGTTCTCTAAAGGTTTTATGTTCATAACATCAAAAAAATGTTCTTACAGGACAGAGGGTGTGCTTTATGACTGAACATATATTTAGACATCTGGAACCAGACAAATGCAAGAGAATGTACACTCAGAGCCTTTAATCTAGATGTCGTTTTGTTCAAATCAAACATTATTCATCCTACAGTGTGTAATGTGTTCTTCCAGCCATGTGATATAATGTGGAAAAATTCAAAGATGATCCTTGCCTTCATAAACATTATAGTTTAATTGTGAAAAAGATTTTTTTCTCCTCTGTATGTCAGTGTGTGTATGTGTGTGTGCTTGTGAGAGTGAAGGCAAACACGTTATATTGTGCATGTGGATGTCAGATTATACTCTCAAGTGCTGGCCCTTGCCTTATGCATTGTTTGAGGCAGGGTCATTCTCTCTGCTTGCCACTGAGAATTCCAGGCTGACTATCCCATGTACTTTTGCCTTCACATCTCGTTTCACCTCAGGAACACAGAGATTAGAAGTGAGCCTCCACATCTAGTTATATCTTGAGCCTGGGGAGATGGCCCAGAGGTTAAGAACATACAATGCTTTTCCAGAGGATCTGAGACTGGTTCCCAGCACCCATTTCAGATAGTTTATAACTGCCTGTAACATCTGACACCTTTGGCCTCTGCAGGCACCTCTACTGATATGTTGTTCATTCTCACACATATACATACAATTTTAAAATAATAAAAATCATCTTAAAATCATTATATATCTCATGTGCTTACAAGGCAAGTTTATAATTCTTCTGATATAGTCCTGTTGTAAGGAAGAGTACTACACATGAGAGTGATAAACACTTGAATGTCATGTTCTGGAGCCGAGATTCTGAGAGATGTATATTTTAGTGAGAAGAACCCAAGAATTTCTGACAATTCATCTGAGTTAAGTCTAAAAAGTTGCTTACCCCCTCTGCTTGCATATAGTTTATCCCAGTTTAACTCAGTCCTTTTATTGTTAGGGAATCTCTTCCTGTTCTCTTGTTCCATGAGGTCTGAACCCAGTCTCCATCTTTCAGAGTGGCATAAGCAGGTGGTAGAAGGGATGTGACATTGTGTGGAAAAGTTGAAAGATATTTTCCTGTGATCTGGGGTAAGGGGTGAGTGTCCACTCTCCCCACTACAGTTCAGCATAGTACTAAAAGTCCTGTACATAGTAATTAGGACCATATTTTTAGAAAATCAAATCAAAATGTCTCAAAGACTTAAACCTAAGAACCAAAACTTTGAAACAAATAGAAGAAAACATAACAAGGAAAAGTTTCAGGGTGGCAGTGTTGAGGATGCTTTGGCTAAGTCTTCAATAGTCTAAACAACACATGTAAAGTAGGACAAGTGAATTTATGTCTACCTAAAAGCTCATACGTGGTAAAGAAGATATCAATAGTGGAGAGAATAAGAGAAAATACTTGCATACTCTTTACCTGAAGAGAATATGTGTGTGTGTGTGTGTGTGTGTGTGTGTGTGTGTGTGTGTGTGTGTGTAATAGACACATGGTCCCACTATACTGATTAGGAAAATGGTCACATTTAAAGGGGAGAGATTTATCTGAGCAGCCATTTCTTAAGAAGATATGCAAATGGGTGTCAAGCACACGAAAAAAGTCTACATTAGTTTCACCAGCAAGTGTTCAAACCTTTTCTGGTACTTCCAATAAGTACTGGTGCTTTAAGTACCCAAGCAAGTAGTATGCTTTTGTCCTTTCAGCATGACTCACATTTTCCATTTTGATCTAAATCAGGAAAACCCAAGGATATGTGTAAGGGAGATAGTATTTCTGACCAACGGTACTTAAAATTCGGAATTGAAATTAGCTCAGACAGCTGCCCAAAATAATGATTCCATTTTGGAATACCCTTATCCTTTATGAACTCATGTCAAATCTTCCAAACACTTGAAAATACATTTATCACAGGCAAAGAAATGAACAGAGTGTCTAGTGTGTTCAAAATTTTAGTTCCCAATAGATTTCTGACATGCCAATGGTCCTCCCAGAGAAAGACTTTGTTTTGTTTTTACTCACAGAACAACTCAAGGGTGATTTGTGATGTAATTCCCAAGCATATTTTTTTATTGTCTCAAGAATGTGAGTATATGCACAAACTTATTTTCAGTTCTCTAATGAACAATGCTCAATGGGAAGATAAAATTTTTCACTTTTCTAGAGGAAAAGTCAGTTTTAGTATTCTGAAATTACCCAATAGGAATATACCAGTCATCTGGTCATCTTGAATTAAAAAAACAAAAACAAAACACCTGAATCATAGGTCAGCTATAGGACCACAAGGAATTAGAAATAGTAATTATAAATAGACTAGGAATTATAAATAGTAATTTTGCATAGTTATGAGAAAATATTAAGTACAGTAGTGTGTTATATCCAAAACTCATAGCAATTAAATATGATGAAAATACAGAGTTATGGTAATTGATATATAAGACTACAATCTGAGTAGGATGGGTTACTGCAGATAAAATCCAATCTTTATATTCATTGGCTTGGCATTGTCTTACAGAGCAAAGCAAATATAAGCATACAGGGGTGGATTTTATTGTTGGAGGGGGTTTATGTGGTAAAGTACTTCCTGAAGGAAATATTTTTTGAAGTTAAAAGTGATAAAAGTTAGAATAACACTGATGGTAATTGATGATGGTAAAACCCAGAAACTTTAAAAATCGTAAGGAATGTTTATTAAGATCTTTCTTTCTAATCCTATTGATAACCCTATGAAGGTCATGTTCTCTAATTTGACATTAAAAGATGGTATCTTGTCTTTATCTTGTGGACAACACATCTGCAGCTTAGCTTGTGTTCCTAAAGTCACAAAGCTATAGTTGTGGTGGAAGGATCTTATTTGAACCCAGGCTTACTTCTCTCAAGAGTGTGAATATATGCACCTGCGCTTTGGTTTCATGTTTTGTCTAATGTTCCTTCTCCCTTCTCTATGTGCCCTACAACTAAGTTCTCTAAAGAAAGGAGCCTAGTGTGGCTGGTCATTGCCTAAGTCATGATTCCATCACTCTTAATAAGGTTATGCTAATGTAGACAGCACTGTTGAATCTAGAAAAAAAAAAAACACCAAAAGATAGACATCTTACCAAAAATGCCCAATTCAATTACTCAGCCAGCTAATGATCTTCTAGAATCCCCATATCAGTTGGTAAACATCTTCAAGTGGTGACAGCAGTCTTATCAATGCTTTCTGATTCCCTTACTACAGCTGCCAAGCATGATTCCCATTCTAAGCCAGAGGAATTGGGGGCTGGGTATTGTGAGTACCCTAACAAATGGACTTGTTTCAATTAGCTTTAAAGGGTTACTGAGATAAACTAAGAAAACAACTCCATATTCTCTAAGGTCATGAAGTTTACATTCTTTGTAAATGGAGTGCAAAGTTCAAGGATACATCTTGAGTTTTTGTCAGGTGTTGGCTGTGTCAATCATACAATTCTTAGAGTAAGAGATCCCCATGTTGTGACTATAGCAAGATGGGCGTTTTCCTTTGGAAATTTTATTTTGAGCAATATCCTAAAGATAAATCTTATGATAATGCTTCTAGAGATTTTTTTTTACTATAAATGTAAAAATAAATGTGCTAAAGGATTTTGTCAAAATTAAATCTATAGACTGTCATGTATAACTGAAATGTTTTTCTTGTTTTTTTCTTTGACAATGCAGATGACTCTCTGAGGACTACTTCCCCATGAGGAGGAACATATTTATTGATCACTGAAACTTGAAGTTCTCTGTTTTGGAGGTGTTTTTTTTTTTATGAATCTATTTCTTTATCATTTAATTATTTTGGCTCCAAGTTTGCCTCTGGGCTCTTTGAGTTGTGACAAAACAGCTGGTATATGACAAGTTGCCAGAGTTAACAGCTGCCCGTCACACTCCACTGCCAACCACAACACCAATGATGAACACAATGTGGGCTTTAAATGGACACTTTTTTTTCACATCACAAAACTGTCTTTGTGACATTGGGCTGTCAAATAGCAAAGAACACACACACACACACACACACACACACACACACACATACACACACTAACCTGTATCTAATTCATCATCTCTTTAATGCTTGCCTCATATTGTCACTTAGTGATAACCAAAAGGTCATTCATATTAAAAGTACAGTCATGAGCAACACATGTAGGAAAAAAGCATGTTTTAGGAACCACTTGGACAATATGGCCAATGGTAAGAAAATAAGAAACAATGGATATACATCGACCAGACCCTAGGACAATGAAGAATTTTAGTAAATTGAGCAAATAGTGTATTTGTGTATTACAAGAGAACATGAAAAGAACCATGGGAAAGAGACACAAATTTTGATGGAAACATATCATATTCATTTTCTCTAAGTTAAATATAGCTACATCTAATATCTTCATTAAAAACAATCACAAAATAAAAACTGGTTCTCATGGTTCAAAAAGTTTAATGCTCTTCTTAACCATGCTGAGGCCGGTGGAAGGTGCTGACAACAGAGACCATGTGGATGACCCTGGTCTGTGCTATCTCCAGAAACCATGTGGAAGTCCATGATCTGTATGTCCACTGACTGTAAAGGGCAAGGAGGATGCTTTTGCAGTGGTATCAATGACTGCAGACTCACAGCTGAGAGAGAGAGAGAGAGAGAGAGAGAGAGAGAGAGAGAGAGAGAGAGAGAGAGAGAGAGAGACATAGAAGGCTTCTGTGTCCTACCCCAACCCAACTCCCCAAAAATAACAGGCTAGACAGGAAACCACTAAAGAGAACACTTAAACATTGTGATAAAGATGCTGAACTGTAACTCTCCACAACTGAGGGCTTCTGGAAGGGGTGCAGGTCGGGAATTGCTCCATTTTCTTTAATGGGCTGACTACCAGGAGTTTGAGCATGCTCCAGTGAGTATATGGGCAACACAAATCGGATCGGTGGTATTTGTTTGTTTGTTTTTCTTTTTTTTTGGGGGGGGGGAGTCACAAAGGTGGGGAGTGGACCTGGTCGTGAGTATGATCAGGCACATGATTGTGAAATTCTCAAATAACCAATTAAAATATTATATTGAAAAACATTTTTTAAAAAGGAAAGAAATACAAATACAAATCAAATTGGTGGATTTTGGAGACTCTGTGTTAAGTTAGCCATTATCCTGAAATGAGCCTATGGGATGTCTCAATAAAAAGTTTCAGTGTTTTTTTTTGCTAGAAAAAAATTAGTTATATTTTTACATTTGGAAACCTAAATATCTCATCATATTCTGTTGGCTTCTTCTTCTTCTTCTTCTTCTTCTTCTTTTTTAAAATGTTTTTAAAGTTTAAATCCCTCCTCTCAAGGACAAGGAATCTATGAGGAAGAAGAGGTGAATAGATTGTAAGAGTTAGACGTGGTGGATAACTCCAAGGAAACTGTCTGCTAGACACTGCAGGTCTGATGCACATATGAACTCACAGAGACTATGGCAGCAAGCACAGGACTTGCACAGGTTTGAGCCAGATAGAATAGCAGCACTGAGAGAGGGGAGTGGACACCAGGTCCCGCCTGTAACCAAGAAGCTATTTATAATTGATTTCAGCTGGAATAAGGAAAATCAGTTTTTTTCAATGGGTGTCACTGGTCACAGCCACTACACTTCAGGGCACGTCAACACAAAACAGACCCCATGTTTTATTATTTATTTATTTAATATTTTGTGGGCTTCCTGTTTCATTCTGTTTTTTTTCATTATTTTTTTTGTTGGTTTTGGTTTTAATGTTTGCTTTTTGTTGTTTGTTTATGTGTGGAAAGAGTGAGAAGCATGTGAAGTTGGGTAGGTAGGGAGGAGGAGGGAAGGATCTGGGAGGGGTTGGGAGAGAGGAAAGCATGATCAGAATTCACTGTATGAAGAAATATTAAATAAAAGCTGCTCTACCCCCCCCGTGTGTGTATGTGTGTGTGTGTGAGTGTGTGTGTGTGTGTGTGCTCAATGTTAGTGTAGGTGTCCTTATAAAGATGAGAGGAAAACCTCCAGTGTCTGTCTCCTCTTTCCACCTTGTTTAGTGCTCCTTACACTATACCAGCTGGCACTAAACTCACGCTGATTCTGCTGTCTCCACTTCCTGTAGCAGCACTGAGATTATAATGATTATCAGTGATGTGAAGACCATTTATCAATGATTCCTTTTCCTGGTTCCTGATGGCCAGATAAGTCCCTGAAGTACTTCCTCAGCAGGCTCTTGAAACAGCTATTGTAAGGTGTACTATTCAGAACAGGCACCACATCCTGTCCTTCACCCTGCCCCGGGAAGACATTTCAAAAGGCCTCCTCTATTTGCAGTGCACTTAGTCACAGAAACTCTTAGGACCTTGATAACTACCGATTACGAATTGCTTTTGGTCTTCTGCCAATGTTATGTTTAACTATAGTCAGAATGAACAAAGGAGAGCCTGAGAAGCTAGGGCAGTGCAGCGGCAAAGGAGGAGTCAGCATCCCTGGTACAAGCAAAAAGTGTGACCTTGAATTTCCTGTGCCTTCATTACATCTCCAGCATGCTCTAACTACCTTTTTTTTCCAGTGTGTCAACTAGAAGCCTGCCTTCACCCCACCACAGTGAGCTGTTCTTTTTCTCATTGTTTAGTTCTAATCCCCCCCACCCCACCCATCGTGCTGAGTGAAAACTAGAGGTTTACATCCTTGTTTACTCCATCTGAAGTCCCCAGGAACACAATAGGGACTCAGTAAATATTTATTGATTTTGGAATGAATTAATGAATGAATGAGTGAATGAATGAGGGAAAGAGGGGAAGTAAAATGGTGAGAGTTGTTTTCAGCATTTTTTCCTAGAACAGGGGAAAATTTTCAGCTTCCACATAAAACTAATGATTGTCATTTTCCATAATATTTTTGCACCTTTCCCCCCCACACACAATTAAATTTGTTTCATATTTGAGTATCTTTCTGAATACTCACCTAAAAAGAAATCAAAGTAAATTACTTCTATCACTGAGATCTGTTTACCCTTCGGAAGCAATCAGTTCCCTTTTTACGCAGTTCATGTATACTTTCAAAGAAAATCTCAAAAAGAAACAAATTGACTTGAAACACCATAATTATTGGTATTTTTCTGCCAGATGCCTAAGTATATTTTCTTATATACTCTCCTATTCACACACACTTTGAGTTGTAATTCATGACATGTAAGTTCATTATAAAAGCACATTGACTCTGTGAGAAGGGTCAGTAAAGCCCATGGCATCTCACAAATAGCCATCAAGTCAGTTTTTCAACTCCTTTTAAAATGTGCTAAATTTGCATGTTGTTGTAATCACACAAAGGGGTCCAGTAAAGTTAAATGTTTGAGGTTTGTATATTAGAATGTCTTCCAGAATAAATATAAATGTATTACTATAGCTATTTCTTTTCACAGTAGTTTTATCTGTTTAATTCTTGGTAGGACATGTACATGACACATAATATGTATGAAGTTCAGAGGACAACTTGTGGGAGACAGGTCTCTCTTTCTGCCATGTCCTAGGGATTGAGCTCAGATCACCTGGCTTGCAAGTATCTCAAACTGTTGAACTATTTCACTGGCCCTATGTACTTTGTAAAATGATTAAATGCGCTTTATTAGTATCATCATTATTATTAACATTTATTTCCATTAGACAGCAAATACTTAACTTCTTTTGGAACTATCTTAATGCATTTTTCATTAATTGATGCTTATTTCTAAGGTAGGAAACACAACATTATGTATTATAATCAGACAAAGTCCTTTCTATACATGCACTTAGTCAACTTATAACCATATTAGATAAAATGATTTCCTAAGTTAATACTTGGTTAAGAAAATAAAATGAGAAAAAATAACTGGTATAATAATCATGTATAGGCTCACATGAAATGGGATAGGAACCTTATCTACCTCGATATGAATACCTTAGCTTAGCTACTACTTAATTGCACCCACTTAGCCCTGAGAAGAGAGCCCAGATGAGTTGTGCCTGAGCATATGAATTTCAGAGGCACTGCATGAAGAGATATTGCAGACAGCAACAAAGTACTAATACACACTACCTATGTCTACCATGTTATTTAGAATTCACTTTCTTTTTTCTTTTTATTATTAAGAAAAAATTTTCATTCATTTTACACATCCTCCTTCCCCTAGCCTTCCCCTCCCTACCCACTCCCACTTCCCCCCTCAAGAAGGCAAGGCCTCCCATGGGGAGGTACATCCAGTAGAAGCAAGTCCAAGCCCTTCCCCCTGTTCCTCAAGGCTGAACAAGGTGTCCCATCATAGGTAGTGGGCTCCAAAAAGCCTGCTCATGCACCAGGGATGGATTCTGACCCTACCACCAGGGGTCTCCTCCCCAAGCAGATCAACTAACTGTCTTGCCATGCAGAAGGCCTAGTCCAGTCCAGTGCAGGCTCCAAAGCCATTGATCCAACTTTCATGAATTCCCACTAGTTTGGTTTGGTCATCCCTGCAGGTTTCCCCATCATGATCCTGATGCACTTGCTCATAGAATCCCTCTTCTCTGTTTTTGACTCGATTCCTGGAGCTCTGCCTGGTGTTTGGCTATGGATCTCTGTGTCTGCTTCTATCAGTCATTCAAGAAAAGCTCTGTGATGACAGTTAGGGTATTCACCACTTTGATCACTGGGGTAAGTCAGTTCAGTTCAGGAACCCTCTCCACATTTCTAGTAGTCCAAGCTGGAGTAATCCTTGGGGATTCGTGGCAACTTCCCTATCACTGGGGTTCTCTCTATCCCCATGATGTCTTCCTCTATCATGGAATCTCTTTCATTGCTTTCCCACTCCATCCCTGTTCCAGCTCTACCATTCCATTCCCTTATGCTCTCATCCCCTATCCCTACCCTCCATTGCCCAGCCCTCATATCCAGTTTACTCATGGAGATCTCATCTATTTCCCCTTCCCAGACCCTGTTTGAGTCTTTCTTGTTAGCTAGCTTCTCTGGAGTTGTAGGTTGTTGTCTGATTATCCTTTGCGTTACATTTAGTATCCACTTAGGAGTGGGTACATACCATGTTTGTCCTTCTGAGTCTGGGTCACCTCACTCAGGATGATATTTTTTAGTTCTATCCATTTGTCTGCAAATTTCATGATGTCTTGTTTTTCTCTGCTGAGTAGTACTCCACTGTGTACATGTACCACATTTTCTTAATTCATTCTTCAGTTGAGGGGCATCTAGGTTGTTTCCATGTTCTGACTATTACAAATAATTCTGCTATGAACATAGTTGAGCATGTTTTCTTGTAGTATGATTTAGCATTCCCTATGTATATGCCCTAGAGTGGTATAACTGGGTCTTGAGGAAGATTGATTCCCAATTTTCTGGGAAACTGCTATACTGATTTCCAAAGTGGATGTATAAGTTTGCACTCTCACCAACAGTGAAAGGGTGTTCCCCTTGCTCCACATCCTCTCCAACATAAGCTGTCTCCAGTGCTTTTGATCTTAGCCATTTTGACAGGTGTAACATGGTATCTCAGAGTTGTTTTGAATTGCACCTCCCTGATGACTAAGGATGCTGAGCAATTCCTTAAATATCTTTTGACCATTTCAAATTCTTCCTTTGAGAATTCTCTGTTTAGGTCTATAGCCTATTTTTTAATTGGATTGCTTGTTACTTTGATGTCTAGTTTCTTGACTTCTTTATATATTTTGGAGATCAGCCCTCTGTCAGATGTGGGGTTGGTAAAGATCTTTTCTCATTCTGTAGGCTGTTGTTTTGTCTTATTTATTTTGTCCTTTGACTTACAGAAACATCTCAGTTTCAAGAGTCCCATTTATTATTTGTTGCTCTCAGTGTCTGTGCTACTGGTGTTATATTTAGGAAGTGGTCTCCTATGCCAAAGCATTGAAGACTATTTCTTACTTTCTCTTCTATCAGGTTCAGAGTAACTGGTTTTATATTGAGGTCTTTAATCCACTTGGACTTGAATTTTGTGCATGGCGATAGATATGGATCTATTTACAATCTTGTACATGTTGACGTCCAGTTATGCCAGCACCATTTGTTGAAGATGCTTTCTTTTTTCCATGGTACAGTTTTGGCTTCTTTGTCAAAAATCATGTGTTAATGGGTGTGTGGTTAATGTCTGGATCTTCAATTCTATTCCATTAGTCCACATGTTGTCTTTTATGCCAATACCAAGCTGTTTTTATTACTATAGCTCTATAGTAGCGTTTGAAGTCAGGAATTGTGATTCGTCCAGAGATGGCTTTGTTGTACAGGATTCTTTTAGCTATTCTGGGTTTTCTGTTTTTTCAAATGAAGTTGAGAATTGTTTTTCCCATGTCTGTGAAGAATTGTGTTGGGATTTTTATGTGGATTGCCTTGAATCTGTAGATTGCTTTTGGTAAGATTGGCATTTTTTACCATGTTAATCCCACCTATCCATGAGCATGGGAGATCTTTCCATTTTCTGATATCTTCTTTAATTTTTTTCTTCAGAGACTTAAAGTTCTTGTCATATAGGTCTTTCAATTGCTTAGTTAGAGTTACTTCAAGGTATTTTATATTATTTGTGGTTATTGTAAAGGGTGACGTTTCTCTGATTTCTTTCTCAGCCCATTTATAGTTTGTATATAGGAGAGCTACTGATGGTTTTGAGTTAATCTTGTATCCTGCCACATAACTGAAGGTGTTTATCAGCTGTAGGAGTTCCCTGTTAGAACAAGAGGCAAAGTAACCCAGGAGGAAGAGAAGCCAGGAAATAATCAAATTGAGGTCTAAAATCAATAAAATAAAAACAAAGAGAATAATACAAAGAATCAATAAAACGAAGAGTTGGTTCTTTGAGAAAATCAACAAGATAGACAAGCTCTTATCCATACTAACCAAAAGGCAGAGAGAAAGCATCCAAATTAACAAAATCAGAAATGAAAAGGAAGACATAATAACAGACAATGAGGAAATCCAGAGAATCATTATGTCATACTTCAAAAACCTGTACTCTAAAAAACATTGGAAAATCTCAAAGAATGGACAATTTTCTCAATAGGCACCACATACCAATTGAAATCAAGAGTAGATAAACAATTTAAATAAACCAGTAACCCCTAAAGAAATAGAAACAGTCATTAAAAGTCTCCCAACCAAAAAAGCCCAGGACCAGATGGCTTCAATGCAGAATTCTACCAGATTTTCAAAGAAGAGTTAATACCAATACTCTTCAAATTGTTCCACACAATAGAAACAGAGGGAATGTTACCAAACTTCTTTTATAAGGCTAAAGTTACTCCGATTACCTAGCCACACAAAGATGCAACAAAGAAAGAGAGTTACAGACCAATCTCCCTCATGAACATTGATGCAAAAATACTCAATAAAATATTGGCAAACCAAATCCAAGAACACACAAAAAAATACCCACCATGATCAAGTAGGCTTCATAGCAGAGATGCAAGGATGGTTCCACATTTGAAAATCTGTCAATGTAATACACCATATAAACAAACTGAAGAAAAAAACCCCTCATGATCCTTTCATTAGATGCTGAAAAGGCCTCTGACAGAATCCAACACCCCTTCATGATAAACATCTTGGAGAGATCAGGAGTGCAAGGAACATACCTAAACATAATAAAGTCAATTTACAACAAGCCAACAGCCAACATCAAATTAAATGGAGAGAAACTCAAAGCGATACCACTACAATCAAAAACAAGACAAGACTTTCTGCTCTCCCCATATTTATTCAATATATTAATCGAAGTTCTAGCTAGAGCAATAAGACAACAAAAAGAGATCAAAGGGATACAAATTGGAAAGGAAGAAGTCAAACTTTCACTATTTGCAGATGATATGATAGTATAGAATTCACTTTCTATATAAAGTCATGTGAACTTAGGGATGTTTGACCAATTTGACAAACACAACAGTAGCAGTTTTATAGATTTTCAAGAACGGATTTTTCTGCTGATTGGCATACCATTTTATGGCTGTAAGACTGAGGCATTCATGGTGATCTGTTACATGAGCTATATAGCAGTTTGCATAGCCAGACAAGCTGAGATTGGTCCCATGCCTACCAAGCAGTACCTTGGAGAAAGACTGATTGGCTCTTACTGATGAAAGTGATCTTCCTTTTGACTGCATGAGCACCAGCTGATTAATATTAACAGTCAACTGTGCAAATCATATTACCTTTGCTATAGTCTAATGGCTAGAAGCAAGTGACAGGGGTTACCCATAGCCAAGGGAGGTGGGGATTATACAAAGTTTTGTGTTTTAATCATTTTAAATTACATTCACTTAACAGCAGATATACTTTTTAATAAGTTGTACCTAAGAGAACCATTTGGAATCTACAGCCCCAAGAGATCAAAGTACGTTTCTAGCTTTCTTACCTGTGTATCTGTCTCCACTGGTCAGCTATCACTTATTTTACCCTATGTATTCCTATTGGTTTTGCCTTATAAAGTGTTCTTAATTGTAGCTAGTTCCTATTCTTGAATTCTTTGCTAGCAAAAAAAAGTCTGTGTTATTTTTATCACACAGATATAATATTTTTGTTAATATAAATTTTGCTAAAAATCTAAGAGATGTTCACATAATTAAGGGTATCTGTCTTTTGTCCAAATCTCTCTTTCCTCTCTATCTGTCTCTGTCTCTCTGTCGGTTTGTCTGTCTCCATATCCTTGCTTTATAGCCCTGGCTAGCCGTTAACTCAGGATCCATGACATGCCTCAGCCTTTCTGAGCACTGGGATGATAGCCTTGAGTCACCATAATCGGCCTGCTCATTCTCTTAATTCAATTTTTTTTTTTTTTTGGTTTGGGTTTTGTTTGTCATTATTTTCAGGAGCTGATTTTATCAAAATTCTGGGAAATGGCATACATATTCAAGAGCCACATTGTAAACTAATGCAAGAGACAGATGTTAGTTGAATAAACACACAAAAAGAAAGTTAAATTGTTACCAAAAACAGTGGGAGACAAGTACACAGTTTGGTATCTGAGAAGTAAGTCAGGCAGTGCTACCATATTTCCTGAGTAAGGCATGCTTGAAGTAGGTCTGAATAATGAAGAAATAGTGCAAAGTGGTAGAAAAATGAGACAAATGAATACTAATAATTTTTACAGGCAATCTACTCCATGGAGCACTTTGATACTTTTAAATAGTTATTGAACCAAACCAATCAGTGTCAGAGCTCAATAATCTAAGGGGCTGAATGGTACAACCTGGCTTGCTCATGCACATCTCTGGAGTATGGTTTCAAACTCAGATCCTGGGGCTGAAGAGGTGGCTCAGTAGTTATGAGAGCATGCATTTCTGTTCCAGAAGACAAGAGTGCTGGTCCCAGCATCCATGTAAGGTGGCTCCTAACTACCAGCAACTCCATCCCCCAGGGATCTGACACCATCTTCTTCTATGCTCTGCTGGCATGACACAAACACAAATGTCTACACACAAACAAAACAAAACAAAAACTCAGATCTGCCTGACTTTAGTCTGTGACAGCAACATTGGAAGCAGAAGGCAATAAATGAAGGCTGCTTGACCAGTCCAGCATATATTTTGCTGTTTACAGTATCTGGTACATGGCTCAATAATATTCCATAGGTACACCTAAGAGAAAAAGTTTCCTCTTTAAAACTCTTCATATTAGCCGGGCGGTGGTGGCGCACGCCTTTAATCCTAGCACTCGGGAGGCAGAGGCAGGCGAATCTCTGTGAGTTCGAGGCCAGCCTGGGCTACCAAGTGAGTTCCAGGAAAGGCGCAAAGCTACACAAGAGAAACCCTGTCTCGAAAAAACCAAAAAAAAAAAAAAAAAAAAAAAAAAACTCTTCATATTAAAAACTCCTCAACTGCATGTTCTACCATTAACACATATATTTGTTCCTAGCAGAAATTCTAATCATCTAAAGAGTTATAGGCTGTCATCCTCTGAACCACGACATGCTGTCTAGCTACAGGTCTACACCCCACCCTCCAGCCCACAAGACAGAAAATCCTGCTACAATTGTCTCACAGAGCTGGAAACAGCCTGTGCTTCCTGGATGCATTCCAATTTTCAAGACCCTCAGCTTTGCCCCCATCTCAGCAGGAACTAACCATGAGAGATTTCTACAGCCCCTTTGTCACGTACCCCTTTTTCTGAACCAAACTCTCCAGCCCAGGGCCTGAACTGACCTTAAAACATGTTCTATTATTAATTGTATAAATTCTACCCATGATCCAAAAATGGATATACTATGTGATATCCATCTCATGTACTTCTGACAATTGTTTTATATTTAAGTCTTGCTATGTATACCCTCACACAGGTTATTACTGTCCTTTCATAGCTAATAGTTTAATATTGCACTGATTACATATTTAAATTAGATAAGCTTCAGCTGCAGCCTTGGTCCCACAGATGCTCTTGACTAATTCAGGTAAGTTTATCTAACTATATCTCCTTAAAATACAGTTTAACCAAATTTATACCACTACTAGAGATTAATAGATAGAGTTAATGTTCCAAACTAATCATTTATTTTTGATAAGTCAGAATCATAGTATTTAGGCATATTTGACCATATTATGCTATACTAATGATAGATTTTTATGTTATTCCTTTTCCCCCCTTCTTGAGATAGAGATATTCTAATTATATACAAATATACCTATTAGATGGTTAAAATAATTCTCAGCTTGCCATCTATATATATTACTGATTATAATTATACTTTATAAATTATAAATATACATTATTGATACAAATATTGATATATATATCAATAATTAATTATCAATTATTCAGTCATCTCCAAACTTAATATTAATCCACATCATTCATTGCCCTAGAGAGAATTAAACATCCTTTTTTACTATACAAGGAAAGGGAAATTGTGGTGAGCCACAAGAATATGATATAGGAAGTACAGCTATATATAATAAGCTATACCTTGACCGGCCAAGGGTCCTTCAAGAGGGAAGCTGTTTATCATGAAATAGTTGGTGTTATTCAGCTTTAATATTCAGCTGCTCCTCGTTATGAATTTCTTGTGCTCATAATTCCCATAGAATGTATATGTGTCAGCATCCTGCTTGGGCTAGTACTTGGATAAGGTCAAGGAGTCAGGGCCTTCTGCCTCTGAGCTCCCTGCTCCCTTTTTAGCATTTGAATTGGGTATCTGCCTTTTGTAAATTTCACCTTTAGCTAGGGCCAGCCACAAACAAAGCTGTTGTGTGTGTCTTTGTGTATGCTGTGTATATGTGTTGCTCTGATTGGTTGATAAATAAAACTGTTTGGCCTATGGCAAGGCAGCTTAGAGGCAGACAGGAAATCCAAAGAGATAGACAGGAAGAGAAAGGAGAGGCAAGGAGATGCTGCCAGCCACTGCTATGAGAAGCAAAATGTACAAGTACAATGAGAATGTGGGAATTTATAGATGAATGGAAATGGGTTAATTAAGATATAAGATATAAGAACTAGATAGCAAGAAGCCTGCCATAGTCATAGCTTAAAAATAATATTAGCCTGTGTGTTCATTTGGGTCTGAGAGGCCGCAGGACCAGCAGGTCAGAGAGATTTGTCCTGACCGCAGGCCAGGAAAGACACATGAAAATTATCAGCTACACAAAACATTGAAGGACTAGAGGGGAACAGAATAGTGGAGATCATCCCTTGCCTTCAGGGCCATTCCAGAGCAATTGAGTGAGAACAGAGGGGATTTTTACATCTCCAGGTGGAGAAAAGAGTGAGGCAGGATTCCTGGAGGCAGAGAATTGTGTGGCTGGGAGAGAAACAAGGCAGTTTTCTATAGATGGTAGACTGAGCCACATGGCCAGAGAGAAGAGAGGAAAGCAGAGATTCTGTGGATGGTAAGGCAGACCTCTTGTAAAGTTTATCAGGGCCAGGAGTAAGGGACTAGAAAGGATAGATGGAGAATGAAGGAACAGAGGACGAAGATGAGACCAAAAGCATAAGGCTTAGTGATTGCTAGGGCTATGAGGGGACAGAAAGAGTAGGTACAGAGAGGAACTGAGACTCAGGATGGAACTGAAGCTGTACAGATAGAATTTTGTCATAGAGGAATGAAAAGTAAACAGACAAAGAGCAAGGTGTACGTAGATTCTTTTCCCTCAGATAACACCATGCTGGATGTAGTGTCTTCCCCAGGACTCTGGGAGGGAATTTCTCAGGGCAAGTACTTGGGAAAATTCCATTACCCAGTGTCTCTCTTACTGCTGCCTCAGATCCAGTTATAGAACTCTCAGTTACCCTGTCTGCCTGTGTGCACCATTAGAGTAATTGACTAAAACCTCTGAAACTGTGAGCAAGTGCCAATTAAATGCTTCTTTCTATGAGAGTTGCCATGGTCATGGTATCTCTTCACAGCAATAGAACACTGACTAAGACATAGTGTTATATCCAGATTCATGTAAATTTATGATTACCCCATATAAAATTTCAATAAAATTCAATTTAAATCTTTGTGGTCCTTCTGTAACCAGGGTCTGTGTTGACATCCATGACCTATAATGCCCCCAAAGGCCACAAGAATGCCCAGGGTCTAGGCCACCACCTGTGGCCATTTTGGTGTCCAAGGGCCATGCCACTGCTGGGGCCATGCTAATATGAATGACTTGTGTTGTCTCTTGAGGCCATGGTGTTATCTGAGCTGGGGCTGCTACCAAGTACCATGTCAGAGTCCGTGGTCCCTACCACAGCTGGGGTATGAGTTGATATCCATGGCTCCTGTTACCATCAAGGGCCTTACAGATGTCCAGGGTCTGGCCAGCTACCTGAGACCTTGCTGGTGTCTGAGAGCTGTGCTGCCACCAGGGCCATACTGACCTGGGTGGCCTGTGCTGCCACCAGGGCCATGATGACACACTTTGAAGTGGTGGTCCCACCCCTCCAACCCCTCACCATGGACATGGGAAAGCTGGCCCCATGCCTCACCTGAGAAGGGTGGTCCCAGCAGCCCAGACTGACCAGTTCAGCTACCACAGACCCACATCTGGGCCTTGGGTTGGCCCACCATAACTTCTACCCCATTTATTACCAGCAGTAACATGTGAAGAAACTGGTCCTATGGAATAATAGCCACAGGAACTCCATGACTAGGGCCAACAGCAGGATATCCTAGAGAACTTTTGGTGAGGGTCCAATGACGATGGTGTGCTAGAGGCCTTGAACCAGACCAATGACTCATTGCAGTGAACAACAGCAGTTGGAGCTGATTGAACAAAAGGGTATAATGTGTGACACACCACAGCTCCCAATGCCACTAGGACAAATAAAGAGGTACTGGAGAGATGGAAAAAACAGAGGGTGAGGTGTTATTTTGTTTGTTTGCTTTGTTTTGTTTTTAGTTAATTCCTTTGGTGGGCATCCTTTTGGGAGAGGGATGTTGCAGTGGTGAGGAACAGATATGGTGAAGACAGGGAGACGAGGAAGACTGGGGTGCATGATGTGAGATTCCCAAAGAATTATGTTATTTAAAAAAAAGTTTAAATCTTTGGATGCAGCATTAAAGAATGCAGTTGAATAAGACCTGACAAAGCACAGTTTACATGTGACTTTGAATGTCCCTCAGTATGACTTTAATCCATTGGCCAATATGTTCCATGGTTAAATTAAATTAAAAATAACATTTAACAGAGAAACAAATGAAAGATTGTTTCTTCTGTTTCCTTGGCCACACATTGCAATGATGAAATATATTTGCTTGCAATGATTTGTTCTCTGTTGACCTTTGTCCCCCTTGTATCTAGAGCTCACATGCAGTTCCCTGTGCACATCTAGTATGCTTACTGAAAAATTAAGACAATCTCCATTTTATACTAATATTTGTATTTTAAAGTTTTTAATTATGTTATAGTCAGCATAAAAAATAATGCTCTTTATTATAACACACACATATGTATGTATGTATGTATGTATGTATGTATGTAGGTAGGTAGGTATATAAATTCTACTGTGTTCTTATTTGCCTCTCCATGTCCTCCCTGGTCCAGTCCCATTTTCTGATTCCCTTCCAGTCTCCACAGAGTGCTCCCCTCAACTTTTATGTCACACATTACATTGCCCTCTCCTTTTGACTTTTATTTTTGATACTATTAAAAATATCCACAGGAAGAAGAAATGAACAAGGGCATAAAGTGTGAGTGTGATCTGTATGTTTGCCTTCTTCAGAATTAAACATGTTAACAAATCTATATGAAATGTTCCTTGGCATGATGTCAGTTAATAGTTTGAAGTTCTAAAACTATGAACCACCCTTCTTCTGAGATCAGAATCAGTATCTTAATTTCACATGCCAGCCTACCCAGGACATAGTCTGCCTAAGAAAATAGTAGGAGTATTTCTGAATAAACTTGACATTTGGTTTATCAGACTATGAGGGGAAGTAATTATTCCTCCCTTATGTATGTGGGCACATTCAATTAGCTAAAAGACCAAATAAGACAAAAAAAGTTGAGCCTTCAATAGGTCAGAGGGAGTTTCCTGCTGTGTCATGAGCCTGATGGCATGTAGATAGGGTGATACAATTCTCCTGAGTCTTCAGTTTGCTGACAAAAGATCTTAAGAGTATCATATGCCTCTGTGATTACATAACCATTATATTTATCTGGGGAATTCAGACTAATATAAATGTTTACAATTTATAATGATCTTAGACCTTTTTAAAAGACTAATTCACATAAGGTATTACATGGATGCTTGCATATTTGAATCATTCTTCAGAATCAGTTCTCAGTACCAGAAGTACGTAAGATGCTGAACAGTGGCAGGATTATAATCTACATTGTGAAGTGCTTTTTTTTTTAAAGTGTATAATCTTTGTGTGAAATAAGAAACAAATATATACTATATATTAGATAGTCATATAGAGTATAGTCTAATGGATATATATATTATGCATATGAATGTATATATAATAAGTATAAGGAGATAAAAGATACATACATACATGGGTTGGAGAGGAGGCTCATTGGGTAGGAATACTTTCTGTCCAAGCATGAGGACCTGTGTTCACTGATGTCAAAAGCCACGCTTTACCACTTATACATGCAAGCCCAGTGCTATGGGAGGCAGAGACAGGAGAATCATGGGGCCTAACTGAGTACACAGACGGACATTGTCTCAAAATGAAGACGAGTGACAGCAAAGCTACTTAATGTCCTCCTCTCGATTCCACACATGCACATGGGCATGCAAACCCATTCTCACATGTGGGCCTGCATACAGATACTTACCACAAGTGTATTTATACATATACAAAAGGGTTAAATGCATGCATACATAATGTGTGTGCCATTTGAGATATAAGCCAAAGACACTGCCAATTTAAAATATTAAGGAAGACTCCTCAATGAATATGGAACTATCAACCAAGAAACAAAATTGTTGACTGAAAGAGAGGGGGGGGATCTCTATAAAAGAAGATTCTTTGCATGAAAAAACTTACTTGAGATGACGGAAACTCCAAGTGTGAAAATAAGAGTTTACATGATGGGGCTTGGTGAAAATCCAGACTGGAATATCTATATAAAGATGTGGTTTGGTGAACCCACAGGATAGTGAAGGTGCCCAAAAAGGCAGGGATGAAGGCTGATGGCTGGAAGGCAAAGAAACACAACTTTGCTTAAAATGCCACAAAAGAAAAGCCGCTCTATAGTCTATACTCTCTATACTCAGGCTGCAATATGTCTTCACCACAGAGCCAAACCAAGAAACACTGAGCAGTGTTTGTTACTGTACTCTGAACATTATGACTTTTCTAAGGAAATGCCAGGTGCCAGTCATGTTCCTTCCTGCTAAGTGCCATGTCTGGATTTGATTATTCCCATCTGTTGCCATGCTGGGATCTAAGTATACCAGGGCCTCTGTGGCCTGTAGGCCTTTCCATTCAGATGTTAAGGTATCATGGGAGAATATTCTTTCAGCTCTGCATGTAGCTGAACCTAGAAAGTTTATGTTTGAGACACCTTGTTTGCTGATAACCCGACAAGAAGCTTTGCAGAAAACCTAAACAGAAGGAATGGAATTGTGAGCACCAGGAGAACTCTGAGATAAGGTTCCAAAGTACACTTTGCTGGCTTATTTAAGGAAACTCACACTGCCTCCAGTGCTCCTAAGTCTCAGGTGAAGAGTGTTAACTCTTCAGGAAAGATAATAACAATTCTAGTGAAGCACAAACCAAGGAGCTGAAGAAAATGGCAGCTTCCTTTCTGCTAAAAAAATAAAGAAAATAAAAGAGTCCTAGCAACGCTGTTTGTGAGCACAAGCACTGACTCGAGCATATTGCTTTACCGACAAAGCAGAATTTAACATGGCCAGGTGGTTTATCCTAGGTTAAAAGACTCTTATAGGATTTTCTGTAGCCAATTTGGTTATAACTGTTGTTAATACAAAAAAAAATGCACATGATAGGCACTTTCCATTCATTGCCTTGGTTTTATTTGGCTCTCAGTGTACATGCAGTTTATAGTTATATTTCCTTCATATAAAAGTACATCCTCTTAATTTTTCAACACTTAAGACTTTCTTCCAAGCTTCCTTCATGTTTTGTTCATCTATTCTATGATAGCATTTATCCTTCCTTAATGACTAGCTCTTCATATTTATACAGTCATGTCTGCATCCAGGTAGCATTAGCAGTTCAATGTCTACTTTCTATCAAGTTTTGTTTATTTATTATATAATGGCATCCATCATTACTTAATGATTAGCTCTTCACATTTACACATATGTAACTGCATCTTGGTAGTATTAGCAGTTCAATTTCTCTTTTCCAGTATAGCCCTGTCCTCTATTCTCTCCTCTGTTTATACTTCAATTCCTGATTCTAGAGAACCTCCTTGGAAAATGTCCTACCTACCCTGTGTCAGTAGGCTTGCATAATTCTTCTGTAGATCACTCATCTTTATTGTCACTCTGAGGTATATGCACGTGTCTCTTGATGATGAACTGCATAAAGACTAAAGTATATCTACTTATCTTCTACAGATTATGTAATAAACACAAGCACACATAAAGCATGATGTATATGTTTTTAAAAGAAGGACTTAAGGAATATTTAAGATGCCTACTAAAGATTATTTTAGCTCTACTCCTGGACATCCCTATTTTTTGGCTGGTCAATCATACATTTGACTATGGAAGGACTTACTGACTTTTATTATTTTAATATAATTGAGATTTCTAATCAAACACATAAACTAGAACACCTAATATTTCTACCTAGACTATAAACAATCCACCCAGTTATCTGAAGTTAGATACATTTTTTATAAGGATAAGAGTGCTCCTGATAGATTTTATTGGACTTTAATAGGACACACAAAGAACTTTTCAATTACAAGTTATATTATTTTTTCCATCCTAGTGCATTATTTTTCCCCAGGAAAGTCTTTGCCTTCCATGAGAGATATAACTGGTGAGGAAACGTTGTCCATAAGTGTTGCTTGGAAGCCAAAGCATGTGGCAGACTGTAATACCTAAAATAATAGTCAGCAAGTTATTTGAGACACATGGTTCTCTATCTAAAATCCTCCTTTCTATCCTTTCTCTGTAGCTCTTAAGACATCCTCATACCAAAACTACTCACTTTCCTTGAATGCATCATATATTATTTTGTTATTTGAAAACTTTGTAACATTTTCTCATTCACAAATTCCACTGCAGTTCTTCACATGTTGAAACTTTGGTTAAAGCCTAACTATGCTCCCGCGTTTCATAGGATATTATCTTTTTACCAACATGTAGATGACATCTTCTTTTCCTTACTCCCAAACTACTTCAGATACAAATTTAATGGATTGTACACATTTATCACTTCCCGTGGACCAAGGGGTTTTAAAAGCCAATAATACTGATGCAAGTTGAGTAACACAATTAACATAGGGCTAATCAAATATATGTATATATCAAATCAGGATATATATTTTATAATATATATATGTATATATATATATATATATATATATATATATATATAATTAGTTACATTAAGAGACAATGGCCCATGTGACCAAGCTTTTAAGAAAATAATTCATGACCCAGAATGCCAAGCTAGTATTTTTAACACTAGATTCATGTACATATTGAAATCTGTAAGTGATCAACTTGCAGGAGAATTTTGATGGGCAGATTTCAGTGGGGAGTAAAATTGAATATTCAAATATTACCTCTAAGTACCAAGTTAGAAAGCACATGGAACTTTCTGGAAGAGTAGCTCCAATAGTCCCTATGCTATATATAATTTGTAGTCTTTTTCCACCCAAGCATATTAGTGGAATAAATGCTATAATCAGCAAAAGGAAAAATATCCACTTCCTTGAGAAAATTAGGAAATGCTGAAGGTCTTGCTCTTTGTGCCTCACTGCTCTGACAGACTGAATCAATTAGACCAAACCAATAAAATCTCCATTATCTTTGGTCAAAAATAATCTAGATTCATTAAAGACACATGGTCCAAAGCAACGCATTTCTCCTAATTCTAAATCATGCTGTGACAGTTCAATTGAAGTTTCTTTTTGTTTCATTTTACTGTGGGCAATATCTTATCATCATGAAGACTAGTTTCTCTTGCTCTCCAACCAGTTAGCAACAGATATACACATCATAACACACAAGGATTCTTCCTACACACGGTGAATTGCACTGCTTGCTATTCATGTCTACTAATTTTAAATAGAAAGTGATGTTTTCTTGAACCTAAACCCATGGCTTCAAAAGCATTAGTAAGATTAAAGTAACCTAACTGAATATAGTTTAGCTACCCTCTTTAGAGACCTCTAGCATACTTTTCATCTGTGAAAGTATCATAGAGGTTAAACATTAGATCTAACTATGAGACACAGTGTAATTTAGTGCAGTCATGCTGACACAGATGCCTACATGACACAATGGGTATTTTAAAATTTTGTTTTGTTTTTCATAAAATATCAAGTGCACCTTTCTCCAGCTAAATGGAATGTCAAATATATGGCAGTCTCAACAAGGACATTGAGGATGAAACTGTAGACAGTGTTTGGTATACTTATCCAACATGGTCTGTATCACTAATATCTTAAATATATACCTACCCACAAACATTGAAATATTTCTAATATTAAGTGATAAATTTTAACTATTGTTTCAGGTTTGACTTCCAGTATATTACCACCTAGAATATTATTAGCACACAGAAAATGTTAACACTTAGAGATTTTCTTTCTCTGTTTTTCCCTCCCTTCCTCCTTAGAAACCCTTGGCACAAGAGCTCTGGTGTGTTTTCTGTTGGTAATAACCACAGGCTGAAAAGTGATGGCAAAGTTTATACAAGCAAGTCAGACGGCTGAAGGAACAAGGCGTCCTAAGTCACATTTGGAGGGAAAACAGATAAACAAGACCTCAGTGCACAATCTTAATTACAGTGCAAACACATGCATAGCCCATAATATTCCTGGTGTTTATAGGCTATACCAGCTCTTTTTGAGGCCCTTATGTTTAAGAGTTTAAAGACAAATTTTAGTAAAAAAATTTGAAGTTTAGTTTTAGAATTGAATAAAATTCAAGAACATTTAATTCCCACAGGCCTGCAGCTAGTTTCCCTGTCATTAACATCTTAAATAAGTATAATACATTTGTAAGTAACTAACTTATTTATATATTGCAATAAACTGGAATCCATGTTGTACTGAATTCTTTCTAGTTTTTACCCTAGGGCAATTTCCTACCCCTGGTATCTTTTGAAATTCAGTTGTTACCCTCTTTAGGCTTCCTTTATCCCATGTTTCTTGGGCTTTCCTTGTGCTTGATGACATTTTGAGGAGTCAAATTAGTTATTTATTTTGGTGTACGTCCCTCAGTTGGAGGTAGTCTGTTGTTTTTCATATGATTCTGTTACCATCTCTAAGGAATTAGAGCATAAAGTTACAATGCTATTTTCCTGGCTTCCTACATTTGAGTTAACCCTGATCAAAATTATACATACATTTAATGATATGTAGTTAATTATACACTTAATTTTTTCTTACAAGAGAAACAACTCATTTTCTAGTCTCCAGTACTTTAGACTCTTCTACTTTTGCCTATCTATAATAATTTTAAAATTAAAGTTTTCCAGGGAAGTTGTAACACATCTTTCCATTAGTTACTTAAGTTTTAAGATTAATTCAGTAAATGCCATTAAATGCTTCATTTTCCAGTATTATTCTGAAGGGGAAGACTTGCCAGTAAATAAAGCGCAGTTTCCCTTCCTATGGGAAGTTAATTCTAGTTGGAGATATGTAAAATGAGCAGATAAACCTAAATATGATAACTCAGTAATACAAGCTGCTCATGGGCAACGAGGCAGAGCAATGGGATGAAGGGATGGATGCTGTGGACCAATTCTACCCAACATGATGAGGAAAATCCAAACTTCATTTGAACACATCAGGTTTGAATTATTGGTAAGAAGTTTTCCTGGAGATGTAGAAACACTGGGCCTTCTTTGAGGGAAAATTTATTATACAAAATAAGGACAGACGCCAAATACCTTGCTTTAAAAAATTTATTTTCTGAGATTATAATATAATTACATCATTTCCTCCCTTCCTTTTCCTCCCTCCAAACCTTCCCATGTACCCCTCCTTGCTTTATGTCAAATCATGGCCTCCTTTTACTCTAATTTTTGGGTAGCCCAATGGATTTGAATATCATAACTTTAATCCACACATCATAGATGCAATACAAATTTATGTAAGATATGGCACTATTAATTAATTTTGAATAACACAGATGAAAGGTAACTTACACCAATGAGAACACTGCAAAAAAAATGGAGGTTTTCTCATAATAAAAGGAAAAACTAAAATTCAATTTGTCCTCAGAGAAAACAAGAAATTGGATCTCTTGTTCCAGATTTAGGTAGTTAAATTTAAAGGATAGTCTTTAAAAGTCTTAGATTTTGAAAGGAGTCCATTACTCTGTGGCTGAATGAGGTTGAGACTTAGTCAGGAAAGAGTGTGGTGAATGCAGACATCCCCATCCCTTTCGTTAGCCGGACTCCAGGCCACTTCTCAGAACTGCACAGTGAAGGAGAGAGATTATGTGAAGCTTGGCATGTACTTTAGACTTATTTATGTCACATCAGTAGCTTTCCATTGCATTCTGATTCATCTTTCACCAGACCCATGTCTCAGTCCATTTAGACTTACTAAATAGACCCCATTATTCAACAAAATCATGACTGTTTAGTCTTACCACACACTTAGATGTCTCAAGAGTCTGGCCTACCAGGAAAACCTACAAGGATTTAACCTATTGCCAAATAAAACTAAGGCTTATTTGAAAAACTTATCCAAACCATTTTTGACATCTGTTACATGAAAACTAAATATATTCAGAAGCTTAGATTTTTAAGTTTAGAACACAGCATATAGATGTAATCATGTAATGAACTATAGTATTCACAAAAATATTTATTGGATGTGCCTTGTCTATTGCTTGCTAGTGTTGAAACTCCTTCATGCATTATTTTTTTTCAGGTAATGAAATAGATACTGGATCTATAGTCCCTAAACCTTTTTCTTCCACACCTCCTCTTAGGCATAGATCTAGGCAATACTTCCCACACAGACCCATGGCTCTGTGGATCAGTTCTATATGCCACTTAAAACATGGCCGATACCTCAGAGGAACTTCTTCCAGCTCTGCCTTCATATGTTGGCAGAATGTATTACCTAAGATTATAGGAAGCCACATATTCTGTACATGCACAGTCCTTCAATCCCTGAATGACTGAGTGGTGTAATGGCTTCTCTTGCTCCAAGTGACCACTGATTGCATTTCATGTGAATGAAAAATATATTCCCTTTAAGGCATTAAAATAATGAGATTTCTCTATTACAACAGTTCTATTTCATTTAGTAAACATGAAATTCTACATGCAAGGTTATCATAAAAGCCAATAATATAGTGTGCTGTGGGATGTTCTGTATGTCCTGTGGGAGCCCGTTCTTGGGTTCCTCATGGCTTTACCCAGCAGTTCCGCATAGAGGATGATTAGGACCACGGGCCTGAGTGCAGGTGTCTGAGATGGTCTGCACTTGGCTGTGCTGGGGGATGGTCTGTATGTCAAGTTGCTCTGATTGGTCAATCAATAAAACCTGATTGGCCGTGGCTAGGCAGGAAGTATAGGCAGGACTAACAGAGAGGAGAAATAAAAGAACAGAAAGGCAGAAGGAGTCACTGCCTGCAGCAGCCGCCAGGACAAGGAATATGTAAAGTACCGGTAAGCCAAGAGCCAATGTGGCAAGGTATAGATTTATAGAAATGGATTGATTTAAGATATAAGAACAGTTAGCAAGAAGCCTGCCACGGCCATACAGTTTGTAAGCAAAATAAGTCTCTGTGTTTACTTGGTTGGGTCTGAGCGGGCTATGGGACTGGCAGGTGACAAAGATTTGTCCTGACTGAGGACAAGGCAGGAAAACTCTAGCTACAGTAGTGTATACAAAAAGTACAGTAACGTTGCCACACAGAGTAATACCTACAAAAATATTAATTGCTACAACTAAATAAGTTGTATTCAACAGCAAAATGTGAACACAAATCATACCCATCAGTATCCCAGATCATTATAACTTCATTTTAACTATTTTTGGTCAATGTTTAATTTTATGAATAGTATGCAAGTTTAAAAAGTCATAGAACCAAACTAAGCACATCAATTGTAGAAACTCATTCTGGTTATTTGTTTATGCTCATATCATGATTGCTGTTTTAGAGCTGGAGAGATAGCTCAGTGGTTAAGAGTATTGACTGCTCTTCCGGATAATCTGGGTTCAATTCCCAGTACCCATAACACACAGCTGTCTGTAACTCCAGTTGCAGGGAATTGTGCACCATCATACAGATATACATGCAAGGCAAAACACCAATGTACACAAAATAAAAATGACTGCTGTTTTAAAAGGCACAATAAAAATCTAATGAAATACCTTTCATATCACCAACACACACAAACACACACACACACACAACTCAGTAAGAAAAACTGTAAGCTCAAATTCCTTATTAGTCACCAGGAGTTCCAACATATTTGCCCACAATTTGAATAAAGCTCTCCCTGCCTTTACTCTGCATTATCTAACATCAGACACTGGGAAGGGAGGTGGTCTGGAGAGATGGCGCAGTCAGTCAAGTTTTTGTCTTCTAATCATGAGGACTTGAGTTCTATCCCCAGAACCCATGTAAAGATCTGGGCATAGCAGCTGTGGATCAGATGGAGATGTAACCAGGTAGACCCCCTGGAACTTGCTGGTCAACTTCCCTAGCTTACATGGTAACGTTTCAGGACAATAAGAGACCCTGTCTCAAACAAAATGTGAAAGATGCCTAAGGAGTAATACACGCTGACTTCCAGACACATCTTCAACACATGTGTATGCATGCACCTATACATACAGGTGGATTTACACACATATCAACATAAATAATAAATGTATATCCTTGCACAGAATGTTTGCTTCAGTTGAACGATCCATTTTGCTTGAGTGAATATGAAAACTGACTCTGAAGTGACTTATAGTATTTGAAAGTAAATAGATTTAAATTCCTAAACAAACTTTCATGTCTGAGAAATACAAATTTAATTTCTATAAAAAGAAGATGAAAGTTGACATAATTCAGTTAATTTCTTTTTCTTTTTCTTTTTTTTTTTTTTTGGTTTTTTGAGACAGGGTTTCTCTGTGTCAGTTAATTTTTTTTACAGAGTAGAGGTCACAGCAGTAGAATGGCTGTGTTCTGCCTCATTCTCTAGATTTACCATGTGGGCCACCCTTGTAGCTTTGTTAACTAGTTCAGTATGTCCCCATAGCCCTTGTCCTAGTTTGCTTCTTAGATGCTTTGATAAACACTGACCAACACCAACTTGTGAATAAAGGCTTTATTTTACCTTTTAACTATAGTCTACCACCAAAACGCCCCCACAAGGTGGTAATTCAAAGCAGGAAGCTGGAGTCAAGGATTGGTGAAGAGACTATGAACAGCCTCCACTTATTGGCTTGCTCAGCTTCCTTTCTTACACAGCCTAGACACACTGCCTAGGAATGGTACCACCCACAGTGGATTGGGCCTTCCTACATCAATTACCAATGAAGAAAATGTCCCACTGACATACCACAGGCCAATCTGCTAGAGAGATAATTCTTTGAGTGAGAATTCCTCTAGTCAGGTATATCTAAATTTATATCCAGTTGACAAAAACTAATTAAATCCTGAGGCATTTAATATAAAGCATATAAATACATTAATTAAAATTATGTTGCTTATAATTTTCTATGCATGTACAATTCCCTGCACACATATTTAGGATGTTTCTTATATCCTAAACTATATAGTTGTGAACATCTTGACAACAGGCTTGTATTTTGTTGGTCTATTACCAGCAAATGTCCTAAAGCGAGGCCAAAATGTTTGTCTAACCCAATGTTTATTTCTTGAAAGAGAGAAGGACAATGAAGTGTTTTACAGAAACTGTTGATTGTAGAATGTGGGACTCTCCATGAAACATGATATTTATTTGTCAGAAAGAATCCAGTATTACCTAGTAACAAGTTAACACTGGAAATGAAAAGATTCCTTTGCCAATACTCTGAATTTCTTTACTGCCTTTATGTCTGAAATTAAAAGGATTATTGAAAGTTGTTGGCATGCTTCCATGTATTTGTCATGAATTGATGATACTAAAAATCAAATAGCTGATGCTGTGATTATACTCCTAAGCTTTCTCACAGACCTTAATCCACTTCATTAGAGGAAAACACAATCAGGTCTTTTTTTGTTCTTTTCTTATGCCCACTCTTTTACATGGGATAGAATCATAAGCTAATGTACTTTATGAGATCATGTGGAACAACATTTTAGTTCTTCAGGACACTGTGTTCTTTGTAAGGTCACAGTGACATGAACAAAGGCAGCCTGAATGACTAATAGAGAAATCTTCGCCGCCTCCATGCAGATCCTTTAATGTGGATTTGACATTGGAATTCAAAACAAAATATGTTTCTGATTAGAAACGATTAAAATATTTCTTTTTTGTTTCAGGTACAAAGCCACCATTCGAATCCTTCCTCAACTTTGCTTTCTCAGAACTCCTGGAAGATAAGCCTTTGTGCTTGTAAGGCATGCCTTTAAAAAATCAAATCACATGTGTCACATTTTTCCAGGTAATTAAGCAGAGAAACGAACACACTGAAGAAATGATGCGGTCAAAAATATTGGAACTCTCTGTTGTTTCTATTTAATTATATACATTCTAAAGAAAAGAATATTTTAAAGGTAAACCTACTCTGCACACCAATTTTCACTTGATTTGTGATGTGTAACTAGTAATGCATATACATTGAGACACTGAGTTTCCTCAGTTGTGATTTCACTAATGCCATGAGTTTTCTAGTAGTGTAAAGCTAGATTTCAGGGTGAAGTTATCACTTTTTCAGCTACCTTACAAGCCTGGCGTTTTGCCCCACCCCATCACAGAAGATTTTAGAGACTAATTTCCCCATCACATGGAACTCTGAAATCTGATTCCTAAATTCTCAATTTATGAATAGCAAAATATGTCATGTTCATGGTGCTTATGAAAGGGCTAAAAATAATTTTATGTATGTAAATATGAAGTTGTGGTCAACAATGCATGAGTATATTTGATGTAGTATCATTTATAAAATAAGTACCTCCCACCTTTCTTGCTCCTTTAACCCATCACTTTCTCTCCTAGTCCTTTGTACTACTGTTAACAACATAAAAAGTAGCCTTTTGAGCTGGGCAGTAGTGGCACACACCTTCAATCCCAGCACTTGGGAGGCAGAGTCAGGCGGATCTCTGTGAGTTCAAGACCAGCCTGGGCTACAGAGTGAGTTTTAGGAAAGGTCCAAAGCAACACAGAGAAACCCTGTCTTGAAAAAAAAAGGGGGGGGGAGATGGGTTAAGAGCCCCGATGCTCTTCCAGAGAACCTGGATTCAGTTCCCAGCGTAACCGCTCACAAGTGTCTGTAATTCCAGTTCCAGGGAATCTGGTACCTCACAATAACGCACATGCAGGCAAAACACAAATGCACATAAACATAAATAAAAATATTAAAAAAAGAAAGTAGCTTGTGGTGACATATTGTGCACCCTGATAAAACTTATATGGGGATCAGAGGACAGAGCCAGCCAGCCACAGATTAGACATAGAGGCCAGACAGTGATGGCACACACCCTTAATCCTATCACTCGGGAGACAGAGATCCATCTGGATCTCTGGGAGTTCAAGTCCACACTGGGAACAGAGTCAGACTTGGTGGCACACACCTTTAATCCCAGCACTTAAGATCTCATGCCTTTGCTTGGGAAGCACACATGCCTTTAATCCTAGGAAGTAAGATGGCAGGGCAGAAAAAGGTATAAAAGGCATGAGGAAACAGGAACTCGCTGTCTTGAGGTTGTGGATTTCATAGAGGTAAGCTAATCGCTAAAGAATTTCAAATAAGACCTCAGAGGTGAGGACTCAGAGGCTTTCAGTCTGAGGAATCGTGGAAATAGGATCAGCTGAGGAGTTGGCCAGGTGAGATCGACTGTGGCTTGTTTTGCTTCTGTGATCCTTCAGCTTTCAACCCAATATCTGGCTCCAGTTTTTTTTTTAATATTAATAAGAACTTTTAAGATTCGTGTTACAATACCCTTCTGTCCATTTTCTTGTTATCAAATAATCACTTTACTTGGACCTGTGTACATCATGTATAATAACTATTTATATAGATATGGGATGCTGATCATAATTTTTAATAAAAATAACATGCCTGATGGTCATATTTTGGATTTTTCCTTCCTTGGTGAATAGGAATTAGTTGAAATCCCTCGGTGTTAACTGATATGCAGTGAGTGACAAGATCAGAGCAGAGGCAACAGGGATCTAACCTGGTGGGAAGAAGTAGCCAACAGGATTGTGTGGAAATTCCAGCAGCAGATTGTATTAGTATTAAGTGTCTGCTACTTGGATGGACTTTCCACAGACAACAAGTCTCCTTGCTGGCTTCATATAAGTGCATTTACACCACTACCTAGCCCTCTGTCTACTCAGGACACAGCATGACTATACAGTGCCAATTCTTTGCTTATACCAGCTGCATATTTCAGGACATCCATATCTGGAGACTTCTGTTGCATTCTCCCTACTTTGGTCTTGAGGTCCCTTTTATAAGGATGGCTATCAGCTCTAGCACTGTCTTCCCAAGGCACTGCAGGATTTGGTTGTGGATGTTTACAATGTGCTTTTCACTGGATAATTCTTTGTCCTGGCAGACAGCCTAGGGCTTGTGTCTGACTCGTAACCACGTGTCCTTGTCTCAGCAAACATGTTTATGCTAGTAGATATCCTTGAGGCCTGCAAAACGTGCTACGACAATGGTGGCACAAATCTTACGTGAGTAACCAATTGATGTCTGATTTGTCTTAAAGCCCACTCCATTAGATAGATTCCATACATGACACTGCTTGAGTAACCAAGAACCAGAGGCTAGATAGCCCAGAGAGATAGGTAAAAAGAAAAAGTAGCAATAAAATGGCTCCTGATGTTATTCTGCTATACTCCTAGATTGGTGCCTTTTTCAGCCATTGTTAAGAGAAGCTTCTTCCCCCATGGCAAGGCATTATGCAGAGGAAAGACCTTGAAACACATAATTCTAAGCTAGATCTCTCCATCCAATTCTTCCCTTCAGTGCTCAGGGAACAAACCCATCAGAAGAGGAGGCAGAAGGAGTCAGGAAGAGAAGGGACAAAAGACAGCAAGAGAACAAGGCTCCCTAAAACAACTGAGTAAAACTCACAAAAGCTCACAGAGACTGAAGCAGCATGCACAGGGCCTACAGGAATCTGCCCCAGGCCCTCTGCATATATATTATATTTTCCACTTTAGTACTTCTTTTGGATTCCAGAATGTGTGAATGAATAGGTTTCTGATTCCTTCTTGCCTTCTTGTGCCTTCTCTAGCACTGTTTCATTTTCCTGAGGGTTTGTTTTGTCTCACTTTGATAGGATGGTTTCCATTTTATCTTATTATATTTTATTTTATTTCATTGGGTTTTGTTGTGATCTTCTGGAAGTCTGTTCTTTTCTAATGAAAGACTCTAGAAAGAGAGTGAATTTAGATGGGAGAGGAGGTGAGGAGGAACTGGGAGGATAGAGGGAGAGGAAACTGTATTCAGATTATATTGTATAAGAAAAAAATCTATGTTTAATAAAAGGGGGAAATACTTTTAAAAAGATGTTTTGTTGCATCATAGAGACATGTAAACACTATAGATAACTAGTTTTTTTTGATTAAAATAATGTTATATGGTAGGCAGCAAATGCTACAACTAAAGATCAGAGGATTGTGATTTATAGAGTCCAGGAGATGAAGATGAAAGATTTTTTTCTAGTGAAAAAAAATAGATAGCTTTCAATAATGTTCATTTCAATAAGCATATCACTCAAAAGTATTTCAGAAATAACCACTGAATTTGAATGCTGGAGTACTCCATTATAGTTCCATTGTGTATAGTACCAGCTTAGAGAAAACAACTGTGCTGATCTCCACTGTCTGTATGTGTTGAAGGCATTTCATGTTCTAGCAACTCTACATGTGTAAACCTCATGCCATATTCATAATATGATAAAGGTGGGTTATATCATTCTTGTTCAACAAAGGAATAGTTTGAGGCTCAGAGAAGACAATTTCCTTTTACAGTCTTGATATTTGTAAGTTCTGATGCCACCTTGCTCCAAACAGAAGCTCTTACTTTGTCCAAAAAGCCTAAAAATGAAATGCTGCAGCATGAAACACGCGAGATGAACAGTGTCATATGCAACTGCAGACCTATTAGTAATTCACTGGAAAGGTAAGAGTATTACAGTATTCTAATGTCATTAGGAGGGCACAAAGCTTTTTTTAACTAAGCGGATATTCAATTCCATTAAAACCCACTTGGATCTGTGATTCTCCCCATTGTGAAGCATTTCTATGAATTTCTCTTAATGTGACAAAACTCCCTCATTATGCACTTCTTGCTGCCAGTAAAATACTAGATATTAATGGTCCTACAGGGTGTTGTGGGTGGGGCTAGGAGTGCCTTTATAATATGAAAGCAATGAAAGAAGGGATGATTATGTTGGGACAGTAGACAGTAAATGGAAACAGTCTACGATGCAGAGCTGAGATACTCACAGATGATTCTGGGATGGACAGTAAGCAATGGGAGGAGCCACAGTCAGAAGAGCTACCTGGGGTGTTATAAATTGACATAGTAAGATCCCTTTAGAAAGCAATTTAGAAACTTGTCTGAAAGGCTATAAAACTTTTATTCCTTCTGACCCAGTAATATCTCTCCTGTGAATTTATCCTAAGGAAATTATTCAAAAGAGGAATACAATTACAACCATAAAATTATTAATTACAACATTAACTATACCAGTACAAACTAGAAACAACCTAAATGCTCTGCAATCAAATGCTAAATTATGAAACTTTAAATTAAAAAGAGTTATCTAATTTTTACAATTGTAACGAGGAAGATGAGAGCCACATTGTACATGCAGTAGAGTTAATGAAAGTATAGACTAACATGTAGTGTTACTTAATAATTGAGCTTTTCCACAAAAAAATTAAGCATGGGTATGACTTCATAAGACATAGAAGAAAATTAAAGCATTATATATAATATATATTTATAATATACATATAATATATATGGTATATTAGCACCAGTATACAAAGATAAATAAACAAAGAAAAAGCAATATAAAAGGTCTGTGGTGTTCATCCTCCTTCCCTTGTACTTGGCAGTTGTGATACACAGGGCTACTAGAAACCAGTGTTCACTACATGATTATTTTAGATTTAATTTTTATTTTATTTTATTTAAGTTTTCTGTGGTTCTGGGAATAATAATCAATGGATATTTTATGCTAGTCAAGTGCTGTATCACTGAGCCACATCACCAACCCTACACTGATATTTAACACTTCCTTCTTTGATTTGTCCATTCTAAATTCATTATAATTTTTAACAATAGACCATAGACCATAAATTTTAACATAGACCACTTTTCATTTTTTCCTATGAAATTATTAGGTAATTTCCCTAATAGGTCGCTACGATAGTATTTTTTCACTGTCAAAATGCATTCTGTGAAAAATAAATTACAAGTATATACACCTGCTCTTTAAATTACTTATTTAATATGTAAGTTGACCAGGCTACTATAATTCACTACTATGGTTATGGGAACAGAGCTCTAAGAGTTACTCCATGAACCTTCCTTTGTATAGTCATGAAGCAGTTCTTGCTGGTCACTGTGCACTATTTGTACTTTCTCCTATCTGTGTGTTTTGAAAATCTGGCAGTTTGTACAACCCCAATTCTGTGTTTCTAAATGTTCAAGTCTTACTTCTCAAGACCAAATAAGACCGTACTTCCAGAAAATTCTACCCCGGTGGACTAAGCCAGTTTTGGAAATTCAGGTTAATGTCACTTGATGTCAATTAGCTGCATGTTTGTGATAATACTTTGCTCTCAGGCATATGCTTCTACTATTTTTGCTTATTTGAATAACCAGATACTTTTGACTTTAAAGAAATAAATGAAATCTGAGATTCATAAGGTAGAGAAATACAAGCAATTAGTGAGGATGGTAAACTGAAATAATATCTGTGATAGGTTTGAGATATGTGGCACACTAGATTAAGCACTTATTTATTTCTGGGTGACACTGAGTACTCTCTCATATTTCCACTATAATAATCTGTGCGTAAATGTCAAAGCTGTAGATTTCTTTATTCCCCATCTCCTTCCAGGAGATAGCATTACTAGACTCAGGGCCCCTCTCCATGCCCTTTAACTTCTTTGTAAAGTTGAAGCTGAGGATGTATTTTTTATACACTGATTCAGAAAAATTTGCTAAGTAATATTTGCTGAATGCATACATCAGTTACTTACTTTTGGATGTACTACTGGTATGTATTGACATATAAAACTCTGTATTCTCTCCCATACTCTCCCTTTGGAATACTGTTGAGAAATAAAAAATAATCTATGTTGCCATGCTCACGTGTGCATGTGCATATGTGTGTGCATGTGCACGTATGTGTGCACATGCATGTGTGTGTGTGTGTGTGTGTGTGTGTGTGTATGTAGAAAAGGAAGAAATATAATTTCCTCATCTCTACTATGTGCCTAGGTAGATGACTTAATGTAGGATATATTTTTTTATTTATTTTATTTATTTTATTTTATTTTACAATACCATACAGTTCTACATATCAGCCACGGGTTCCCCTATTCTCCCCCCTCCCACACCCTCCCCTTCCCCCAAGCCCACCCCCCATTCCCACCTCCTCCAGAGCAAATCCTCCCCCGAGGATTGCAATCAACCTGGTAGACTCAGTCGGGGCAGGTCCAGTCCTTTCCTCCCAGACTGAGCCAAGTGTCCCTGCATAAGCTCCAGGTTTCAAACAGCCAACTCATGCAATGAGCACAGGACTTGGTCCCACTGCCTAGTTGCCTACCAAACTGATCAAGCCAATCAACTGTCTCACCTATTCAGAGGGCCTGATCCAGCTGGGGGCCCCTCAGCCTTTGGTTCATAGTTCATGTGTTTCCATTCATTTGGCTATTTTTTTTCAATAATTGAGTAGAACCGAAATTTATTATAAGCCACAGTTGTCCTAGGGACCTCCATACTATATATATAGCCTCTATGGTTCTATGGGCTGTGGTCTGATTGTTCTTTATTTTATATCTAGAATCCACTTATGAGTGAGTACATACCATGACTCTCTTTCTGGGTTTGGGTTACCACACTCAGGATGATTTTTTCTAGTTCCATCCATTTGCCTGCAAATTTCATGCTTTCATTGTTTTTCTCTGCAGAGTAGTACTCCATTGTGTATATGTACCACATTTTTTCCATCCATTCTTCCGTTGATGGGCATCTAGGTTGTTTCCAGGTTCTGGCTATTACAAATAGTGCTGCTATGAACATAGCTGAGCATGTATCTTTATGGTATGAATCAGCATTCCTTGGGTATATGCCCAAGAGTGGGATGGCTGGGTCTTGAGGTAGTTCGATTCCTAATTTTCTGAGAAACCGCCATACTGATTTCCACAGTGGTTGTACAAGTTTACATTCCCACCAACAGTGGAGGAGTGTTCCCTTTGCTCCACATCCTCTCCAACATTGGTTGTCATTGGTGTTTTTGATCATAGCCATTCTGACAGGTGTAAGGTGGTATCTCAGAGTCTGTTTTGATTTGCATTTCTCTGATGATTAAGGATGTTGAGCATTTCTTTAAATGCCTTTCAGCCACTTGTAGTTCTTGTTTTGTGAATTCTCTGTTTAGCTCTTTATCCCATTTTTTAATTGGACTGTTCAGTATTTTGATGTCTAGTTTCTTGTGTTCTTTATATACTGTGGAGATCAATCCTCTGTCAGATGTGGGGTTGGTGAAGATCTTTTCCCATTCTGTTGGTTGTCTTTTTGTCTTATTGACTGTGTCTTTTGCCTGGCAAAAGCTTCTCAGTTTCGAGAGGTCCCATTTATTAATTGTGCTCAGGGTCTGTGCTGTTGGTGTTTTATTTAGGAAATGGTCTCCAGTACCAATGCGTTCAAGAGTGCTTCCTACTTTCTTTTCTGTTAAGTTTAGTGTAACTGGATTTATGTTCAGGTCTTTGATCCACTTGGACTTGAGTTTTGTGCATGGTGACAGATATGGATCTATTTGTAATCTTTTACATATTGAGATCCAGTTATGCCAGCACCATTTGTTGAAGATACTTATTTTTTTCCATTGTATAGTTTTGGCTCCTTTGTCAAAAACCAGGTGTTCATATATGCATGGATTAATGTCAGGGTCTTCAATTCGATTCCATTGGTCTGTATGTCAGTTTTTATATCAGTACCAAGCTGTTTTTATTACTATAGCTCTATAGTAGAGTTTGAGGTCAGGGATGGTGATGCCTCCAAAGGTTGCTTTATCGTATAGGATTCTTTTAGCTATCCTGGGTCTTTTGTTTTTCCATATGAAGTTGAGTATTTTTCTTTCCAAGTCTGTGAAGAATTGTGTTGGGATTTTGATGGGGATTGCATTGAATCTGTAGATTGCTTTTGGTAAGATTGCCATTTTTACTATGTTAATCCTACCTATCCATGAGCATGGGAGATCCTTCCATTTTCTGATATCTTCTTCAATTTCTTTCTTTAGAGATTTAAAGTTTTAAATCCTTCATTTGTTTAGTTAGTGCTATCCCAAGGTATTTTATATTATTTGTGGCTATTGTAAATGGTGATGTTTCTCTGACTTCTTTCTCAGCCCTTTTATCATTTGTGTATAGGAGGGCTACTGATTTTTTTGAGTTGATCTTGTATCCTGCCACTTTATTGAAGGAGTTTATCAGCTGTAGGAGTTCCCTGGTAGAGTTTTTGGGGTCACTTATGTATACTATCATATCATCTGCAAATAGTGAAAGTTTGACTTCTTCCTTGCCAATTTGTATCCCTTTGATCTCCTTTTGTTGTCTTACTGCTCTAGCTAGAACTTCTAGTACTATATTGAATAAATATGGGGAGAGTGGACAGCCTTGTCTTGTTCCTGAATTTAGTGTTATCACTTTGAGTTTCTCTCCATTTAATTTGATGTTTGCTGTTGGCTTGCTATAAATTGCTTTTATTATGTTTAGAAGTGTTCCTTGTATTCCTGATCTTTCTAAGACCTTTATCATGAAGGGGTGTTGGATTTTGTCAAAGGCTTTTTCAGCATCTAATGAGATGATCATGTGGTTTTTCTTCTTTCAGTTTGTTTATATGGTGTATTACATTGACTGATTTTCGTATGTTGAACCATCCTTGCATCCCTGGGATGAATCCTACTTGGTCGTGATGGATGATTGTTTTGTTGTATTCTTGGATTCGGTTTGCCAATATTTTGTTGAGTATTTTTGCATCAATGTTCATGAGGGAGATTGGTCTGTAGTTCTCTTTCTTTGTTGCATCTTTGTATGGTTTGGGTATCAGGGTAATTGTAGCCTCATAAAAAGAGTTTGGTAGTATTCCTTCTGTTTCTATTGTATGAAACATTTTGAAAAGGATTGGTATTAGTTCTTCTTTGAAAGTCTGGTAGAATTCTGCACTGAAACCATGTGGTCCTGGGCTTTTTTTTGGTTGGGAGACTTTTGATGACTGTTTCTATTTCTTTAGGGGTTATTGGTCTATTTAAATGGTTTATCTGGTCTTGATTTAATTTTGGTATGTGGTATTTATCCAGAAAATTGTCCATTTCTTCCTGGTTTTCCATTTTTGTGGAGTACAGGTTTTTTAAAGTATGATCTGATGATTCTCTGGATTTCCTTGTTGTCTGTTGTTATGTCTCCCTTTTCATTTCTGATTTTGTGAATTTAGGTGCACTCTCTTTGCCTTTTGGTTAATTTGGCTAGGGGTTTGTCTATCTTGTTGATTTTTTCAAAGAACAAACTCTTTGTTTCATTGATTTTTTTGTATTGTTCTCTTGTTTTCTATTTCGTTGATTTCAGCCCTCAATTTGATTATTTCCTGGCGTCTATTTCTCCTGGGTGAGTTTGTTTCTTTTTGTTCTAGAGCTTTCAGTTGTGCTGTTAATTCCTTGGTATGGGATTGCTCCATCTTCTTTATGTGTGCATTTAGAGCCATGAATTTTCCTCTTAACACTGCTTTCATAGTGTCCCATAAGTTTGGGTATGTTGTACTTTCATTTTCATTGAATTCTAGGAAATCTTTAATTTCTTTCTTTATTTCTTCCTTGACCCATTGATGTTTCAGGTGGGCATTATTCAGTTTCCATGAGTTTGTGGGTTTTCTATAATTTTTGTTGTTGTTGAGGTCTAACTTTAAGGCATGGTGGTCTGATAAGATACAGGAGGTTATTCCAAATTTTTTTGTATCTGTTGAGATTTGTTTTGTGTCCAAGCATGTGGTCAATTTTTGAGAAGGTTCCATGGGGTGCTGAGAAGAAGGTATATTCTTTTGTGTTAGGATGAAATGATCTGTAGATATCTATTAGTTCCATTTGAGTCATAACATCTGTTAGGTCCTTTATTTCTTTGTTAAGTTTCAGTCTGGTAGATCTGTCTTTTGGTGAGAGTGGTGTGTTAAAATCTCCCACTACTAATGTGTGGGGTTTGATGTGTGTTTTAAACTTTAGTAGTGTTTCTTTTATGAATGTAGGTGCTTTTGTATTTGGAGCATAAATGTTTAGAATCGAGACTTCATCTTGGTGGATTTTTCCCGTGATAAATATATAATGTCCATTCTGATCTCTTTTGATTGATTTTAGTTTGAAGTCTATTTTATTACATATTAGGATAGCTACACCAGCTTGTTTCTTAGGTCCATTTGCTTGGAAAGCCTTTTCCCAGCCCTTTACTCAGAGGTAGTGTCTGTCTTTGAAGTTAAGGTGTGTTTCTTGTATGCAGCAGATGGATGGGTCCTGTTTTCTTATCCATTCTGTTAGTCTGTGTCTTTTTATAGGTGAGTTGAGACCATTGATATTGATGGATATTAATGACCAGTGATTGTTAATTCCCGTTATTTTTTGTGGTTTTGTTGTGTTGTCCTTCTATGGTGTATGTTGGTGTGGGATTATCTATTGCTTAATTTTTCATGGATGTGTTTAGCTTCTTTGGGTTGGATTTTCTCTTCTAGTGCTTTCTGTAGGGCTTGGTTTGTGGACAGGTATTGATTAAATCTGGTTTTATCCTGGAATATTTTGTTTACTCCCCCTATGGTGATTGAGAGTTTTGCTGGGTATAATAGTCTGGGTTGGCATCCCTGGTCTCTTAGTGTCTGCATGAGGTTTGTCCATGATCTTCTAGCTTTCATAGTCTCTATTGAGTAGTCTGGTGTTATTCTAATGGGTTTGCCTTTATATGTTACTTGGTCTTTTTCCTTTGCGGCTCTTAATATTTTTTCTTTGTTCTGTGTGTTTAGTGTTTTGATTATTATGTGGCGAGGGGACTTTTTTTTTGGATCCAGCCTATTCACTGTTCTGTAAGCTTCTTGTTTCTTCATAGGTATTTCTTTCTTTAGGTTAGGAAAGTTTTCTTCTATGATTTTGTTCAATATATTTTCTGTGCCTTTGAGTTGGTATTCTTCTCCTTCTTCTATCCCTATTTTTCTTAGGTTTGGTCCTTTCATGGTGTCCCAAATTTCCTGGACATTTTGTGTTATGACTTTTTTGTCTTTAGTGTTTTCTTTGACTGATAATCTATTTTCTCTATTGTGTCTTCAGTGTCAGAGATTCTTTGTTCCATCTCTTGCAATCAGTTGGATTGGATTTCTATTTCCAGCATTCCCTCAGCGTGTGTTTTCTTTATTGTCTCAAATTCATTTTTCATATCTTGGAATGTTTCTTTCATCTGTTTAATGGCTTTTTCTTGGCTTTCTTTGATTTCTTCCCATTTTTTTTTCCGTTTCTTTAAGGGAGTTTTTTATTTCCTCTTTAATGGAGTTTTTCATTTCCTCTTTAAGGGAAATTTTTATTTCCTCTTTAAGGGAGTTTTTCATTTCCTCTTTAAGGAAAGTTTTTATTTCCTCTTTGAGGGAATGTTTTATTTCTTCTTTAAGGGCCTCTATCATCTTCTTAAAGTCATTTTTAGGGTTGATTTCTTCTGTTTCTTCTGTCTTGGTATGTTCAGGTCTTGCAGGTGTAGAATCACTAAGTTCTGATGTTGCCATATAGGTCTTTATATTGTTGCCTCTATTTTTGCACTGGCGTCTACTCATCTCTTCTTCTGTGCGGTGCAGGTGGTGTCTGTGTCTGAGAGTGCCTCTCTTGTTCTAATTTTTAGTCTTGCTTTAGTAGGAGTTCTTGGTTAAATTGGTGCTAGTGGGCTATTTCTTCAGGGGCAGCTTATCTCAGTCGGTGAAGTAGATACTTATGATTCTGGTGATCTGGTTTAGTGGCTGGGCAGCGCCTTCTTCTGTGTTCCTAGGTCACAATTTGTTCATTCGTCAACTCCTCAGCTGATCTTGTTTCTTCAGACTTCAAACTGTAGGGATCTGAATCCTCTCCCAGATGGGTTTCAGCTGAGCGGGGGTAGTCTCACCAACACTTCCAAGTTGTTGGGTTTCACAGGATCAGCAGCTGGGCCCTGGGTTGTCCTCAGACAGAGTGTTCAGATTCGTTCTGGTTCTGTCCCCCGGACGTATCTTCTTCCCTGGGTGTTGGGGTTAGAGGCGTCCCTGTTCCACGCTGTGTCTGCTTGTCTCCGTTGCGCGGCCTGTCTACCTCTGTGGTCTGCCGCCAGGCCTGTATGTCCCTGTCAGCTGCCGCTGGGTCTGTCTGCCTCTGTGGGCCCCCGCCGGGCCTGTATGTCTCTGCCGGCTGCCGCCGCGGGCCTACCTACCTCTGCTCGTCACTGCCACCGGGCCCGTCTACCTCTGCGGGCTGCCACCGGGCCTGAATGTCCCTGTCGGCCGCTGTCACCAGGCCTGTCTACCTCTGCGGGCCACCGCCGGGCCTGTCTACCTCTTTGGGCCTCCGCTGGGCCTGTATGTCTCTGCCGGCTGTCGCCGGGCCTGAATGTAATTTAGGATATTTATAAAGTATTTATTTCTTTACTAATAACGATTCTTACACGTTTGGGGGGTATTTAATGTGTGACAAGAACTTTTTTCCAGGATTTTCAGATATACAATTCTCTTTGATACACATAGCATCTCACTAAACTTTAGTCTTCAAGAATATACTGGTTACTTACTACTCTTATTAGAGACTACAGACAACTAATCACATCAAATGTTTGACAATTCTCTTGTTTAATGAATAGAAATCTTTATTACTACTAGACAAATATAGTTGTATTTTAGGTCCAAAATAATCAGGTACAAGGTATCCAGATATATTCAAAACCACTATTAAAGATTAACTGTGGAGAGCTCACCAGTACTGATTGGACTAAGAGGTGAGTCTTTGTCCTCATATCCGAACACCCCAGCCTCTAGGCTTTGGGCTAAGGAGCACAACCCTATGCCCATACACTACTACCCATTGTAGTCTAAGATTCAGGCCAGTAGGCAGTCCTCCTGCAGACAGGTCAGACTACCATCATTCCCTACCAGATTCTGTAACTCACAAGCCCCACCCCTCCCATGCCTACCCACCCTCCCAGACTGCATCTGCTCCCTGAGACAGAGCCCACCAGCGCAGATTAGACTAAAAGTTGCCCCCTGAGACAAAGATACACCTATTAGACCAAAAGCCCCGATTAGATCAAGAGTTCCCACTGGACCAAGAGAATCTATCAGACCAAGAGAGGCTCCCTCATACACACACACCTCTTGCACTGAGTGGGGAAAGAAATGGGAAGATGCCAGTGCAAAAATACAGTCAACAGCATAAAGACCAATATGGCTCTATTAGAACCCAGTCGTTCTACATCAGCAAGATCTGAACATCCCAACACAGAAGAAACAGAAGAATTTGACCTTAAAAATAACTTAAAGAAGATGACAGAGGCCTTTAAAGAGGAAATGAAAAATTCCCTTAAAGAAATAGAGGAAAAGACAAAAAAAAATTAGAAAGAACTCAGTAAATTCCTTAAAGAAAACCAAGAAAAAGTAATTAAACAACTGAAGGAAACAGTTCAAGATTTGAAAAGTGAAACAGAGACAACAAAGAAGACACAAACTGAGGGAATGCTGGAAATGGAAAATCCCAGTAAATGAATATGAACTACAGATGAAAGCAAAACCGATAGAATGCAAGAGATAGAAGAGAGAATCTCTGGCATTCAAGATACAATAGAGGAAATAGATTTGTCAGTCACAGAAAACACTAAAACCAACAAAGTCATAACACAAAATGCCCAGGAAATTTGGGATACCATGAAAAGACCAAACCTAAGAATAATAGGGATAGAAGAAGGAGAAGAATACCAACTCAAAGGCACAGAAAATATATTGAACAAAATCATAGAAGAAAACTTTCCCAACCTAAAGAAGGAAATGCCTATAAAGACACAAGAAGCTTACAGAACAGCAAGTAGGTTGGCTCCAAAAAAAGGAAAAAAGTCTCCTTACCACATAATAATTAAACCACTAAACATACGGAATAAAGAAAAAAATATTAAGAGCTGCAAAGAGAAAAGGCCAAGTAACATACAAAGGCAGACCCACAAGAATAACACCTGACTTCGTTATGCAGACACTAAGAGACCATGGATGCCAACCCAGACTATTATGCCCAGCAAAACTCTCAATCACCATAGATGGAGTAAACAAAATATTCTGTGATAAAACCGGATTTAAACATCTTTCCACAAATCCAGCCCTACAGAAATAGTAGAAGGAAAAATCCAACTTAAGGAAGTTCGAAACACCTATGAAAACACAGATATAATCACTGGCTATTAATATCCCTTAATATCAATGGTCTCAATTCACCTGTAAAAAGACACATGCTAACAGAATGGCTACAAAAACAAGATCCACCATTCTGCTGCATACAAGAAACACACCTCAACTTCAAAGACATATACAACCTCAGAGTAAAAAACAGGGAAAAGACTTTCCCATCAAATGGGCTTAAGAAGCAAGCTGGTGTAGCTATCCTAATATCTAATAAAATAGATTTCAAACTAAAATCAGTTGAAAGAGATCAGGAAGGATATTACATATTTATCACAGGGAAAATCAGTGAAGATGATGTCTCAATTCTGAATATTTGTGCCCCAAATACAAGGACACCCACATTTCTAAAAGAAACATTATTAAAGCTTAAATTGCACATCAAACCCCATACACTAGTAATGGGAGATTTCAACACCCCACTCTTACCAATGACAGTTCTGCCAGACAGAAACTTAACAAAGAAAAAAGGAACTAACAGACATTGTGACTCAAATGGACTTAATAGATATCAACAGAGCATTCTACCCTAACAAAAAAGAATATACTTTCTCCATGGGAGACCTTGACTTGCAGGAGGTCAGAATGGTGAGAGTAGGTGTGTGTGTGGGGGGGTAGGCTGCTGACAGGAAGAGGGAGGGGGAGGAATCTGTGGTTGGTATATAAAATGAATAGAAAATTTCTTAATAAAAATATCAACTGTGGCACCAGTGGTCAGGAATTTCATATTAGTTTAAATGTACATGAAAATAAATTAGTAACCATAAGTCCATTCAATTCCTGACTAAAAGATGCTGAATGTTTCAGCTTCTACCCTGCAGTGATAGCTTGATTATGTATCCTCTGGGAGGAAGGCTTCAGGTTTATATTAACACAATTGTTTTATTTAAAACATCACTTGGAGTATAAAATAATTTCCATCCTTCTAAACAAAATGTCATGCATTAACTAAGGAAAGTGTGTTTACTGTTACTTTGGGTGTTTGTATTTTTATGTCTACTGAGGTCTTGGATAAACAATAACTCTGTATAACTTGCCCTGAAAGCATATTCAATGTTGTTTATTCCAGAAAAAGTAAACATGGAAGCCATTGTATTAAAAAGGAGGATTCATGATTTCTTACCTCTATCCTATTTCTGATTACCTTCTTCTGATCTTGAAAGATAAGGCTGCTGGGAGAGGAAATGACAAAGAGATAATTAGGATATGTAACTGCAGGAAAGAGATAGCAAATTCTGTGGTTAGGCATGTCCAATTGTCAGTTAAAATTTTACTTGATTTGGAAAACACTTCCATGATGTTTGTTAAGTGTTGGGCACTGCTATAAGCATTTGGCTAGTGCCAATGAATATAATCTTTATAGTAACCATTCTGGTTAGTTTTATGTCAACTAGACACAAACTGGAGTTGTCTTTAAGGAGGCAATCTCAATTGAGATAATGCCTTCATAAAATCCAGCTATAGGACATTTAAATTGTTATTGATGTGCCAGGGCCCAACCTATTGCAATTGCTGCTGTTGCTGGACTGGTGGTCCTTAGTTCTACAAGAAAGTGAGCTGAGCAAACCATGATGAGTAAGATAGTAAGCAACACTCTTCCATGGCCTCTGCATCAGATCTTGCCTATAAGTGTTTGTCCTGTTTGAGTTTCTGTCCCGGCTTTCTTCAGTGATGGGCTATAATGTTGTAAATGCAAGCCAAATAAACCCCTTCTTCATCAACTTGCATTTTTGGTCATGGGGTTTCATTACAGCAATAGAAACCCCGACTAAGTTGAGTTGGTACCAGGAGTGGGTATTACTGTGACTGACTTGACCGTGTTTTTTTTGGAGAGGAATGAAGTTGGACTTTGGCACTTTGGACTAGAAAAGCCATTGAGTGTTGAGAGCTCAGTGAGCTGTTCCTTACGATCTTGGGAGATGAGAATGTTGAGAGCAGTGCAGATGATAGAGGTCTGGCTTGTGAAGTTTCAGAGGGGAGCAAAGACTCTACCAGGCCATTTGAGTTAAAAATCTATGGTTCTTGTTAGCTATGGCTGAAGAATTGACTGTGATTAACAGGATATCAGAACCACTGAAGTCAAACCTTTGCTTTGCTGGGATAACGGATGCTGATCAGCTGATGCTGAATAATAGCTATAATTAAGAAGAGACCGGTGTTGCTGAGGTGAAGTCTTCTGGGGAGTGTTTCTACACGGTCAGCACACAGAAGCTGTGGTCCATAAGTAGCCAAGGTTGTACCTCTTGTTGTTAGCCCTATCTTGGTACTTTAAGAGTCACTAATGTGGTACTGATTTTGAAGACATGTGGGGGTCGTGTAGAGCAGCTGAAACTTGGCAGGGCTAAGAGTTCTTAAAGAGAGCCCAGAAGAAACTATTAGTGAAAGTGCAGCCCTGTTGCAGCATAAGACTCCAGTGTTTTGGAGATGCCAGTGCCATGGGATGGCTATACAGAACAGCATCACATTTGGAGTGGGACCCACCTGAGTCTAGAAGATAATCTGTGTGTATGCTGCAGAGGCCAGAGCAACAGAAGTGATCCAGGCCCTTTGGAGGAGCCCAGAAAATCATAAGTGAATCCCAGATAATTGGATATTGAGTTATTTGCAAATTTGGAGTTCACTTTGCTCAGATTGTTACAGTGCCCTGGTTCTTGAAGTAAGAAAGTATTTAACTTATTTTTCATTTTACAGGAGCTCACAACTGAGTAACTGAATTTAATATAAGACTTTGGATTTTAAAAGAGAATGAATTTTAATATGTTTGAATTTGTAATGACTATAGGAATTTAATGTTTGTAAAATGTTTTATATTGTGATGTTGATATTAATGTGTGATCTTGGGGATGAACAAGAAAAGAAAGATTAAAGCTTGACAATAATGTGTTTTTGTGTCAAGTTGACAAAGGGTCAATTGTTCTGGTTATTGCTATGTCAACTTGATTCAAGCTAGAGTCATCTGAAAGGAGTGAACCTCAATTGAGAAAATGCCTCCAAATGATCCAGCTGTAAGGCTCTTTTTTTGTTGTTGTTGTTTGTTTGTTTTGAGACACACTTTCTCTTTGTAACCCTGGCTGTCTTGGAACTCATTTTGCAGACCAAGCTAGCCTCAAACTCACAGAGATCTACCTGCCTCTGCCTCCCAAGTGCTGGAATTAAAAGCATGTGTCACCACTGCCCAGCAGCACTCTCTTAATTATTTTCTGATGTAGGGAGTTCCAGCACATTGCAAGTGGGGCTATTTCTGAGTTGGTGTTCCACATTTCTATAAGAAAGCAGGTAGAGCAAACCATGAGAGCTAGCCAGTAATCAGTATTCTTCCATGCCATCTTCATCAGTTCCTGCCTCCAGGTTCCTGCCCTGTTTGAGTTCCCATCTTTGTTACCTTCAATGATGGACTACTATGTGTCATTGTAATCCAAAGCGGGGCTGGTATGTACTGTCCATAGTTTTCATTAAGATGCAAACAATTCTTTCTGATTGTGTGGTTCCCTAGAATTGTCTTTCCTGCAAAGATCTCCTTTCTTCCAGTACTACCACATCTGTGTTTGAGCTGGATCCCTCTACCTATTTTTAATCCCCAATCACATATATATTTAAAGACATACACTTAGCATTACTAAAGTTAATATTTATTATTTTATGTAACAATGCATTCATTCTAAATCATATCCTAATCATTTTTTTCATTTGTTTTCTATCTTTCCTATTAACTTGGCATCTATAGTAGGACATGAGAGTGTGCTTGACCTAGGATTAGCCTCTTCCCACCATCCAACTGGAGGCTAAAGCATGAGAGGGATTCCAGAGGTGCAACTATAGAAAGGTGAGTGAATGGTTGTTTCTTCAATTCTCTAAGATTTTCATCAGTAATATGTTTTGATAAATATGTCTTCATTATTGTGCAGGCTACAATAATGATAGCATTTCCAAGATGCAATAATGACTAAAAAATGAGAAATAAACCAATAGAAATTATAAAATAAAATGAAGATTGTGCATATAGACAAACAAAAGATGTTGATGAAATTGCTATCATTGTTGTTCCCATTAGTGTCTGTTCCCTTTGAGATGTCTGAATTTGGGGCTAAGTTTACAGGAAAAATGAGAAATAATACTTAGTTACAACAAAAATAAACCCCCAACTCACAAAAAGGCCATCATAAAAAGTCACATAACATGAAGTCTAAATGACATTCCTAAGCAACCAGTTATCCATGACAGGCAACTCTCAGAGCCGTGTGCTATGGAGGCTGACTCCTCTTCAGGGTGTCAGATGTCATTCCCAAGCACCTTAAACAAATACATGTCTCATGTAATTGCATTCAGGACACACAGTTTCCATGAACGGGCTCTGCTCAAAAATGCTTGAACAAGGACACCACCATAGATATGCTGACCTGGAAGGGGAAAGCTCACAAAGCCTTGATCTTAGACAGAGGACTATAGACAACTATGAAATACTGAGAGTATGAGGAAAGAACCACCAACTGGTTATCCAATATCACATGGTCAGGCCTAGAAATATACACATTCAAGTAACATTAAATGAAGCAGATTATAGTTTTGTTTTGTTTTTTTTCCATCACAGGCAATTTATTTTGTTCTATTCATTCACAGTTAATACAGAAAATACTTGGAAACATTTCCATATAATGTTTGACACAGAAATCATCAAATAGAAGTATACAATTATAGTTTTATATTTAGGAATATATATATATATACACACATATATATATACATATATATGTATGTATATATATATGTGTATATATATATATAAAACTGTTAATACAAATACATTATATACATATATACATATATATATCAACAATAAAATAATTAAAGTAAAAGATATCATGAATTTAGGAGAGAGGCTGGAGAGAGGAGAGGGAAGGGGAAATGATGTAATTATACAATCTTTTTTTTTTTTTTTTTTGGTTTTTCGAGACAGGGTTTCTCTGTGTAGCTTTGCGCCTTTCCTGGAGCTCACTTGGTAGCCCAGGCTGGCCTCGAACTCACAGAGATCCGCCTGCCTCTATACCATCATTTAAAAAATAAAAAAATATCATAAAAAATGATCACAGATGGATTCCACATGGAAAAGTCATGAAGATCTTTGGATTTTCTTGTGACTTCTTTTTCTACAATGTTAATTGATACCCAAATTAAAATTAAACTTTATGTATTTTTCTGGTAAGAGATTTTATGGGGAAAAGCCAGGTTTTTAATTTTTCCTTAGTGTGGAGAATTGTAAATTTATTCATTTGTATCTAATGGGATGGATATAGAAAGCTATAGAGGAAATTGAAATTCTTTTATAAAATGGGCCCGAGGAAACAATAAAAAGAAAATGTATGTGTTTTTAATTACTTGTGCATGGGATCCTATCTTACATAAAAGAAGCAGTCAGACCCCCAATCACCTGTTCAAGTTTGTGCCAATTACTTCCAAGTCAGCTGTCTTCCTTGCAGGTCCTGAACTTGCTACAGGATGTACCCCAGATGAACAAGGGCAGCTGTTGTTAAGGACAGGTGTGGCTTCTTGATTGTCATCAATGGTGTGACATAATTTTTCCAGAGGGAAGAAAGGAATCATTAAACGCTTGCTTCTTAAACACTGCTTTTTCCTGTATGTGTTTGAAATGAAAAGCATACCCTAGGAAATTTAATTGTGTTCTATCAAATCTAAACAATATTTGTTTTTCTTGTTGTAATTTTGTTGTTGTTGTTTTTGGGTTTTTGTTGTTGTTTTGGTTTTTTCTTTCTTTTTTCTTTTTTTAAATTTATTTATTAAATTTAATTTTACATATCAGCCACGGATTCCCTTGTTCTCCCCCCTCCCACCCCTCACCTTCCCCCCAGCCCACCCCCCAATCCCATCTACTCCAGGGCAAAGACTCCCCCGGGGATTGAGTTCAACCTGGTAGATTCAGTCCAGGCAGGTCCAGTCCCCTCCTCCCAGGCTGAGCCAAGTGTCCCTGTATAAGCCCCAGGTTCCAAACTGCCAGTTCATGCACTGAGGACAGGACCCAGTCCCACTGTCTGGATGCCTCCCAAGAAGATCAAGCTAATCAACTGTCTTATTTATCCGGAGGGCCTGATCCAGTTGGGGGCTCCTCAGCTATTGGTTCATAGTTCATGTGTTTCCGTTCGTTTGTATATTTGTCCCTGTGCTTTTTCCAACCTTGGTCTCAACAATTCTCGCTCATACAAACCCTCCTTTTTCTCACCAATTGGACTCCTGGAGCTCCGCCTGGGGCCTGACCATGGATCTCTGCATCCAGTTCCCTCAGTCATTGGATGGGGTTTCTAGCACGACAATTAGGATGTTTGGCCAGTGGCCTTTGAATACTTCAGAGATCTATTCAGAGGGCCTGATCCATTTGGGGACCCCTCACATCACCAGGGAGGCTACCTGGAAAAGAGGACCCCAAGAAAGACACGAGGATCACCCAATGACGGAGAAATGGCTGAGATCTACATGAACAACCTGGACATGAGTGGGAATAATGAAGGGCGAGGGTCGAGGGAAAGAGAGCCTGTGGGAGTGGGAGATCCCAGCTGGATCAAGAACAGAGAGGGAGAACAAGGAATAGGAGACCATGGTAAATGAAGACCACATGAGAAAAGGAAGAAACAAAGTGCTAGAGAGGCCCACAGAAATCCACAAAGATACCCCCAAAATAGACGGCTTGCAATGGTCGAGAACAACCAGAACTGACCTACTCTGGTGATGGGATGGCCAAACACCCTAATAGTCGTGCCAGAAACCCCATCCAAGGACTGAGGAATCTGGATGCAGAGATCCATGGCTAGGCCCGGGTGGAGCTCCAGGAGTCCAAATTGCAAGAAAGAGGAGGGTTTATATGAGCGAGAATTGTTGAAACCAAGGTTGGATAAAGCACAGGGACAAATAGCCAAACGAATGGAAACACATGAACTATGAAACAAAGTTTTGGTTTTTTTCTAGACAGGGTTTTCCTGTGTAACAGCTTTGACTGTCCAGGAATTTGTTCTATAGATCAGGCTGGTCTTGAAATCACAGAAATCTGCCTGCCTCTGCCTTCAGAGTGCGGGGATTAAAGGTGTGTGCCACCACCCCTCAGCTACAATACTTGTTCTTCAAGAAAAAAAAAAAGACTCATAGGGCAAAATGTCTATAAAAAGTCTACAAAAATACCATCGTGTATTTGTGTTTTTCTGTTGGTTATCTACTGATGAGCTTCCCTTATATGTGGTTCATTTACCCTGTGAGACCCCATTGCAGAACACCAGTTTTTATTGTGCAACCAGTTATCAATTGGAGATAGCTTAGTGGATAAGGATGAAAGCTGGTGTCCAATTTCCCCTCTCAGTGATGGGGCCCCCACCTGGATCGAAACTTTACAGGTCTTACTCTGTTTGGGCATTTTTTTCGAATCGTACTGGCCTTTTGTTTGTATATTATGGCTTCTGATTTTGTATATTTATGTTTTTGTATATGTCTCTGTGTATATTTCTTCTGTTCTTTTCTTTTTTAAAAAATTCCAGATTAGTGGTGGCACATGCCTTTAATCCCAGCACTCGGGAGGCAGAGGCAGGCGGATCTCTGTAAGTTCGAGGCCAGCCTGGTCTCCAAAGCGAGTTCCAGGAAAGGCACAAAGCTACACAGAGAAACCCTGTCTCGAAAAACCAAAAAAAAAAAAAAAAAAAATTCCAGATTGATTGTTTCTTATCTTCTCTTTGCCATTTTGTTTTCTAAGGAAAGAGAGAATGAAAGCATTGAGTTGGTTGGGTAAAGAGGTTGGGAATATCGGGAGGAGTTGCAGGACAGAAAATCATGATCAGAATATATTACATAAAAATTTATTTTCAGTAAAAAGACATGTAGGGGCTGGGAAGCTGGCTCAGTTGATGAAATGTTTATCACACAAGCATGAGAACCTGACTTTGGATTCCCACCATACATGTAACAAAAAGCCCCCTCTTTGGTGTGAATCTGTAATCCCAGAACTGGGGACATGGGGATAAGCAGATTCCTGGAGCTCACTGATCTATAACCCCAATTGAATAAGGATCTTCACATTCAGTGAGAGATTCTGTTTCAGAAAATAAGGTACATAGTGATTGAAGAAGACAAACATTGACCTGTGGCCTCTACACACATTATGCACAAATGTTCACTCATATACATATACATGAGCATACCCACAGGAGCAATTAGTTACACATATCACATACACATCACACATACATGCATGTATGCACATGGAAACAATTTGGATCACTGCAGTTCCAGAAGGTGATGACCTCAGTGATGGGATTATACAAGGTACAGGCATTCTCTGACCATGCCCTTGTGAAACAGGGCATCATGAACAACTCTAAGTTCCCGCTGGGTCAGCCTCCAGGCTATAGGTCAGAGATCATGACACAGTGAGCTATTTCCACAAGGATGTAAAACACTGATGCCTCACAACTTGATGGCTCAGAATGCTCTCAAGTCCAACATTGAATCCAATGGCAATGTACATGATCATAGGAGTTAGCAACCTATAATTCACTGGCCAAATCCAAGTTACATCCACATTTTCTGTGCTGACAATTTCCAAACACTCTTAAATTTTTTTACACTTAAAATAAAAATATTGATATTGAAACTTACATGCAAGTAAAATGGTGATGGCTATAGATAAAATTTTATTGCAATGATTAAATATGATATGCAGTTTTCTTTGTGTTTCCTCAATAAAGCAGTTTTGACAAAACTGTATATTCTGCACAGCCCTACAACATCTGTTCCCTATTCCTTTAAAGAACTGGAGTGCAGTTGTTGATGATTCTCTGGCAAGCTGTGCTAACAAGTGATTACTAGGACAGTAAGACACTTAAGCCTCAGTTGCCCCATCTGTTAGGAGACATTGATACTAGATTCTAGATTGTTGGGCAAAATATTTGCACAATAAGTATGTGTGGAACAAATGAATGAATGAAAAATAAATAGTTGCCTATGTGGATGGGAGATCCTATGGAATTTGTAGCTTCACTTTACAATATGAGAGTAATAATAGAATACAACAAAAGACATTTCCTATTGCTACCTCTACCCTGACATGCTCCCCCTGGGAGAAGAGTCCAAAAATGCCACTACTGATCTTAATAAAAAAGCAAACCAGCACAAAATAATGATATGCAACAGCCATTCTTTCACTGAAATAGCACACATGGAGTCAAGGAATCAGCTCTTCACATTTCTTACCATGAACGCTTGATCTAGACTTCATGCTTTTCTTTAACAATGTAACATTGACAAACCCATTGAGTATTGAAAAGACTTGCTGGCATATGCAAGCTGGGTAAGTACCCTGAGGAGGGGTATTGATTCAAACAGGAGGCATAACATGAAGATATCAGCACATACTTCAGGCCAAGTTTTTTCTGAATATTTATCCACAAATACCTTTAAAAATGAAGGGGAAGCCAGGCGGTGGTGACGCACGCCTTTAATCCCAGCACTCGGGAGGCAGAGCCAGGCGGATCTCTGTGAGTTCGAGGCCAGCCTGGGCTACCAAGTGAGTTCCAGGAAAGGCACAAAGCTACACAGAGAAACCCTGTCTCGAAAAACCAAAAAAAAAAAAAAATGAAGGGGAAAATATAATGTGAGAACAAAGGTTGACACTTTTGAAATCAGGGACTAAATTAAACCTTAGTCTTGTCCCTGTCACCACTACAAATAGAAAACAAATCCAGGAACTCTAATGTTTTTGAATGTTAAATTACATGCATGTCAAATTTTATAACTGATTATAACTCATTTCAAGACAGCACAAGGATTTCTGCACAACTAAATAGTTGGTGCTCGATATTGCAAATAACAAGCAGAAATATGAAAAGAATGGCAGACTTTCAGACAGGGTAGTGGAGAAAACTTGATTATGCCTGCCAAGCTGTGTAGCTAAATCAGCTTTATTTTAGAGACATATTTGAAATAAAGACAACACATGAACGTGCTAGAAATATGTCTCCTTGTATAATTCAGTATAATAAAATGTAATACAGGAGACTGTGATCTTCTCTACATGAGGATGTCCAGAATTGTCTTTGTTACTGGAAGAGCTTAGACTGTCACCGCAGAGTAAAAGTTCGGTGTCCCACATTACAGTTCTTTGTGAATTTAAGTGTACATTCTGCAAAGATTTGAACAACTCTCTTCTCTGAGACATTTTTATTTTCCTATTCTTAATGTTTTATCAATGAGTATGGTCTTATAATTTCATCTTCTAGGAGCTTCAGTGCTCTTAGATTCTTGTTTCAACTTATTACTTTTGTTTCCTCTCTTTCTTCTTCTCCCTCTTCTTTTTATCATTCCTTCTTTTATTTTTCTCTCATGCTCATCTTATATATTTCTCATGATCTACGAAGTGGTTTGATTGACTCTTTCCCATTTCGACTGTTCAAACTCAGATAAAATTTAAATCTCTTGTTTTCCAGAGAGATCCTGAAAATGGCTGGTCTTTTAGTCTGAAAAACTATTCTCCAAGCCTTCCTCAAGCTCATCAATGGTATTTATTCTATGTATGCACATAACATGTGCAGCACAACCACATGGGCAATAATCACTCTGATTCAGATATGATTGGTTGCCCCAAAGTTTTGCCACATTTTGGCCTGGCAAGCCACCTAAAACATTAGCTTCTGTACCAGGCCATTTAAAAGGCCTCTTCTCACAGTCATTTCTGTAGCTCTGCTAGCCATCTCAGCTGACCCAATAACTTCTCTCCGTTAATTTCCATGATAACACTTCTGGGAATCAATTCCAATTCTTTTATCATTTTATTTATTGCATACTGGACATATCTGTTCTCTTCTAAGCCAATGTGTCTTGGTTATTTTAGCTTACTCTGCCCTGGACTAAACAATCAAGCTGGACATTTATAATATCTTACACTTGCACTGGTTCATAAGACTCTTCATAAATCACTCTCAAACAAATGATAGTTTAAATATATAAACTAGTGAAGACTTTTTAAAAAAAAACCCAAATTGTTCTTTCCCCATATCCGGGTCTCGAACATCTTTAAACAGAACAAAATCTAACCTTCGAATAACAGTGTAACCACCCAGTCATTATCTGACATATTTTTGGTTTTTTTCAATACTCTTAAGATTCAATTGTATCAGTGAAGCACAAGTTATCTGTTAACATCACTTCTTACTTTTAAAACACACACACACACACACACACACACGCGCACACACACACACACATAGCGCGCACGTGTGTGTGTGTGTGTGCGCGCGTATGCGTGTGTGCGTATGCATGTGTGTGTGTGTGTGTGTGTGTGTGTAATTTTATCCATGTTGGTACTTGGAAACATATAAGTGGGGTTATGGGTTGAGAACAGGAGAGCATTTCTTTTCAGTTTGCAATTCTAACCAAAGTCTGGGTGCTAACTACTTAATGACGAGTAAGACCAAAGCTAATTGCCACACCCTTAAGTACATCCTGTCTGTCTCTGATCCCATTGCAGCAATGATGTCACTTTTCATCTTCCTCCTGAAGGTTCTTCCTTCTCTCTGATGACTTGTATGACCAATCACTCAGTCAAGCACAGGCACAAGTCAAAAATGCAGTTAATACTTTGGTAAATGCTCAAGAGTTTCTACATCTTTCATGGGACAGGTCTAAATCCCTGGATAGCTATTTCAGAGAGGGTTGGCAGAAGAAATGAACTGGTTATACAGATGACTTTAAGGTGTGGTGTTAGATTTATACTTTTCCTCCCCACTTGCCCTGATTCTGCAATTACCATCTCATTACCATTCCATTTTTGAAGTTACTGTCCCAAAGATTAACCAAAATATCACCTTAGTCTCTACATTTGGGGAAAGCCAATTTTCAACCTATGTAGACTTTGTTTAAATGTGTAACCCACCCCATCTTAATGAGAATTCCTTATATGGTTCTGTTATTGCTTTATAGTGTTTTCAGTATCTTTAAACCAAAAACACCAGAAATAAATATAAGTTGATAAAATTAAGGGCATTAAAAACTATGCTTTTAAAAATTGGGAGTTCTTGCTTATGTGATATTGTTACTTTTGAATAGGTCTACCTTTTAAACCATGCCTGGGATTTAATGTTTCTCTCTTTCTAACCTGACAAATAGAACAATTTAAGAATTTAATAAACAAATTAAAATATGACATCAGACCCCAAGAGGACGTAAGTTTCTATCCAGGACCCAGTAATAACCACATTTACCAATGAATAAATTTTATTCACAGCTCTGGTTATATTTTCATTTTTTATAAGTTGGTGAGCAAAACGCACATCTTATGAGTTAATGTTAAACATTTACTTTCAAGAGACCCTCTCTATACTAAGCTTCCATATTTCAGTTGAAAAAAAAAGGCAACACATAATAGATTAACATTGGAAAATCTCCCAAACTTAGTAATGGAGAAAATCAATTGTAGACTCAATATTACACCATGAACTGTTTCTACTTAACAGAAACTCACAAAATTAGTCTTGAAAGTGCTTAGTTGTATATATATGCATACATTCATATATATGCATTCATGCATGTGTGTAATAACGAATAATCATATAGCACATGTGTGTGAGAATGCATAATTATCTAAATGTTCTACAAGACTTTTAAGCAGAACATTGGTTGAGAGCATGCCACTTTATGAGCTTGCTTTATACTTCCACAGCTTTTGTATCTGTGGTGAAAAAAGTATGTATGCATCCATGTGCTCCTTTTGTACTAGTTGATCATCTGGTAATATCCCCATGCTAATTATTTTAAATATGGAATTTGTCTGGCACAAAATTTCCCATCCCTTTTTAAGAAATAACTTCGAGATATTTTCTATGACATAATATAGTGCCTGAGCTATGACAACTGCTCACTGACTCTTAGTTAACTAAGTTAATGAGTAACTTAAAAAATACATTACTGAATACAGATACTAACTAATCTATATAAACTGGGCTTATGACCCACACAGCCTTCTAACAACCTGAAATCCAATACACAAAAACTCTAACACATGGCTAGGATGGGGTTTCTGGACACTCACTTTTATTTTCTTCTCCAACACACCTTCCCTAGGGTTATTACTCTCACTGGAAATTTTTGTATTTTGGTCTCTATTGACTCCAATTGGAGCCTGTTTTTTACAAGCATGGTGAAGAAAATGTAGACGATATCATTTTTTCATCAATACTCTCAGTGACAGTATCTGTAGAAAGAGCTTCACTTTGTGTTTTAGTTTTTAGGTTTTTTTTTTAATTCTTCCCATCAATGGCATCATTGGAGATTATGATTAGAAGGCTCTGCTGAGATATGTGGCCACCCATGTTTGGTTGGGTAAATCTTGGCTTTATGTGTCAAATTCCTGGCTCTCTGATAGTTAAGTCACTTATGATCTTTATGCATTATTACTCTTCTTCTCATTGTACCTATTGTCCACTCTACTGGGAAGAGAAATGTGAACATACTGGTCTTATCAAGGCCATTTGTACTGTTGGGAGATGGTTGGGAAAATCTGGACTCAAATGACTATTCAGCATAAAACTCAGAGTTGCTCAATAACCAAAGATAGAGACAGAATTTGAGCACAGGCCAGTTTTCTCAACTCCAACAAATACTAAATTGTATTTAAGCACTTCAATATTTTTCAAATTCAATAAGGTTTGAAGTATTCAGTAGGACTGCGATTAAGACTCTGTTCTGAATCTTTACAGTCTAATTCATAGTCTAGGAATGGTGATGCTTTGGTGGCTGATGCTGCAACATGTCCAGAAGTTTTTAAAACACCAGCTGCAGAACAAGAAGTACAACTATGCTATCTTATGCTTTGCTGTCTATTCTTAAAGATAACTGACATTTGAGAAGTTGTAATAATCACCTGTAGTGACACATCTGTCGAGGCAGCTAGGATTTGAATTTAATCAACATAACTATTCTGTCCCTTCAGTCACATTGATTAAGTCTCAACCTCATTTGTATTAAGGTGCTAGAAATAATTTGTTTGCTCACCACTGTTTCTTTTTAACTACACTTTACCAAGAAACACTAATTTCTATTTGATCAAATAAATATCCATTTGAGGACCAGGATTATTTTAAGCATTTTTAAGAATTATCTAGTTGGACATAGATAGCCTCATGAATCAGAACTGGGTCTGGATTAGTAAAAGAACTAATGGGAGCTGCATTTATAGTCAAAGGAATCTTTATTCTGGACCTTAAATAAGGAATACTCATTCTTGGTAGCTAAATAATAAGGAAACTATCATTTGAGTATCTATTCACCTCCTGACAAGTATATTCCACATATTGCCTACTGCTCATTTGGCATCTGCAGTATGAAGGCTGTAGAAGGATGACTCATCCAAGGACACATAGCTAGTCTATTTCACAGTAGGTGCTTACATCTAAGTGTATCTACCCCCAAATCTCATCTTTCACAATGAAAAACAAGAATTTACAACTAAGAGCTCCAGTGTTCAGTCCTGAAAGGTAGAATTCAGTGGTAGTAGCACATTATCCCAATTTCCTGGCCACATGATTTCTTCCTTGGTTTGTGATCAGAAAGTCCAAGAGAGCACAGTTTGTGCTAGAAGAAATCCATTCTTTGACCAGTAGTTCATAAATACTATCTAGGGGTTGTGTTCCTGGAGGATCTTAGGGAGAACACATTTGTCCCATCAAGAAACCAGCAACAACATGGAAACAGCAACATGGCACTTCTGGTGGCTCAAATAAGAAATGTCCTCCATTGGCTCATTCAAGAAACGCTTAGTTCTCAGCTGTTGGCATTGTCTGGGGACATTATACCATCTTTAGGACAGAGAGCTCTGCTGGAGGAAGTATATTCCTGGGGGTGGTATTTGAGGACTTATATCCCTGCCTTAATTCATGTTCTGTCCTTCTTTTCTTTCCTCCTTCCTATCCCTCTCTCCATCTCCCTCCTACCTCTCCCCATCCCTCACCCCTTTCTCTCCCTCTCTTTTTCCTGTGTCTCCTCCTCTCCATCTCTCTTAGTCTTTCCTCCCTCTTCCTCTCCTTTTCCCAGCCACTTCCTCCATCTACCCCAAACATAACTCATGCATGTAAGAAGTTGCCTATCTGCTTAGAAATGCAAACAATGCACTGACACTGTTGTAACAATGAGGATTATGTTCACTATATTCTATTAATATTTCCATAATGGATTGTAGTTTCAGCACTTTGTTTAGATCCACAAGCCATGACTGAAATAGTAAAGAAGCTAAATGAATCTCAGCAGAAAGAATAAATATAATGCTTTCTTTGTGTGTGTGTGTGTGTGTGTGTGTGTGTGTGTGTTGTTGTTGTTGTTGTTGTTGTTGTTTCATTTGGTCTTTTTGAGACAATGTCTACTTCTGTGGGGCAGGCTGGCAGGGAGCTCACCTTGCAACTGAAAATGGCATCGAACTAGAGTCAGTCTTCCTGATTCAGCCTCCCAAGTTCTGGGATTTCCAGGCATGAGCAACCATATGGTCTTTCTTCTTTTGAGTAAATGGTAGTCTTCAACAGAAGTTGTCATCCATAAACACAACTTCCACCCCAGAGGAATGAAATCACTCTGATTTTACACTAATTGAAAGTGGTACAATACAGGAGATGGTGTTCCACTGCATTTAATAATGTGACTAACATACTATTTAACTACATTAACTGTGCTAATACAATAAAATGGAATTGCCAAATACTATTGACTCAAATCAGGGATCTCTGGTAGAGTTTATCTTTGCTAATACTGGCAATCAAGTGTATCTTGCAATAAAGTCTACAAGTATTGAAGTAGTTCTCAGAAGTTGGGTAAGGATTGGATGCTGGGACATACTTCTCTCTTTCATCCTTCCTCCATTAAATGCAAACAGTAAAGTCAAGTAGCCCAGGGTCTCTGGTGAGTCATATCTCCTACTATGAATACCATTTAATTTATGAAACACATCCATTTTGTGCATGGCATTTTCCAGGAATCCAAACTTCATAAATGCATAGATTGTGTGTTAATTAACTATAAACAATATGTAATCAGAGATATCCCATTAAGAACATTCCATAGATATAGACTTTCCCTAGAACATGTTATTAGTCCATTTATCTGAAGGTCTAGCTATCACACTGATGAGGCAATTAGATAGGGTAATTTGCCTTCTTTCTTTCACCAGAGTATGTTCCCATTAAACAATGAATGGATTGTAGATGAGTTGACTTAACTTTTCCTTGCATACCAAATAAAAACAAATGGAAATTATCTAACAAATAGAAAATATATACACAAGTGCTTTGAATATAAAATAGTTCTTTGCAGTTGGAAAAATATGGAATCAGACATCAGAAATGGTAGTTTTCTCTTTGTAAATTGAGTTCATTATAGTTCATTTATCACAACTCCCCAAATTCTGCCTTTTCGTAGTGTTTTCCCATGCTTAGTCTTATCTTGGCCAGCTGGTTTGTTTTATGGTTAGAACATATACTTCATACTGAGCCATGAAGATCCACAATGTTGTTTACTTTTTCATCAACTCTTGGCATGTAAAGAAACTTTAGCCATCTTTCTAGAAGATAATAGAACAAATGAAGATTAAGTAGTTCATATTTGCTGAGGCTATTCTAAATTATCTGTCCATATCAAGAAGAAGACTGGCTTGTTTTGGAAGGGATTGACTGCCCCATGCTCATTTTCAAGCTTCTGGTGGTTTCCTTAATCCTTACTTTTCCTTAGGTCATAGATGCATCTCTCTAATATCTGCCTATTTTGTCACATAGTTGTGTGTGACAGCTTACTGTGACTGTATGTTTCATTATGACCTTCATATTCCTGGGAAGATACCTGTTTTTTATCAAGAGTTTTAACAAATTCTAATTCCAGAATGATTTCATCTCAAGATCTCCAAATACATTTGTAAAGAATATGTATTTCCAAACAGGCTCTCATTCCAAATAAGTCCTAGACATGAATTTTGTGATATAATATCTGGGCAAACAACTGATTAAACAAATGTTCCTTTGATATAATGTTAAAACCAGCTTTCTACTATCTTCTAATGTCTAGACATCAGACATGAGCACATGCATAGGTCTCCATCATCCTACAAGCACCACAACTTAATCTCTTTGGTGAGACAATTAAGCTCCAAGAAGGTGATGATTATGAGGGCCTAGCTTCTCCAATTACTTTTAAAATGAGGCTCTTAACCTTAATTCACAAGCACCTGGGCCAAAAGCAGATAACCCTTACAACCTGGTATGAGGGAGGCAGCCTTCGAGCAGCAATTCAGCTGAAAGCCATTGGGATGAGGACTCAGAAGCCTCCAGTCTGAGGAGACAAGACCAGCTGAGGATCAGGTGAGGTGAGATAGCTGTGGCTTGTCCTGTCTCTCTGATCTACCAGCATGGACCCCAATAACTCGGCTCGGGTTTGATTTTATTAATAAGAACTTTTAAGATTCCTGCTACATCTGGCGCCCAACGTTCGTGTTACGAATTCATGAAAAAGCTATTTGCCTGTGGCCTTGTGAGCCCCAGCTCAGGCCCGAGCTACACTCAGCCGGTTGTGGTGGCGCACGCCGGTAGGATTTGCTGAAGGAGACAGAGGCAGGAGGATCCCGAGTTTGAGGCCAGCCTAGGAGGCTTGGGAGAAGCTTTGGCCCGGATTGAACCACAAACAGTGGTGGGACCATGGAAGCAGTGGCTACTGCTCCACGTTGCCAGCTCCTTCTCATCATGTTGGTGACTGTGGTGATGCTGCTACCTGGAACAAAGGGTTTACTGCTGCTGGTTCAGAGAAGAATTGCCAGGACCATCGTGTTACAAGAAAGCATCGGCAAAGGTCAGTTTGGAAAAGCTTGGCAAGACAAATGGTGGGGAAAAATTGCTGTGAAGATTTTCTGTTCTAGGGAAGAATGTTTATGGTTCCGAGAGACAGACATTCATCAGACTATGATTGCTCCAAACCACAGAGGAGGCAAAAAAAAAAAAAAAAAAAAAAAAAAAAAGTCTGCAGGAAACCATGACCATGCCTAACAGTGACTTTGACTTTGAAATCTTCAAAAAGATGACAGGATTCTACAACGATGATTCCACATGGACTATGATAAAGCCATTAAGCCGATTAACACCATGGAAAAATCGACTTTGGACTACAAACTGGTCAGGACAATTTCGAGAGGACTAGTTGAGATGATCCAGCCTGACGACTACTCAAACAAGGACTTGAAACTAGCCCTGAACTTTCCTATTATGCAGAGACTGGACAAACGATACAGGACTTGATGATTAACCCCAAAATTTTCTTTTCAAGATTCCCTAAAAATATCTTCACCCCTAGAAAGCAAAAAGAAAAAGAGAATATAGATATGAGATAGATCATTGAATCTACTCTGAGAAAAAAGGTAAAGAAATAATAGGATAAATAGGTAGATCATTGAATCTACACTGAAGAAAAAGGGGAAGATATAAAAATGACAAAAGGTAGACTACTGAATGTATTATGAAAAGAAAAAAGAGAGAATATGGATATGATAAGAAAAAAAGGGAGATTATGGAATCTACTTTTAAAAAGGAACTACTTGTTTTAAATAAGATAAGTAATGAAAATTTTTTGGTCTGAGTTTATCATGTTACTGGACTGGACATTGTTAATATATATAATGAAGTTTTTTGTCTGGATCTGTCAAACGTTAATGGACTAGACATTGTTAATGTAATCTTGACTGTATATTGCATATACTTATTGAAGATAGTTTTTCTTGTATTAGTTATAAGCTTTTTTAATTTTAGACAAAAAGAGAGGAGATGTGGTGGTATTGTGTTCACCAAAATATTGTGTACCTTAATAAATTTATCTGGGGTCAGAGAACAGACAGCCACTAGATACAAAGGCTAGAAAATGGTGGCACTCACACCTTTAATCCTAGCATTCCAGAGATAGAAATCCCTCTGGATCTCTGTGAGTTCAAGGCCACATTGGAAACAGCCAAGCATGGTGACACGCCTTTAATCCCAGAAAGCCAGCCTTTAATCCCAGGGAGTGGTGGTAGAAAGCAGAAAGGTATATAAGGCGTGAGGGCCAGAAACTAGAAGGTTTTGGCTGGTTAAGCATTGGGCTGGTTAAGCATGTGGCTGGGTTAAGCATTCAGGCTTTTGAGCAGCAATTCAGCTGAAAGCCATTGGGATGAGGACTCAGAAGCCTCCAGTCTGAGGAGACAAGACCAGCTGAGGATCAGGTGAGGTGAGATAGCTGTGGCTTGTCCTGTCTCTCTGATCTACCAGCATGGACCCCAATAACTCGGCTCTGGTTTGATTTTATTAATAAGAACTTTTAAGATTCCTGCTACAGTGAGACAATTAAGCTCCAAGAAGGTGATGATTATGAGGGCCTAGCTTCTCCAATTACTTTTAAAATGAGGCTCTTAACCTTAATTCACAAGCACCTGGGCCAAAAGCAGATAACCCTTACAACCTGGTATGAGGGAGGCAGCCTCAGAGAAAGTGACAGACATTGACCCAGTCTTGCCTTCAAGGTTCATGAGAAAACTGAAATGTTGATGTTATTTTTGTCCAGTATAGGCTGACTGGCATCAGAAAAAAATGAGAGAATGTTCTTTACATATAGTGAAGAAATAGGTTCATATCTGGATATATAAAAAACAAAACAAAACAAAAAGACGTGAGAGTACAGTTACCTGAAATGATGAGAAGATTGTTGAAGAAAAATAAAAACCCAGAAAAACACTCACATTGAAGGTTTAATATAGGAAGGATAAGTATATGAAATGAAAAGACTGCCATTGTAATCTGTTCATCAAACTTTTATAAGAATACTTCAGTACCAAAAAGGATTGCCATTATAATAATCACCATTACAGATAACAAGGTCTTATTAAACCAAACAATGCTTTTAGAATAAAAGAATATACATTCACTGAGAGTTTAGAATGAAACATGTTTTCTTTGCTTGGTATAATACATGCAGTTATTAAACACAGAAAATAGGTGTTATCATCCAGGTGTGTCTGCTGACTCAGGAGTTTTCATACTCACTATGGAAAATGTCGACCTCAATTTTGAGTTTAGAATTCATATGTACAAAGATACTATTTGAACTTCTTTGGGTTTCTGTTAGCACTGCTTTGCAAAAATAATTACTATGAGCCCAAATAAACACCAGGATATTAATGAATTATTGAAGAGTATTCTGGAAAATACTACTCTAATACATGCTGGAGCAAATATTTTATTTGTTTAAATAGACTGAGTTATGTAACATCAATATTTTAATGTCAGCGTAACCCCAAGTAATCCCACTTGGATCAAGGAGCATTTGCCATGTAAATATCACCTTTTCTGAATATGGCATACACCAGATTCTTTGGTGTCTGTATTATTTAGGGTAAGTGTATGGCTATTGTAAATAGATCCCCTAATAGCAATGATATAAACAACATAATTTGTTTCTTTCCCAGAAAATCATCCTTTTATGTCTTTGTGGCTTATGTGGCCGTTCTGTGATGAAAAGAAAGGTGTCTTATTGCACCTAATTATGTAGTAGTCACTAGGCATAGGAATATCCTCAAGATTCAAAGCAACTCACTGATATTTCAAAGCAACATGATGCAAATCATGAAAAATGATCATGCTTTCATTTTACTTTTATTTTGGAAATTATAATATAATTATATCATTTCTCCCTTTCATTTCCTTTTTCCAACCCCTCTCCCGCGCCCCACTTCCCTCCCTCTTTTTCCTCTCCCTCTCTCAAATTCACAATCTCCTTTTCTTTAATTGTGTTTACGTACACACAAACACACATACGTATGTATGTGTATTCCCAAATATATAAATACAACCTTCTCAATCTATACAATGATGACTGTGTGTATGTAATCTCAGGACTGACCACCACTCAGAATTAGACAACCAGTTTGAGGACTGTTCTCTGAAGAAGACTATTTCTTCTGTTCTCAGCATTTTCCTATTGCCCATGGTATTTTGTCTAGGGCTAAGGTTCCACAGGTTTTTCCCCTTCTGTGTCAACATGTCAGTTGGTGTTGTACTTGCTCAGGTCTTATTTAGGCAGCCACGTTGAGTAGCCCTCCTGGGTGTAGCCTCTTGGAAATCTCTGCAAGACTCACTCTCACAGCAAACTCTCTGTTCCTCTGGTCCTTACAATCTTTCTGCCCTCTGTTCCACTGTGATCCCTGCGCCTTACATGCAGAAATTGTGTTGTAGATATATCTGTAATGACCGGCTACGGTGTGATCTCTTGGTCTCTGCATTTTAATCATTTGTGGTTTTCTGTAATAGCCTCTGTACAAAGAGAATTTTCTTTAATGCGGGGTGATATCTTCATTTATCTGTGGGTGCAAGGAGAAAAATTTAGAGTGTAGGTAGAGATCATGCTGGTTTAGGAAAGCAGAGGCTGTAGATTCTCCTCTAAGATTCATGACTTTACTAGTCCCAGGCAGTTTGTTAAATTTTAAGCACTTCTTGTGTGCATGCCATAAGTCCAATTAGAGAGATGTTTGTTACTGCCAAAGTATGTGTGCAATAGGGTTATCTTGCCATGTTGGTTGTTGATGTGTTTCATAGGTGTCATAGCTGGGTAGGACTGTTGGTTACTTTCCTTGCATGGAAGTCTTCATAGAGCCTTCTGGTACTATGAAAGCTCGTTCTCAGGAAAGAAGCTTTCAGATCAGAACCAGCTTAGGTCCTCTGGGTTCTGTAGCCAAAGCACATGGTGTTTTCAGCTATTACTTTCCACCTCTGAGAGGCAACCAAGGCATGTTCTCCTTTGAAAAAAATGTGGCTTCATTCTGTTTTTTTTTTTTTTTTTTTTTTTTTTTTTTTTTTTTGCATGTAAGAGATGGCTGGCACCTACCAGCCATAAGGAAGCTTGTCAGGTACACGGTTGCCTGAGCACCCAAGGAGTCAATCAATATGAGAAGGGGGGAGACTGGGGGAAATTGGAAGACCAGAAACCACAACAATTAGAATCTGAAGGGACCAGGTCACCATAAAGAAAATTCCACAACCAAAACTGTCAATTTAGATCTAATTGGACTTAGTGGTTTGTCACATGGAAAGAGGACATGAAATGGGGAGAGGAATGTGTTGGTGAATGTGGAGGGGTTGGAGAGAACAAATGGTAAATTTGTTTATATTTTATTGTTATATGTGTATGAAATTATCAAAGAATAAAAAGATCATTTTAATGAAAAAAGGCAGCTAGCATTTTCAACATGAAATAAAAGTGTTTTAAGGTAGATGAACTATTAAATAATATGCATGTAAGAGAATTTATATAATGCTGGTACTAATAAAATTTAAGTACATGCATTTACTGTTGAACAAGTACATAAGAAACTGGTGAAAAGAAAATGAAACATTAAACAATCACAAATGTATGGACATATATGGTTAAACACCCTAGTTAAAATGCAAGTTTAAAGAATAAAATATTGCTGAGCTCTCATTATATTAAAAATTAAATAAATGTTTTATATTCATTCTTGCAAATGTCTGGGGAAAATATACGCAGTTACTATTGAGAAAAGAGATACTGTTTGTAAGTTTTGAAAACCAATCTGGTAAAAGTAGGAATTGTACAGTTTGTACAATTTTTTGTTCTTTTTGTCCTTTTTATTCCATACCTAGGAATCTATTGCATATAAACAAGAATCAGTTGAGAAACCCATGTGTGCTATGGTATTCAACACAGTTTTATTTGTAACAGTGGACCCTGAAAAACAAGTAGTTGATGCTCTTTGGTGAATAGTGAATAAGTCATCCAGCACCTATGCTTAAAATGCTATATTGATGATAAAGATGCAGCTTTAGCCTTTGAAGGACTTCAATGAGGAATCTGTTCAGCAAGTCTGATGCAGTACACATATGCATGTAACATATATTCTGTAAATGTATTTCCTTGATTCCTTCAGAAATAGATGTTCAAGTCCAAATCTTGAAATATATGAATGTGTCATTGTTTGGAATTGGGTCATTGCAAATAAAATAAAGTTAAGATGAAGTTATCTGAATTAGAGACCTGGTGTGGCAGGCACCTTACACCAGGAGTGCAAGAGCCACACAGCAGAAAACACTAAGGTAGAGCAGTGGCAGAAGTTGGAGGGAGCTGTCTGCAACTGAAGGACACCAGCAATTCCCAGCAATCCCAGAAGCTGAGATAAAAGCTTCAAACAAACAAATCTGGATTAGAGTTTCATGCTTCCAGAACATGAGGAACATATGTGTTTTGTTTTAAGCCCTATCCTGAGAAAGCCAATATAGCATTCGTGGTTTTCTACATAAACAACAGAAAGCATGCAAGGAAAGAACAAATGGAGACTATAGCAAAATTGTGAGATTCAACCAGAATTTAGAAAATAATAAAAAAAAAAGCAAGCTTACATGAGCATGTATAATTATTTAAAAATAAGTAACTTAAACACAAACAAGTATATGAATTTTACTTTTAAACATTGATGCTTACCTATAATGCCAACATGTTCACCTGAATTTATCTTTTCTTTTGCTTTGTTTCCAGTGCGAGGAACGAAAACTAGAACCATATGCTTAAGAAGAAAAATTTCTACTATTGAGCTACATTCCCAGCCCCTAGCATGGCTTTCATTATACGCTAAAGTGTTTCACTAGAGTGGATTCTGAATTTAAATAAATACAAATGGATAAGAACAAAAATTATTTCAAAAGTTTAACTTAAGGATTTCAATGTTCAAAACATTTATATAAATACAACAACATCCTCATTCAAATATTGGGCTATAACACTTCATGTAGGAAGGTGTGTATAAATCTTGTTACAAATATAAAATAATTAAGGAATAAACTTGACTACATAGAGTAGTAATAAAACCTTTTAACAGTTACTAAGTACACTACTATATACATTACAGATTAGGACATTAAAATATTTTCCAGATTTTCAAACAATTGTCATATTTCCCCTCTGATTTAGTGGAGTGAGTATTCATTACACGTTGTTACTGCTTAGTAACTGAGCCAACAAATTCTGAAAGAATAGTTTTACTGTTCATAGGGAATGTTTGTAGGGAGGACAGTTATGGTCATGACTAGCCATTTGCCAATAATACACTTTGTAACAACTTAGAATGCAAAGAAACACCACTAAACCATACAGATGGATGCAGTAGAGAGCTAGACCAATTAGCATTTTGATAAAGCTACAGGCGGAGCACAGTCATCAAAGCTACTGTGTCTGTCACTCTACCAGCCAGGTTGTTGAGTGCACAGATTTCACTGGATATTTTACATTGAGCATCTTTTACTACATAGAGAAGTCAATTCCATCCAGCAGGAAAGATTGATGTACACTGTGTGTTCAGTTCTTAAACATAAGACACATCAGCCCTAAGAAGTAATAACCTCTAAAAACAAAAGACTTAGATAGTCTGACAGCTGTACCAATATGTAGAGTGATCAAGATGCCCCTACAGTGAAGTAAAAATATTTTAATGGAAGCATAATAATTGATCAAAGAGACACTCAGGCCTCCTGAGTATGCAGTGAGACTGTTCCAAGTCCTTAAATCTGCCATAAAGCTCTAATGGACACCCAGGGGGGCACTTCTAACAATTTATTTTATGTTAAGTGAATTACAGGACCTTAAATTACTAGAGAGAGAGAGAGCCCAGTCACTTGCTGTATTAGCCTGTTTTTTGTTTCTGATTGCATTATTGATTGAACTCGAGTTTTTCATTGTTAATAATTTCATGATAAGCAACAAACAGCTAACAGACATGTCAATGAATAATTCCACCTGTAAGCAATGTTTGTTTATGACCAGGGTAGGAATTTTAGCATCATCATGACATTTATAAACATTGGTTTCAGCTCTCAAACTGCTTTCTTATTGCCTATTAAAGGTTACCTCAAACTGTCTTTGAAATAATCTGACACCTATATACCAGTGATGGTAATATACACTGTTCACCTGTCACAAATTTATGCCATTTGAATAGAAACTGATAATTACGGAAAATCTCTGCAAAGTTATTCTAGTTTCTTAGGAAACCTCAAATAGCTGCCATTGACAAAGTAAATCTATTGCTTTGAATACTATGGAGAGGTTCCTTCCAATTAGACTATTCAAATACACAAATGACTTCAAACTACACCTTGACCAAAACCTGAGAGAGATCTTCCATTAGCTACTATCAAAATAGAGAAGCGGATACGTAAAATTATTTATTTATGAATATTATTTATTAAGCAAATCCATCTAATATTACTACTAATTATTATTATTTGTGTGGTACATGTGTATGTTTGAGTGCAGGTGCATTTGTGCCATGTTACACATGTCGATACACAGAGGACAACTTGCAGGAGTCAATTCTTTCCTTCAGCGCTGGATTCCAGGGTTATCAGAGTTGGCACCAAGCAGCTTGACCTGCTGAGTCATCTCACTGGCTTGAAAGTATGTTTTTTTTTTTTTAAATGGTAGGATTATGGGGAGGAAAGTAAATGGGAGGGAGGGGAAGGGAACAAGAGGAAAGGAAAGAGGGGAAACTGTGGTTGGTATGTAAAATAAATAAAAAAAATTAATTAATTAAAAAAACCAAAATGGTGGGATGAATATGACAAAAATACATTGCATGAAATTGTCAAAGCACTAATAAAATTGACTAAAAAGAAAAAATTGAAATTAGAAACTCAATCTTCTAATGTTAAAAGCATTTTAGTTTCAAAATGTTTAGTACGTTAATCCTTACTTCCTTCATTTCATATTTGAATTATTTGAGACATGCAACTTCTTAAGAATCATATAATATTTTTATTTGGGAAGTTTATAGAATCTGGGACTAGGTACATTATAGGTCAGCAGTAGAGCACTTGTCTAGTAAGCCCAGGGTTTGATCTCTTGCGGCGCGCTCCTCGACCAGCAAGGAAGAACAGCCACCACGCGAGGATTCTTCTCAGATCACACTTTATTGGAGCGCCTCTTGGTTAAGGGAGAGCTGGAGGTGAGGGGCCCCCGAGGACTAAACTGCCGCTGCTTATATAGGGAATCAGGCAAATGTGCCATACTGTGATTGGGTCCCGCCAGAATGCAAGCACGGGGAGCCACGGGATAGGCTGAGGACATAAGGCCAATTACCATACTCGTGCATCATAGCCAAATATGGAGTTGTTTACAGCTAGGCTACCAGGAAGCCAGCGCCATCTTTGAAGAGCGGCTCCCTACATCTCCCCCCTCTTTATTAATTAAGCAGCAGGAGAGAGTATAGGTCTGATTTCTGCAACACAAGTATTTCATCCAATCAGGTCCCCACCTCATGATGTGTTGACCGATCGAAGGTGAGTAACTGTGATAATTGTCCACATACCTTCCCAAGTGCAATGGACTAACCAGTCCTAAGGGTGCAAAGGCTATGTGAACCCATATGCAGTCAGACTTGCTCTCCTTGAAGGAAGGAAAATGTCCTACACTTCAAGTGCAGTGCACGAGCCTGGCATCCTGTGCTCAATACAGGTAATATGTGAAAGCTGTCCACATACCTTCCCGAGTGCAATGGACTGCCAGTCCCAGGGGTGCAAAGGCTATGTGGATATTAGTTGTTCTTTAAGGCAGAAAGCCAGATCTGAGGGGAGGAGCCACACTCCAAAGCGGCTAATGCTTGAGTGATAATGACCTTGTCCTTTTTTGTACGTGCTTGCAAACGGCAGACCAACCACAGACAAAACACGCATCCTCCAAGGCAGCATGCCAAAAATATACCCACCCCCACCCATTCTTTAAACAGGGAAAAGGTAGAAGCGATCCAGGAAGACAGTCCCTCCACCAGGCTGATATCCACTAGTGTAGAGTTGATGGTCACCACTGCCACTCTCAGTTTCTCCAGAGTCTCTTCAAATTCTCCGGACCAATTTCCTATAAGATAACGACGTCACCGCTCCGTGTGTTGAGTTCTGAATCCTCTTCGACCCCTCACCTGGTGTCCGAAGTTTCCTTTCCTGGGTTTCAGCACCAGTTGTGGCGCGCTCCTCGACCAGTGAGGAAGAACGACCACCACGCGAGGATTCTTCTCAGATCACACTTTATTGGAGCGCCTCTTGGTTAAGGGAGAGCAGGAGGTGAGGGGCCCCGAGGACTAAACTGCCGCTGCTTATATAGGGAATCAGGCAAACCGTGCCGTACTGTGATTGGGTCCCACCAGAATGCAAGCACGGGGAGCCACGGGATAGGCTGAGGACATAAGGCCAATTACCATACTCGTGCATCATAGTCAAATATGGAGTTGTTTACAGCTAGGCTACCAGGAAGCCAGCGCCATCTTTGAATAGCAGCTCCCTACAATCTCTCATAGTGCAATATATATACACACTCATACTATATATTTATAATATATTTCTTTTAATTCTCACACTTGATGAATCTTTGTCAGTCTACATAGATTTGATATCAATCTCATTGTCAGGATACCGAACTACATTACTTCTAAAATTCTCTTGTTCCTTTGTGCCCAGGTGAAATTAATCTGCTCCCTTATCACTCTTCCGTGGAAAACATATGAATGTAAGAGCTGTATAATAAAGATAAGTGGAGTATAAAACTCATGGTTAAAGAGATATGCCCCTCTAAATATACCTTTGATGTTTTTGAGTGCTCATGTTTTTTTCCAATGTTTAAGTGTGGGGGATATACTCATATAGGCTAAGTGACGATTTGCAACTTCACATATTTGCTTACAAACCTGTTGCTAGTATCCATTAAAATTTACTACTATCTGATCAGCTTTAGAGACATCCGATGGTGTATCTACAATAGGGGATAATTAATGAAATTATGCACTGTAGTTCCAGATGCATTCCTAACACAACCTCAAAGGAAATTATTTCAATAAATTCTTTTAATTTGATGTGAACTAGAAGCAATTACAATTTTGATTTCACCCTAAATATCCTTGGAAGAATGGTAAAAACTAATTATAAAAAAGCAAGTACCATGAGAGGCACTAAAATGAACATCAAAGTAAATATGAATTTCAAGAGATCAAAGGCATTTTCAGCATTTGCATACATATTCTAATAACTAAAATATTTCTTACCTCACCTTAGGCAACAACTATTTTCCATTTGCACAGTGTTTTATAACATTGACATCCACTAATTCAAATGATGCTAAATTCTTTTAAAAGAGCATAATGTCTCAGAAAATTAATTAGTAAGGCAAAACTATATGGTGTACATAACAAATTCATTTTAATTATGAAGACCCTTGAAAGGTTAAGAAATTGAGAAATGAGGAGAATATCATGATAAAACTAGCCTAAAGAAAATGGAATGGTTTTTGTTAACTTTAGACAAATGAGATGTTTAATAGAAAAGATTGGCAGAAATGCATATAGAAAGACATAACTTGATACAATTCTCCAGTAAAACAGGCAGCCATGGGGTATATAACCCTACAAATGACCACTAAGATATGTGCTATGTTTTTAATAAGGCAAAAATTGACATCTTCCAATATCAAATCCGATGATAATTACAGAAAAGAATACTGGAAGTGATTATGAATATCCCTTGTGAACATGTATGAAAATCTTAAAAATTAATAGTCACTCCCAAATGAAGCACCTTTATCAGCTTTCCCTCCAAGGCTTAGAGGATGGCAAAGAAGAGGAAGCAGAAAGAAGGTAAGAACTTGGGGGAGGGGAGGAATGCTGTCAAAAATTTTTTTTTTCAGCATGTGACATGGCTATTACAGTCAGGAAATCACAGCACCTGGAGTTACCTACATGAGATCATGACAGGCAAGAACTAGGCATAGATGTGGGAGGCACTTTCCAGGCCCAACTGCTTACTGAGGAGAATTGGCCATTGATAGCTCCTAAGGGAAGGAAAATTATTCTTCCTTGAGGGTGTGGCCACTGGCTAAGTTTCCCATGCTCCAATGCCCACCACCTCTTACCCTCCGCACCACCATACACATAGACAGCTCTAATTGAACTTAGGGGGCTATCAAAAAAGAAAGAAAGAAAGAAAAGACATGAAGGTGTGTGTGTGTGTGTGTGTGTGTGTGTGTGTGTGTGTGAGAGAGAGAGAGAGAGAGAGAGAGAGAGAGAGAGAGAGAGAGAGAGAGAGAGAGAGAGGTGTTAGAGTAGTTGGAGAAGTTAGAAGAGAAAATGGGGTGTGGATATGATATTCCATATGTATTAAATTCTCAATAAAAAAAGAAAATATGTTTATTTGTGACTGTGTAATGTTACTTGTATGTATATTGCCAAGGATGGCCACTTGGTGTTGGATAACCAATTGGTGTGCTCTTCCGTGGGAAAGACTATTTCTCCTCCTCTCAGCATTCCTTGGTTGTTTGTAGAACTATGTTGATGCTCTGTGGATGTTCCTCCATCTACTTGGAATATGTATTGTTGTTGTCCTTGTGTGGGCAGTCATGCTGGTGAGGCTTTATGGGTGCAGCTTCTACCATTCCTAGGAGACACAATCTCACAGCAAACTCTCTGCTCCTCTGGGTTTTTGTCCTTTCTGTTCCTTCCTCCACCGTGTTCCCTGAGCTTTAGGTGCAAGAGTGTTTTGTAGCTGTGCCCCTTAGGACTGGGCTCCACAACTCTGCATTTTGATTGGTTGTGGTTTTCTGTAATTGTCTCCATCTGTTGTGAAAAAGAATTTCCGCGATGAGGGGTGAGGACTACACTTATTTGTGGGTATCAGGACAAATATTTAGAATGTAGTTAGGGATTGTGATGATTTGGTAAAGTGATGGCTATAGGTTCTCCTCCAATATCTATGACTTCAATAGCCCTGGGTAGTTGGCTAGGTTTCTAGAACCATGCGTGATTTATCTCTTGTTCAGTTGGACTCAAGTCCAAATTCTTAATGATTCATCTAGATAAAATACTTAATATTCAAATCACAAAATTCTATACATCTATCTAAGTTTCTGTAACCCTACTGGATAAATTTCCATCTTCATTTGCCCAAATTTTATACATTGGTGTAAACTGAGTTTAGGGAAAAATTTTGAAATTGATGTATTGATATATAGCTAATGTAATTGATGCATGATGTAAATATGCATTAAATTGGTGTATACTTATTTACCATATGAAAGTGCAAAATGACTTCTTTAATGAATGGAACTTTAGAATATACTTGAATTTGTAAAGTATTAAACTATTCATAATTTATAAAATATACACAGTTATAAAATATGTACACATGTATCAGCATGATACATACTAATATCAGAAATTTAACCTTAAGTAAGCATTTATTTCTGAGTTTTCACATTATGTTGTAGGCAGTAATGAAGTTTATAACCAAGCTAGAAATTTCAGATCATACATGGGAGTATCTGTCAAGTTTAGCTTCAGAAATAGAAAAAGAAATCATGAGCAGATCTGAATATTTAAGTATTTGAGTGTACAGTATCTTTTGTCTCAAGATGTTAACCTCTCATATACTAAAGAGGAAAAATGGGACTCGGAATAGCTGTCTAAAACCAACCATTATAAAGTGCTTACAATAAGGCATGTTTTTAAAATGATGACTTGCAACAAATTTATTTTGTAAAACAGATAAAGAAGGACTAAATAAGTCCCAAAATACAATTCACTTGAAGGCAGTCAAATAACACTCTTGTGAAAAACAAATATTGTTTTTTGAGTCAATAATGACAGGGAGAGGTTTTTTTTTTTATCATTTTAGTGGGCAACAAGAAACAGTTAAATCCATTAGTGATTGATATCACTTCAGTAAACACTGGGATTCTATTCTTTTGTTGTTGTAAGAGCTGAGTAAATAGCATCAGTGGCACTCTAACACATCATTGTAGATGGGGTTTGAACTTTAATTCCCATGTGATTCAAAATCTTTTCTGGGTGTGTAGACCATTGTAGTATATTTCAGAAATACTATGAACATAAGGGTGGATTATCCTAAACAGAGTAGGAATGCTACCATATGAGTTCAGTATGGGCTTGCTCAGCCTCCTTTCTTTAAGAACCGAGGCTAACAAGCCCAGGGATGGCACCACCCAGATTGGACTGGGACCTCCCCATCAATCACTAATTAAGAAAATTTCCTACAGCTCATCTTATGGAGACATTTTCCCCCATTGAGCGTCCCTTCTTTCAGATGACTCCAGTGTGTGTCTAGCTGACATAAAACTAGCAAGCCCAGGTGACTTTTACTTTTATGATAACCTACCTCTCTCACCCACAGTAGGTAATTAGATTCCCAAGATTTCTTTTCTACCTTATGTTTCCAATATGCCTTCAAGTTTAAAAAGCCTAAAGGTAAAAGCAATATAAAAACATTCATTAAATTATTTAGTCAAACTGATGGCAACCTAATATAGTATATTTCACACTGCCTTTTCATCTTGGCAGGCAATTAATAAGACAGGTTTTTCTTTCTGTCCTAAGGTTAATAAGATCATTCTGCTGCAAAATAATACCCAAAGGTGGTTTGCATTGGAATATTTCTGCTTCCTTACCTCCAAAAGTATTGCCTATTTCAAATTTATATTTATATTTAAAATATAATAAAAAAAGAAGGGTGTATCTGAACTCAAAACTAAATAACAAAAACAAAGAATGAATTTTGGAGATTTAAGTTAATTACTAGCTTTCAATAGGCAAAATAACGCATGCCCCTTCTTGAAGCCAAGAGTTAAACTACATGAGAGATATGATGACCTCTGTAAGATCTTTGGTGCACATGTAAGAACCAAGCCATTGATGAAGACAAGCCCAGTGTGCAGCATCCTAGCTTTTCTTTCCTCTTACTGGCTGATAAAGACTCTGTATGACATGGTAGTGCACAAATTCCTGCAATATCCTCATCTGCTTTGCCCAAAGTGTGTATACTATAAAAACAAATTATCATAGACAAACTGTATTAAGCCAAAGTGGTATTAAAGAACATAAGGAGAAATGTCGTTGGGCACTTCTTTACAATATTGCAACATATTCAGCATCTTTATTTGCATTATTTCAAAAGCTCTATGTAGCACAAATTCTAATTAATCTTAAAAACAAAAACCCAGAACCATATACCTGGGTAAATGCTGAAAGATCAGAGAAGCAGAGCAGCCAAAGTTACTTCTTATCTCCACAACTTCTCAGACCAAAAAACGGCTGAGCTCCTGTCTCCTCCCACTTCATATTCCTTTCTTTGCCCAGCCATATCACTCCTGTCTCCATCTCAAAAGTACTGAGATCAAAAGCATGAGATCCCAAGTGCTGGGATCAAAGGTGTGTGCCATCACTGCCTGGCCTCTATGGTTAACTAGCTCCACACTGTAATATCCAGGCAAGGTTTATTTGTTAGAGCACAAGTAAAATATCACCACAGCTCTATGTGTCCATGATACGTTCTTGGCATAAAGAAAGTAACCTAAGGCAGAGACGGAATTTTTTTTTTTGTTGTAGTAAGCACAATTCCTGCTCTCATGGTAAGAGTGACCATTATGACAATCCACCTCTATAGCTCACAATAGGTAAAAGAACAAGTTAGGAAATTGGTTCTATTATTTTTGCCTTTCTGATTTCAAATTGTGCGTTTTTACAAGTCACTAAACAGAACCTTCCAAAACTGAGACAATACAAATAGCATTTTTTATGAAAGTAACTATGAGCCTCCTGGTACACCATCACTCTTATCTTAATAGTATATTGTCCTTTCTACATCTTGGCTCCTCAGTGCATGAGATCATGTTTGTATATTTGTGTGTACAATACCAGCTGTATTGATCAGAATGGAAGGAATGTGTTTCTGAGAAGAGGGCATGTTAACTACAAGAAATAAAATCATCTGAAAAGAAAACATGAGGGGAGCTGAGCAATGTGGGTGAGAGCACTTGCTGTATACACGGAGACCTGAAGGTGAATCAGAACAGGATCATTAGCAGGGTTTCTCTTTGCCAGCCTAGCTCTAGGTGCAGTGAAACATCCTGTCCCAGGGGAAGGAGACAAAGAGTGATAGAGCAGGATACTTAGTGAACTCTTCTCACCCTTGCACATACACTGGCATGTGTATTTGCACACACACATGTGTATGAACCAAACACACACAGGAGGTATTAAAGAGATGGACAAGAAACAGTTGACTAGAAAGTGGAAGGGACTCTTAATGTGCTGGGTTTCACTTAAAGCAGAAGTTCTCCACCTGTGGGTCACAACCCCTTTTGAGGGGTGAAACAACCCTTTCACAGGGGTCACATATCTGATATCCTGCATATCAAATATTTCTATTACAATTTATAACAGTAGCAAAATTACAGTCATGAAGTAGTAATGAAAATCATCTTATGGTTGGGAGTCACCACAACATGGAGGACTATATTAAAAGGTAGCAGCATTAGGAAGTTTGAGAATCACTGACTTAAAAAATAGAGAGCTCTCAGCTCCTTGAATGACAACTCAAAGAAGGCAGGTGGTACCATGTAGAGATGACAGCAGCAAGTTCAAACACAGTGATGCTACACATGGAATTAATGTTAACAGTAGATGGGCTTATACTAGATTTTCAGTTAGAATTCCAACTCATCATTTCTCGGCTAAGGGACCTCAGGAAAATAATTTAGTTTCTCTGACATTCACTTTCTTTTTCTGTAGAATGTGATAATAACAGTATCTAATTCATCGCAGATTAAAAAGTAGGGAAGTACTTCTGTAATCTAACTATTTTATATTCAATAGTTAGGAGCTTCCATGTCTGATGTGTATGGAATTAACTAACAAATAATAATATTAGATGAAAGCTGTTTATTTCTCTTTCAGATGGCCAGCTGAAAGGTATTCTTCACAATCCATTTGCTAAACTAAAACAAGAATTTATTAAATAATTATGCACATATAAGCAAACAAACCTTGTTCATAATGTAACTTTAGTTTAAAACCAGATCTTCCAAAAACATTAAGTGAAATATAAATCAGTGCTTTGACTTTTTTTTTCTTTCTGTTTGCTCAGTTTGGTTTTTGTTGTTTATGGACAGGGTCTTAAGTAGCTCAGATTAGAACGCAACTTCCCTTTTGGCCAAGGATGACCTTAAATTTTGTACCTTCTTGCCTCCACCACCCCCCAAATACGAAGACTGCAAGCATGGGCCACCATATGCAGTGTTACTCAGTGCTGAGGACCAAGCCTAGAACACTGTACATGCTAAGCAAGTGCTTTACCAACTGAGAAATATCCAGGCCCCAGATCTGTAATTTAGTCTTGGTCACTCCATGGTTGCTTTTTCCTGCTATTTCTGATTTACTTAGAAAACCTCGAAAATGAGAGAATCAGAAACTGGTAAACAGGCATTAGTGGTGGTTGGAGAACTTGTCTGACAGTATGAAATTAGACAAATAGGAACACTAGACCTCATATCCAACTTAAATGCCAGAATATTGTTTTAAAATAAAGTCTTTGAGCTGAGTTTGGTGTCATATGATTTTGAGAGTTGGAGGCAGCTAATTCAGAGTCAGAGTAGGCTATACAGTAAAACCATTTTAAAACATCTTCTGAAACATTTTTATTTAGAGCCATGTTCACATACACGGACTGACCATGTTTACTGATTTTTGAGCTCCCAGGATCATTAGAATGACATACAGTGCACCTATAATTATGACACTGCTTGACCTTAAAACTGAACATGAGGTGATGAAATTAAATCAATAAAGATCAGGAGCTTGTCTAACCAGACAGGAACAACCAACAGTCAGGAATGCAAGGCCCACTACACACATGACTTCATAATGGACATAGTTGAAAGCATAAGAATGCCACAAAAGTAGCCCAGTCAAAATTCCAGCATGGAGAGAAGAGGGCCTCAGAAAGCCCCACTCCTAACTGAAGAACTATTGGCAGTTGACAGCTTCTAGGAGAAGAAAAATCATTTTTCTTCTGGGATGTGGCCCATGATAGGTAGCCCATGTTCCAGTTCCTATATCTATGCACATACTGACAGTACTAGATGGACTAAATGGGTTTCTTTTTAAAAAGTATATGAAGATGGGAAGGAGATGGCATGGGGTGGTTATGGGAGAAAGAGGAAATGGGGTTTGGATTTGTCAAAGCACATAGTATACTTGCATGAAATTGTCAAAGAATATATTTTTTAAGTGTAAAAGAAATGTCCTGTCAAATATTTCCCACATGCTCAGCAGTTTGAGAGCAGTGGTCCTATTTTATTCACCCATGTTCATTAATATATAGGATCACATCTTGTATAACTGGACAGAGAAACTTGATGGAACTGTAATTCACAGTGTGACAACTTAAGACTTGAGGAACTCCAGCAACCCAAGTATGTTCTCATAGACTCCACCTGGATATCTAAGAATCTCAAATACTACAAACTTAACTGCCATATGGTACTTGTTCTGGGCTTGTGCTTAATCAAAGAGAAATTGTAAGGACTGGTCTTCACAGAGAGGAAATTCTCTAGAGAAGAGTTCCTTCAGCAGATCTTCTCATTACTTGCTCAGTAGGTTGAGTGATAGCCCTCTGAAAGATGGGTCTACATCCTAATCCCTAAAGTCTTTGAATGAATGTCACCTTAGTTTAGAGAATCAAATAAACAATCACCTTAGTTTAGTGTTGGAATTGTCAATCAGTAATGCTGAAATGAACACAAAATCTTGGATTGTCTGAGTTGTCCTAAGTTGAATTTTAAGTATCATAAGAGAAGAGAGAGGTATTTATGATAGAGGAGGACACAGGCAGACTTGGAGCACCACAGCAATGGATCCATGAGTGAAGGGGTAGCAGCAACCAAACCCCAGAAGCTAAGATTAGAAGGCAATGGATTTTCCCTACTTCCTGCCAGTACTTTCAGTTTTGACTTTTGACCTCCAAACTTTGATCAGCCTTCAGTTGTTCTAATCCAACCTGTTTAGAGTAAATTGTCACAGCAGCCACAGGGTCCTACCCTCACCTGCTGTGGATGATCCTTCTGTGTGCTCTGAATATGTATTAGTCTCATTGGTTAATAATAAAGATGTTTGACCTATAACAAGGCAGGATAAAGTTAGGTGGGACAATCAAACTGAGGACTCTGATGAAGAAGGGCAAGTCAAGAGAGATACCAGCAGCCGCCCAAGAAGCAAGATGCCAGAGGACCAGTAAAGCCATGGGCCATGTGGCTATACATAGATTAATAGAAAAGGGTTAACTTAAATGTAAGAGCTAGTTAGCAATAAGCCTGAGCTATCAGTCCAGCATGTTGTAATTAATATAAGCTTCTGTGTGTTTATTTGGGACCAGGCAGTCAGGACAGAAAAACTCTGCCTCAGTTTACACTCACCCAGTCACTATGTCCCCCGAGTCTTTGACTCTCATGTCCCATCTCACATACATCAAAACTACCTTCACCAAGGTCTTTCTTTCTGGCAGTTCTAAGTTGGCTTTGTTTTTGCTTTGGTTTAGTTAGGAAATATAGTTTTGACTGGCATAAGTCCTGTAAAACACCCAAGGAGAGAACAATAACTGTGCTGGATATTCTGGCTACTTTTAAGTGTCAGCTTTCCACAATCAATAATCACTGGAGAAGAGGGTCTCAGCTGAGTAATTATCTAGATTAGGTTGGCCTTAGAGAATGTCGGGGTGAGGGGCTGCCTTCATTGCTAATTGGTGTAGAAAAACACCCCCCCCACACACACACACACCAGAATATTGGCAATATCACATTAGGGGCAGAGCCTGGAACTGCATAAGAAGAGTGAAGACAACTAAAAGGAGCAGAAAAAAAAAAAAAAAAACAGGGCAGCATGAACGTATCCCTTTTTCTTTGCTCTTGAGTATGGATGTGCTACGACCAGATGTACCAAGAACTTCCCTTCATGACCACTTTGCAATGATGGACCAGAGGCTGAGTTTTGAAACTAAACAAATATTTTCCTCCTTTGTGTTGATTTTGTCAGGGCTTCTACCACAGCAACAGAAATGAAGTCAAGCACTGGGGAAAAAATTGTGGTTTTGGTTTCTGTTCGTTTGGTTGAGTTTGTTTTGGTCACCCAAAGGAGGCTTCAGTCATTTACATGTGACCGCCATGCCTCCTCATCCACATTCATGAGGAGAATTCTGAGCAGTCATTGGATAGCTACACTTGCCTAGGTCTTTAACTTCTTGGTGGTTTGTTTTTCCAATGGTCATGTATAGTTGAAGGCTCTACAGCAATGGTAGGTACTCAATTTAATAAAAAAGTAAATTAATGACACATTATGATAGATGAAAAACACTTGTATAAGGTTGACCTCTCACAATGAACATGTGTATTTAACAGTCCTCTATGCAAAGCAATTTCATATACATATTAAGAGAGTAGTATCCAATGACCCCAAAGCAGAATTAAATCTATTCTGTGACCTACCAATGGTGTAACACTGTCTGCCTCACTTTAACTATCTATGGCTCAGTTTGACATTCAAGAAAATGGGATCATAATAAACTAATAGTGCTGTGGGTATTGACAGCATTAGCATATGTCAAGATCTTAATATTGCACTCTTTACTACTCATCAGAATTCAATGTTTTTTTTTTTTTTACTGTGAGCATTTTATGTCACATAATCTGTGATTTTATACCACAAGACCACCCTTAGACACCAGGCATAGAATTATATAGTGTAATATCCCATGATTACAGAAACATTACATTTTGATATCCATACTGAGTTATCACCCTCGATCTCTGATCTCTTTTGCTTTCACACTTCTTTGAGAAGACGTAGTTTTTTATGGTGAGAAGTGCCATATAATTTTTCTTTTGTATTATAGTTTTGTATCCATCTTAATAATATGGGGTCCTGCTTCCAGTAGAGTTTTTAAAGTGCAGCTTGATATGATTGAATTAATGACTCTAAACAGAAAGATGTCTTAACAATGGTCCAAGGAACTGGCTAGAACTCCCTGGACTTTTGAAAAACCAACCAGAGTGGTGAGTGCTAATAATGGTGTGTGTTTGCCAAGCTCAGTCCTTGCCTATGCACCAAAAATGTGACCCAGAACTAATGTAGAAATGCTTTGAAGTTTTGAAGTGATAGAATGGCTTGGACATCAGGATTAAAGAGAACTTGTTTACAGAACCAACTTCAAGATTACAGGACCACTTCCTCTGTGACTTCAGTGACTTTTTTTCTTTTTGTCTTTGAGTCATTGAACCAGATCTTTTCTTTCTCCCATGAAGTGAAGCAGACCTAGACCACAACAGAGAAAATCATACTCACAGATAAGCTTGCCAACTCTGTAGCATACAATTAGTGGGAAACAAATTGGGGCCTTTAAAGAGCAGGTGGGGAATGATCAAAAACAAAATCAGTTTGGGTCCTTCTCTCTTTTTTTATTCACCGTTCATAACTTTTGTGAATATCTAATTACAGAGGAGACTTCTGACTTCTCTTTCTAAAGCTATAAATATGGCACTGGTGGTCAGGGGAGCCTGTTGGACCAGGTGATGAAACTGAAGCCCCTAACCAAGGCGGAAGGCCTTTGAGTATAGTGTAATTTTAAGACTTCCTCCCTTGCTTTGGTTATATTTGTGTTGTTTGGCTTTAAAAATAGGACTGCTTTGTTTCAAAGAAGGCACTTCTCACTAAACCACACTCTCAATTCCTGTAGGACAGAGACTGTCCAGTCTGGTCTCAGGGGCCAGTAAGAAGGCTATCTCACTCAGAATTGTGTTTTCAGAAAGGAGCCCTCTGCATGAACGTTGTAAACACTCTGTAATGAGATGTTAAATAAATGAAATAAAGCAGCAGCAACAATGACAAAACATGAGGGTGACTGTTGAGGTGGTTCAGCGGATAAGAGTGCTTGCTTTGTAAGTGTTAAGTACCTAAGTTCAAATCCCCAACATCCTTATTAAAAAGCAAGGCATAGTTATCCATGCTTGAACCCCAGTATTGCAAGGCAGGACTAAACAGATTCCCAGGGCTGGTTGCCTCATTGAATATGGTGAGCTTCAGGGACAATGAGAGACTCTACCTCAAGACAATAAAGAAGAAAGTGATGGAGGAAGAAAGGAATGAATCGGATGCCTTGCAAATATGACCAAATAACCCTCCCACTCATAAGTATACACCCCCAACACACACACACACACACACACACACACACACGTTTGTCTTTAAGCTTAATCTAGTTTTTTCTCTTCCTTCTCACAGGATAAATGTAATTCCATTTGAAAAAAAGAAGCTATGCCTCCATAAACATATATGCATCCTAGCAGCCCATGCAGAGTTACATCTTGGAATGTCTTAATATTGGTTTCCTCCATGGTAAAATTTAACTACTGTCCATACTATCCTCTATACTTAGTCATCCTTGTCTCAGTTATTTTCTTTCTCATCTTTGACACAATACTTTTGAAGGTTCAGTGTTTATAGGCCCGTTGTTATTTTCATTACTAGAATACAAGCAACTAGATCTAGGTGAGCAGAGACACAGTCTAGCTCACTCAGCATTCTCTTTCTAGAACCCTGCATGCTACTAATCTCATAGCAGGAGCTTAGTGAGTACTTGTTTAAAATAAATTATTAAGATGGCTGTGGTGGTGCCGACCTATAATCCCAGCACTCAGCAGGTAGAGGCAGGCAAATCTGTGTGAGTTTGAGGCCAGGCTAGCCTCCATAGTGAGGTCTAGGACAGCCGGGGCTATGTAGGGAGACCCTGTCTCAAAGCAGTATTATTAATATTAACATCACATGTATAATTTGATGAAGTTTATTATCCTGTTTCAACTTTAGGAAAAGTTTTTGATATGTCACATCCACATGATACTTAAATAGGTTACTACAGAATACAAAAAAAAATATGACCTAATCTGAAATTATCTACTTGATTTTGAATTGTGGTTGCTTTTGTAAATAAGACTCATCTTTGATTCATGTGTTGTGCTTATACTTTTAAATAATTATGCCATAGAAATATCTAGTAGAGCTTGTTATATCTGTCTTAATATGTATTTTAACAAAATCCCTCTATGTCAGGGTAATTAAATTTTGAGTAGTACTGTGAACTAAAGTAATTATCAGCCAATAAAATGTGCCCACTGTTATGATTTGCACATGCTGGCGAGACGTTCTGGTCTGAGGGCTGGGGTGGATAGATCCAAGGTGAAGGGTTCACAACACGCCCCCAAGGTCGAATATACCAGGTGCACACTTCCGCCTAGCCAATTCCAAGTCAGGATAGGCATTTCCGGGTCAGGGCATCTCTTGTAACCAGGATACCCGGCAGACCTGGACACCTCCGCCTAGCCAGTTCCAGGTCAAGATAGCCATTTCTGGGTCAAGGCGTCTCGCGTAACCAGGATCCATGACGTTTCATGGCCACGTAAGCGTGCAACATGACCATGTGATCTACGCACACGCGTGGAGTAGTGACATGACCTGGCCATGCCCCCAGCCAGTTTTAAAGTGGAGCGCCATGTTCCCACTTCCCTCTTCTCCACGCACGTGTCTCTCCCACAGGCGTGCACACTCTCTATTCCTTTATCTCTAATAAAACTCTTATAAGCGGATTCTGTCGTGTTTCGTGACATTTCCTTGCAGGGTAAGAACACAACATGGCTAAATAACTAACACAAGGTGCCTCATGGCAGGTGAGAGACAGAGGTGCCATGCAGACAGCACTCAGTGAAGAGTTTTATTTGGTGGGGGGAAGAGTTGGGGGAGAGAAAGAGGGAAAGAAAGACAGATAGAAAGAGGGGAGTCAAGAGGTTCTAGAGGCGTACACCTCATGAAAGGAAAGTAGAAGAGAGAAGAGAGAAGAGAAATGGCTGGGGTTTTCCCTTAAGAATAGGCTTTTACATCAGGGCATAGGGTGGCACCAAAGGGCAGGATCAGAATATTAACATTTCTCTATTTTTGATTATATAAAAAGAAGTAAGTTATGGGAAGTAGTAGGGGAATGAACAAGGGCACTGAATTCTCAAGGCTATTTCAAGCTGATGAGGGGCAAAGTGGGGAGGGGGAAAACCAGGAGTCACATATGGTAGGAGGTGTGAGTGAAAAAGCAAACAGTTAGATGTTATCATGGAGATTTCAAGCATCTGTTCCTTGAGGTGAGCTGTGTCACCGTGAAAATCTCAGGCATCTGTTCTTTTGAATGTGCTGAGGGGGCAGGTTATTAGAAGAATAAAATAGATTGTTATCATTGGCCTCATGAGCTGTGCTCACCCTCTGTAGAGTGATAAGAAGGGAACAGGGAAGTGCCCTGGTTGTACAGAAGAGGCAAGGGTGTACAGGTTTCAGTTGCTGGTCAGGTGTCCTGCTGAGGATGGAGAGGTGGTACTAGCAGTGAACTGAGGGATATGTTCTTCAGGATTGTAGGAACCATCACATCTGCCATTTCTCTGGAGGTGCGGGTACATCCATCTCAGTTGGAGTCCTTGATTGGGGGTTGGCATCCTCAGAGCTGGTGCCAGTTGGTGTAGGGGCTGGTGTATCTGGAAAGTTCCTTGGCCCAGGCACAGGAGGGAAACTGCAAGATATGCTCAAAAAAAAATAGGTGAGGTCAGAAATGGGCTCTGGAGACTGTTAATTTTTATCAGATCAGATTTTTTTGATGCACTCGTTGAACTTTTCCCAGGGATCTGTAGGCATCTGTAACACAGCTGGAATAGATTTACATCATAGCAAAAAGGGTTGAAAATCCATAGAAATTTAAGGACTCCTAAGAACTGTTTGTACTCAAAGTTCTATTATTTTATCAAAGCTGAATTTATCAGTATTAAAACTTTGAACCTCTGGAGTTATATCTTAAACCAGACTATCATGTACCATAAAGTCTCTGAATAAGGCATAGCTGTCTGTAACTGTAATAGAAAATGTATTAATGAACTGTCAGTAATCTTGGGATTTAGGCTGTCAAACTGATACATCCTAGTCATGAAACATCATAGATCTGAGAAGGATAAATTTAAGAAATGAGCCAGCTTTCCAGCTACCTAGGCAGCAGTCCCAAGTCTCTCTGTGGTCATTGGGGGCTTGAACAGAAGCCCCAAAGACACTTGTTCACTGATAAGCCTAGAAGATCAGACAGATTTTTCTGTGGAGTAGAAATTTGGGGAGGTCATCCTACCTTCTTGGCAGAGAGGACAATCTATCCCTGTTGTTCCTCTAATTTATTCTGAACAGGATCTCAGCATTTTACTGCATGACTGGCCTTGCCATAAGCTTCCAGGTGAAGGCTCTGTGGCCATCTATCTTCTTTGAGATGATACAGGATGCTTCTGCCAGGAGCTGATATGTCTCTTTATCATAAAAAGCTTTTATATTAAATGCCATATTCTCAGACCTCTATAGGTGTTGAGGACTGGGGGGAAACAAAATCTGTTTTATATATATATATATATATATATATATATATATATATATATATATATATATAATATAATATATCTTAAGTCATATATTATATATATATATATATATATATATATATATCTTAAATATGAATATACAGGTTTCCCAGTTAGTTACAGCTTAATGCAGTTATCAAGGGCAGGGGTGCTAACCTTTGAGTACAGCCAGATTACAATCCTGAATGAATTATATTGAAATCATTATTTCATAAGCTGTCTCCTGAGAAGGCAAAAAAGAAGGACAGGGAAAGATCCCAAGGCCAAATGAAAACAGGAGAAAAGGATCTTGTGAGTCAGGGTGCAGCCCAACTCTGAGAGAAGGACCCTCTGAGAAAATGAAAAGGACCCTCTTGGTGGACTCTAGGCCAGGGTGTTTCCTTTTGACCCAGCATTTCATCCTGTTTTGGACTGGAAACATGGGACAATATATTTTGGAACTTCTTTAAGCTGGCATTGGGGCGCTGCTGTCAGAGCCCCCCCAAAAGGTGAAAGGTTTAGTCAAAGGCTGGGCAATGGGCATTTGTCATCTGACCTAGCAGTAGAGGAAGAAATAATTATGTTTGTCTGGACTGGTCCATATCATATAGAGAAGAATCTCTGCTGGCACCTGTAGCTGCTTTGATAATTCTGCCAGCCTGCTGAAATATAGACTAGAGGTAAGAGTTAAAATTTATGAATCTATTTGAAATCTAGGCCTGTAGTTTTGGTAATTGGAGACCACGAAAGAGAAAAAATATATCTGAAAAGCAACAGTAGACTTATGCCTATGGGTTTAAAATCCTGAGCTTGTGACTCAGTGTATCAGGATTGTATTAATGCTAAGATCTGAAATTTTAAAACCTTAATATAATGATATCACCTGCTACCTCCCCGGGCCCTGTCCACACTAGCAGAAGTGGAGGAATAAATGCCAGGTGCCAACTGAACTTCCCTCTGAGGAAACAGCTGGAGCAAGAGAGCGAGATGGCTGGGAACGCCAAGCCAATGAGCTGGCAAGTTGGCTATATCATCATCAGCATGCGGTTCTGCTGATGCCCCCAGAGGGGAGTGTATATGTCTCCTGGCCCTGCCTGCACAGGCAGCCAAACAGGAATGGGATACCTCAACTGAACCTCCCTCCACCTGCCCAGGTGGTGTGAGTGTCTGATGCACCACCCAAACTACCTTCAGTAAAGATGGCAGTGAGGTCATACGATCTCCTGTTTTGACCTTAGCCAAGATGGTGGCTAGACTATGTGGCTGCCCTTTTTTAAGATGGTGCCGCCTGATCATGTCATCGCCCTTTTCAAACATGGCATCTGACCACATGTTCATGTCCCCAGTAATGGTGGCAGCAGCAGCAGAGGAAAGGCAGGCTGTGTATGTGTTGGGGGGTGTGGTCTGGCCCTAAAGGTGGCCGAGGCAGTCGTGGCAGAAATACAGTCCAGTGACCAGATATCTCTGTGGTTAGTCCTCCATTCCTTTTTCTTGGCCGCCTGGGGGGCAGGGTTCTCAGCGGTGGTGGAGCAGCCAATGGAGCAGGGGAAGGACCCCCACACCAAAGTCCTGTGGGTGGAAAAGGAGGTCTGGCAAGAGAGTTATGCAGCGGAGAGAAAAGATTTAAGAGACAGGATTACAGACAAGGATAGGAATTAGGGGCAAGCAGTAGACATGCCTTGTAAAGGAATCCAGGGACAGGTGATGATGTAATTACCCAGCAGAGGCTGGAGAAACATGGGGGGTGGGTGGGATGGAAAGGGAACTGGGAGAGGGTAGCACATTTTTTTTTTCACAAGGTAAGTTTTAGGCCTCCTGAAGGCCTCTCCACCGACTCAGCAAATCAAATCAGACCAAATCAGGAAAAGCTCATGTTTAGTGGGTGATTCCCGGTCCGCAGGGAGGAGATAGAGACTTGAGAATAGGGACATGAGACCAGAAGAATCACGTGTCTGTTTTCAGGGATGCCACTTATATACCCTGTGGAGTGATCTTGAGCCTCTCTTGGGGAGAAGTTGTGTTTGGCGGGCTTTGAAGGGGCAGGTTTAGGGAAAGAGATAGGGGAGGGGAGTTGAGGTGGATCTTCCACCAGACTCCTTCCAAACATTCCAGACTCAGTGTATAGGGATGTCAAGGCGCCAGGGGTTGAGATGGAGCTCCCATCCAAACACAAAGTAGAGGAGGTCCAAGGGCTGGAATCTTTAATGTCTCAAAGTCAGTGATGGCCAATGGCACAAGCTGCTCAGTGGACCATCCTCCAAAAAGGAGGGGCGGGGCGGGAGGGGCAGTGTCAGGAGCCCCAATGAGGCACAGCTGTCTCCATATGCCATCTCATAGGGATGGGAGCCAAGGGACGTGAGCCTGACAGGCAGCAAGCAAAACAAGACTGACCTCCAGAGTCCCAGAGGGTCAGCGAATGAATGGTCAAAGATAGCTAAATGACCGTCAACAATAGCTATGGGTCATGCAGTGGCAAAGACCGGAGGGAATGAGAAGTGGTCAGCACCATGATATGGGTGAACCCTTACTTGTGGCAAAATAGCCAAAGGGGAGGCTTAATGAGGAGGTAGGGGCTACCAATCTGATAGGGTGAAGAGTTTCCCATGATCCTCCATCCCAAATCATGATGGGTGGTACAGGGTCCCAAAGCTCCTCAAGACTGTCAGTGGGCCGGAGGAAGCAGTGGGATTGCCCGGCAATGCTGAGTGCCAGTGTTGTGATTTACATGTCCTGTCAGGAGGTTCTGGTCTGAGACCCAAGGTGCTCCACAGTGGGTGAGAGATAGAGATGCCATGCAGACAGCACTTAGTGAAGAGTTTAATTTGATGATAGAAGAGAGGGGGCCAGAGAGAAAAAGGGAAAGAGAGAGGGATGGGGAGCGAGGGGTTCAGGAGGTGCACACCTCATTAGAGGAAAGTGGAAGACAGAAAAGAGAAATGGGTGGAGTTTTCCTTTAAGAATAGGCTTTTACATCGGGCATAGGGTGGTGCCAAAGGGCAGGATCAGAATATTAACATCCACCAATTTAATAGCGGCAAGAATGTCATTGAATTAACCAGTCACTTTATGAATAGATTTAAGGCACACTAGACAAGCTAAAACCCATACCTGGCACCATTTTCAGAGTGTGAGGCTGTGGATATGCTACTCACAGGTCCTAAGGGAGAATCACTTCTATCTGTTCAATGGACATAGTACTAAATTCATTCCCAATGACTTATACCTGTAGAGTAGTGCCTCTCTGTACTCTCATCACTGAGACTTCTTTTTTGCAGTAGATGACAATTAATGCAAAGACCCAATCCTTGTCGAGATTCAGAGAACAAGAGACAATAATGTGCTCATTTCTAAATAAGACATCTGTATTGTACCCATTTCTTCAAAGGCTCGGGGGTCAACTTGGAAAAGGGAGGCAGAAAGGTTGTTGGAGCCAAGGGTATTTGATGACTGCAAAGGAACATAGTGTGTCAAGGATGCAGCACAGCAGTTGCACAGAGGACTCCACAGCAGCAGTGACAGCATGTATAAAACCAGACAAATAACAGCATGGAGAGGGGAGATGGTCATGAAGTCCCAGCCCTAGCTAAGGAACTATCAGCAAATGGTAGCTTCTGGGAGAGGGAAAAGGAAAAGAAGACTAAAATATTTTTTTAAAGTGTGTCACCCCAGGTAGGACAATCATTCTCTACTGGAAAGCTACATATCTAAGAGGATATGTGTGGCACAAACTGTACCTAACAGATTTTAAGAAATGACACAAAGTTTGGGGGAGGGTAGCAAAGACAGGATGGATGTGGGAGGACTTGCGGTTAAAAATAAATAAATAAATATGATCAAAATATGAACATAGAATACAATAAAAATAAAGAAACAAACTGGAGTAGTAAAGAGAAAATCCACTGAGAAAAAGATGAATTGAAAAAAGTTGCACACAAATCATAAAACACACACACACACATTTACAAGACAGATATAATGTATACACACTTTTTTGTCTTGTTTTTGTAAGGTTTGGGTATAGCTTAGTCTTTGGGAGCTGCTATATCAGAGCATCATAAAGTGTATGGTGTATAAACAATACAAATTTATCTTTGTTCTGGAAGTCAAGGGAGTCTAAGATCAAGGTGACACTAATGTTCGGTGTGTGCCAGTGGTACAGTTCTTGGTTCATGGAAGAGGTCTCACTGAAGCCTCACATAATGGAAACAGAAAGAAATCTCTCTGGATTATTTTTTTGCTAGAGCATGAGCCAATCTTAACCACCCACTTAAGGTCTCACCTCGAAGCACCATCACATCAGAGGTAGGCTTAGATCTCTAAATTCTAAGAGAAAAGGACTGTGGGCTGGCTAGTTTGATGTCACCTTGACATAGAACCACTAGAGCGGAGGGAGTCTCAACTGAAAAAAATTTCTTTATAAGATAAGGATGCAGGGAAGTCTGTAGGGCGTTTTCTTAACTTGTGATTGATGTAAGAGAGCCAAACCCATTGTGGGTGGGTATCACCCAGGTCTGGCGGTCCTGAGTGCTATAAGAAGCAGGCTGAGCAATCCCTGGGAAGCAAGCCAGTGAGCAGCACTCCTCTGCATCAGCTTTTGCCTCCACGTTCCTACTGTGTGTAAGTTCCTCTTCTCACTTCCTTCAATGGTGAATAGTGATATGGAAGTGCAAGCCAAATTAATTCTTTCCTCTCCAAGCTGTTTTGGTCATGGTGTTTCATCACAGCACTGATAACCCTAATCAGGACAGAAATTAGTACCAGGATAGTGAAGTATTGCTGTGACAGACCTGACCTTGTTTTGGGGAGGATTGTGAAAGGACTTTGAAAGTTTGAGCTAGAAAAGTTATTAAGTTTTCAAGTACTTGTGGGCTGTTTTGTGGGTGTTTAGAAGATAAGGGTGTTGAGAGAAATGCAAATGATGAAGGACTAACTTGAGAAATTCTGGAGGAAAGTTTGAGAGTTACTTAAAAATCTCCATTAGGCCCATTGCATAATTTGAGTTGAGAATCTGTTGTTCTGGTCTTCGGGACTGAATAATTGGTTGTGATTAACCAGACATCAGAACCACTAAAATGAATCCTTTCCTTTCCTGGGATACTCAAATCTGATCAGCTGTAGCTGAGAAATTAGCAGTGAATAAGAAGAGACCAGCAACTTTGAGGTAAAATCTTCTGGCTACTTTGATTGGTGAGTTTTCCCTTAACCAGTCAGCATAAACAGGTCCCTGGACCCATGGGAATGATCGTTGATCATCCAGCATCCTTCTGGTATCTTTGGAAATGGGGGTGCCCTTGTCCACGGTCTTTATCGGGTACAGTCATCCCTCATCATTGACTATCAGCCTCAGCCATTCCCATGACTGTGGTCTGAGATGGCATTCTGGTTTGTTTCTCTTCTTTCATACCCTCATCCTCAGGCTGCTGCCCCAGCCCTCACTCTTTGCTCTATGGAACACTGAGGGACTTGTGCCAATCAATCAATCTTTGTTTGATCTCTGGGACACCTGAGATATTGTAGCCATTGGATCTCATTTATTTTTTTGTTTGTTCTCTCTACTGAAGCCAGGAAAATAAGGCTCCCAATCCCATAAGCCCTACATTTCTGGGATGTCTTTTGGAAAGCCTCAATCCTCTCAGCTTAATGTTTTACTTAAAGACTTCTAAGCATATCCACCTCTGCACTAAAAAATGGCTAAATATCCCCTAGATAACAACAAAAAAAAATGACTACCTAATGGCTTGTTGGACCCTGATATTATACAGGGATTATCTAACTTCTCTCAGTGAATGGCCAAATAGAAAGAGTTACCTTTTATCCAGACCTTTTTCTGTCTCAACTCCAAACCCTCTCTCCTTGACACCTACTCACCTGCCCACAGGCTCCTAGCTATGCACCCATACCAGAGGGAACTCTCACTACTACTTTAGATACTTCTAAAGAACCCCTGCCTTTCTGACCTCTTGCTCCCTTTCCTTCAGTGACTACTCCTTCAGCTCCTCCAGCCCCTTCCTCCTCTCTGGTATTGGGCCACTCCAACTGCTGATTCTGGTTCCCACTTTGACCCCTTCTGTCTCGAGGTGCTAAGGAACCCCACCCCAGTCAAACCAATGCAGCAGCCATCCTCCCTTTGTAAGAGGTAGCCGGGGTGGATGGACAGGTTAAGGTACATGTCCCTTTCTCACTGGCTGAACTTTCTCAGATAGAAAAGAAACTGGGTTCTTATAAGTCCAACTCTACCTCCTTTATTAAACAATTCCAATATATTACCCAATCCTATAATCTCATGATATATTCATGATCTGTACTAACAACCTACTTCCTAAGGAATGCAGAAAAGTTTAGGACAGGATAGGATACATGCAGATGAGGTCCACCAAACTAATGCAGCACATCCTTCCAGAATGGAAGCAATTCCCAATTGAGACCCATGATGGGATTATAATACCCCAGATAGCATTCTATCTAGGGATCAATTTATAACTTACTATGGTGGTATTCTATTTGTACTGAAATGTGATTTTAATTGTATGTTAATAAATAAAGTTGCCCGGGGGTCAGAGCTATTAGAGCCATAGAAAGAGCGTGGCGGTGGTGGCACACGCCTTTAATCCCATAGATCTCTGTGTGTTCAGGGATACAGCCAGCATTGGAGACATACGTCTTTGAGACCTAGACGGCTGTACTTACAGGCAGTGACAAGGCAGTCATGTGTTTGGGTTTACAACCAATGAAAAGGCAGAACAGAAAGACTATTTAAAGACATACACACAGGAAATAGCTCTCTTTCGGGGAGCTAGGAGCAAACCACAGGAGGAAGGGTAAGATTTTAGCTCTGAGCTCTGACCTCTCGGCTTTCTCTTTTACATTGGTTCTGTGTTTCTTATTTAATAAGACGGTTGGTTACATCTACAACCTATCTCCTAGCAGGTCTTTGTAAGGCTGCCCTCAAACCAGTAAACCAAGAAAAGCTTCAGGAGATAGTTCAGAACAAAAAATAGAATCCATCTCAATTTCTAGAATGACTTACAAAGGCCCTCTTACAATATACTAATCTAGATCCTGACAGCCTAGAGGGTAGGCAGCTCCTTATGATTCATTTTGTCTCACAGAGCTTCCCCATTAGGGCCAAACTTATTTGTCTGGGGAGAGTGTGCCTGACCCTGCAGACAGAAGTCTTAGCACTGGCTTCTAAGGTGTACCATTGGAGAGATGAGAAAGCCTGTAAACAAAATTGCCAAATGCTGGCCAAGGCTATCCAATCAGCTGCCCGATGGTCCCCTGGGCACTTGTTTTAAATGTGGTCAAGAAGGACATTGGGCTCATACCTGCTCTGTCCCACATGGGCCACCTGAGACATGTCCAAATGCCACCAAGAGGGACAGTGGTCAGTTGACTGCCCCCATGCAACTCATAGCACGGGGACATCAAACACAGATCACCCTCCAGCCAATCTCCTATGCTTGGCCATGGACAATGATTGAAGGTGCCCAGGTTCCAACCCAACAACTGCCATCTCTCACAGGGAAATTGCAGTAGCCATTACAGTATCAGGGCAATCCATTTCCTTCCTTTTGGACACCAGGACAGAGGAACAGAAGAGGGAGGAGGTAACTGGTGAGTGCTCCCTGCTTCTCTGACTCCAAGCAAACTTTATTTGTCAGAATACAATCAAAATATCACACAACACTTCCCATCCATCCCAGGTTCACTCACCCATCCTTTCACCCTCCTCAAAAAAAAGAAGTATACCAAATCCAATTTGTGTTGCCCATATACTCACTGAAGCATGGTCAAACCCCCAGTGGTTAGTCCATTAAGGATAATTGAGTCCTTCCCCACCACCCCTGCCAGAAACCATCAACTGTGAAGAGATATACTTCAGCATTTTTATCAAAATTTTTAAGGACTCTGTTCAATAGCTTCCTGTCTGAACTGTTTCTCTTGCGGGGAGGGGTAGGCAATGGGGCAGAGGTAATCACAGAAGCCATCAATGTGTCTCATTCCCAACTGTGAGTCTGTAGTCATTGATACCACTACAAAAGAAGCTTCCTTGCCCATAACATTGAGTGACAGCATGGATCATGGATTTCCATGTGGTTTCCAGTGGCAGCACAAAACATGGACATCCATACAGCTTCTGGTGGCAGTGTGGATCACAGGCATCAACATGGCCTCAAGCAGCAGCAAGACTACTCTAACATCAATTTGAAGATCTAAAGCCTCCCTGAGATCATGAGAGTGGGAGAGCTGATGTTTTTGACTAGGGTACAGGTGATCAGACCTACAAACATGTGTGGGAGATCTGGAACCACCCCTCATCTGCCATATGGTAGAACGGGTGAGGGAGAGATGACGTACCCTCTCCCTGACCTTCCATGCCTGTGGTACTGCCCCTACCAACTGCAGCAATCAGGAGAGCAGGACCTGCCTCTCACCTGGATAAAACTGTAGCTCTGTCCTGGGTAGTGAACTTGTATTTAAGTTGATTGATTTTAATTTCAGAAAAACATGTGGCTATTAAATAATTGGAGTGTACCTAGTGTGAGGAAATTGAATTTTAGTTTTATTAATTTAAATATGTACATGTAGTGAATAGGTACCATATTAAAAATTCATTTATAGACATTAGATTTGAAATCTATTACCTGATTTCCCCTCTAAAGTTCACAGAAGATCAGTTTCAGAGTTCAGACAGTGATAACTCTTTGGGAAATTAATCTGGTACAAAGACTAAAAAGATCAACCAACAACCAAGTAGTAGATCACATGACTCAAACCATATGAATTTCCCAGTCACATTTGCCCAGAATTCTATTTTCTTTATTTTCATAGTAAAACTTTGGCTGTGACTATAACCCACAGGGTCAAAGGAAGGCTGTTTCTCAGGACGGCAGCTGAGAATGCACATGATCATGATACAATTGCCAAGTACTACATGGAGAACTCAGGATGCCGAGAGTACTAGCCAAGGTCACCAGATGAGCAAAAGACAGGGAAGAGGAAAGGACTCAGACAAAATGAGGTTCATGAAACACTTCTGTTTAGCTAGTTTAGAAAAAAATTGGTTTTATCCACATTAATATAACCTATGTAGAAATCTTGCATTAAGCCAGATATTTTTTAAGTTAGTAGAGGATTCTATATAAGAAAAGATGGTATGATACATTCAGTACTTTTAAAGATTTGAAAGAAACTTAAAAGTAAAAAGAGATATGTCTGTCACATGAGCTTTTTGTAGGTCATAAGCCTTGGAATACAGAACATTATGTTTGAAATTTGAGCAACATGAATTCCAAGTGGACTGTTTTCTTTGATATCATTACCCATTTACTCTCCCTTTGAATCTGAAATGGAAATTAAATTATTGGTTTTCCCATAAGTTTTCAAACAATGTGCTTATAAAAGAATTCAACTCATTGCATAAGGTATGACCCCTTTAAACTGTTACCCCCTCACCTCTATCATTTCATAGCTGTTAGTTTAACAAGTTGGCTGTGCAGCACTGAAGATGGCTTGTCAAAAGAAGCACTTTTCAAGAGCATTTCTAAATATATATATAACAAGCAGCCTTCTACAAGCTCCATAAATGGACTTTGGAATCGAGGTACTAGAAATACAGCTACCTGTTTTCATATAACCACAAAATCCATGGGTGAAATCAGAGTGAAGTCATAACCACAGAAACCAGCTTCCTCCATTCCATCACCCTCCAAAGGAGTCTGATTTGTGTATAATGCATGCAATGGAGTCTTGTGGTCCAAAGGCAATGTGTGCTGTACATAATAACATTTTCATCCAGAAAGACATACCACAATAAGAAAAAAAAAAAACTTTTCAAAATGCCTGGAACACAAGCAGAGAAAAAGTAGGCATTGTAGAAGTTGGAGATCTTGTACATATGTTAATGAAAAGTTCTTTGATAGGCCATCAAGTATATTATCTGAACTGAGACATATTTAAGAGACATATTTAAAAGATGATTGCTGTAATTTAGAGACTCTCATATACCAAGCAAAGCCTTTAACCTAAGAGTTATATATGTTTATTTCTAAGATGACTAAATTTCTTCTGATTCTCTGATTCTTCTCCATTACTTGAGACAATCTGTTTTTCAGAAACGATTTCATTCTTGCTGTCTTAATAGGACTTTTAGTAATGGATTCAGCTAAGATAGATTTTTCTTCTCCTACACAGTCATATAATACCTGTGATCCATTGAACATACTCACCTTACATTTTTAATTTGCTGATATTTCTTGTATGCTAATTCTATTTCTATAATTATGAAGTGAATTCTTATAACCATGGACCTGACTCCTTTTTAAAAATCCCCTTTTCAATATCCTAGAAAGAGTTGCTAAACAATTAGCTCACTACTGGCTTATTTTCTGTATTTTCAAATGCCTGTTCATGTCTTTGACCCACAGAGTCTTCCCAAGGCTGGTGCTCAGCAGTACTTGAATGTCTGACCCTGAAGGGAATACATAAAGTATTGTCTTTTCAGAAAGCTGGCAAGGATATTGATAGAGGACTTCAGTTTTGAAGTCCCTAAGTGAATTCAAATATAGCAATAATAGATAGAAGACCTAACACTGGCCACTCCCAGGAACATCACATTGCATGCCATTTTAGATCTAAAGGCAGACATGCTATAAATAGCCCCATCTAGGAAGACCAGACAAAGAACAAAGTACTTTAATGTAGTGATATTTTAATTGTGCTGAAATGTGATTTTATTTGTATGCTAATAAATAAATTTTGCCTGGATATCAGAGGTCACATAGCCATAAACAGAGTCAGGAGGTGGTAGCACACGCCCTTAATCCGATCACATGTCAGGCAGAGTCTCTGTGTGGTCAATGACACAGCCAAGCATGGTGACATGAGCCTTTAATCCTAGTACCAACCATAGAGACCTGGAGGTCTGTATAGACAGGCAGTGATGAAGAAATGATGTGGCTAGGCTTAGAGCCAATGAGAAGGCAGAACAGGAAGGCAATAAAAACACAAATTAGACGGAAAAAACTCTCTATGGAAGCTACTGCTGGTGGTAAGCATAAGCTAAAGCTAGTCATGACTATTGCTCTGATCTCTTTTGGCTATTACCTCTGTATTTGGCTTTGTGTTTCTTATTTAATAATACTGTTTAGAAATTCATCCACATTTAAATAACCTAGAATCTGCCTCATCTTGCATTGTTATGTGGTAAGAGGGGGGTTGAAGAGTTTATCTAATATTACTTCCTGTTGTCTGGTGGTGACGGCATCTTTAGGGGATGCTGAGAAAATTGCCCTAATGGCCAAGTCCTGGGAGAGCTAGCTATTGTCCAATCCTGGTGTGATGGGCAAAGGCAGGGCTTAGCTGGAGTCCTGTCTGGAGTCTATGAGGCATGACCATCTTAGCTAACGACCTTGAAATTGTCCTGAGCAGTTTGTAGTCCAAAGATGATCTTTGGGTTGTGTTTGTCAGCTTAGTGACATTACCGCAATTCAGGTGGAATCATCATTTTGGGATCCCATCATCCCTTTCGATACTTAAAAGGTCACTATTAGGAATGGTCATGGTTCATTGCAGAAAATGTGAACATTTTAAAAGTCATATGATGCAGATCTCAGAGATGTTAAAGGAATACAATTCGTTAAGTACATGTGTCATACACAAATTCAATTTCTAGTTACCTGTTTCAGACTCAAGCCCCAAATCACAGAAAGGAAGCTAGATGAAGACTATTTCTAAAATTAGTGCTCTATATGACCATTAGTATCATGAGGTGCATGTGTGTGTGTGTGTGTGTGTGTGTGTGTGTGTGTGTGTGTGTGTTTGTGTGTGTGTGTAGAAGGACAGGCCCATAGGATCAAGGAAATTGGCTCAGACTAGTTGCCAAAGCATGCACATAACATGCTCCTTAAGAGCCAACCTGGAGTCTGCCTGAGGGCCTAGCCACAGGAGCTGTCAGAGTTCCTGGTTGCTGTCAAAGTTCCTGATCATGCCCAGCCAATGAGGGACGACCACACAGACTGGGCACTGGGAGGAGGGTATATAAGGCCTTCCTTGTTATTGAATAAAGGAGTTCATTATTTACATTCAATGAGCTCCTGGTGTCTGTGTCATTGACGCCGTGCCTTCTCACCCCCTCCCTGGAGGGAGCCATTAGAATCCAAGCAGCATCTGGTGCTTGAACTGGGGCTTCTGTTTCTTTGTTTCTCCCAGTGCGGGTTCTGATCGTCTCCCTCTCTTCACTTGAGGTGCTTGACAGCGCCCCCAAGACAGTGTTTTTTGGTGAGAAGGCCCCTCGGTGTTTTCTACTTTTGGTCCTTTTGGACCCCTGCCAGTTCCCTGTCAGATGTCTTTACAATATCCGTCGATGAGGAGACACACATGAGATATGTCAGTTTGGGTCCCAAGATATCTGTCAAAGAGAATGTAACTGTCAGTTTGGGCCCTAGGAAATCTGTCAGTTTGGGTCCCGAGATATATTTTAGTTTAGGCCCATGAAATCTGTCAAGGAGAACATAGCTGTCAGTTTGGGCTCTGAGAAATCTGTCAGTTTGGGCCTCAAGAAACCTGTCAGGAAGAATGTAACTGTCAGTGTGGGCCCAGAGATATCTGTCAGTTTGGGTCCTGAGATAGCTGTCAGTTTGGGCCCCAGGAAATCTGTCATTTTGGGTTCCAAGATATCTGTCAGTTTGGGCCCTGCAAAATCTGTCAAGGAGAATGTAGCTGTCAGTTTGGGTCCTGCCAAATCTGTCAAAGGGAAGGCAGATTGGTACTATTTGCTTTAAGCTGTGTTGGAACCTGCAGTCTTTCTCAGTTGGACATCAGCCTATGATGATCAGACAGAATCCCAGGCCTGGACAAACATCTTGCTTAATGCCCTGGTAACCTATGATATGCTCACAGGCAATGGGGAATATGTCCATCCCGTGTACCAGGCACAGATTGGTATGAATGCCTATTTTCAACAGGTCTCAGACCTGGCCCTCAAGGCCCTACAAGGGTCTCAGCTCAGCCTACAAGGACTAGGTGTCTCTGCCAAGGAACACGCCCCTGCCTCTGGTGATATGGAGAGATCCTATCTCCCTCCAATGGCTGCTGCCAGCCCCTCTGCTGACCCGTGGGTGAGGGTATGCTTGTGTTTTTCCTCAGAGTGCCACTACACCAATATGGGTCCCAGCAGGGGATGTGCACTTGGCCATAGTTCAGCCTGCTTCCACCAAGGAGAAAATCACCCAGGATGGGGGTTATATATACTCCCCTTTCTTGCTCTCACTGCTCCTATAAAGGCTGAAGACTTATGGAGCCTTGCTTTTCCTCATTTTGTATGACACTCTTTGAGATGAGGAATACTAGTTTAGCACGCCAGGAGTTAGCTAAATATTTTAAGGACCCATGGCCAGCTAAGTTTCTATATTATCCATTACAGCAAACACATGAAATTTTCCAATTAAATCAGACAAGAGCAGAGGTTATGGCCTTGGGCTCTTTATTTTTTGAAAAGGTTTGGCATGATATAAAGAGGATGTTTGATACCTCCTGGATTTCACTTATGTTTTGATTGGTGGGGAGGTGCTTTTGATCTTTTTCCATTTTAAGTGTGTCTAACAGCACATCCAACAACAAGAGGCAGCCACTAAGGTGACTCTATAGGTGTTGATGGCTCTTAGATATCCAACTCATAGCCCTCCACAGAAGGTTTTGCATTCCTGGCTTTCTGAAATTCAAAAGGCTACTGCCTGACACTCCCCACCTGGGGTGACTCCCCAGGGATGGATGCTCTTCAAGAGCTGGTAGTAAGAGCTTGTTTGGCAAGCCAACCTAAGACAGGCACAGTCCAGTTGCTGAGCCCCACTGAGACAGAGTCAACAAGGCCGGAGCAAAGAATTCCAAATCCCATTGGGTGCCCATGTAATAAAATAAAAGAGTGGATATGGAGTAGAACAGGCCTATAGGATTGAGGAAATTGGCTCAGACCAGTTTCCAAGGCATGCATATAACATACTCCTTAAGAGCCAAACTAGAGTGTGCCAGATGGCCTAACAACAGGAGCTGTCAGAGTTCCTGGTCACTGTCAGAGATCCTGATCATGCGCAGGTAATGAGTCTATGACCACATAGACTTGGCACTGGGAGAAGGGTATATAAGGCCTTCCCTGTTATTGAATAAAGGATTTTGTTATTTGCTTTCAATGAACTCCTGGTGTCTGTGTTGTTGACACCATGACTTCTCGCCCCCTCCCCAAGGGAGTCATTAGAATCCAAACTCTCTCTCTCTCTCTCTCTCTCTCTCTCTCTCTCTCTCTCTCTCTCTCTGTATATATATACATATATGTGTGTATACATATGTGTATATACATAATATATATATATATATATACACATATATATATTATAAATTTTGAGATAAAGAGTCAAAATAATACCAAAGGATTATGAGAAGAGTGGCAATACAATAGTTCCTTAATTTTGATTTTTCTTCCCTCTAACACCAGGTGGCTCTTCTGACATGAGACAGAGATTTTGAATTTTCCTTTAACAAGCATGCTTATGTTTAGAGACATAGAGAGCACTCTCCAAGTCCAAAGCCAACTTTGATTTTTAATGAAATTGGGACTACAAAAAATGTCATTGACCTTATATGACTATAGAGAACAGCAGAAACAAACTTTTGGGAAGATTTATGAAATTATATCCTGTTGGAAGTGTGCCATACCATTAAGCCAATTTACTCATTTTCTTGGGGCATTTCTTTGGACAATTCATCCTTCTTCAGATGTTGCTGTGGGGTGTCTTTCTGCATGCTGTGAATATGTGTTACTCTATTGGTTGATAAATAAACCTGAACTGGCCTATGGCAAGGCAGCTTAGAGGCAGGCAGGATATCCAAGGAGAGATGGGAAAGAGAAAAGCAGAGTCTATGGAGACACCAGCCTGCTGCCCAAGGAGCAACATGCCAGCAGACCGGTAAAGCCACAGAACACATGGCAAATATACATTAATAGAAATAGGTTAATTTAAGATATAAGAGCTAGCTAGCAAGGAGCATGCCATAGGCCATGCAGTTTATAAATAATATTAAGCCTCTGAATCATGATTTTATAAGTGGCTGCAGGACCACTGACCTGGATGGTACCAGAGAAACAGGACCATGAGGCCAGGTGGGACTGGAGAAACTTATGGCTAAAAGATGTCTCATTTGTCCAGTGGTCTTCAGATTCCTTAGTAGGATGCTTTTATTCTCCTGAAAAGACAAAAACAAAACCCTGTCCCAACACAACTTGGGAAGTTTCTTTTTGGCAGGTTATATCTGATCAAATGAAAGGCATTTTTTAGTCTTGTAAGTTAGTTTAGACTAAATGGCAAGTTATTTGATGAACTATCTACTTTCCTAATCAATAGGTTTCTCCTGTTTGAATCTTATCTTTACCAATTTTGATCATATTTACAGCTTTCCTTCTCCTGTGGAAACAAAAGCTAAACCTCTTCCCCCATGTAACACATATCCTGGCTTCCATTCTGAGGTCAACATATCTTTAAAATTTGCAGGCTGACTGATTTCATCCAGCAGTTTTTTCCCTGCTATCCAGTGTCACTCAGTAGCTATCATTCCTTTCTCACTAGCATTTAAAAAATTTAAAGTTAATAAAGCATTGTCCAATCTATCTCTGGGGGTCTTTATTATCCATTTCTGTTTATTAAACATATCATTTAAAGTATTATTAGACCTTTCTATAACTGCTTGTCCCATATGATTGTGTGATATACCTATAATGTGCACATAACTGTTTGATTATACTAAAGACACTGGCCAGAGCATTGCCAGTCTTAATTTGTATTCCCATAATGGCCATAATGTCTAATAAATGTATAGTTACACAATCAGCCTTTTCAGAACTCAAAGCAGTTGCCCATGGAAATTCTGAATATTCAGCTATGTTATCTATGTTATGGTACACATACTTTAATTTTACAAACTGCAAAATGAAACATTTCCATGTGCCAAATTTCATTTCTTTGAATACCTTTTGGGTTACTTCCTGTGGGTAAAAGAGTTTGGTTATACAAAGAACAAGTAGGATATTTCCTTGACTTGTTCTCAAGTGATAGAAAAACCTTTCTTTAGCCCTTTGATGTTAACATGGTGCTTCTTATGAAATTGTGAGGCTTCTAGCACATTCTCTACCAATAGCTGATCAACTTCATAAATAAATGTTAGAGGGCCTGGTAGACCCATATGGGAATCTGATATGGGTTATACATAAGGGATGATTTCTATTTCTGATTATTTCTGAACAAATTAATTCTGAATCATGTGGTATTAGTTAACTATGTCAAAGTACTCTTTCTGCATATTGGATCAGTAACTGTTTTTAGTGGTTCTGGAAAATCTAATAATACCATGAGAATAACATATAATCTGACTTTTGAACAGAATCATAAGGGCTTTGAGCCACTTTACTAAAATTTACTGACTTATAACCTACCTTTCCTGTTTTATTTGCATCAGTATAGAATGTAGGGGCTCCTAAGTTGGTGTTCCTTTTATTATATGAAGGAGAATCCAATTAGTTCTTTTTATAAACTGAAGTATTTTGTTTTGGGGATTTTTGTTGCTAATCTCTCCCAAGAAATTATTGCAAGCTCTTTGCCAATGTTCATTTTCTGCCCATAGTGAGGCAATTTCAGCATTAGTAAAAGGTTCCATAATTTCTGTTGGGTCTATTTCTATTAATTGATACAGTCTCAATTTTTCTTTCAGAATCAATTCAGAAAATTTTTCTACATAAGTCTTTAACTTTTTACTCTCTTTGTGTGATAAAAATATCCATTCTAAGATATTATCTTCTCTCTGCATAAGAATTCCTGTGAGAGAATGTGTAGAAGGTAGTATGACCAGGATACAATCAAGCTCTGGATCCAAGCTATCCATATGTGCATCCTATAATGTCTCTTCTACTAAAGTGAATTCTCTTCCATCCTCAGCTGATAATTTTCTTGAACTATTCAAGTCTCTATCACCTTGTAAGATTTGAAATAAATTGCTTAGTTCTTAAGTTATCAATGCAATTGCAGGATATATCAAGTTAATATCTCCCATTAATTTTTGAAAATCAATATGAGTTTGTAATTGATATCTCCTGATTTGTACTTTCTGTTGTTGGATATTCTATAAACCTATCTTATATCCTAGGTAATTAATAGAATCTCCTCTTTGTATTTTTTCAGAAATTTGTAATCCCCAACAAGGCAAAATTTTCTTTACCTCTTCAAATATTTTTTCTTAAGGTATTTTGGTCTAAAACAACTAGTAAGATATCATCAAAATAATGGCAATTTATTGATTAAGGAAACTGTTTATGACTTATTTCCAATGGTTGTTGTATGATACATTTTAACAGGCTGGGAATTATTATAAGTAGGCACAATGATGGCAAATTTTTCTCTATCATATTTTTGTAAAGGTATAGTAAAAAAAAAGCAGTCTTTTAAATCAATCACTATAGTAGACCATCCTTTAGATAATAGAGAAGGCAAGGGGATTCTAGGTTGTAAAGAGGCCATTATCTGAATCATCTTATTTATGGCTCTTAAATCTGTTAACATATACTATTTCCCAGATTTTTTAGTGACAAATATAGGAGAATTCCAAGGACTAGCTGATTCATCAAGATGTTGAGCATTTAGCTGCTCCTGTACCAGATGTTCTAGTGCCTGCAATTTTTTCTGATGTCAAAGGCCATTGTTTCACTCAGAAAGGTTTGTCAGTAAATCATTTTAAAGGTAGGGCTATTGATACCTTTGAAAGATCAACAGCTATTGTGCCTTACTTACTTACAACCAGAACAATCAGTGACTCTTGATAATATCTTTTAATATTTTTTCCAGAAGCTCATGTTAATTTATTGTTTATATCTGAGATTGGGGGAATTTTAATCTGGGCTTTCCATTATTATATCAAATCATGACCCCATAAATTTATTGCTATGTTAGCTACATATGGCTTTAATTTCCCTACCTGTCATTCTGGCCCTATATACTAGACCCACCTTGTACTTTGTTTTACCTAAAATACAGTGCCCATCCCTAGAAGCTGAATATTTACTTTCTGAAGAGGCCAATCTGTATGCCAAAGTTTTCATGAAATTATTGTTATAGCTGCACCTGTATCTAGTAAACCATCAATCACAGTGTCATTTATTTGTATTTTTAGCTTTGGTCATTGATCATTTATAGACGTTCGCCCAAATAATTGTTTTGTGGTCTCTCCTGAACATCGTGTTTTGTCTAATGAAGCTGCAAAGCCAGCAATGAGTGGCTTCTCGTGACCTTGTGCCCCACATTGGAAGCCATATAAAACATTTATCTAATTATTCTTTTATCAATAAAAACTTGGGAGTCAGATATTGGGGTAAAAACATGATTGACCAAAGAAGCAGTGGAGAAGTGACCAGTGACCTTCTCTGTCTCTTCTTCTTTGATCTTAAAGGTCCAAGCATCTCTCTAAGCCCATCCCCACTACTTCCTGTGTCTCTCTGTATGTCCAAGAGTCCTCTAAAATCTCCATGGCTAATTTTGGTCAGCTCATAGTTATCTCAGCCCTCTAATTCAAATAAAGTTTACTGTCAGTCTTGGGAGTGTCAGAGTACAATCAAAATATCCCACAATAGGAGATGAGCACTTGTCAGAGGCATGCTGGAACAATCATGAAAAAGACAAGGGGAAAACTGAAATATCTCTAAGTATAAGTTCAGTTTTTGCTTGTTGCCTGCTAGTCTTGCTTCAGTACAGAGACAAAGGAAATCTGCTCAGTAACCTCCTTTATGGGCAGATAGTATGCTAACCCCAAGCTAATCAACTATATTCACACCATAACCTTAGTTAATATAAAAGACAAATAGTGCTGAGATTTCTGAATCAGAATTTCTATAATGCTCTATTCTATCCTACTGAAAATTCATTGCACTATGCAAGACAGCCATGTTTTGAGACAGACCAGAGTGTTTAGTAAAGAAGTTATTAACTTGGTTAAAACAGTCTCTACTTGCTCTTTCCTTTCTCTATGCCATTAATGTCCTGGGAAGCCCATGTAGAAAAGGTGATCATGTATTTGTTAATCTATTATGGGCTTCTCATTTCTTTAGTAAGAGCTGGGGATCTTGGCTAATTCTGTCTCTATACCCAGATCTGTGTTTCATTCTTGATCCTTACTATAGCCTACCTCCAATCAGTATCATTAGACTAACAAGAGCTCTTAAACATGGCATTATATTTTCATGTATTCAATTCTTTTCCCATTGTCTCTGTTTCATTTAAACACAAATAAAGCCATTTCCTTACTAAATTTATTTTCCTTATCACAAACACACATGGCATTTCAAGTAACAAAGATGCATTTATGATCACGAGTCCCCTAAGCATTTTCATGTCACATATATTCTATTGCCATTCTCCTCTTCCTTCTTACAAAAACTTTAGCCCCTCTTATGGTCCTTTTTCTAGTCATGACCTTTATTCACACTCACACTTGTATGCATACATACACACGCATGTATGTAGATACATATATACATATGAAATAAATGTATTTGCACATACATGCAAACATAAATAATAAAACCTATTTTCCCATATGAAAGAAAACATGGAATATTTTTTTCTTTCTGACTCTGGATTGTTTCACTTAAGATAATGATTTCCAGATTCATCCATTTTCCTGGAAAGTTTAAATTTTGTTCTTCTTTATGAGTAAAATGAGGGGTAAGAGAAGTAGGGAAAATAGAGGGAAAAGAGGATTAAACAAAATTGTTTTGTGTATGAAAATGCTGTAATAAGACTTATTGCTTTGCATGATAATTAAAAAAATAAGAACAAGATGCTAACTAGCTGATAACGTGCAACAAGAATCCAATAAGCTTATTGTTTATTATGAGGAAGAATCACCGCATGCAAAGGAACGTGACCCTGTACTATGAGGACCTGAACATTTTCTCATATCTTGAGAGTATGTTAGGGAGAAATCACTATAGTTTTCCATATTTTTTAAATCTAACTTCACTATGAAGCTGCTGAGTAAAAATGGAAAGTTACTGGAACATGATTTTCGGTCACAATGCAAACTTGGAGAAATAAATGGTATTTTAGACACAGTATACCACCAAAGGTAATGATTACTGAGCAGTAATGATAACACGGATAAGTATCTGGGTCCATTGTCTACAAGACTTTAATATTGGGGTTTACTAAAAGTACACTCAGTTCAGTATTCAAGTATGTTCTTGATCACATCTTTATACCAAAAAAAAAAATATAAATGGAAAAGCAAATAACTCTGAAAAAGCCCCTGATTTTCAAATAAAAATTGTCAAGAATGGGTACCTGCTTGAGTTTCTGAGAAATCATAAATCTTGACCTCAACCAAATAAAATGGCAGCATGTAATCATCTTCACTTAAGACAAAGAGACCCCTACTGTGCAGCACAGGGTGGCTCATTTCAATTCTTATTTTTTTCCCATTAAGTTGAAGAACTATAGTAGCTTTAATGTAAATACCCCCATAAGCTCATGGAGAGTGGAACTATCAGGAAGTGCTGCTTTGTTGGAGTAGGTATGGTCTTGTTGGAGGAAGTGTGTCACTATGAGGGTGGGCTTTGATGTCTCATACATGCTCAAGCACCCCCCCACACACACACACACATAGGGTAGTGGGGCATCAGAGAAGAGATTCTGGAGTAAAAGTTAGCAGAAAGATCACTAACACACACACACACACACAAGCATGCGCACACACCACTTTGTAGTGTTGGAAAGATATTTAAAAAGTCTCAGGTAGACACACACACTGGGAAAAGAGGTTGAACACCATTATGGTGAGCAAATATTTGATGGGAGAGAGAGAGAGAGAGAGAGAGAGAGAGAGAGAGAGAGAGAGAGAATGGTTCATGTCCTGTGGAGAGAGGCAGATATAAAGAGGAGAAGATAGTGAGGAAGAGGATAATGTTTACCACCTGTTTACCACCAGGGGCCATGGCCCTACAGTAGGCATGGGCTGTGTTGATGTCCATAGCCTTTGTTACTACTAAAGGTCATAAAGATGCCCAGATTCTAGGCCATCATATGTGGCCAAATTGGCACCCAAGGGCCATGACACTGCAGGAGCCATTCCAATCTGAGTGGCCTGAGCTGCCACCCAGGGCCATGGAGATGTCCAGGCTTGAGCTGCAGTTGAAGGCCATGTCTGGGTCCATGCCCCTACTAAGGCCAAGGTTAGTGTTGATATCCATGGCGTCTGTTACCATTGAAGGTCACTATGGCTCTGGTTACCACCAAAGGCAGTGCAGATGTCTGGGGTTTGGGCCTCAAACACCTGAGGCCATGTTTATGACCTAGGGTCATGCTGCTGCCAGTGCTATGCAAATCTGAGTGGCCTGTGCTGCCACCTAGGGCCATAGTGACATCTGGGCCCAGGTTGCTGATGACAGTCCCATTTGGATCCATGGTCCTACTGCAACTGGGATCTGTGCTGATACTGATGTTGATCTATTACCCATGTTAGTACAGGGGCCCATGCGAACCATGTGTCAAACTAAGAGTTGAACCATGTGTTAAACCATATATTGAAGTATGAGTGCCTTGCTGAACTGGTCCTGCCCCTCACTGGCCCAAGGATAGCTTCCCTCACCAGAGAGCTGACTCCTCCCCTCAGTGACCCTGGGATAATGTACCCCAAAGACCCCAGCATGGGAAAGCTGCCCATGCCCATACTAGGAGAGCTGCCCCCACTCACTTTGGAAGGCTGGCACTCCCCAACATCTACCCCATCCTGGTGCTATGGAATCATAGTTGCAGGATCTCCATGACTTGGAGCAGCAGCAGGATCTCTGGTGAGGGTCCAGTACTGATGATGTACCAGAAGCCAGACTTTGAACCTGACAAACAACACATTACACAATGAACATTTGCAGGTAAAGTTGTTTGGACAAAAAGGTCTACTGCATGACACACAGCGTTTCCCAATTTGACCAAGACAAATGAAGAGGCAACAGAGGGGTAGGAAAGACCAAGGAGCGAAGTGGTTTGTTTCTTTGTTTGTTTGAAATTAATATTCTTATTCACATTTTTGTTTATTATTCTCTTTTATTATTTCTTTTTCAGTTTTCCTTTGAGGGGGGACACTACAAGTGTGAAGGTCAGATATGGAAGGACTGAGAAATGAGTAAGATTTTAGTGTATTATGTGAAATTCTCAAAGAATCAATAAAAAAAAACTATGTTAAAAAAAAAATGAAAGTCATGCCGGGCCGTGGTGGCACGTGCCTTTAATTCCAGGGAGGCAGAGATAGGCAGATCTCAGTGAGTTCAAGGCCAACCTGGTCTACAAAGCAAGTTCCAGGGCAGCCAGGACCATTATACAGAGAAACCCTGTCTCAGAAAAACAAAAAACAAAGAAAATCTCAGATGAAAATGCATGTACTCACTAGACATTACCTAAGGTTTGAATTTATTTAGGAAGCTCTAACAAAAACACCATAAGCAACATGACTTTGCCAACAAAAATGTATTTCTTGGAGTTTTGGAAACTGACTGAGAAAGTGAAGTTGCTGGTAGAGACGATGTCTGATGATTATTCACGTGGTTGCTGATAGATGCAGTATGTTGTTGTATCTTAGGTGACGGGAAGATACTGTGTGTGGTCTTTGGTAAGCACTTCAGGCCATAATAATATAATAACTTCTCAAAATATCATCTGCCAAATACTACAGTACTAAAGACTGTAACCAGAGGGTTCTCTCCTGCCCACCAATTCCTGAATAACCACTCAGAGGCTTATATTAATCACAAATGTTTGGCTGATGGTTCAGGCTTATTATTAGCCAGCTCTTACATTCAAATTAACCCATATTTCTTTATCTATGCTTAGCCGCGTGGTTCCTTGTTGTTTGCCTTTTTTTTTTTACATGTCTTGCAGCTGGTTTGGGGTCTGCCCCCTAACTCTCCATTTCTTCATCTCATTACAGTACCACCTAAACTTATTCTGCCTCGCCACTGGTCAAACAGCTTTATTTATCAACCAATGAGAGCAACACATATTCATAGCATACCGAAAGACCATACCACAGCAGAAGACAAAGTAAATTTGAGGAGGGCACAAACTTTCAACCTATACCAAGTACTGGAAAGATCTCACTCTCAGATGTTCTAGTTAATAAACAAGAGCAACAGAGCCTGTGGTAGTCAAAGATTACCAGAGAAATAGAACTGGTTGGCTCCACAGCGTTATAAGAAATGATAGAAAATTTGACTTATACAATTAATAGAAATGGAGAAGTCCGTTGTTTACAGTCTATAAGCCTAAGACACAAAGTTTGTTTATTATAGGTCACTGAGCATAAAGGTTCCAGATCCAGAGGAGTCAATAGTATGACTCACAATACAAACTCAAAGACTTGGGAAACAAGTTGGGGAAAGGGATTATTCTACTGTGATTTTTTTTGGAATTTCCAACATCATTATTCAAGAGTAAGAGAAGATGGATGTACCTACTCCCAAAAAAGTCCCCATGCTTTTATTGTATTTGTATCCCCAAAGAATTGGATGATTCCCACCCACCTTGGTAAAGGAAGGTTAATAGCCTCAAAACACAGACATCTAGTAATAGTATTTTACCAGTAATCTGGTCTTTTGGATCAGTTAATGTTCATAGAACATATTCTAAAATTAAATTATACAATTAATGATATAAATTTTATAGTCAGAAAGTCTCTATTCAGCTGGGCATGGAGGCACACACCTTTAAACCCACCACTTGTGAGGCAGAGGTAGGCAGATCTCTGAGTTCAAGGACAGCCTGGTCTACAAAGTGAGTTTCATGACAACAAAGCCTACACAGAGAAACCTTGTCTCGAAAAACAAAAACTAAAACTAAAGGAAGTGTTCAAAGACTGGCACTAACTCTACCAATCTTTTTTCCCTGACCTTCCTAGAGAGGCATAAGACAATATTACAGCATCTAGCATCATGGCTTGCTCATACTACTTTATTATCTGGTCAACTATTGCAACTATTGCTTTCTTTTTCCTGAAAATCAAACTCAGACTTAGTTAAGGAATATCCTGCACCTCATGCTATGTCCTCAGTCTTCTTAGTAACTTAGATTCCTGCCAACATTCCCTTCTCTGAACTCTATAATCTTGACCCCAGCTTTTCCCCTCTCAAAAGACAAGCTTTTTGTCCTATCAGTAAAGACATCTAAATATTAGTCCCTACTCATCATCTGGGTTTGAGATATGACTCATCAGTTAAGATCCATTGCTGCTCTTTCAGAGGACCCAGAATGTGGTTCCTACCCTCCACATCCACATCAGGCTGTTCATAATTGCTTGTAATTACAGCTCCTGGGAATCTGACACCCTTCTGTGACCTCCATGGATTCTGTACAGAGTATAAATACATGCAGGCATATGCTTACAAATAATGAAATCTGTAAAAATTCAGTGATTATCAAATTTAATTTAAATTTAAATACAATTTAAATAAGAAGGCACTGAAATTCAGAGAGGTTAGTAGTAGAGGTAAGGACAGGAGCAAATGTCAGTTTCTGAGTTGACCTCAGTCTGTCTCAGCTGACAGATTCTAGTCAAGTGGAAAGTGTTGCCTTCGCCAGTGTTAAAACATAGCATGTTCTGTCTTGCACTTCAGCAGGTAAGAGACTCACCCTAATATCCAAGTAAAGATTGAACAGACTATTTTCATGCCCTGATCCATGACTCTAAATCCTGCAAATATTCCAAGAATTTCTTTGCATTCATGTACCATGTGTAATGCTGAACTACATGGACTTGACACACCCCAAGCAGCAGTAATAAAGATTCAGAAACTTAGATTTCAAGGAGGCTTCACCCACACACCATTAGAGACTCGTGCAGCTCTCTTTTATGAACAGATTTGCTTTCTTGACACTGGCCACCACATATGAACTGTTCCTCCATAACTAGCTGACACTATAAGCACTTCATGCAGGCACCTCTGGTAGTCTTGGACTAACACTTTGTTCTAAATAATTTTCTGTCTCCAATATCTGCAGAACCTAATCCTCTCACAATATTCGCACTGACTTTGAGCTGGAATGACTTGATCATAGCTTGCCAGGAAGAGGAAACTCTTGAGATAAATTGGAAAGGACTATGTATCATTTGAAATAACTTCAGTGTTGAGTCTAGTGCCCATCAAAATTTACTTCCATTTTGTCCTGAATTAAGATTTACCATATGTTATTAATACTTACAAGAATTCTCCTTGTTTTTAAAGGATTCTTTTCTTCCAAGTACTCCACATAAATGATGCCTCTTCTATGAAATCATATTCCTTATTCATAGATTTGAAACTATTCTATTCATGTATGCTTGCAGCACATTGTTCTACATTCTTGAGTAAAATTTGACTGATATTTTTGCTGCATGTTCACGACTCCATATGCTATAGCAGGAGCCTTGCTGTACCCATCTTGATATCATGCTCTTTGAACAAACTCTTTGGATCAAAGGGTTGTCATAAACATTCAAGGTGAGGAGGAAGGGAGCATGCAGACTACAGCATGACAACATCCTACAGCAATGTTAGGAGCACTCTGTACATGTTTATTTGGCCAGAAAACTTATACAAGAATGTCTGGAAGTGAGACTTTTGAATTTGGTCCTCAGGAATTTTGTCTTTTCTTTACCTAATTGCTCATATGTTGTTTACATGTGTCTATTTTTACAGAATTATATTGTATTAGACTATGGCATGCTTGAATTACAATGAAGAGCACTTTGGATAAATCATACATTTTAAATGACACAAAATTTGTACCATATACTATTTAGTTGAAGAATGTAGCTTTAAGATTTGGAAACAGTGTACATGTGCACACATGTGCATATGCTTGTATTTGAATGTGTGTGTGCATTGAGTGAATGAGCGTGTTCGTGTATGTATTCATCTGTGCAAACAGATGGGTGTATATATGTATCTGTGTTCACATGTGAATGTGTCTGTATGTGACACTGAGGATCAGATCCTCACTCATGCCAACTCCATTATATATATAAGCCACAGCTAAAGCCCAATGCCAACATAATATTTCAGAATGACAAAAAAAAATGTTCTCAATTACAGCTGGGCAGCAGTGGTACGCACCTTTAATCCCAGCACTTGGGTGGCACAGCCAGGCGGATCTCTGTGATTTCAAGGCCAGCCTGGTCTACAGAGTAAGATCCTGGACAGACACCAATACTATACATAGAAACGCTGTCTCAAAAAAACAAAACAAAACAAAACAAAAAAACACTTCTCATTTACAATTATGGTCCTATGGTCCTTTTCACCATGTAGAAAGTTTTCAGATTTGTTTGTATTGATTAAAGGCAGCAGAGAAAACACATCTATTTGTATAGATTTGTGTAGTTGGCTAAAGTAATGGAAATCTACACAGCTTCTTTCAGTGTTGAGTCCCCAGAATCAATTATAGGGCACTAAGGCCATTATTTTCCTCTTGGAAACAAAGATCCTGTAAATGCTACCTCTACCAAATGCCCATTTTGCTTCATTCTGAATCGAATATTCAAGCAAGGTTCATTTTAGGGACTAGATGTAGCATGAGTCCTGTGTTCACAACTCAGGCACCAGTCTGTTTTTTTTTTGTTCATGTAAAAGTGTATTTATTTTATTAATGTGTATGAGCATTTTTCCTGCCTTATGTATGTGCACCATGTGCATATCTTTTGTCCACAGAGGACAAAAAAAGGGCATCAGGCCTCTGGAATTGGAATTACAGAGGCTTGTGAGTCACCATTCGGGTGCTGAGAATCAAACTTGGATACTCTACAATAGCAACATGTGCTCTGAACCACAGTCATCTCTTCAGATACCAGTTCTTTGAAAAATAAGGGTTGAATTAAAACCCTTTCAATGAACCTTTGTTCCTTATCCTAGATTGAGTGTTTTAGACATAGGCTGACTCCTTACCATGCTTGGCTGCACTGAAAGGATGTCATGGTTTGGGTGGATTTCTGTTTTTAGCTTTGCACAGTCTGACCAACCTTCAATCATGCAGGTCTCACTGGCATTTACTAGGTTCTTCAAAACAGAGTTGTTCTTTTTTTGTCTGAAAAGATCTTTTATAATTATATCCAAAGAATAATGCTTACAGTTTATATTTAAAAGAAGCATAGGTCAGGCAAGATTGGAGCTTTATTGTAACCACTGTGCAGTCTCCACCCCAAAGGCTTCTTAATCCAACTTTGAAGTTTTCCTACTATATTTCCTTATATGGTGATAGTCTATGAGAATAAAGAGAAATTCATTGCAAAAGTAGGCTGAAAAGCCAAGAAATAAGTTGTCACAGTCCAAGGAAATAAATCATAAAACATTGATCTGCTCTGCTTTTAAAAATCTTGAAAACAAACTGAGTTATCTGTGAGAGGTAGAATATCTACATACTAGCATTCACACCGGGACAGCAATAATAGACAAGAGTCATTTTACATGGGAGCTGAGTGATTTTTTAATTTTATTAGCAGTATAAATGATGCTATCTCAGAACACTCCCACATACAGTGACTGGAATTAGAGTTGTCGAAAACACGTCATGGTACTTGACACTACATTTATGATATAGGTGAGGTATTAATCCATGGACGAGGTCTCTCATTCATCAACTGTATCATGTGACAAAAATATTTCATGACAAAACAATTTTTTTCAATCTCACCATCTTCATTATATAATTTTCTCAAATCCTTGTTAAAATAATATGGAATATAAATTCATAGTTAAAAACAAAAGCACTGGCCTCTGCTTCTGCAAAAAATGATATGGACATGTGTGCCATAACTGATGATAGTTATAAACCATGTATATATGTTTTGAGCATAATAAGAAATATCCACACCCTAACTAAAATCTCATTCACAATAAGAAAATATCCATATCTAGATGACAAATCATTTATCACACTAAGAAAAATAAATACCCCCATCTAAATGAAATGATACAATCAATACATTTCAACACCAAGAAGATAGAAATGCTAAATTACCTAAAAAATAATTGTAAGTGAGCTATAATTTTAAAAATATTTTAAATGGAAAAAACACAATTATAGGTATATAAAATTAACTTCAACAAAAATTCAAATACCACAAAAGAAAATGAATCCACAAAGAGAGACAAGGAGATAATTTTATTATTAAAAGCAAAATGTCAATAATAAAAGTTTAATAATATTTTTCAAAAGGTGTATCTTTTAACTACCCAGAAGATGGAGAAGTAAAGAGTTTCAGATGAGTGCCCAGGGTCATTAAGCTGGTAAGAATCAGAAGTGCTGTGATTGAACTTGTTGCAGCATCCCTGTGAGACCAGAGAATTTCTCATCCATTGTGGTATATTCTTTTTATTCATCCACAGCAGGAATTTTGTACACAAATTATTGGTAAATCTCATAGTGCTACTAGAACTAGGCTGGCAATACATATAACATTCTATGAGGTAGATAGAATGGTATTATGGTACTAATACAGTTTTGTATGTGTGCATAGATACCTATGAGCTTATATGCACATATGAAGCATGTGTCTCTTAGGTATATATGTATATTCAACTAAAACTTACTGTGAAATATCTTTCACACTGCTCTGAGGTGACAAATAGAATACAATATGGTATTTACTCAAAAGGGATTAATGTTTATTTTTTTATGTTTATTCAAGCAGAATAAATGTTTATTTAAGTAGAATACATTATTTCAGATCTCAGGAAACCCTAATGTTAAAAGCCTGTTTAAATAAACAAGAACACTTTGGAAAAAAATTCCTATTCCCATTACATCACTATTACCCCCAAAGCATCTATAACTATGAAAAACTGTGAGTGATCAATTTACAAAATTATTGAACAATTAAATGAAGAAAATAAAACAATTTATGTGGATTTAATAAAGTCACAGGTTGTTACCCAGTTATTAGATTAATATGAATGGCACAAAAGAGAAAAATCCTAAATTTTAATGACTTGGTTCAAAATTATTCTGCACCATTTTATTCCTTAGAGGTCTTCAGTTCCATCCAAGATAACACTACCTACCATTAATTGTGATGAATTAAGTTACCAAAAATAGTGATATAGAAACAGGAATTATATATACAAAAGGGACAAACATTTAATATATACAAATTCTGAAAAAGATATGAGAATCCTCACATTCCAGACTTCACCATGTAAATAAATAAATAAATAAATAAATAAATGAAAACTTCCATAGTTCTTTCAGTTCATTCAGAGTAAGTAATTAATGACAATTCCACACTTTTCATTTTGAAAAATCAATTTAAATTAAGATTATACAGAAGCAAAAATATCAGTAGTGTTTAGTTTTGTTGGGTTTAGTGTTCATTCATTTGCAGTTAAACTGGACAACTCATTAGAAGGGGAAACATAATCTTAAAGTAACAGAATGAAATCAACAGTGACCACTATTCAAAGGTGATAATTATCTACATTGGGAGCCCAAGAAAATGTACTTATTAATCCACAAGTAAACATGCAAAAATTAATAATATTTTATAAATACTAAGCTATGTTAAAATTAAGATTACTAAAAGTAACCATAATCACTGTAAACATAGCACATAAATATTGGTCTAATAGTAACTTAAAATGGGGACAAAAAACAGATAATAATCATAAAGATCTAAGGATTTAATATAAAATCTTAAATCAAGACCTAAATATTGTAGTAAATATTTTGACTTTTTAATAATATCATAGTCTTGATATGTCAGAACAAAAGAAAATAATTTTTAGGTCATTACATGGAGATAATCAAACTTGTATTTGATACCCGGGAAGAAATTTATAATGGTAGAGGTATTCATTAAAGCCTCAGCAACAATGCTGTTTTTTCCTAATTCTCAGCTCTCCTGTTGTCAGTTGTTAATAAAATTAAAGGAGCCAATTCCTATTTTAGAATGATTGATTTACAGATAAATCTGGTAATTTACAAAGTTGTTAAACATTCTTATATTGGATTATTTAAAATTTAACCTTTTACTGTCCAGAAAGTTATATCTCTCCATCTCTCTACTATCTATCATGTATTTATCTATCATCCATCTATCTACCTATCTATATAAAACACATAGAGAAGTTGTTATAGTTAACATATCAGTTGTTCTCCCACAGGCTCATGCCATTATACTATTGCTTCTGACCCAATGGCATTGTTTTATGAGGTTGTGGAACCTGTACAAGGTGAGGCTTCCCTGGAGAAAGGGAGTCCCAGGGGTGATGCCTTCAAAATGATAAATGCTTCTGGTTCCCACCCAAATTGTCTCTCTTTCTGAACAGCTGAGATGTAGCATATTTCATCATAAGCTCCTACTGATATGGACAGAACCTGAGCTGCCACGCCCTTCTCTTAAACCAAGACAAACTTTCCTCCTTCAAGTTGCTTCTGTCAGGTACGTGGTCACAGCTACGGGAAAAGTTACTAGAAATACAAGTATGAAATTGCTCACACCACAACTTACAAAGGAGGCATAATGTAAACAACTTGAACTTACTTTGTGGGGGGAACAAATGTTACATTTATACACTTGAATAGCATGTGGTTAAAGGTTTAGTAGGAACTACCCATATCTTGAAAATGTAAATAAGTACCAGCTGATAAATAAAAAACAAAATTGTATCGTACTTATCTCATTGGATGATGATATTCAGGAGAAAAAAATCACAATAATAAGACTCATGAAGTTCATATTTTTTTTTTTTTTTTTTTTTTTTTTTTGGTTTTTTCGAGACAGGGTTTCTCTGTGTAGCTTTGCGCCTTTCCTGGAACTCACTTGGTAGCCCAGGCTGGCCTCGAACTCACAGAGATCCTCTTGGCTCTGCCTCCCGAGTGCTGGGATTAAAGGCATGTGCCACCACCGCCCGGCGAAGTTCATATTTTATAAATATTTAATATTAATAAGTGAGTCGAACTTGCAAAAACCAAGACCCATCTGGGAAGAGAAAATATCAGTTGAAAAATTATCTCCATCAGATTGGCTGTGGACATGTCTGTGGAGCTTTTTTTTGAACACCAATTCATGTAGAAGGGCCCAGCCCATTGCGAGCAGTGCCGTCCACAGGCAGTTAAATAGGTGCTATATAAGTAAGATAGATAAACAAGCCAGCAAAAGCAAGGCAGTAAGGAGTCTTTCTATGGTTTCTGTTTCAATTCCTGCCTCCAAATTTCTGCCTCGAGCCCTGTCCTGGCTTCCCCTGAAAATGGACTCTAACCTGCAAGCTTAAATAAACTCCTTACCAAGTGGTGTTTGGTAATGGTGTTGATCACAGCAACATAAACCAGAACACACGAAAAGGAAAAGAAATGCAATATAAAAACAGGAAAATGAAATAGTAGAACTGAAAAAACCAAGAGGTGGTTATTTAGAAAACATTAAAAATGTATTAATATTTTGTTTTTATCCTAAGCAACAAATCCCACACTATGAATCATGAGAACACGTTTAAGTAATTTTAAGATAATTTCGTAATTCAGCAAAATATTTCATTAATGAATTTTAAAACATAAGCAACATGTTATGCTGAAGAAATAAAACTTTGAAAATAAATCCATGAGTAAATAATACAAAAGTGAATTTAGTAATGAATACTGTCTCATCAATGAATAGAAAACCTTATGATATGTGAGAATGAACCCAAAAGCTCACATTTCTTGTGATTTTGTTCATACAAAATGCACAGAAAAAAATGTTAAAAATTTTCTCAGATAAGAAATAGATCTGGCAATGGGAAAGAAAACTGACTCCCTGATGTGAAGGGGATATTCTACAAATCAGTAGCAATGATGGAGGTAAAATTTACAGTTTACAAGTCTGTAATTTTATTGAAATTTTTTGAATTGCACATTGAACTTATGGTTCATAAACTGTATATCAATAGACTTTTGAAAGTAAAAAATTGCACAAAGATTATTAACCATTAAAGTAAATAATAACTAAGAAAAAAAAGAAACAACCTTTCTCTCAGACTAGTTCAAAACCTAGGAGAAAATAGGCTTGTAGGATTTTATAGGTGCAATTTATTGAAAACTTCAAGAAGGAATGTATAAATTGTGACTCTTGTAATGATTTTAACAAAATAAAGAGAAAAATTCTAGGCATTTCAATATATGTGGTAATATATTCCAATAGTAAACCTGATCAACAATAGTAAAAGAAAAATTCATACAAGTGTTATTTATATTTGATATATAGTTTAAAACATTACAATATAAAGTCTCATTCCTCTGAATTGCATTCTGTGTTCATAAAATTGTAATTAAATCATGTTTATCCGAGAACTATAAAGGCTAATAAACTCATTTTGGCAACTTAATGGCTGTGAGATTAAAAGCATATGATTGTCTTAATAGATGCTAAAAAGACAGTAAATACAATGATGACTTAACATGCAAATGAAACTCACACAATGTGGCAAATATATTGACAACAGGCTTGTATGCAGAATATATATGTATATATATACTTATTCATTCTTATTGCATGTTTATATACATTAAATTCTCTCAATGGAAGTTTTCCCTGTGGCAATAACTGATTATTCATTTAATTTTATAATTACTGGATAATTTCTATGTGTTAGATTAAAGGACTGGTACCAATATTGATTATTTATTTGAATAACTTAGCTCTGCATGTTATAATCAAGAAGCTCCAGGACATTGAACTGAAAATATTGTAGTTGACATTCCTGTGTAATGAATAACTATGAGTTTTTCCCTTTCATGTCATAAAATACATTCTTTTACTTAAAAAAAAAAAGCCTTTGAAAATATTGCCAATATTGTTCTTCTGCTACTCATCTCTGAATATAGAAACGCCCTAACTGGGGAAAAAAAGCCTTGTTTCTAATGAACATGGATTATTTCTTTAAATGTTTATTCCTTGAAATTTTCATAGATATATTTTATAATATCTATCTTCCACACACCCTTTACACAAAATATAGCACATCTCTTTCTCAGCATCATGACCTCCCTTTTCTTTCTTTCTTTTTTTTGTACACATTTTCTTTTTTGAACACATGTCTCTCATCCCATGTGCTTAGATATGGGGCCACCCACTGGAGCATGCACAACCCGCCACACCCCTAAAGAAAAGTGGCTCTCTTTCCTTCAGCAGCCATCAACTGTCAATACATCTTCAGCTAAGGATAGAGTCTTGAGTAACCCTCCGTTTCCCCTGTTGGAGTTTTATCTGGCTTGGTCTTGTTCAGGTCTTATGCTGGTAAACACAAGTGCCATGACCTCCTATGGGCAAAATCTGTGGCTTGTTCAGAAGACAGCATTTCCAACACTCTTCTTATTTTCCTGCTTTTAAATTCTTTCTTCCCCCTCTTTTGTAATGTTCCCTGAGCCCTAGAGGGGTGGAAATTAGTATAGATTACCCATCTAACCCTGAGCACTCACTGTCTCTTATTCTGAGCTTTCTCCCAGTTTTGAATCTCCTCATTACCCATTGTCCACTGAAAAAGGAAGCTTCTATGACTGAGACTGGTAGCAGAAAAAAAAAGTGCATGTAAACATAAATATTTAGATGGAAATTTGACAACATTATCAATTAGCAAGATAACAACAGTGGGTTCCCCACTAGGACCTGTGGTGGTAATCTAATTGTACTGAAATATTATTTTGATTGTATGTTAATAAATAAAGTTGTCTGGGGGTCAGAGCTATTAGAGCCATAGCAAGAGTGTGGCGGTGGTGGCACACGCCTTTAATCCCATAAGATCTCTGTGTGTTCAGGGTCAGAGCTATTAGAGCCATAGCAAGAGTGTGGCGGTGGTGGCACACGCCTTTAATCCCATAAGATCTCTGTGTGTTCAGGGATACAGTCAGCATTAGAGACATATACCTTTAAGACCTAGGGGGCTGTACATTCAGACAGTGACGAGGCAGTCATGTGTTTGGGTTTACAACCAATGAGAAGGCAGAACAACATACTTTAAAAAAACGAACCGACAGGAAGTAGGTCTCTTTTCGCGAAGCTGGGACAGCAGGAGGAAGGGTGAGATTTTAGCTCTGAGCTCTGACCTCTTGGCTTTCTCTTTTACATTGTTTCTGTGTTTCTTATTTAATAAGACGGTTGGTTACATCAACATCTGGCGCCCAATGTGACAAGAATCCATTAAAAACTGCTTGGCTTGGCGGCAGGTCCGCTTTCCCGCAAGGGCGGCAGGCGGCCCGCGGCGGTGGCGGCAGCGGTGGCACGCGGCGGCCGGCGGCGATCGGCTTCTTAGCCTAGGTCTGGTTCTGCTTGACCTCAGGCTGGACTATCGGTGAGCTGCTTGCTTAAATCCTGCTTGCTTAAAGCCGGTGCTACAAACAACTCAGACCTGCCCTGCCGAACAGGACCCTGCCTGTAAAGCCAACGCACGTGGTCGGAGCTTAAGGAAGTCAGACCCAAGCCTTGACTTGGCACAAGAGGGAACACGTGGCTGCATTTAAACTTTAGCCAGCTACGCTTTCTTGTTCTCTCTCTCTCTCTCTCTCTCTCTCTCTCTCTCTCTCTCTCTTTGGATTTACACCTGGGACACTAGGTGGCTGTTTTGAAAATCCCCTCGGATTTCTACTGTTCTACGCAGATTTGGTAAGTCATAATATATCAGATATTTTAAAGGAAACTATCTAAAAGAGAATTTTTTCCACGTTTAAAAAAAAATGGGTTTTATGTGTACATTGGAAGAAAATTGGTTTTTGATCGAAATTTTAGGCAGTCTGGCAATGGAGCAACTATATAATATTAGTATTTGTGGAATTATGCACCTTATCACTATAATAATCCACATTTTAATATTTAAAAAGATAGTCAATTTAAGTGCCAGGATAACAGCTTTAGAAGAACTTGTTAAACCTGTAAAAATTCAGACAGAAGAAATTAACAGTGAAGTTGTTTCAAGTCGGGATCATAAGGTTGCAGAAAGAAAGCCTGTTTTCACACAGTCACCCTTAATTTATCCTGTAACCGTACAGCAGATGCCTGATCAAATGGCTACACAAAATACTTGGGCTCCAATTGAAATGTTGGATTTAAAAAGGTTTAAGGAGGCAATAGTATCTTATGGCATGCATTCCCCATATGTAAAACAAATGTTAAACTCTTGGTCAACATATAATAGGATAGTGCCACAGGATTGGCGGGACCTTGCACAAGGTGTTCTGGAACCCAGCCAGAGACTTCAATTTCTGACTTGGTTTAAGGAGGAGGCTAAAAACATAGAAAAACAATGGAGGGATAAAGGAATACAAGTTTGCCAGGATCAGCTTATGAGCGAAGGGCAATATGCTTCAGCACAAACACAATGTTTATATGATGTCCAAACCCTAATTTTATGTCGAACGGCAGCCTTGAATGCATGGGACAAAGTTGAGGAACCAGGAAAAAAATCTGAGTCATTTACAAAGGTGAAGCAAGGCCCAAAAGAGTCTTTTACAGATTTTTTACAAAGACTGGCTTCAGCAGTAAAGAGAATGGTCTCAGATTCAGAAGCTAGTAAGGCAATAATTGAATCTTTGGCCTTTGAGAATGCGAATGCAGCATGCAAAAGAATAATCAGGCCATTAAGGGCAAGATCTGCACCTATGGAAGATTGGATTAGAGAAACAATTAATGTTGAAGCTGATGAGCATGATGATACATGGGTAGGAGAAGTAATTTCAAAAGGTTTGAGGAGTGTTAGATGTTTTGGATGTGGAAAGCAAGGACATTTGAAAAGGGACTGTAGACAGGTCATTCCCAGAAACAATGTTTCTTCAAGGAACAATGGCAACAGAAGGCCCCTTCCTTCTGGAGTATGCAGAAGGTGTGGTAAGGAAAAACACTGGACCAACGAATGTAGATCAACAAAGGACAGACAGGGTAATCCTTTGCCTCAGTCTTCGGGAAACTCCCAGAGGGGCCTCGCGCAGGCCCCCAGTGCAAATCCAGTTCAAACCTTTCCTGCAGCCATAGAGGAAATGCCTGCTCTGGAGAGCGATTAAATAACCAAATGCCTATTGGAATAAATCATGGTGGTCAGAATGATGAAACAGAGAGAATAGAAAATTCAGGAGAAAACATAAAGAAAATTTTTTCGCAAACTTCTATTAATGAACAAAGACCAAAATTAACAATAAAAATAAATGGTGTTTTGTTGTCTGGTCTGGTAGACACAGGTGTAGACGTTACCATAATTGCACCAGAATTTTGGCATCCAACTTGGCCTCTTCAGGAGGTAAACGTTCAACTGTTAGGAATTGGGACATTATCTCAGGTGAAACAGAGTGCAAGATGGCTCGAATGTATAGGTCCAGAAGGACAGAGAGGAAAATTAAAACCATATGTGGCTAACATAACTATGAACCTGTGGGGTCGAGACTTGTTGCAACAATGGAATACTCAGATTAACATCCCTCCAATCTCAGAAACAAATCATAAACTAGCACATGTTACTGAGAGAAATATTAGAAGATATTGTTCTAATGAGTGGTCACCAGCCATCCATATTATACAAGAACAGGGCACAATAACTGATGATCTTCCAAAGACACCAACAGCTCTACCTTTAAAATGGTTAACAGACAAGCCTGTATGGGTCCAGCAATGGCCTTTAACAACAGAGAAACTCCAGGCTTTAGAAGAGCTGGTAGAAGAACAGTTAAATGCTCAGCATATTGAAGAATCAACCAGCCCTTGGAATTCTCCTGTATTTGCTATTAAAAAGAAATCTGGTAAATGGAGAATGGTAACAGACCTTAGAGCAATTAACAAAGTAATTCAGCCAATGGGCTCTCTACAATCTGGGATGCCTTTGCCTACTCTGTTACCAAAAGGATGGCCTCTCATAGTTATTGATTTAAAAGACTGTTTCTTTTCAATACCCTTACAAGAAAAAGACAAAGAAAGATTTGCTTTTACAGTGCCTACTTATAATAATTCTCAACCGGTTAAAAGATTTCAATGGAGGGTCCTCCCACAGGGAATGTTGAATAGCCCAACTCTGTGCCAATATTTTGTGCAACAGCCATTGGAAGTGATACGTAAAAAATTTTCTAAATCTATAATTTATCATTATATGGACGATATTTTACTAGCTGACTCAAATGCAGATACTTTAGAAATAATGTTTGAAGAAGTAAAGAAAATTTTGCCTTGCTGGGGATTACAAATTGCTCCTGAAAAGATACAAAGAGGAGATTCTATTAATTATTTAGGATATAAAATAGAGCTACAAAAAATTAGACCCCAAAAGGTGCAAATTCGGAGAGATAGACTACAGACTCTTAATGACTTTCAAAGATTATTTGGAGACATTTCTCATCTACGAACTATTGTTGGGGTAAAAAATGATGAACTGACTAATTTGTTCAGAACCTTAGAAGGTGACAAGGACTTAAATAGTCCAAGAGAATTATCACCTGAAGCTGAGAAAGAATTGGCCTTGGTAGAAAAGAAAGTGCATGAAGGACACGTGGATCGTATTGATCCAAAGCTGGATTGCATTTTGGTTATCTTACCTTCTAGGCGTTCTCCTACTGGAATATTAATGCAGAGGGAAGATATTATATTGGAATGGATATTTTTACCAAATAAACCAAATAAAAAATTAAAAACTTATGTGGAAAAAATCTCTGACTTGATTTACAAAGGAAAATTGAGACTTCGTCAATTAGCAGGCATAGACCCAGCAGAAATTGTCGTACCATTAACTAAGGAGGACATTGAAAAATTATGGACAGAAAGTGAACCTTGGCAAAGAGCTTGCAGTAATTTTTTGGGAGAAATTAACAGCAAATATCCCAAAAGCAATAGAATTGATCTTATAAAGAGAGCTGAATGGATCTTGCCTCAAATTGTACGGCAAAAACCCATATCTGGAGTTCGTACATTTTATACAGATGCCAACAAAGAAGGAAAGGCTGGTTACAAATCAGAAAATTTAAGTAAAGTGGTTCAAAGTCCGTATAATTCAGTTCAAAAATCAGAATTGTATGCTATCCTGTTGGTATTAATGGATTTTCCAGAACCTCTCAACATAGTAACTGACTCTCAGTATGCTGAAAGAGTGGTGTTACATATTGAGACTGCAGAATTTATCCCTGATGCTTCAGAATTAACTTCACTATTTATTCAATTACAAGATACAATCAGGAAAAGGGATCATCCTTTATATATAACTCACATTCGATCCCATACTGGTCTGCCAGGCCCTCTAGCACAAGGCAATGATGAGATTGATAAATTATTGATAGGAAATGTGCTGGAAGCCTCAGAATTTCATAAAAAACATCACGTCAATAGTAAAGGTTTAAAAAAGGATTTTTCCATAACCTGGCAACAAGCCAAAGAAATACTAAAGAAATGTCCTACTTGTTCCGTCTACAATCAAACGCCATTACCAGTAGGATGTAACCCAAAGGGTACTCAGAGAAATGAAATCTGGCAGATGGACGTGTTTCACTTTGCAGAATTTGGAAAATTGAAATATGTACACCACACTATCGATACTTATTCAGGATTTCAATGGGCAACTGCTTTGAGTTCTGAAAAAGCTGATTCTGTAATCACTCATTTGCTAGAAGTTATGGCCATCATGGGTATACCTGCACAAATCAAAACTGACAATGCTCCATCATATGTCTCTGTTAAAATGAAACAGTTTTTTGCTTATTACAATATAAAGCATTTTACAGGCATACCACATAATCCTACAGGTCAAGCAGTTATAGAAAGATCAAACAGAACTCTAAAGGATATGCTAAACAAACAGAAATGGGTAACAAAAACCCCCAGAAATAGACTGCATAATGCTCTTCTAACTTTGAATTTTCTGAATGCCAATGAGAAAGGAACAACAGCTGCAGAGAGACATTGGATAATAGAAAAAACTACAGAATTAAATCAGCCTATATACTTTAAGGATGTGCTAACCTCAGAATGGAAACCAGGGTATGTATTACATTGGGGACGAGGTTTTGCTTTTGTTTCTACAGGAGAAGATAAGCTGTGGGTACCATCAAAATTGATAAAGGTTCGATTTGAACAAGAGAGACCTCTTAATTGAGGAGGTGATAGTTCATCAACCAGCATGAACATCCAATTTAAACTAACTTGTATCAATAACACATGCCTTTTCATTTAATCAGATAATAACTTGTCAACAGGAAACATCCCCAAAATTAGTCTTGGGGAAAGGTTTTTGTTTTTGTCTTTTAGGAAAATGAAGGTTAAGGAATCTGAAGAACACTGGACAAATGAGACAACTGAAGAAAAGGGACAAATCATCTATCCCAAGAAACAGAATGAAACGGTGTATGGGTATATATTATCTAAAAAATTTTATGTCTTCCTAAATGTTTGTTTCTGCTTTTCTCTAAAGATTTAACACCATTGGTTTTCTAATAGTCCCAGTTCAATTAAAATTTAAAGCTGACTTTGGAGTTGGAGAATGGCTCTCTCCTTCTTTAAACTCAAGCATGTTGTTAAAAGGAAAATGCAAACTCCCTGTATCATGCCAGAATAAGAGCCATCTTCTGCTATGGTACAGGACAAAAGCAAAATTAATTAAGGGACTATTCTATTACTAATCTCAACTCTTTGATTCTATTCTGATTCTTTAAACTTTTCTCAAAGTATAAATTTTATATCAAAATTTACAAGATTAATATATATATATATATATACATTTTAAACTTTGTTAAGATATGAATGGTCACATAGAGTACTAACTAATTCTAGAAAAAAGGCTAGCTGCATATATATGTTTTTGTGTTCGAGTCTCTTATCAGTTTTCTGCAGGAAATCACGGCCAGGCCTAACATCAACTGAAGTCTCCAGAAAGAAGATGGGGCCCCACAACAACAACAATTCCACGTGGACAATAATAATATCATTAAGCTGACAAACATCATCCACAGATCAGCTTTGAACTACAAGGTGCTCAGAGCAAATTTGAGATGACTAGCTGAGATGATCCAGTCTCAAAGACTACTTGAATAAGGACTTGAGATAAACCCTGAACTTTGGCATTATACACAGACTGGATAATGAAGGATATAGTTACCTCTCCTAGAATTTGACAATTAACCTAAAATCTTTCTTTCAGGATAAAGAAAACTTCGCCCATACCCAGCAGGAAGCAATTTTAAGAATACGACGCCCACATTCCCAAAGAGGTGGTGTGGGGCGGGTGGTTTTTTGGTCTTTTTAATGGGTTTTGGGTCTGGGATAATTTTCAGTATTTAGGGGGGTTGGTTACAAGTTATTGTAAAGGGTTAAGAAAAAGGCTAAGCAAAGGAGATTAGATTTAAGGTTCTTGTTTAAAAAAAAAAAAGAAAAAAAAAAGAAAGAAAGAAAAGAAAAAGACAATTACTAGTTTTAAATACTTTACATTGGATTGAATTGTTTTATATTGTATACAAATTTGAAACTGATATTGTTAGAAAATGCTATATGTATATTTCTAATTGTATTTATTCCATCCATTTAACAGTGTAATGCAAATTTCTGATCCTTGAATGTTATTATTACCAACTATTAGGATATAAAGAAATGAAAGTTAGTAGTTAGACATTACAATAGAACTTTTAGTCATATTAGATATGTTTTAAAAATTGAGCAGAGATGTTTTAGACAGGTCATCTTCAAACCCTTCAGAGATCTATAGAATATGGCATTTAAAATGTTTTAATAACTTAGAAAATTTTTCTTTTTTGAGACATGTCGGCTCCTGGCAGTACCAATCTACTTTAGAGAAAATATGGGCATTGAAGAAACTGCATATGGAGTCAACTTTCATTCTGGCAAAAGTTAGCCACTGAACAACAAAGTATCCTCGAATCAACAGGACAAAATGGACAGACAGATCACAAAACAAGGGACTACTGATTCTTGCCAAAACAAGTGTGGTTATGGCTTTATCAAAAGGCATCTTCTGAGGCCAGGACAATATGGCCCCATCCCTGAAGTGGCCTTCGCATCCGGAAAAGGTACAGTGCCCTTTTCTTCGAAGGCAGCTTAACAGGCAGAGGGCCAATGGATTCTGTTGTACAATGGAACAGCAGCTGAAAGCTCATGCCTCTCAAAAGTAGACTGGCATTTAATAGAGGGATGTGGAGAAGAAGGGGATGCTGAGATGAAGCCATATATACACAGCCAAGAAGAATGGACAGCTGAATTTAAAAAACTGTCAACAATTTCCAGAATTTAAAATCCTGAATCATGACAGGACACTAGTGGAATTCAGGTGTTTCTGGTACGTGGACTGCTCTCACCCAATGTAAGGTTGAACTGTTGACCTTGTGTACATCCTACTTCACAAATGAGTCTGTCAGATACACTAAGCCTATAGGCTGAAGATGATGCCCCAACACTGCGGAGAAACCTCAGGTGACTGCCCAGGCAGCTGGCTGTTTCTGTCAACTCACAAAATTTTTTGGAAGTTGCTTGCATGCACTTCCTGTTTTTATTTTTGTTAGCTAATATTATTCCCTTCTTGGGTCTCTGAGGGAGTTGAAGATTAGTTAGTTATGGTTGAAGATTAGTTAGTTATAGTTGAAAATTAATTAGGATAGAAAGTGCATTAGATACATCTGGGATTTACCAAAATAGGATAGAAAATGGAATTATTTTCTCTGATTTGTCAAATACCTGTTTAGGTATTTATTACTTGTATATATTGTATATAGTTATTGTACTTTTGTATATAGTTTTTCTTTTGTTAGTTATAACCTTTTGCTTTTTTTCTTTTTATTAAAATAGAAAAGGGGAAATGTGGTGGTAATCTAATTGTACTGAAATATTATTTTGATTGTATGTTAATAAATAAAGTTGTCTGGGGGTCAGAGCTATTAGAGCCATAGCAAGAGTGTGGCGGTGGTGGCACACGCCTTTAATTCCATAAGATCTCTGTGTGTTCAGGGTCAGAGCTATTAGAGCCATAGCAAGAGTGTGGCGGTGGTGGCACACGCCTTTAATCCCATAAGATCTCTGTGTGTTCAGGGATACAGTCAGCATTAGAGACATATACCTTTAAGACCTAGGGGGCTGTACATTCAGACAGTGACGAGGCAGTCATGTGTTTGGGTTTACAACCAATGAGAAGGCAGAACAACATACTTTAAAAAAAACGAACCGACAGGAAGTAGGTCTCTTTTCGCGAAGCTGGGACAGCAGGAGGAAGGGTGAGATTTTAGCTCTGAGCTCTGACCTCTCGGCTTTCTCTTTTACATTGTTTCTGTGTTTCTTATTTAATAAGACGGTTGGTTACATCAACAAGGACCCATGACATCTGAAATCATGGACTTTTGACCAAGGTTCACAACAACAAACATGTGAATTAACTCCCATGGAACAGGCTTCAAATCCAATCAGAATGTTGATGACTATCCCCATAACTACATGGCACTACTGTACCAGTGAACTTACCTTGCCGAGCAGGTCAGAATTATACAAATGTCCACAACAGGGTCAATCCATGGAGGACTCTCCCTACTAGCTCCTGGCATGACTCCCTCTAGCAACATGAAAACTTGTCAGCAGGGAGAGATTTTCCTAGTCAGTTCAAAATTGACTTCTTTATGTCCTGCGACCAAAGTGTGTGTTGTCTTCAGCAATGGCGTCTTCACATCTAGTCATGGTGGGCAACCAAAAGCAATGGCAATAGCTTCTGTTGGTTTGGGAGTCTTCGGGGATTACCTGACTACTAACTTGCAGCAAGGTAACCTATGACTGGTTTTCATTTAGTATCTCATGTTCTGGGAGCAATATTATCCACCTATGTGGGATACATCTACCCAAACTCTTCAGTTTGTCTTTTCTTTCCTTTTCTTCTTTTCTTCTCATATCTTGTCTTTTCTTTAAATATATTTTGAATTTAAATAGAATTGCATCACCTTCTTTTCCTCCATCTAAGCCTTCCAAGGTACTGTCTCTCCAAACCCCTACTCTCCAGCTGATTGCCTCTTTTTGATTATTGTTACTATGTGTGTGTATGCATGCATGTGTATGCACAAAAATGCATAGAGTTTTCATCAGGCTTCTTCATACATCCTTAGCTTTGGTTAACTTACACCTTCCTCCTCCTTTCCCCATCCTCTGCCCTAAATCCTCACTTAACTCTTTAATTATCAGTATTTTACTCCCTGCTTGGTTCTTTCATAGTGAATGGGTTCTACTATCAACTCTTATTTCATTATGCAAATGTATAAAACATAATAGACAAAATTGGAGATCTTCTTCATTACCTCTCAAGTCTGTTTCCTTCATTATTTCTATAGAAATAATGACCTCTTCCTCTTTGCACTTCCTATAATGATCTCCACAGATCCTGACACTATAGGAAAGTCATGAGTACCAGGAAGGGAGATGTCCCCTTTTTTGGTTTTGATGTCTTTTCCACATCTCCTTAGACCGTGATGTAGAATGGCCACCTTTTAACCCCCACTTTGTTCATCAATTTAGGCAGTGTCGATCAGCTTCCTATGGCTGTCATAACAAAGTACCCAAACTAGGTGACTTTACAAAAGAAAAACAAATTCTCTGACAGTTCTGGGGATGAGAAGTACAAAATAAAGTACTTGGCACAGCCATTCTCCTTCCTATGCATCAGGAGGGTGATCGTTGTCATCCCTTCTATAAGCTCTGATAAATCCCTGGCTTGTAGCAACATGACATTAACATCTACCTCATTCTTCACATAGCTGCCTATGTGACTTTGTTCCTTCTCTTGTTTTTAACAGTATGTCAGTCATGCTGGATTAAAGGGCCACCCTCATTGACTATGACCTCATCTTAACTAATTATACCTACAGTGAACGCATTTCCAAATAAAGTAACATTCTGAGCTTCCTAGAAGAATTTGAATTTTGGGACGAACTTTATTCAACTTAATAAACAAGAATTAAAATTTTTATTTAATTTTCTCATGAAATAATGTGAAGAACTTCCTAAGAAAATTAAAAAGTTATCAATACTTCTCTCAATTTTATTCACTTGACGAAGGCCATCTTTAACTCCTACAGTAATTCATTTTTGTTTTTCCCTGTCTGTTAGAAGACATGTTTGTCATTCCTTTTGCAAATACTGCATTGCTATATCTGCAAGATTTGCCAGGTCCTCAGAAACTGGAGATTGCTTCAATAATTGTGTGTGTGTGTGTGTGTGTGTGCGCGCGCGCGCGCATGTGCATATGTTTGTGCATGTTGAGAAAACAGAACAATAATCCTCTGGGAGATTAGCACTCCTTTATCCTTTCGTTGCCAAGGGAAAGGGCACATGCAATAGAGTGAGCGTTGTGATCTCCAAGGGTCTAAAGAATGGATCTCATACCTCTTGCAACTATTCAGACTGGTAAGTATTGTTCATTAATTTTCCCAGAGTAAAAAACAATCTTGAGTCATAACAAACTAAAAGTCAAAGATTTTGTTGGATTTTGTTCAACCAGGAAAGAGAAAGGAGACTCTTGAAATTTCAGAGAGTAGTTTTATTTCCTGATCTAAAAAATGGAAATAATCACAAGCAGCATCATGTTCAAAGAGCTGGTCTCTCAATGGTGGTGTTTTCACAGTAGAGAGAGGTGTCCCTTTTAAAATCATCAGTTAAAAACTGTTCAAAGTTGAGACCTTCCTTAGTTTCTTTATCTTCTAGCCTCATATACTTCATTTCTCTCAAACAATAAGGCTGACATTTTATTGTCAGAAGTTCTCCTTCTACTGGCATTTTAATTTTTGTAAGCCAGAGGGAAGCCTTTGTTCTTAAGCACCAGGTCTCTTGCATAAACCTCAGTGGAATCCTCCAGCTCCCAGCCAGCTCAGGAGGACTCTGTGTGGCAAGATGACTCCAACATCCTCAAGCTGCTGTAGACCACGGACAACTAACAGCTAGCCAAGAAAAATCATGTTAAGGAAACCAGTACACTGACATTTACTGTCATTCCTGTGATATAGCTGTTCTGTAGAGTGCTGCTCACTATACTCAGGAGGGTAAAGGAAAGGGTTGCTGATACAGTAGTATGGCTCCCAAAGATACTAAGATATTGCACTGTGTGAAAAGCAGGCAAAAATGTCCCATGTCTGATTCCATTTACATAATGTTCTGGAAACTGAAGAGCTACAGAAACCAAGATGATTTGTGTTTAAAATGCAAGTCAAGAATGTTCGGGTTAGTTCAGATACCTAAGTTGTAGCCCCAGGCATTCTAATTCATTTGAAGAACTCTGGCAAGTAACACTTTAATTCCTCCCCAGGTGATGTTACAAAATGCAACTCCATGCTGATAATTTGAGAAGCTCCAATACTTCTCACTTTTGCAATTTTATACATTAGTATAGCCACCCTTAAGTATTGTTGATATAATATCACCTATTCTGTCTAAATCAAAGTATAATGAAATTACCCTGATCAAAGTAACACATTGATTGATGTGTAATGCCATTATCATCCAATGCAATGGTTTGTTTATGTGAACTTTCTATGAAGACCACATCCTATTATTTAAGTTCATTCAGGACTGTAGAAAAACACTGGTCATCCCATGTAACGCACAATGGTATCAAACAAAACTCACAACTTTTTGATAAAACAATGTGGTTTAATTAAGAGTAGTTAATATTTGAATATGAGTACTCCAGCAACTAAGAGAGCTTCAGAGAGCCTGAAGCATACAGACAACATCTATTATTTAAAAGGCACTTCTAACCTTCCTACTCCCAAGGAATTTTTACTGTAGTGTGGGAGATAGATTGTGTATCCCAGGACTAGAGCACAGAATAGGTATGGCTTCTTATCAACCATATCTATTGCCAAAGAAAGAGATAAAATACCCTCCATTGAGTAATGGTTCAATTTGATTCCCTTCCTTCTGCTTCTCTGGCTTCAAATTTATCCATCACATTAACACCAGGTTGAATTTCCTCGTGTCTCAATCTCATCTGACTGAAATCACTCAATGATGCCTCTTCACCTATAACAAAGCAGTGAAGTCTGGTCTTGTTGCATGAGATGAGTCCTACCTGTTTTGGCAGCTTTGTCTTACTTCAGCCTGCCTCTAATCTGCTCAATGTCCAATTCTCCCTATTTTAATTAATTAATTAAACAAAATTAATTAATTAATGAGTCCCAATTTTAATTACTAAATTAAGGATGCGTCTAAAGGAAATCCAATGGGTATTTAGTTTGTGTTATTTTTTGATCACGTATCATGCTTCTTGATAATGGGAATTGTTAAGTGTAAGGATGGTGTCACAAACATGAGATCTGTGAAGAAACCTGGGTCCTGCTCTGGGAAAGATTCTTCATTTACTGGTTTAATGCTCTAATGTAAAAGTCTCAAATTTCTTAACAATTTTTTGTTTCAAGTTGAATTTGGGAGTCCCATAGGACAATAAAGCAGAAAATGCTGATTCAGTGTACTTTTGTAGGTATAGTGCAGAAGCTTCTGGAGCAAATACAGCCACATAGAAGTTAGCCTTACATGCATGCCCAGACACAGGGGGACGTGATGAACAGCTCTCTTTACCCTCTGCCATGGTTCCTGCTCTGAATAAAAATGTATGTGTGGTGCTTTGAATGAGAATGACCCCCATAGGCTCAAATGTTTGCTGGGAAGGATTAGAAATTGTGGTCTTGTTGGAGATGTGTTGCTGTGAGCAGGCTTTGTGGTTTCAAAAGCACACGCTAAGCCCAGTGTCTCTCTGCCTGATGTCTGTGAATCAGGACGCAAAGTTCTCAGCTACTTCTCCAACACCATGCTTGCCTGCATGCTGCCACCATCCTGCCATGATGATGATGATGGACTAACCCTCTGAAGCTGTAAGCAAGCCTCCAATTAAATGTTTTCTTCTATAAGTTGCCTTGGCCATTGTGTCTCTTAACAGCAATAGAAGAGTAACTAAGACAATATGAATATGCAAAGACTCAATCACATTGTAATTTTTTTTTCTGTGAAGGCTTTGCCAAATCCTATGAGAATCCATCACTTTCTCTTTTGAGCCCTCTAGTCCTAGGAGGAAACTCTCTTGTAGAATGGATATTGGATATTGTACATTAGGGCTAGGGGATGTATAATAACTCAGGTGGTAGAATGCTTACCATGCATACACAAAATCCTGGGTTTCATTCACAGCCTTAAATGAACCTTACATGGTAGCAAACAGTATAAGTCCATGAGGTGGAGGTAGGTTCAGTTGGAAGTAGGATCAAGGACAACCTAGAGTAATCCAGTCTCAAATATAAAAGTAAATGGGTTGTCAAAATAGCTCAGCAGTAAAGTATTGATTATGCAAATATGAGGGCTAGCACCCAGATCAAGGATGGCCAGGTATGAAGGCCCGTTTGTAATCCAAGTACTTAGAAGCCAGAGGAAGGTGATTTTCACAAGAAGCTACCTAGCTAAACCATTAGAATCTGTGAGTACTAGAGTCAAGTGAGAGACACTTCTTCGGTATGTAAAATGGAGAGTGATCAAGAAAAAACATCTTACATCAACTGATGGCCTTCATTTGCACACACTTGGCTCATATACCACACATATGCCTACACACATGTACACAAACCATACACATTCATACATATGCAAAAGGAATACTGCACAAGTATTCAAAGATAACTAAACCCTCACTGAGTTGTAGATCCCTGAAAGAAAGGACCCAGTTTATTTCTGACCCTTAGCACAGTGCTTTCCATCGTATTTGACTCCTGCTAATGAAAACAGAGAAAATGTAGTCAAATGAACATCTTTATCAATGGCAGCCAGGAGAGCAAGTCTGTGTATTTGAGTTGCCCCAGGCTTCCAAGCAATCCACTGCTGTTCAGTCTGGTGAGACACAGCCATACCCACATCTCTGAGCCTTTCCTTCCCATCTTCCCACTCTCATGAGTGGCAACCTGTTTACAGTCTCTTTTATTTGAATTTAAACGGTCTTAAATTCACTGGGGAGCAGATTCCTTCCACTTGATTGAATTTAATATTGCCGTATTTACTTCCTGGCTTTTTGTTGAGCGTTTAAACCCAGGTGTTTACAATATGGGTTTCTTCTTCTGTAATTTCTCTTCTTCCCCAGTGTATTCCTTGAAACAGCTGGTGGCACATGTGTAAACAAAATTAAAATATTTGTTTAAAATTTTCTAGGATTTTAGCTCTACTGGACCTGTTTATTTTCAAATTGACTATGAATGTTATAATCAAGATTATATTACCAGGGAAATGTAAAACAATTGAAATGGGGACTATTAAGGAACATCACCTATTAAGGTATATTGCTGTAATTATTGGAATAACATTTAGGATAGTGAATAAAGCTGAAAGGACATAGCACATTTTATTAACTATTATGCATTAATAATAAACTGAAATTAAGAGAATATGCTATGTCCCAAGAGGGTTTGCTGAAGCAAGCACATATCTGAGGTCAGTTTGGAAATTACAAGTGATTTAGGCACAATTATCTCGTCCATTCACAAATTGCTCCTAAGTAATGATTCTCATCATGCCTGATTTATAAAAGCTTAATGATCAAAATCTTTCATGAAGAAAGTGACTCGGTAGAAGGATAGGGACAGGGATAGAGGATAGGTACCAGTGGGGAGTGGCCATGGGTCAGTTTTCGTGGTCAATTACTGAACTCAACACGACAACTAACTTTATGTGCCATACACAGCAGAAGTGTGGGTCAGAATAAAAGGGCCATGGTTTTGGCCTGTGAGAATATCTAGTTACATATTACACAAGTCACAGAGTTCTGTGCAAAGTAGAACGTGGGAATAATGCTGTGAAGGAAAGTAACACAATAAGATGAAAGTCTGCACTAGGAGGAGCAGGTATGACCCAGAAATCTAACTGAGGAAAACAGTGAAAGCAAAAACTATAAACAATAATGGGCTTAAGCATAGGGTTAAACCAAAAGCAGTGCTGATAGAAGATGGGCTGCCAGGAGACTGGAGGTCTGGACAACATCCCAAGTCTTTCAGGCTTTACACGAAAAAAATCAAAGAAGCCTTGGATCTTTAGCAGATAGTCAAAGTTGACAGCTAACAAAAATATTTGTGTAGAAGAGGATAAAAATTAGGGAAAGAAAACAAGAGGACCCTCTATGATTTTCTCAAAGCCTCTCACCCAACCCTAGAGTATTAATAGACAGTATCAGGATCAACTAGAGACCACACACATGCACACACACGTACTGTTTTATGCATGTATCATATTAAGCCTTCTCATCTAAAGATGTAGAAGTGATCTACATATGCTTGTCAATAGTAGAAAATGTCCACACCTACCTCTAAGTGTGACTCTAAGGACAGCAAGGCCGGGGCTCTGTAAGGTCACACAGCTGTTCAGCAGAAGGTCCCTGTCCTAGGGGCCACGGCCCAAGTGAAAAACTCAAAACAACTTTGGCTGTTCCTTCATTTTCCTTATGGAGTCTGGCAGCAGAACACAAGGACAGGCTAGGAAGGTTTAAGAAGCATCTGTGTGTGTCAAGGAATGTATGGAAATAAAAAACAGCCAAGTACTTGATTAGCCTTTGTAGGCTCTGACCGTGGGATTGTATATCCTTGTGATGGAATATTTGTGCTTCTTGCTAATCAAAAGCACCTGAGTGGTAGAAACACAGAAGTCATTTCCTAATTGAAAACAGTTTAGGAATCTAAATCTTGGAGTTGTTCCACCCTTACCCTCCCTTATAAAGTATGTGTGGCTTTCCCAGCATATGGAATAAAGATTAGATGCATGATAACATTATGCTGAGCTAACTATCAAATATGCTGGGCAGGAAGTGTGCAACTCATCCTTTATTCTGGATTACACAAATGTGAAGTCTGTCTGGGATAAATTACTAAAAATGCTGATGATTGGAGCATAGAAAAATCTTACTGTAGGATAACTGAGTTTCAGATATCAATAATGTCCAACATCTATTTTGTAATTGCAACATTTATCTACTGAGTTTCTTCATACTTTCCCAGCACACCAAGAGTCACATTCTTTGCTAGGTCCTATACTCACAAAGACAATTTGGACAGAGAGCTTACTTTTAAGGATCTTCTTAACCAAAGGCAGACATAAATTGGTTAACAAGTAGGAAATTTGATAGAAGAATGGCTGATGTTGGGGTATGTAGTGGTGAGGTCATACACTAGCCAAACATGATTGCCTTCCAGGGTCTTCTGATCTCAGTAGTGTTTTTTTAAACCTTGGGTAAGTGGCTTTATCTCTAGTGACTACCTTAACATTTCAGCAGTCTTCTGCTTGTAAAAACTTCTGAGCAGATCAATGCACACATTTCTAATTTTTCTGGCAAGTCCACCATGCCAGTTAATTCCAAAGTCCTTCTTATTCACTGTGCCCCTAAAATGGAGAATAGAATATGTTATCAGACATGAGTCTAAAATCATGCTTATAAAAAAGAAATTAAAGTAACCTCTTCATATATCATGAACTGCACATCTCTGGCCCACTATCAATGAAGTCTTAATCCTTCATTGATATAACATCACTTATGTAATCATGCATGAATATTTTGTTGCTTTTATTCATTGCTTTGTATACAGAACAGATGAATGAAATGATAAATACAAATGGTTGGGTTGATAAACAAGCACATTAATCATCATATAAACATGCCTGAAGATGAGAACTTTCTGAAGAAGTTAAGTAAAACCACAATATAAGAATCCATTCATAAATAAGAATGTGAATAACTTCAGTGTAGAAGTGGGTTTCTGTTGTGGTCTCTAACATGAGTATGAGTGAGAGAAGACTCAAAAGCAGCTACATTACCAAAAGTTCAAATTTCATTCTATTTTATGAAAGCTGCATCCCTGGCGTTCTCTGCTCAACCTGCAGCCAGCTCAGTAGTTTCCAGCAACCCCCTCCCTATAGCTCATCTGCTCAGAGTCAACCCCCCCCCCATCAGTTATTCCTTGCTTCTATAATACTGGGGAGAGGGCCTTCGAGACTCTTCTTTCAGCTTTCCCAGACATGCGCAGTTTATCTCCCAGTCTCAGGAGCTTTCCCTCTCCCTCCTGGAAGGTACGCTTCAGTTAGGAGGAAACTGCCACACAAAAGGGCTTCACTGAAGTTATTTAGGACCCAATGGCCATGGAAACAAAGGAAGAAAAGGTGTGCAGACAGACCTCATAGAACTTTCCTACCTAAGTTGAGATGCAATGACAAGCTAGCCTGTACATCTTGTTCTCTCAATCAGAAAGCAGATGTCTGCTACCAGTGGGAGGTAGCAAGTGACAGTAAGGGCCCTAGAAATTAGGTCATGAATTTTAATTCCTGAAGAGAGATGGAACAGTGGGTCACATCATTGTATGTATACCCCTTCAAATGCCCCATTGGACACACTTTTATGTGTTCTTCAAAACACAAACTAAGCCTTTGTATTTCACTTCCTGTTATATCTTGAATCTGGCCATGTCATGGTGGTGTTTTTTCGACTTAGCATATAGAAAGTACAAGATCTGGTCGGGGGGTGGGGGGTTGGTTCTTGCCTTCTCCATCTTAGAAAAGTTTCATTCATAGTAATGAGCTTTATGTTCAGAGAGAAAATTAGGCTATTACTCTCTTTTCTTCCATTCATCTGCTTAGGGATTCTGATTCCTGAACCCCAAGTAAACCTGAATAATTCATAGGATGTCCCAGAACTAAGACAAGTCAGACCCTAGTAGACTGCTGTGCCCTTCAGATTAAGCAGCATGTGCTACCAAATCTGTTGTTTTGTGAGATGTATGGCGGACAATGCCAATAAGATTAACCCCTGCCAGATTTTCTCTGTTGTCATTTTCTTTATTTTTTTTTTAGTTTTTAATATTCTTATTTAAACAGGGGTGTGCCCACATTTGTCATACAGGTGACAGCATGATTCATTTCCCCAAGATGTTTGCGCCTTTATCAGAAAGAAAAGAATGCTTCAGAATTACTTTTAGAGACACACCCCATTTCCTCACTCCTTCACATTTAATTACTCACTGATACCCTTAAAGAACCACTCTGTACCAAACAATAGCATAAGGCAGTGTTTCTCAACCTGTGGATCAAGCCACCTATCAAATATCCTACATATCAGATATTTACATCAAGATTCAAAATAGTAGCAAAATTACAGCTATGAAGTAGCAATGAAATAATTTTATGGTTGAAGGTCACTACAACATGAAGAATTGTATTAAAGAGTTGAAGCACCAGGAAAGTTGGGAACCACTGGATTACAGGGAGGTAAGAGAAACATATTTTATTCAACCTTAGTCAGGAAAGAATAAAGGGATTAAAGGAATTTTGTACATGGGTATGTCTCTGCATTGTGGTGTGTGTGTGTGTGTGTGTGTGTGTGTGTGTGTAGAGAGAGAGAGAGAGAGGGAGAGAGAGAGAGAGAGAGAGAGAGAGAGATAGAGAGAGAGACAGAGAGACAGAGAGGGCGGGACAGAGACAGAGAGACAGAGACAGAAACTTGCAAATCTTAACTTAGATTCCCATATAGCTTGAATTTATCATTTTCCTATTTCTAGTGAACACAAGTAAATACCATCAAAAATGAGACTTTCTGGTTTCTTGCTTTGAAATAACATTTTTATTCCAACAACCTCTCTCTAAATCAGTAACATGATAGAAGCTGATGTTTTTGAGTACAGAAACTAGTTTGCAAGTACTAGCAATATCTGCTCATATTTTTTGAAGAAATCTATGAGGGTGGCCCAGCTGTAAGCTTTAAAATTTTTTTGACAACAGTCTTATCAGTTTTTCTGATTAAAGTCTATGCCTATACTTGAATGACTCATGCTCTTCTTATTTCTTACTTTGTGAGTCACTTGGAGGGATTTCTGCTGAATTGGAGCATGCATGTTAAGAGGCAGTTTTTAGACTGTGTGTACGTGTATTTGAAGATAACCAGATGCTCACATAAGTACTGTTTGCTCTTTTACAGACCTCTTAGAAGCACCAAATTTTATGACAGCTTCAATTAAAAAACACAATGCAGGCTTTATAATTTTCAGTATCAACCTCAACTTTTAACATTTCTGGAAAACAAAATAATATTATAGCAAGTATAGATGGATAAATAGGATGATTAAAAAAATGTTACAAACGTCAGAGGAAGGGATTCAGGGGAAACCCCATCCAGCTCATAACAGGCTACTGCTGTCTGTGAATCCTTCTTAAAAGTCCATGTAGGAAATGCAAAGGAAAAAAAATTGGGGTCAAGACATTATTTAATATTTGAAAAGACCATATTCCTATGATGAATCTAAGACAGAGCCAAAAGACTGTTTAATAATTGTTTACCAGTGCTAATAAGATTTTTTTTGTCTGAAATAAAGGATTCTGCCTTTTTTTCCATACTGAAGTCTTAAGTATACATTGGTATATCCCTTTGCCATCTGAGGTGTATGGGGGTGTCAACAGAGAGAGGGGAAGCAATGAGTGGGGAAATTTAAAAGAGGAGCTGCCATAAGACAAGATGCTGAGTCTTTGCACTGTGAAGAAGAGATACTTTCTAAAATTCAGTGTTAAATACTAGAAGTTTTGAGACTATCTACATGTGGGTTTCTTAAACTCAGCACCGCTGACATTGGATTCAGAGCATACTTTGTGCGAGGAACTGACCTGCACGTTGTAGGATATCTAGAAACATCTCTGAACGCTACCAACTGAATTCTAGTACTCATTCAGCACCGAAAAAAAAAAAAAAAAAAAACAATGTTAACTCAAGATAGTGTGAAATAATCTGGTGGAAAGTCACCCTCTCCTGAGAGCCATAGGACTCAATGAACTAGGTTTGTTACATGTACATGGCTGACTCTTCCTGGGTGTAGTGGCACATGTCCTCCACCCAGCTAGTCCACTGAACTCCAAGGGCAACTTGAAAATCACTTTACTGTGGCTATAGCAGGTGGACTTTATCTGGTATCTGCTTCAAGTTATTATTGTAATTAAAGACTTTGCTAAAAGTTTGATACTGAACAAATTGCTAAGCACCTTCACAATGTAGGAAGAAATTAATAATGAATACTTTATACTCAAATTCAACAAATGTACTATACAAATCCGTCAATGAGAAGCACTATGAGCTATTTTCTTCCTTCAGCCTCTGATATCTTGTGTGGTCTCAGTTGCTTCCTTTCTTTCTTTTCTAGGTCACTACCCCCTCTCACCAGTGACGCATTACCTCTCAATGTCCTTTTTATGACTACATAATATATACAGGATTTTTTACCTCTATATCTCACTTCCTGACCTCATTTTACACAATATATAGATGCTACATAGATGAAAGATATATACAGATAGACAGATATGTACCATTAGCATCCATGCCTTTGTCTTCATATAAGTTCTGTTGGAAGAAAATGAAATACATTCTTTATTTCCATTGCTATTAAAATAACCATGATCTTTTCCTACTATCTTAAGTAACCATTTCTAGCTATCTTTTCTTTATCTTCCACCTAGTAGAGGAACCCAATGATCTCAGGTTGATTTTGACTATATAAAGTTCTCATTAGCACTTAGACTACTCCCATTGAAGCTAGCATCTAAAATCCCAATTAGATCATTGCCCATTTTTCTTCTTATTAAGATCCAAACACGCTGTCCTTCTGTGGGACAGCAGATCTAGGCAAAGAAAACAGTTGGGATTGTACCTGATTTTAGATCAAAGAGGGAAGAACAATGCAGAGATAGAAGTGAAAAATTGACACAGTGCAGAGACATTTTCTTTGGATCACTGGCAACAGCATCTGGTTTCTTGATAGTCAAATACTTAAAGCAAGATGTGAAAACTAAAGTTGGGAGAAGTAGAAAGTGTAGGTTGACATGCTTGGGTGAGGTCCATTGTCTGAACTTGAAGAAAACTGATTAATCATTCTTCAAATTCTACTTTTAACATGATTTTATTGAGCAATGTGAAGCCCTTCCCTTCATAATTACAGACTTATTTCTAGAATTGCATCAATGACTATATAGTGTACCCAGCACATCCCAGGGTTTTCTTGTTCTATATTAATATATTCAAGTACTTGAGGTATTATTGGCAGCTTCAGCACCATACATGACTAACTCAACTAGAAAAATTAAAGGTGTTTGATCACTCTAGACTATGCCTGTGATAAGCCAGATCATGACACCCATTTGGCTGAGATTAGTGCCATTACTCAGGTTTTATTGCATCTTAAATATGATTTCCTTAGAAATGCTGCAGGACCTGACTGGAAAAACTTTGCACATTCAAAATAATAAAGTGTATGTGCCACAAAGACATAATTAGGCCAAGGTATGTAAGAGTCCCTACACCTTCCCAGGTGCTGTCAGAGCCAAGCTTGTATATAATGGTTATTTTATCTTTTCATCAGAAGATTAAGATTATTCTATGTGTGTTCTGTAACTTTGAAGTGCAAGGGGTTGGCTCCCTTACAAGAAATTAAGTATAATTTAGAACCTAAATTATACTCACAAGTAAACCTTTTCTCAAAAGATTTCACAGAACAACCAAGATATTTATATATTTACACATACTCATACACATCCAAACAAGTACACAAACATTTTATGTGTGCATAATTTATACTTATATGGTTGTTACATGTGTGATAAATGAACCTTGATGCTCTTACAGACATACCATAACATTGTTTAAATGAACTTAAATCAGAAAAAGTTACACCAACCCACGTTCTGTATGGTAAGTAAAACCTATATCATCCATCTGTAATTGTCTGTGCAGGAGGGATGAGCACATGTCTTAATGGAGTGTCCACCAACAGAGACTTATGGTGATATTTTATTTGTACTGAAATGTGATTTTATTTGTATGTTAATAAATAAAGTTGCCTGGGGGTCAGAGATAATAGCAAGCCATAGCAGAAGCCAGGCAGTGGTTGAGCACATCTTTAATCCTGATCTCTTGACAGCAGATCTCTGTGTGTTCAAGGACATCACCAGCTTGGAGACACATGCCTTTAATCTCAATACCAACCATAGAGACCTAGAGGTCTGTATAGACAGGCAGTGATGAGGAGGTCATGTTGTTGGGTTTACAACCAATAAGAAGGCAGAACAGAAAGTCAATATAAATGATAGACACACAGGAAGTAGGCCTCTTTCGGAAGGGAAGGATGGCAGCGGCAGCAAAGGGTAAGAAGGCGATTTAGTCTCTGCTCTGACCTCTTGGGCTTTTAACTCTGCATTTGACTCTGTGTTTCTTATTTAATAAGACTATTACATCTACAGAGACTAGCCTGAATCTCCTAGAAATATCAGAAAGGATACCCACCAAGTCTCACCAACATGACTGCCCAAACAAGGAAGACACCAATGGACATGGCAAACTGAGCCACACAAAGAACTATAGGTACCTTAGAAAAGATGGGAGTGGAGAGGTGGTCCTCCCCAGGGAAGAGCACACCAGTTGTTTGTCTAGTGACTGTCAGCCCTGGAAACATACATACATGTAACATTCTATAGACTGAATGGGTTATATCTAAGGAATTATATATGTATAGATGTATATGAATGCAGTAACAATTAGTAAAGAAAGGGGCCATGAGTTTGAAGGAGAGTGGTGAGGATCATATGAAAGGTTTGGAAGGGAGGAAAGGGAAGAAAGAAATGTAGTCACTAAATTACAATCTCAAAAATTAAAAAAAATAAATAAAAAAGATTTTGAGCAGGGAGTGTCTTTCCCCCTCTCCTTCCCCCAATTCCACCCTTCAAACTGAAATTCAGTTTCATAAGAACATTGTATATTAACTGGGTATATTTAAATGGGAACTTCTTTTCTCCAGACTTCCAAACTGTGCATCCCAGTGCCTCTTGTATTTGGATGCCCTACAGCCATTGGTGTGGACATTCTGAAGCTCTTTCTAAAATTTCCTCATATTCCTTCTAATGTACATCACTGGAAACCAAAAAAGATGCTGTCATAGTTATATGTACAGCATTGGTTTAATGAGAGTAATAGGTAAATTGGCTATGCTCTGCAAAGTAATGCTAATATCCTGAATATTTTGACAGTTCATCCTTTGCTCAAAGAAAGATTTTTGGCAATGTTGTAAATGATTACATCAGGTTTTCTCCAGTTTCAGGATTGCCTGTTCAGTCCATTTTCCATAGGCTGTCAAATACCTATCAAAAATATAAAAGTAGAAAGTCAATGCCACTCTTCTGATTAAACACCGAGTTGTACATCGCTTTGTAGTTTTGGTTCTATTACATCTAGCTAATACTAAGAGAAAAGCACACATCCACTTCCTTTCCTAGTGCAGTTTGTGGTACTACCTTGCTTATGGAGGGGATTGTTTTATGTTTCCTGTTGGGAATCTATGGAGAGCCAGCTCCAAGGCCACCTATAGGGTAATGCAAGAAAATCATTTTCTATCTGAAGGGCTGGATATTTTCTATCTGAAGGTATTTAGAAATAAGTTCCTATCTTGCTGGTAAAATAAGAAAACACACATGCTTTCTGAAGTTAACTTTCTCTTTTACTTCATCTTTTTGTCCTTTATTCATTATTTTATTTTATTTTACAATATAATTTAATTCTACATATCAGCTACAAATTCCCTTATTCTCCCCCTTCCTGACCTCCTCCTCTTCTCCCCAGCCCACCCCCATTTCCATCTCCTCCAGACTGAGCCAAGCTCACTGCATAAGCCCCAGGTTTCAAACATCCAACTCATGCACTGAGCGCAGGACCTGGTCCCACTGCCTGGATGCCTCCCAAACAGATCAAGCCAATCAACTGTCTCACCTATTCAGAGGGCCTGATCCAGTTGGGGGCCCCTCAGCCATTGGTTCATAGTTCATGTGTTTCCATTCATTTGGCTATTTGTCCCTGTGCTTTATCCAACCTTGGTCTCAACAATTCTCACTCATACAATCCCTCCTCTTTCTCGCCAATTGGACTCCTGGAGCTCCACCAGGGGCCTGGCCATGGATCTCTGCATCCATTTCCCTCAGTCATTTGATGGGGTTTCTAGCACAACAATCAGGGTGTTTGGCCATCCTATCACCAGAGTAGTTCAGTTCGGCCTGTCTCTCAACCATTGCCAGCAGTCTATTGTGGAGGTATCTTTGTGGATTTCTGTGGGTCTCTCTAGCACTTTGTTTCTTCCTATTCTCATGTGGTCTTCATTTACCATGGTCTCCTATTCCTTGTTCTCCCTCTCTGTTCTTGATCCAGCTGGGATCTCCCGCTCCCCCAAGCTCTCTTTCCCTCGACCCTCGCCCTTCATTACCCCCACTCATGTGCAGGTTGTTCATGTAGATCTCATCCATTTCTCTGTCATTGGGTGATCCCTGTGTCTTTCTTGGGGTCCTGTTTTCCAAGTAGCCTCCCTGGTGTTGTGACTAGCAGTCCAGTCATCCTTGTTCCACATCTAGTATCCTCCTATGAGTAAGTACATACCATGATTGTCTTTCTAAGTCTGGATTACCTCACTCAGGATGATGTTTTCTACTTCACCTTAAGAATGGTCTCTGACTCTTTTGTCTCTACACAGCTACATATCTCCACATTGCTACATTCTATACATACTGCTATAGGTCTTTCTCTACATACATATTGGACATATGTAGTGGGTAGCCATTCCATCTTTGACCTGGAAGTTCCAACCCCCATTGAGGCTTCGGTAACAGTCACACCTACAAGGCAGAGCTGAGAGAGGACTCTGAAGACCTGAGGTCCAGATGCGCTGGCTCTCTTGGTTCCTGGACCCTGGACGCTGGAGGTAGGCCGAACAGAGTTCTCCAGAGAACACTGCCGGACTGCGCCACACTTTTCCCAGACCCTGCAACCTACCTATCCCTTCACTTGTAAGTTACCCCACAAAATAAACCTCCCTTTTAACTACGTGGAGTGGCCTTAATAATTTCCCCAATAGCCATACATCTCTATACACAGTCACATCTGTTTTCACATGTCTACGCATATCTTTTACATACGTTTCTCTTCTATATCTCTATTCTATACAGCTTCCTCTTCCTTGTTTCCACACAATTACAAATCTTCATCCTCACAGCCACAGGTAAACATCTCATTTACACAGCCCTCTCACCATACAGCACTTTGCACAGTTCCTAGCCACAGCTCCTCTACATAGCAGCAGCTCTTTCACACAGCTCTCTCCTACACACACTCATTCACACACACACACACACACACACACACACACACACACACACATTTCTACATTGCTCATTCATTCTTTACTCATTCACTTTTTCACCCACTCATTCCCTCACACTTCTCTCGTGCTTCTTCAAGTTTCTTCTCCTTCATCTCTCACTCAACACACACACACACACACACACACACACACACACACACACACACACAACTAACTCACATTCTGCAGCAACTCTCGCATAGCTCTACACAGCCATCTCTCTCCACACTGTTGCTGCTCTTGCTCAGCCAAACACTGGACAATTATAAGTTACCTTTTTAGGACCCTACCCATTCTCAAAACACAAGATAAGTCACATAGTTTCTCTTAAGTTAGTAATGTCACATTGACCCATGCATGTTGCTCTAAGTTGGTGAGGGATCCCAGACATTAAACAATTGGCTGAACCTTGAGCAGTCAGGATACATGCAGAAAGGGAGCTACTGCAAGGACTATGTCTTGAAGTAAACAACCTGGCCTTAATTTAACAATAAACAGCACCTGGGAATTAGTCTTTGTGTATGTTCTATAGGGGCAGCTTAGTCTGTTTTGGACTAGTTCTGAGATCTTCGCAAAATATGTAAAAGGCTGTCTTTGAAACTGAGAATACTGTTACTTTTCTTTTTCAGTAAAGAAGAATATTCTGGTAATATTTCTGTTCTTCAGAATTATACAGCTTAAACAGAAATCCATAGCTAAATGTGTGCCCAGAGATGTAAAACACACTACCAAAGGGCTGTGGAAAGCACCCCACAGCTGTTCTTTTAGGGAGGTATAATGGTGGCACATGAGAAAGTTACAGACAGAAAACAACCGGTTTCCACAGTCAGTGACCCCACAACTTTGCCAGGTGGGGCTCCCCATCAGGGACTTATACATTTGGTGGGTCAACTTTTCAAACACTAGCTGTCAGCTGCTGTACACTCCCATGGCCCTCGGCAATGCCCTGTAGCTGGATACACCTATAAGAGATTTTCTTTAATTAAATGATTTGAAGTAGGAATGTCCATCCTAAATCTAGATCTTTTGAGGTGGGAAGATCCACCTTTAATCTGGGCTGTGTCTTTTGTTGGCAGCCTGTATAAGGACATGGAAGAAGGAAGTGCTTTTGTTTACCTGCTCTCCCTCCCTACTTGCAAGTTAGTTTCCTCCACTATTATTAGAACCTACTTCTTTGAGATTTTGGTATGTACAGAAGACCAGCTCACACATCCAACCTTGGGGACTAAACAACCACTGTATTCTTAGACTTTGCATCAGGAAAGAGCTATTGTTGAAATAATTGAACCATAACCTGTAAGATACTCTAAGACATCACATACACACATACACACATACACACACACACACACACACACACGTGTGAAAGAGATATATAATATATATAATTTTATATAACTCATATATATATACATATAAGTTATAGTCCAATAGAATGAATATAACACACACACACACACACACACACACACACACACACACACACACACCCTATCATCTAACAGTTCTGTATCTCTAGAGAACCCCAATTAATACAGGGACTTAGCAGAAGAAAGTAGTTCACTGGGGTAGGCACTTTAGATTATACTGTCCCTGGCTACCATATGACTCCCTCTGTTTGACTGGTTTCACATCCAGGAGACAAGCTTTGCTGCAACAGAGCTACTCTGCCATACTTACCCCACTGTGATGAATCAATCCATGGCCCTGAAACCGTGAGCCAAATAAATCCGTCCTCTCTTTAAGCTGATGCTGCCAAGGGTTTTGACACAGTAACAACAATAGGTACTAATGGAGAAACTGGTGTGGAGGAATGGGATTGTGGCTGTCATAAACTTGATCTTGTGGTTGGTACAAAGGCCCTTGAAACTGGCCCCAGGAGGAATGTGAAAGAGTTCAGGACTTGAAGTCACAGAAGCTTGTTGTGCTGTGAGCAGAGTTTTATGGATGATTCTTGTGGAGAAGTGGAAGACAAGAATTGTGACAGCCCAGCATTTAGGAGGCAGAGCCAGGAGATCTCTGTGAGTTCAAGGCCAGCCTTGTCTATAGAGTGAGATCCAGCATGTGCTCCAAAGCTACACAGAGACACTCTGTCTTGAAAAACCAAAAAAAAAAAAAATGGTGACAGAAATATGCAGAGTAAGGATCACATTCATTAATTTTCACTTGGGATGGGGATTGTATTCAGAACTAGATGGCAGGCTCTTTGAATTACATTCTGGCAGAGAATCTGGCTATGTTCTGTGTTATGTCTTGAAATTTGAGTGAGGTTGAATTTAAAAGTGGTGGTTTGATGAAACTACAACAACAAACAGTGGCATTATTGATACTCACTCCTTTTAGTCATGACTTCAGTAAGAATTCAGAGTGAAGAGCAGAACAAAAATGGAGAAGTGTAGTAGCAAGGAAGGAAGCACTTGTACATGTGCAAGCTTCTTTCTTGTTCTGAGTGAGTATGTGTATGGCTGTAGCTGTCATCCATTGGCATGTCCAGACCCAAGCTTCTCCAGCTTTTCAATGAGGACTCAATGCTAATGCTTCTCAAAGGGATGTCCAGGTCACCAGCTTGGAAATGCTGAGATGTTCATCTTCCTGGACTCAGAAGTATTGTGCTCTCTGTTCCAGAGATGGCCATGGTTGGAATACATAGACCTAGTCATGTTGGTCAATCTAATAAACTGAAATTTATCATACACGATTGTACATATTTGCATATCTTATTATAGATTCACATAACAATATGTATTCTCTTTCTCTAAAGAACTCCGCTACACTAAGATTCAAACAGTATGTCATCATCTGTGTTTTGCTTTATATACTTTGAAAGAAATGTCCTGTGTTTTCCCACTCTGTCTTCTATGTCAATTTTTACCCATCTTTCCATTTCAGCTTACTTTCTACAAGTACATTTAGTTCACATTATTTCTTGTTTAATCTCAGGTTTTGTGTCTTAATCTTCAGGTGTAAACATGAATTTCAGTGTGTTATAACTTCAAATATATGTTATCACTTACCCCTTTCATATAATCAATAATTCAATAAATGTTTCATGAAAAAAAGGAAATGCTACAAGTATATGCATTTCTAGATATTTTCCATTTGTATTAATAAGATTTTCCTTAATTTAAAAAAAGTGTGAATGGAAGAGTCTAATAGTAGAGAACATTTTCCCACTTTGGTAAAATCCTACCATGCTGCAGATCTTCTAATGCTAGCCCTGGCAAGAAGGCACTTCCAGTGATTTTTCCAGTGACTACAAAGCTATGCCCCATGTAGGAGAATCCTGAGATCCTCTGGTCCACTTGGATATCTACCAGACATAACCCGAAACAGAATCTCTGCCACACCTGCCTTATCTGGTTTCTAGAGTATGATTTATATCTTTTGATATTAAAAAATTACTTGGAAACAAAATTTTGAGAGGTGTATTGAGGGACCTCAGGTATGTTTGTTCTCAGCCATCTATAGCCAGGGCTTCTGTTCTGACAATCTAGGAATCAAAATAGCCAGTAATCCTTGTAGCAGAATTTTTAAAGTTTTATAATCCTAGTATTGATACCAGAGATTGTTTGTTAATTTATATTGTCTGATTACCTATTACTGAACATCTATTTATGTATTTATGCATTTTAAAATGAGTAAGAATGCCCTGCATTATGCTCATTGCAGCGTCTTTTTTTAAAAAACATTATAGTAATGTGGCTTAATCTAATCTAATGACTAACATTCAACTGTCTTATTGTGGGATTGAGATTTCCTGTGTGATATTTGAATCTGTGATCTGAGACCAATTCATTATCATATATTTTTATTATTTATTTTTACCTTTACTATATTATAACTGTATATAACTAACTGTGTTCACATTTCTTCCATTGGCATAAAAAATAATAGATAGTCATTTTAATATATTTGAAGTCAAGTGCAAATTTTTAATAAAATATGTTGGTGGTGTTCTGACAACAAACAAAAATGAAAGCCATTATTAATTATGCCATGATTCTGAAATGCCATCTTTAAAGCCCCCTAATTTCTACTTTTGTGAGCCTGTGAGATGGAAACTGTGAACAAACTAGGTGTGAGTCCTGCTCCCATAGAGGCTCGGAGAATGAAGTAAGACTATGGCTGTTGAATAAATTTGTGGAGAGAAATGCAGGGAGGTACAGAACAACTTCTGAGGCAGAAGGGAAGGACTGAGAGATTGGATTCTCACAAAAGACTGTGAAGAATGCTTGTTGCTGAGGTTTCCCTGTGTCCCACCGGTCCTCAGCCACTCAGACCTAAGTAAACACACAGAGGCTTATATTAATTAAAACTGCTTAGCCATTAGCTCAGGCTTCCTACTGACTAGCTCTTGAACTTAAGCTCAGACTGTTTCTGTTCATCTATATGTCACTATGTGTTCCATGGCTTTACCTGTGTGCCATTACATGCTGCTCCCTGGACAGCAGGCAGACATCTCAGCCTTCCTCTTCCCAGAATTCTCCTTGTCTGCTTATCATGCCTATACTTCCTACCTGGCTACTGGCCAATCAGTGTTGTATTAAACCAGTGTACAAAAGCATTATCCTGCAGCAAATGCTCAGAACATTCAAATCTGGAAAAAAAGGACAAACAAGGTTTGTCAAAAAAAAAAAAAAAAAAAAAAAAAAAAAAAACAAAAAAAACTGAAGAAAGGGAATATCAACTCAAACACAGCTGAAAAGAAATGAATGACAGATGGAATTACAGTATTGAAATTTCATGGTAATGAACAGGAAACTACTTTTTTAAATGTATTGTATGTCAAAGGTTGTATGAGTAAATTTTAAGGCAAAGAATGGCATGATCTTATGAAACTCTTTTACTGATAATGCTAAAGAAAACATAGTATGATTACTGCTCCACCACATGCACATCCTATTTAAAAATTGAGAAGAATTTGAAAAGCAAATTGAATATCAAAACATCAATATTTTTTGCATTAGAGCTGGCTATGTTACTAACTTATATCATGTTAGCTCAAATTATCAGGCTTGGTTATGGCTAGTTTCCAGAAATGATTGTGGGTTTTTCTGTTGTTTTTATTCTCTATCATAAGTATCCTTATGGTATACTCTTTTAATGATTTATTTTATTTTTCTGGATTATAATTATAATTACACTATGTCTTCCTTTTCTTTCCTCCCTTTAAACACTCCAATATACCCACCTCCTTGCTCTTCTTCAAATTCATGTCTTTTTTATTAATTGTTGCATGCATAGAATCCATTCTATTTAGCTAAAGACTGAATTCTAAATAATTAGAGATTTTCCACATTTCTTTTATTAAGGCCCCAGAACATGAGCCTTAATATTTTAATTATGTAAAGTTCATTCTCTTTCTTTGCCTCCTCTCTTTCTTTTCTTACTTTCTTTCTTTCTTTCCCTCTTCCAGTTTTTCTTTCTCCTTGGGGGACACTTACTTTGCTACATATGAGCAAACTATATTCAAGTCAATATAAGTTGCTAAATATTCTATAAAATCTTATAGAAAAGATAGAAATCCTGACCTTTCAAATCTACAAAGCACATACCAAGCAATGGTAAACAAACAATAACTGTAGTTACTTTTTATGTATGCATAATAAAAGCTATTAATTTTGTGATGTTTTGATAAAACTGTGCTCATTCTATGTATTTGTGTGTTTACAACTAAAATTGTTGTTAGGAGTAAGGAATAGGAAGAAAATGACAATGCTTGAAGAGGAAAAACAAATATTAGTACATCAATTTATTCTTAACGTAATAACAGTGACCTATATCATTATTTTCTGACTAAAAGCACATATAATATAGAGATTAGTAAATTAAAGAGAAAAGGGCTCTAGCTCATCTTATATCTTAGATTATTTTCATGTTGTGATGATAAAATGTTGTGACAAAAGCAACTTAAGGGAGAAAGGATTTATTTTGTATCACTGTTTATGTTATACTTAATCACTGGAGGGAGCCACAGTAGCAGGAAACAGAGAGCTGGTCACACCACATCCACGATCAGGAACAAGGGACAATGAATGAATGCTTGATTCTTTCAGTTCCCCTCCTCTACTCAAAAATTTCAGGATGCAGCCAGGCGGTGGTGGTGCACGCCTTTAATCCCAGAACCCGAGAGGCAGAGGCAGGTGGATCTTTGTGAGTTCAAGGCCAGTCTGGTCTACAGAGCGAGACACAGGAAAGGCGCAAAGCTACAGAGAAAACCTGTCTCAAAAAAAAAAAAAAAAAAAATTCCAGGATGCATAGCCCATGGAATTGTCTTGCCTGTGGTAAATGGGTCTTCCAATATTAATTAGTAATCAAGATACTCCTCCCAAAGGCATGCCCAGAATTGCATCTCAAAGGTAATTCTGGATTCTATCGAGCTGACAATTAACACTTACCAACATATGTGTTGTATTCAGCATATCCCAGAGAAAGATTTACTAACAGAGGTTCATTCACATGATGAAATCTGAGAAGCTTTGAAATGTGCAGAAATCATGGTAGAGTCCTAGAGGCAGCAATTGTAGTTCCAGTCTAAACTTCCCTCTAAATAGGGTACCAAGGATGAACTGACTTTATTAGACTCCAAAGAGAAGGTGAAAGAAAAAAGGAAAGAAAGAAAGGAAGGAAGGAAGGAAGGAAGGAAGGAAGAAAGAAAGGGAAGGAAGAAAGGAGACAAGGAGGGAGGGAGGGAGGGAGGGAGGGAGGGAGGGAGGGAGGGTGGAAGGGAGGGAAGGAGAGAAGGTACCTAAGTTCAAAGGAAGCTGGAGTGAAGAATTCCTTCTTATTCCCAGGAGTGAAATGAATATTGTTTACAGCTGATTTAGTCACTTCCACTTCTGCAGTATTTTTGTTTGTCTGATTAAAAAATTATACATTGAGCCCTTGGGATTAAAATCTAAGAAATGGCATAGCAAATAAGAACAAGGTTGGTCATGGTCTTTTGACTCAGGCGATTAAATTTTATAGTGTCTTCTTATAAGTAAATGGGAGACATAAACCTTGTAATTGAAATGAGATGAACTCAGTTGTTTGCCTACAGTCCAAGCTATGTATCATCAAGCCAACCCATCTCATACATTCCTAATACTCTCCATCTCAAGCTGAAATAAACATGTGTACTACTCTAATCTTGAGTGAATTTCCACACAAATGATTATACTATTAAAAGGGCAAGAAGAAATGAAGAAAACCTAGTAACTGCTTCAATCAGACCAACCAAGTGTTGGCCCAATTTTCTAAGTTGACCCTAGATTTTTAACTCAACCAGTTTATTGATTGTTTTCCTTGTCTTGTATGTAGTCATGACTTCCCATAGGACTTCTCCCTATTGCCTCCTGGAGTTGTTGGATTCACCATCCCACATTAATCAGGTACCTCCTTTAATCTGTCCAGAACCCAGCCCAAGCTATTGAAGAATGATCTACCTGCATAGTACCCTTACTAAGATATGAGGACACCAAGGCCCTTGACACCTTCCAGTGATTCGGGTTTCTGTGCATCATTGGCATGATAGGAACAAATGAAGATTAAAAGAAGATGCATGTTTGAGGGTGAATGTCTTTACCACAGTAACAGAAAAAAAAAGCTTTTGCATAGTAAAGCATAATAGATAAATCAATGAGTAGAAAATTTTGATTTCAATTTTGAGTTTAAATATTACCTATTTTCAGAATGCCTAGACATTTAAGTGTATTAGGAATTAGTAGTGGTGGTGGTGGTGGTGGTGGTGGTGGTGGTGGTGGTGGTGGTAGTAGTTCTGAACTGAGAAAACTCAAGTACAACTGGCAGTTTCATTTAAGTAAGTGTGGTTAATATGCATTTCTGAATGAGAAGGAATACACATTATTTCAATTATCTATTTGTTCTCCTGTATTAACTCATTTCATAAATATATATTTAGGAACCACTCTGGGTTAAACTGCAATCTAATCAAATGTCCAAATACTCAGGAAATAACTAATTTAAAAAAGCATCTCAACAGATTAAATTTATAGAGCTTGGATTATGAAAACTGCTATATTAAACCAACCTATATATTTTTAAAACATCTTGACTTCAAAATTTAAGTCAAAAGATATATTACTTTGGGAAGGAGGTTTTGCTTCTATTTCCACAAGAAATTATAGACTGTGGGTTATTCTTGGTTGCAAAAAAATCAGATTTGATGGAGGAAGACCCCCCCTGAAAAATCTCCAATGGGAATGGATGGCCCAGATGATCCAATGTTTCAGAGGACCTCTGTGGCAGTTTCCTCTGAGTTCTGCATCTAGAACAGCTTCATGGCTGCTGGATGAGATGATCTAGCCCCACAGAATACTCCAGTCAGGCCTTGATCATAATCCTGAATTTTCTCAGGGTCCCCCAAAGATTACCAGTGCCCCCAGTCAGCAAGAAGAAGTCTAGAGAACTATGCCCACATTCATAAAAGTAACTGATAACAGTCAGGGAAAAAGCTAAACAAAGGAGATTAGATTCAGAGATCTTGCTCTGAAAAGAAAAAGAGGGATATAAGAAGGATAGGATAAAACAGTGGACTGAATCTATTTTAATCAAAAAAAACAATTATTAATCTTATATATTTTACTTTGGTATGGATTTTAGTTTATTGATACACATTTAAAGTTAATTTTGTTATATGTATATTTCTACTCTTGCTTAAGATATTATGTTTATGCAACTCACTTAAAATGTAATATATAATTAAGAAATACAGATTAATAGTCATCTATAGTAGTCAAACTTATAGTCATGTTAGTTCAGTTTTATAGGTATATAGAGATATATTTCAGACAGATAGGTAATCTTCAAACACTTCAAAGACCTACAGAATATGGCATTTGAAATGTTTTAATAACTTAAGACTTTTCATGACAGTAAGACATGTTTACTCCTGGCAGCACCAATGTCCTCCAGAAAAGATGATGGGCATCAAAGTAACTCCATAGGGAGTTCGTTTTTTTATGGTAAAAGCTAACCATATGAACAAAGAAACTGCCCTTGCCTCACTTGCTGACATTTACTGTCCAAACTGGACCAGCAGAACACAAAGGAGGTAACTGCTGAAATTTGCCAAGACAGGGTAGGGCAGTTTTTCAAAATTTCTTGCTTCACAGGAAAGTCTGTCAGATATGCTAGAACTGTAGGCCAGAGTTGTATGCTCCAGCATTACAGAGGAACTTTGGGTGACTGTCAAGGCAGTGAGATGTCCCTGTCATTAAGTAACATTTCACCCTTCTGGGGCTTTGATGGAGTTGAAGACTAAATAGTTATAATTATAATTTTCTTTAGTTATAATAAAAAGTAAATTAGATATGAAACTTGAAACTCATCAAAATAAGATAGATAATTAAGTATTTTCTCTAATTTTGTCAAATGTAAATGCATTGGATATTGTTAGTGTAATTCTTACTCAATAATTTTTTTATTGTTTATAATCTTACTATGTTAAAGTTAAAATGTTCCTTTTTAATTAGACAAAAAGGGGGAGTTCTATGGAATAATCCTCTTATATACTATGAACATTTGTCACTTGAATTGGTTTAATAAAATGCTGATTGGCCAGTAGCCACATAGAAAGTTTGGGGGAGGAGTGACCAAACTAAAGATGATGAGAAGGAGAAGAACAGAGAAAGGAGTCACTAGCCAGACACAGAGGGAGCAGGAGATAAATTTCCCATGCTAATAAGATACTACCACATGGCAGAGTATAAATAAGGAATATGGGTTAACCTGAAATGTAGGACTTAGTTAGTAATAAGCCTGGGCTATCGGCTGAGCATTTATAATTAACATAAACCTCTGTGTGTTAATTTTGGAAGTGACTGAATGATATTTTGGAATGAGCAGTCAGGATAGGAAATGTCTGCTTACAGAAAAAAATCTTCTGGAGGAAATATGGAGGATAAATAGAGATCAGGTAGCCTGGAATAAGCAGTTCTGGAAGGAGCCTGTTGTATTGGACTGTGTGACACATGAGAAGTGTTAATCAGGAGCTGTGGTTAGGAGAGGATGAGGAAGAAAACCATTCAAAGGTTTTATATCCCCATCAGCATGTCTATTTAAAGCCTATATATAAATATGAGTTAATAGAACTCTCCAGTGGAGCAGAAGCAATAGATGTTTATAAATGCAATATGCAAATATAATGCATGTATGCATACATGCACACACACACACACACACACACACACACACACACACACACACACACGATTATGAGAGTAGAGAAGTTAGCTGAGCCACTGTCTGCAAACTAGAAAAGCAAAAATGCCTGCATGAGATCGAGTTGTAAGGCATTTTCTCAATTAACGATCAATGGGGAAGGGCTCAGCCCTTGGTGGGTGGTGCTATCCTTGGGATGGTGGTTCTGAGTTCTATAAAAAAAAAAAAGCAGGCCAAGCAAGCCATGTAAATCAAGCTGATAAACAGCTCCTCTCCATGGCCTCTGCATCAGTTCCTCTCTCCAGGTTCCAGCCCTGCTTGAGTTCTAACTTCCTCCATTGATGGACTATAATCTGGAAGTGTAAGCTATGGTGATATATTGTGTGCTCCAATATACTATACACACTAATAAAGCTTATCTGAGGATCAGAGGAAAAAGCCAGCCACTATATTAAACATAGAAATCAGGCAATGGTAGCACATACCTTTAATCCTAGCATTCCAGAGGCAGAGATTTATCAGGATTGCTGTGAGTTCAAGGCCACACTGGGAACAGAGCCAGGCATGGTGTCACGTGCCTTTAAATTCCAACACTACTTAACCTTAAAGGTCTGGAGGTTTGTACAGACAGACAGGAAATGATGGAGCTGAACAGAAAGAGGAAGTGATGTAGCTTGGCAGAGAGAAAAAGTGAGATTGCAGGGACAGAAAGGCATATAGGCATGGGTATACAGGAAGTATGTCTCTTTGGAAGCTGAGGAGTTGATGAGGTGAGGTTGGCTGTGGCTTGTCCTATTCCTCTGATATCTTGATTTTTACTCCAATATCTGGCTCTGGGTTTTTTATTAATAAGACCATTTAGCAATTCATCTTACATCTTGTGCCCTAATATTTGTGGCAAGAATTCACTAAAAAGCCAATTGTCTCGAAATCAGGCCCAAGCTGAGCATGGCCAGAGTCTCTACCCCACATTGGCTGGAGTCTCTTTGGCTTCTTCTCTCCTGGTGAGTGGTGGGCTTTGTCTTTGAATCCCCATCTCTGATTGCTACTATACCAGGTAAGCTGTCTTGAAACACCCTCTGACTTCTACTGTTCTACAGTCAGCAAAACTGATAAGTTAATTAAGATGTCTTAAAGGGAGGAATTAGTTAAAAGAGAATTTTTTCCCATATTAAAAAATGGGGAACATTTTTACAATGGAGGAAATTTGGTCTCTGTTTTACAACACATTAGGCAGTCTGAAAATGAAATAATTAGATGAGAGGATAATTAATGTTGATGGGATTTACATAACATCAATTATGAATATAATTTGTTTGATCATTTTTATTTTAGCATTAAAAAGGTTGGTTAATTTCAGTGCCAAGATAAAAGTTGTAGGAAAATGTGTTAAAACAAATCATAGAGAAATTCAGACCCAGACAGAAGGATTTAAAGATGAACCTATCTCAGCATTGAATTATATGGTTACAGGAAAACAGCCTATTTTCTAACAATCAACCCTAATCTATCCTGTAACAGGAACTGCCAAATGCTCAAGGTTGTGTATGAGCTAACTGGAATCCAGTGGAAATGTTAGATTTAAGGAGATTTAAAGAAGCTGTAGTCTCATACGGTATGCATTCTCCATTTGGAAAGCAGATGTTAAACTCATGGTCAACTTCTAATAGAATTATCCCTCAGGACTGGAAAGATTTGGTTACAGAAGTTCTAGAAGCTGGACCAAAGTTACAGTGGAAAACCTGGTGGAAAGAGGAGGCTAAACTGTAGAACAACAATGTAGAGCTAGAGGTATGGAAAATTTTTCCCAGGATCAACTTCTTGGAGAAGGTAATTATGCTGATATACAAATACAATCTTTATATAATGACCACATCTCAATTCTATGCCACATGGCAGCCATAAATGCATGGGTCAGAATTGAAGAAGTAGGGAAGAAAATTGAGCAATTTACAAAAGTTATACAGGTCCCAAAAGAAATCTTCATGTATTTCTTACAAAGACTGTCTTCAGCAGTAAATAGAATAATATCAAATTCAAAAGCTAGACAGATAATAATTGAATCTCTGGATTTTGAGAATGCTAATGCAGCATGGAAAAAGGGTAACTGGACCATTAAAGGCAAGATCAGCACCCTTGGAGGAATGGATCCAGAATACAATTAATATTGAATCGAATGACCATAATGATACATGGATAGGGGAGATGATTTTTAAGAGGTTTGAAGAAAAATAATGTCAGATGCTTTAATTGCAGTAAACAAGGTCACCTAAAAAGGGACTATAAACAGGGCATTCCAAGAAACAATGTTTCTTCAAAGAACAATGGCAACAGAATGCTTCTCCCTTCTTGATTATACAGAAGGTTTGGTAAAGGCAAACATTGGACTAACAAATATATAGCAAGGGACAGACAAGATAATCCTTTGCCTTTGCTCTTGGGAAACTCCCTGATGGGCTGCTTGCAGGCCCCCATGGCAAAAGGAGTTCAGTCCTTTCCTGCTATTGTAGAAGAAACCCCTTCCTAGAGCAATTAAATAACAAAATGCTTATTGTTAAAACCATACTGCTCAGGGTTGTAGCAGGAATCTTAAAGGTTCTTATTAATAAAATCAAACCCGAGGCGAGTTATTGGGGTCCTCTGAGCATTCTCCTATAAGAATTTTAATGCAGAGGGAAGATATTATATTGGAATGGATATTTCTACCAAATAAACAGAGTGAAAAATTAAAAACTTATATGGAAAAGATCTCTGACTTGATTTTAAAAGGAAAATTGAGACTTCCTCAATTAGCAGGAATAGATGCAGCAAAAATTGTAATACCTTTAACTACTGATGAAATTGACAAACTATGGGCAGTGAACCTTGGCAAAGAGTTTGAAGTAATTTTTTGGGAGAGATTAACAGCTAATATTCCCAAAGCAATTGCATTAAACTTATAAAAAGAGCTGATTGGATCCTGCCTTGCATTGTATGGGAAACACCATACATTTTATACACATGCAAGTAAACAAGGAAAGGCAGGTTAGGTTACAAATCATACAAATTTAAGTAAAGTGGTTCAAAGTCCTTATTATTCAGTTCAAAAATCAGAATTATATGCTAATCTGATGGTATTAGTGGATTTTTCGGAACCTCTCAACATAGTTATTGACTCTGAGTATGCTGAAAGAGTGGTCTTATATATTGAAACAGCATAATATATCCATGCTGAGTCATAATTAACTTCACTATTTATTCAATTACAAGATATAATCAAGAATAGGAAGCATCCAATTCCATATGGGTCTGACAGGCCCTCTAGCACAAGGTAGATTGATAAATTTTTGAGAGAAAATGTGCTAGAGGTCTCAGAATTTCATAAAAAACACCATGTTAGTAGTATGGGTTTAAAAAAGGATTTTTCCATAACCTTGGCAATAAGCCAAGGAAATTATAAGGAAATGTCCTACTTGTACTTTTCATAATCAAACTCCATCAGCAGCAGGATATAACCCAAAAGGTACTCAGAGGAATGAAATCTGGCAGATGGATGTGTTTCATTTTGAAGAATTTGGAAAACTGAAATATATACACCACACCATTGATAACTTATTCAGAATTTCAACGGGCAATTGTTCTGAGTTCAGAAAAAGCTAATTCTGTAACCATACATTCTCTAGAAGTTATGTCCATCATGGGTATACCTACACAAATTAAAACTGACAGTGCTCCAGCATATGTCTCTGGTAAAATGAAACAATTTTTTGCTTATTACAATAGAAAGCATATTACAGGTATACCACACAATCCTACAGGCCAAGCATTCATAGAAAGATCAAGTTGAACTCTAAAGGATATGCCATATAAACAGAAATCCCCAGAAATAGATTACATAATGCTGTATTAACTTTGAATTTTCTCAGTGCTAATGAGCAAAGAACAGCAGCTGTGGAGAGACACTGGATAATATAAAAAACAACAGAATTAAATCAGCCTATATACTTTAAGGATGTGGGGACCTCAGAATGGTAACCAGGATATGTATTACATTGAGGACAAGGTTTTGCTTTTGTTTCTACAGGAGAAGATAAGCTACAGATACCATCAAAATTGATGAAAGTTTGATCTGAACAAGAGAGACCTTTTAATTAGATGAGGTGATAGTTCATCAACCAGCATGACCATTCAATTTAAATTAACTTATACAAGTAACAAATGCTTTTCATTTAATCAGATATAATTTTCCAAAAGGGAACCTCCCTAAAGTTAGGGTTGGGGAAGAACATTGGACAAATGAAACATCTGAAGAAAAAGGACAAACCATCCAGAAAAAAAAAATGTTCCAAGGAAAAGAATAAATCGGCCTATTGGTATATCATATATAAAATTTCATAAGTCTTCTTAAATGTTTGTTTCTGCATTTCTCTACAGACACTTAACACAAATGGTCTTTATGTAGTCCAAGTTCAATTAAAAATTAAAGCTGGCTTTAGAGTTGGAGCATGGCTGTCTCCTTCTTTAAACCCAAGCATGCTTGTGAAAAGAAAATACAAAATCTCTTTATCATGTCAGAAACGTCACCTGATATGAGACAGAAGAAAAACCAAAGTTAAGAGATTTTCTATTGTCACTAATCTCATAATTCTTTGGTTCTATTGTGATTCTTTAAAACTTTTCTTAAGGTATGAATTTTATATCAACATTTATAAGATTAATACATATATTTTAAACTTTTGTCATGATATTAATGGTCATATAGAGTACTAACTAATTCTAGAAGAAAGGCTTCATCTAGCTGCCTATACATGTTTTCATGTTTTTGTCTCTTATCAGTTATCTGTAGGGAATCATAACCATGCCTAACAGCAAATTTGAAGTCTCTAGAAATATGATGGGGCCTCACAAGGACAGTTCTATCAGGATCATAATAATACCACTAAGCTGACAAACACTGCCCAAAGATCAGCTGTGGACTACAAACTGCTCAGGACAATTTCAAGATGGATAGCTGAGATAATCCAGCCTCATAGACAAGGACTCAAGGCAAGCCCTGCATTTTTTGCATTATGCAGAGACTGGACAACAAATGTTACAGCTACCTCTCCCAGGACTTGACAATTAACCCAAAATTTTTCTTTTCGGGATTCCCTAAAGATTCCTTCACCCCAAGACAGCAGGAAATAATTTTAAGAGCATGAAGCCCATATTCCCAAAAAGTGGGGTGGGTGGTTTTTGGTCTTTCAATGGGTTTTGAATAATTGTCATTGTTTAGGATGGTTGGTTACAAGTTGTTATTGTTAGTTGTCAGAAAAAAAAAGGCTAAACAAAGGAGATTAGATTTAAGGATCTTGTTTGGAAAAAGAGAGGATATACATAAGAGGTAGATTATTGAAGCTACTCAAAATATATATAGAAATGATGGAGAAAGAGTATATTATTGCACCTACTCTGAAAATAAAAAACAGAGAATATGGATATAATAAGATAAAAAGGTAGATTATTGAACCTACTTTTAGAAGGCAACTACTAGTTTTAAATATTTTATATTGGATTGGATTTTTGGTTATTGTATACAAATTTTGTATATTGATACAAATTTGAGATTGATTTTGTTAGGTAATACTGTACATGTATTTCTAATCTTGTTCAAGGTATTGTACCTATATGGTCCATTTAACAATGTAATGCAATTTGCTAATCCTTGAAAGTTATTATTACCAACTAATTAAGATATAAAGAAATGTAAGTTAGTAGTTAGTCATTACAATCGAACTTGTAGTTATGTTAGGTATGTTTTTGAGATCAAGCAGAGATATATTTTAGATAGACTGGTCATCTTCAAACACTTCAGAGATCTACAGAATATGGTATTTAAGATGTTTTAATAACATAGATATTTTTTTCTTTTTTTATGACTATGAAACATGTCTGCTCCTGGTAGCACCAATCTACTTCAAAGAAGATGATGAGCATTGTAGAAACTCCATACGGATTTTACTTTCATTGTGGCAAAAGTTAGCCACTGGGTAAGAAAGTGCCCTTGCATTGACTGCTGACAGTATGCTGTCCAAAATGGATAAGCAGGACACAAAACAAAGGACTGCCGATCCTTGCCAAGACAAGGTAGGAAGGCTCTTCAGAAAATCCTGCTTCACAAATGAGTCTGTCAGATATGCTAAATCTCTAGGCAGAAGATGATGCCCCAATATTACAGAGAAACTTTGGGTGACTGTCCAGGCAGTCAGCTGTTTCTGTCATTTCTCAAATTTTTTTGGAAGCTGCTTCTTTGCACTTCCTGTTTTAGTAGTTAATATTATTTCCTTCTCAGGTCTCTGAGGGAGTTGAAGATTAGATAGTTGTAGTTACAGTTTTCCTTGTTAACAAATTCAGAAAAGAAACTCACTGAGAGGTGTAAAGTATGTAAGTTTGAAAGACATAAAAGATAGTTTTCAGTTGGTAATACAACTTAGGACAGAAAGTGAATTAGGTACAATTTGGACTTACCAAAATAGGATAAATGATGGAATATTTTATCTGAATTTGTCAAATGCAAATGGAACAGACATTGTTGATGTATTTATTGCCTGTATATATTGTATATAGTTACTGTATTTATTGTATATAGTTTCCCTTATATTATATTTTTTGTTTTTTATTTTAGACAAAAAGGGGAAAATGTGGCGATATATTGTGTCCCCCAATATATTGTGCACCCTAATAAAGATTATCTGAAGATCAGAGGGAAAAGCCAGCTACTATATTAAACATAGAAGTCAGGCAACAGTAGCATATACCTTTAATCCTAGCATTCTGGAGGCAGAGATTCATCCAGATCTCTGTGAGTTTAAGGCCACAGTGGGGACAGAGTCAGGCATGGTGTCACATGCCTGAAGTATGAGATTGAACTTCATTGGGTGTGCATTATGCTCTGTTCTGATAATTAATTGATTAATTTAACTGTAATTCATTACAAATTTGTTTCTTCCTCTTTCTTTGCCTACCTTGTTTTATTTTCTCCATGTTAATTTTCATGACATATTTAGTTATAGATTTTCTGTTCAGATATGTTGATCAGTAGTGAGGGCCAAGAATCTCCTATTCAGTGGATTCAAACACTTTTTAAAAATAAAATTATTTTACTATTTTATCTTTATGGGTGTTTTTCCTGTGTGCATGCCTGGTGACCACAGAGGTAATAAGGGGTATTGTACCCTGAACTGGAGCAACAGACAGTTGTAAGCTGCTGTTCTGTGGATGCTGGGAATTGAATCAGGGTCTTATGGAAGAGCAGCCAGTGAGTGCTCTTAATCCCTGAGCCATCTTTCCAGTCTAGATCCATGCATCCTTAAACTACATATGTACTTTTGATTTTGAGAGACAGCAGTTAAAAGTATTTCATGGCACTTATACAATTAGGCCATGTCTCCATCCATGACATTGTCTTTACAATATGCAGACAGCTATGGTACCTCAGTACATTAAGTCCATTATATTTCAGGGACTTAACAGCCCCCACAAGCATCTGAAAAATTCCAGCAGGTCTTTGAATAGTTGACAGTTTATTTTTCATACCTCACTTCACCTCTTTGCATTTAATTAATAATACATTTTTAAAGCAGAAAAAAACAACTTCTATGAGGAATTATCTGAGAACATCAAGGTTAATTTTTGCATTTCTTTTACGTATTACCTTGCTTCTTTGAGTCGACTTTCATCATTTTAGGCTTGTCATGGCAACATCTTCGACCACATTCTCCAATGCTTTATTTTGTGAAAACTTAACTTTCATTTGAATGATGCCACACATTTAATTGAAAATGAGGAAAATTTATTTTGAAGAGTTCAGTTTGCAATGTCCGAGATGAATAGCAATTGCCTTAAAATGCATAATTTGAATCTTGCTCTTTGATTTCATAATTTCCCCACACTCTTGCCTTTGTCTGGATACCTGTCCCCATCATGCACAGTCCCATGTTGCAGGGCACCCTTGTACCTCTCATGGACCATTGGTGCTAGCTCTTGTTTGTATACTGCCTAAGTGTTTGAAAATAAGAACCCTTTTCTATCCAGTGTAACCACTCAAATTTTGAGATCTTTGAAGAATATTGCTGAAATTTGTCTGTTTGGGGGGCACTTAGATGTGGGAAATAGAATTGAGCTTGGCATAACGGCCCATGTCTGTAATCCTAGTACTTAGTGGGGTTAAGGTAGGAGGATTATTATGAATTCCAGGTCAATGTGAACTAGTCTGCCCACTCCCACCCCGCCCCCCAAAAAAATTCTTATCCCCAAAAATGATATTGGGTTAACTGGTTTCTAAAAGGAAGCAGGACACTTTCAAACTTGTGTAATGAAAGGTGTATCACAGGGTATGAGAATTTAGGGTAATTTAGAGTAATGCAAATAATTGATGGGTAGTCTCAGAACAAACATCCATAGCAACCCCAGGCAAGAAGACCATTTAGAACTGTGTAATTAGTCATGTCTAAGGATTTTGTTTCCAGTGGTCTGTATCAAAATCTTCAAATCTTTCTATCATAAGAGGAAACATATGCATTTGCCAAGGACACCAAGGAAGCGGTAAAACCTTTTCTCTGGTCTCTGACCCAGAAGTGTCAAATCCCAGAGAATGAGGAAAGTTGGCAAAGAAAATCTCCTGTGGAAGAGGCCATAAATTATTACAGCTATTTGAATACTAGCTGACTCTACTACATCTGCATTTTGTTTATCACACTTTATGACTCTCCAAATTTGAATCATGTAGATCGATTTGGTAACTTATTTTATTTTTTAAAGACAGGGTTTCTCTGTGTAGTTTTTGTGCCTGTCCTGGATCTCACTCTGTATACCATGCTGGCCTTGAACTCACAGAGATCCTCCTGGCTCTGCCTCCCGAGTGCTGGGATTAAAGGTGTGCACCACCGCCGCCTGGCATGTAACACAAATTTCTACCCCAACATGAATCACACCTATTATGTAATCTCTAAAAGGAGAAGAAGGAGAAGGAATAGGAGGAGGAGGACTATTTCTTACTAAGGCTTCTATACCCATCACTGACAACTTCCATGAATTATAAGCATAATTCATCAATAAGGGAATGCATTTTTTACATTAAAACTCATTCTTAGTTGGTTTAATCTTATGGTCTTTGCTTTTCACTATTGATAAATCTCTTACAAATTTCTAATATATCTTTCTTTGTTGAATTTTATGTATTAATCAAACTACTCTCATAGTTTTGATAATAATGTAAGGGCTCTATGAGTACATAAGAATAGGTATGGAAAAAAATATTTTCCTATATTGTGTACACAAACACGCACTAATATTGGACTATAAATGGCAAAGTATCATAAAGGTCTCACATGGAATTTGTTTTATATAATGAAAGGAGGGCTAGACACTACAACCTCGAAGAATATGTAGATCAGCTGGAATGTAAATTTTATAAGCATACTAATTTTGTTTAGTATATTGAGGAATTTTGGTGATTATCCTTTAGGTCAATAGACAGTTGGCAGTATATTTTTGTACAGAGTAATTAGCTTAGGACTTTTGATAATGTAAGAGTTAAAATGATCCTGTCTCCTATTTCTGTAACCTACCATAGACCATGTAAAACAAACTCCTAAGAAGTAACCACTATAAGGCTTATAACATCAGGAAAGAGATTCAAGCATGAACTGGGGGCAAGGATAGGAGCTACTGAGAAATGCACATCAATTCCAAATGTGGTAAACCTAGCAAAAGCTTAATATTATCACCAGTAATTAAGATCATGAGATACTAATTGCTAAGTAATATTTAGTGTACTTTTAAACATAAACGTGTTTTCATGAAACATGGGTATCTTCAAATGGCATGACCAATCACAAGGAATTAATTTCATAATATTTTTTCTTCCAATAGTACTCTCTGCTATGAAGTTCAGTGAGTAATATGGATGCAGAGCAATATGAAAGGATGAGCTCTTACAGTTAGTCCTGTGGCTGGAGTGTTATCTCTAGGAGAAACCATATAATTTACAATATATGGTATAGAGTGATTTTCTGATTGGTTTTCTCATTACCACCTTTATATTTCCTCAGGAGACTGTGAGTGAAGAAAAAAGAGAGAGAGAAGAAGAAGGAAGAAGAAACTTTTTTCTGGTCCCGCCCCCAAGCCCATGATAAATTCAGAATCTCTGTGTGTGCAAGCCAGAAATCAGCCTTGAAAAGCAAATCTGCCAGGGTGAACATAATGCATTCTCATAGGTGAAAACATTATCAAATCATGATAGCATTTCTCAAACTTTGCTGCACATGCAAATCATTTATGGTACTTGCCAAAAGAAGTTCATGTTCCTCAACCCCCGAATCACTGGGAACAGTACTCAAGGTTTGCATCTCTAACAACTCCTTGGATCCTGCTGCATTATCCATGTCTGAGCTTCTATCTGGATACTACTGCTCTGGAATATCACTTCCAAGGTCTTCCTAAGCACAGGCAGGGAACCCAGATGCCCAGTTGTGGCTGCTCTAATGGATGGTCTGTAGATTGAAGCATCAGTGTGTTCTGGAATTTCAGAAAGGTATTAATCTCATTCTTTTTTATTCTAGCCCCCTGTTAAGACGATTTCAAGGTAATGAACATGTGCAATGAAGTTTGAGAATCTCTGCTCTGATTGTTAAACACATTATAATCACCTGTGGGAATTTATTTATAAGTGATATGTGGACTTACCTCAAAATACCTCCTTTAAGAATCTTTTTTTTCTTCAGGTTTACTAATTCTTTGAGAATTTTGTACAGTGCATTTTGATCATATTTCCCTCTAGTTTTTCTCAGATCTGGTCCCTTTTCCCTACCCACCCAACTTTATGCCCTTTTTTTTATTCCACCACCAAGTCTAATTTGTGCTACCCTTATATTCGTGGATGTGTGGATATCCTCAGAAGCTTGTTGACCTATCAGCAGCAACACTCTTAAAGAAATCTAATTCTCCTAGCAGCTAACAATTGCCAATAGCTCCTCGGCTAGGAGTAGGATGTTTATGTCCATCTCCCTTCTCCATACTGGGATTTTATCTGGCTTAAGCTTGCACAGGACTTGCACATACTGACACAACTGTTGTGAGTTGACATGTACAACTACCTTCCTGTGTCTTGAAAACACTACTGTGTTTTCATCCACCACCTACTCTTACTCTTGTTATCTGGCCGCTTTCTCTTCCTCAATGATCCCTGAGATCTTCAAGAGGAAATGTGATGTGATACAAGTATTGCATTTAGGGCTAAGAATTCTGTAGTCTCATATTCTCACCACCTATCTTCTTGATATTTAGTGTTGTCTTGGTTAGTGTTTTGGTCAACTTGACACAAGCTGGAATTATCAGCCAAGAGGGAAATGCAACTCAGAAAATGTCCCCATAAGACTGGCCTATAGGCAACCATATAGGGCATTTTCTTGATTAGTGATTGATATGAAGGGCCTAACCATTGTAGGTGGTTCCATGCCTGGGCAGGTTGTCTTCGGTTGTAAAGAAAACAGGCTGAACAAACCAGGAGGTGTAATCTAGTAGGTAGATTTCCTCTATGACTTATGCTTTGGTTCCTTCATTCAGGTTCATGCTCTGAGTTCTTACTCTGACATCCTTCAGTGATAGTGTGACCTGAGATTTGTAAACTTTTGGTCATGGTCTTTATCAAAGCAATAGAAACCTTAATTAAGACAGAAATTGTTACCATAATTAGAGTATTGCTGGTACAGACATGGCCATTTAGAGGAGCATATTATGGAAGGATTTTGTAACTTAGGTCTGGAAAAGCCATGGAGTATAGAGAGCTTAATGATCTATTGTTTTTGGAACTTAGAAGATATAATACTGATGGAAGAGCACAGAATGGAAAACTGGCTGCTGAAGTTTCAGAGGCAAATTTGAAAGTCCCTTACAGACTCTTTTTGTGCCATTAAATATTCTGAGTTAAGAATCAGTGGTTCAGGCTGGGTGGTGGTGGCTTAAGCCTTTAATCTCAGCACTCAAGAGGCAGAGACAGGTGTATCTCTGTGAGTTTGAGGCCAGCTTGGTCTATAAAGCAAGATCCAGGACAGGCAGCAAAACAACACAGAGAAACCCTGTCTCAAATAAACAGAAAACAAACAAACAAAAAAGAGTCAGTGGTTCAGGCTGGAGAAATGGCTCAGAGGTTAAGAGCACTGGCTGCTCTTTCAGAGGTCCTGAGTTTAATTTCCAGCAACCACATGGTGGCTCACAACCATCTGTAATTTGATCTTGTGTCTTCTTCTGGCATGTAGGCAGAACACTGAGTACATAATAAATAAATACATTAAAAGAAAGAATCTGTGGTTCTGGTCATCTGGGGCTAAAGAATTAGCTCTGATAAATAAGACACCAGAACTACTGAAGTAAAACTTTGCTTTGCTGAAACAATTGACTGGTCAACTGGGGCTGAAGAATCAGCTATGACTAAAAAGAGAGCAGCAGAATTGAAGGAAAATGTTATAGGAAATGGTTCCTTAGGATCAGCACATGTAAACTGTGTCCCAAATATTAAAGGCTGTACCTTGTGCTGTCAGCTGAACTTGGTAATATGAGTCACTCAGGTGACACCGGATATGAAGGCATAAAGTAATCATGGAGAGCTGTGAGGCCCTTGATAAAAGTGCAGCTCAGTTACAGCAGAGACACCTGTGTTGGTGATATGATAGAACCATGAGATGACCACTGAGGACAGCAGCAATTGTAGAGTGGAGCTGTCTAAATGCCTTGGGATTGGGGACTGTGAGTGGACCTCAGGACTATGACACTGACATCACACTGCTGAAGTTTGAATTTACTTTGATTTGATTGTGACTGTGCCCTGCTTCTTCCTTGGAGTAAGAAGTAATTAATTTGTCTTTTGATTTTACAGGCACACACAGTTGAGAGACTTTGAATATTTTAGTGAGATTTTAGTTGTTCTAAAGAGACTGAATTTTTTCAAGTGTTTGGATTTGTAAAGACTGTGGAATTTTTTTTAAAGCTTGGAACATGTCTTATATTGATATTTTGATATTACTATGATGTTACTCTTGAAGATTAACAAGAGTTGAGAAAGAAAAGGTTATTATTAGACAGTGATGCATTTGTGTGTCAAGTTAACAAGGGTTCAATTGTTCTGTTTTGTCAACTTGAAGCAAGCAAGAGTTATCTGAGAAGAGGAAATCCCAACTGAGAAAATGCCTCAATACGTTTGTTCTGTAGGCAATCCTGTAGGCATTTTCTTAATTAGTAATTAGTAGCTCAGTCAATTGTAGGGCTTGCCCTCTCTGAGCAGGTGATCTTGGGCTATATAAAAAAAGCAGATTGAGCAAGCCATGAGGAAAAAAAACAGTAAGCAGCATTCTTCATAGCCTCTTCTTCAGTTCCTGCCTCTATGTTTCTGCCTTGAGTTCCCTCAGTGATGGACTGTGACCTGAGAGGTAGAAGATCAAATAAACCTTTTCTCCCTAAGTTGCTTTTGGTAATAAAATACAGATACCACTTAGTAATAGAACCCCTAAATAAGACAGGCGTCTTGATTTTTCTGTGCAGCAGTATGAGAATCATGTCTCTATACAGTATAATTTGATGCCACACAGTTTTCTCAAATTCTGCTATTCTAATATGTTCTGTCACACGCCCATGTTTGTGAGTATACCTGTATACTAGTAAGTATGCCTTCACTACAAATCACCGTAAGAGAATGGGTTTTGCTTAATAATATCTCACCTATTACTCTTAACATAACTGTATTAAGATGTGAGTTCACAAAGCAGGGAATAGGGATTTAAAGGAACGTAGGATGATGAAAGTAACATTTAATTTAAAATAGAGTATTTTTTTTATCATAGACTGAGATGGACATAAGATTGGAGTATTGATGGTGAGATGAAGATGTGACTGGTTACTTCTTGTTAAACCAAGAGGCAGTGCATCACACTGTGCATTGTAATACGTGGAAGAGCTGAGCTAAGCCATGGTGATAAATTAGATTCCTTTTAAGAAATGATCATGGGCAGGTGGAGAAAGACTCCAACATTAAGAATGTTTGTTGTGCTGGGTGGAGGTGGCACATGCCTTTAATCCCAGCACTCGGGAGGCAGAGCCAGGTGGATCTCTGTGAGTTCTAGGCCAGCCTGGGCTACAGAATGAGATCCAGGACAGGCACCAAAACTACACAAGGGAACCCTGTCTCAAAAGAAAGAATGTTTGTTGTTCTTACAAAGGACCCACATGGCTTCTCACAACCACCTGCAACTCCAGTTCCAGAGGATCCAATGTCCTCTTTTGACCCCATGGGCACCAGGCAAAGAAGTGTTTCACAAGCATATATGCAGACAAAACATCCATACAGATAAAATGAATAAATCTTTGAAAAATGAATGGTAGAAATTGTTATTGAGTAAATATGAAATTATAATCAATTAAATTCACATTAATTATATGATTATTATATAAGTGGTTAATGAAGAAGGTATTAGAGACCATTAAAGGACACTACATACTTTTTATATGATCAATGAGCCCCAAAGTCATGTTTCAGATATTCAGGAACAGTTTATTTATTGGCATCCTGCCAACAGTAAATATTTCATTTAGGTTATTTCTATAAGGACTATCAGTATAAAATATGACTTAATACCATCCCATTAAATATTTTATCTGAAAATGTGGACTTAGGGTTCTTGGATTCTATTCTTTAATACTCTAGTATTAAATCTGACTGGTTTTAGGTCAAGTTGAAATAAAATGAAATGTCAAAGCACCTTAGTTAATGTATCATCTTGAGACAGAAACTAAGTCATAATTAAGGATAGCAGGGGTCACATGACTATAGAGTTAAGGCCTTTAATACTTACCAGTGTTCAACAATTCACAAACAAATTTAAGATTTAAATGAAGATGTGCTTTTCTTTAAGTCTTTTGAAAATGAATGTTTATTCTATAAATTATTAAATGACACTGTGAAATTCTAGTAAATGTATAGAATATATTCAACTAATGTTCAACCCAATTGCCCTTTTAATCTTGCTTCTTGGTGGATAAGTATAAGAAAACAACAGCCATCTAATTTAAACTATTGCTTTTATTAGAATTACACGGGAGCACAAATAAATAAGCACAAAATATCATAAAATATTGTCAATGCACTAGAGAGAAATCAATTTGTTTTCAAACAACATCTGGTTACTTCAGTAGTATCAAAGTACATATATAATTACATATTACTAAAAAAATCAAGTACAAAAATTAAGAGACATTAAAACATCAGTGTTTATATTATTATGTATATAGAAATGCCTAGGAATACATGAATAGAGAAATCTGTTATCTAATGCTTATTTGCACAAATATTCAGGCACATACCTGACATTGCTAATGAGTTATGAAAAATGCAATATGACATTCAGATTTTCAGATATGGTAAACATCTTAATGTTGGAATGGATGTTAAATGGTTTTCTTTAAAAACCCTGTCTTTTAAAAATGTAGTGTAATTATCCACTAGAAAACAGATTAGTTTATATCATTTTTCATAGCTATTTGTTCCAAATGTTTGAAAAGTCAAGAAAGTAAACATACAGTTGCTAAATACGTAAACACACTTTTAGTGCAAGATAACAAAGGTGTGACTGTACTGTGCTTTGATTCTTCTTATAATCACAGTGCACTTTACACAAATTGCTACACTATAAATGTTAAGAAGTCCAAACAAAAGAAGTGCATACTAAACATTGTCATATATATTATATACAGTATGCATTCTGTATCTGAGTGTGTACATGTTTAAATATAAATGCATTTAGGGTGGGCAAACCCAGTTATATTTGGGAGCAAATGAATACTTTGAAGGAATATTCATATATGTTTATTTGAGATAAATTCAACAGTATTTTTTAAATGTTTTTCCTTAAATCTGAAGCTTCATAATAATAAAAGTAAATGTAACCAGATATTTTTCCAGATTATACACATTTTGTTCCAATAAAATTGACCCAAATATGAGAGGGCTTTAAACCATCCAAACCCCAAGCCACAATGTTTACATTTAATATGATAAAACAGTGTTATCTTTTACTGATTTACACAGATAGCAGTACATATTGTAATGTACAGGTAGAAGCTTACACATACATATATGCTATACTTAGACATAAATTTAGTATATTTTCACCTTTTATTTTGACTGTACACTTGACCAGAAAACAACAAGAATGTTGCATGTAAGCACTTAAAAACTGCCAAATATATGAAATTATGTATACTCTTGGAAACAATTGGCTTTTTATTTTGAAAATATTAATGTTTGCATGATTGAGTTCCTTAATTGCAAAAGCCACATCTATTTCAGTGTTCAATTCCAAGTGCTTCTATACTGTCTAAGAAAATGATACAATGAACTTCTAAAGAAATAATGGATTACTAACAAATTGTCCACATTCTGCAATTAGCTAGTTATTATTCCATACCAGGAAGATATTGTAAATATCCCTATGCACTGTACATGTCATTTCTCTCTTGTTTCCTTTTAAATTTAGGATACAATTTATGAGGGGATCATAGTCTATCCTATCTACATTCCTTTTCAAGTGAGACTTACAACCCCTCAAATTACATACTCCATAAATTGTATGAATATTTGCTTTCATTTCAACTGGAAACATGATTAATTTACAGGATCTATACTGAGAATCTGACTAAGTCTAACATGAAAGTGATACAAAAATGTATGTGTAGGTGCATTCTTCTGGTGTCTTTATTAAAACAGTAACTAGCTGGGGCTGTTCATCTGTGTTGACTTTCTATTTAACTTGTGCAAAAGAATCAAACCAAATTCTGGGTGTAGACAAGACTACACATGTGTCACTATCTCTGTCTTCTAGAACCGTTCAAACCAAATCTTGTTGATTGTCAATGGTTCAAAACTGTCATTATTTTGAAAAGTGATCTTATGTCCAAACAATTATTTTGTATTCAAAGGTGTATGCTTTATAAAATAACAAATTTTACCTCTTGATGTTTGCTTTTCTTTCTCAAATTACTATATGGCTGAAAATTCACCCTTATTTGCACAAATCATTTTTTATCCCAAACTTGCTTCAATAGCATATAGAGGGAGATATCGGCAATGTCTCTGTAAAGTGCGATTTCTCACATAGTACTGGCTTCTATGATGGGGAAAACACAGTATTTTACTCTTTCCTTCCATCATTTCTAAGGAAATTCATGTCTTCACTACTAAGAAGTATTTCACACATAAAAGCATCTTGCTGACAGCCAATAAAATTCTGTTTCTACAACATTTGCTGTGAAAAGACTATTTGTCATAAGTATGAGTTCTCTTGGCCTGATAACATGCCTTTATATGATTTGTTCTTTGGCATTGATAGAAATATGAGCTTTATCATGATATCATGTGCTGGCTGCAGATTATCTTCTGACCAGATTCTGCCTGATTTATTGCCACCAAAGAGTCAGCATGATTTTCTCTGTGTACTAATGACTCTTTTCTCACAACAAAGAGAAACTCTACACAAAGAGGAAGTTGACTATAGAATAGCTAATTGCCACAGCAGACAATTATATATTGTATAGGCACAGAGGAACAGATCTGGAGTCAAATCCAAGCCATTTTTCCAGATATTTCAATTCTTTCTCTTGTAGAGAGAGCTTTGGAGAAATAAATGGAAATGGTTACCTAAGTTCAAATTTTCCAAGCAGCTAACTCCTCCAAAAATAACACATTTGAAAGAGGAGTATGTGATATGTGGTCATGGCATGAACTTAAGAGAACATCCATGAATGGCTGAATCCAACACAAATCATTTTAGTACCTCTGTTTCCTTTCGGACAAGTGACCAACATTAAAAATCTTCGGCCTAATTCAGAGTGATATGTGTAAGATCGGCAGATGAAAAAACACATTTAGAAATATATTACCTACACTTACATGTCAAGAGAGGGCTCATCTTTACTGTAATAGCCAGAATGCACAAGCATTAAGATCACAGAGATGCCAACAAATGGTGCTTTGTGTTTGATTGATTGGCTTGAATATATGAGATCATAATAACTTAAGTCAAGGTAACAACTTGAACCAAAAACCACATTTGATTTCAATTACGATTTTATCTTAAAACATTTTCATCACTCTTCTGTCTGTGCCGTATTGATTGTTGGGCTTGAATTATAAATCTACATAGCTAGGAAAACACAGCCACAGCATTCGTTTATGCTACTTAAGATCTCTCTGTGGTATCCCTATTTCTGATGTTGCCTTTGTCACCGTCTTAGTTAGTTGTACAAGCAGAACTTACAACTTCAGTAAGCATTTTATATATACAGTTTTCCCACTGATTGTTCACACACACACTCACACAACACACGCTCCCACTTACCGTTTTCCTTATTCTTTCAGAATTATAATTGGACATCAAAATATACATTAATTATAAAACATTAAAAAATTATGTTATAACATTTCAAACTCTCTTCAAGGAACTATTACTGATAAAGAATTACTAGATTTTTTTTATCAATATAGATTACAAAAATTCCTTAACTTCTCTTATATTTGGTTTTATTGAGCAGCATAGGACTATTGCTGTCAATACCCTTACAAGAAAAACTGCTTTGATAATAACGTCAAACACAATTTTTCCTCTCAGAAATATAATACTAAATTGATTGTTAATGAAGAACCACATACTGTCAATTTTAGGAAGCATAAATAGTAATTTAAATATACAAAATATATGTCATAGTTTCCTTTTTATTTATCCGTGGCAATATTCATTTCAACTAACAAGTTACTTTTAAAGATATATACCATTTTTCTTAACTTAAATTTCTTCACTTAAATTTTACTACCACATAAAGTTGAGTCCACCTTATTGTTTCTCCCCTGCATTTCCTGTTTCTTCCTTAAAACAAAATAAAATAAAGAAGTGGTCATAATTCTTTGGTCGTGGTGTCATAATCAGTAGAACAGGTACGATAATTGTGAACAGAAGATTATGACCCCGAAATGTAATGACTAGATTTAAAAGATTGGCAAGAAATACTTTTCCATGAATGGACTTAAATTTTGAGGAAGGTTGGCATGGAGTATACTAAAATATGCAAATTGGTATAGTTGAATATTCGTTTCTCTATTTATTGTGGGAAAATCATGCCCATGAGGTGTTATATAAAAGTATCATGTCTATCGTGCCTCTGCTTCCACTGTCTTGAAAACAACCATGCTCTTAAGGATTTGATTCTTCTTTCCTTCCAATGTCACAGTGAACCCTGGTCTCCTCCAATCAAGTCAATGCTGCAAGGACCACATCCCTAAAAGTCATTTCTGAAAGAAAGTTTGCCTCTGGAATGTCTCAACATACCCTCCTACCTTTCTCTGTGGTCTGACTAACTGGTACTCAGTGTAATGCCCAGGATAGAAAAGAAATCCTTAGGAAGCCACTGTAGCAAAGACTGACAGTGTCAGTGTAACATGGACATTCAGACCAATGTCATACTTTCACTCATTTCCCATCAATCCCCTACAAACATAGAAAGCAGCAGACAATCTTTACAAATACGATATTCAACTTCTGTGTTGCTAGCACCAGATCACATGTTGTGTGCTTAAATAGGACTTATACCTGTGAGCTCTTCTACAGAAGCCAAATGTGGGCAGGAGGACAAAGACATTTTAATGCAAAAATTAATAAGAAAAGGCATTCAGAGATTACATATAAAAGAGATAACAAACCAGTTAATACCAAATTATATCATCTAGTAAAGTTTTCTGATATTTCTCCAACTTAAATATGTATAATGAATAATTATTTCAGGTGTCACCCATAAACTAGCAAAATATTTACAATTTAATATATTCTGGATTCAAAATAATCCACGATAAGAGAGTGTGCCTTAATTGCAAGGACAACCATATTTTATCTTGGGCTTGCCACAGTACCCGCAGATTCCTGTGGTATTCCACACCAACAAAGAATATTTGTAACAATTAATTATCACAAGACCAAGTCAACCTCTCTTGTATTATGCAATGTGGAGCTCACGCCAGTACACACTCAGATGGCAGTATCCCAGAATACCGTTTGCTGTTTAGAATAAGGAGGAGGGCTGTACTTCTTTGTTCCTGCGCTCTTCTTCCAGCTGGGTAGGATTGGCATGCTATCCTGTTTGCAAAGGCCCTTTTCCGTTTTCTGTCTAGCCTTTATTTCTTTGCACAAGCAACGCTTTTTTTCAATCATCTCAAGCATTGTATGGTCTCCATGAAACCACTGCATGCATGCCACCTAGCAAGAAAGAAAGAGTGAATACAGAAGAAAAAGATGGAATGAAAAGTATATCTTGCCAACTGTGCTAGTAGCTGTTAAGAAAACTGTCAGCTATTTCTACACCTCCTTTTTTAAAAGTTTAAAACCGATTAATAAAACACAAAACAAAAATGGAAGCATAGTTGCTATAAATAAACATTCTACTTAAATTGGCAAATGGCATGGCATGAAATATTTCTGAAGTCCTCAGTAGGGCCACCGATATGACACAACAAGTAAAGGTACTTCTTCCCAACCCAATGACCTGCAGTCAGTCCCTGGAATGCACACAGTAGGAGAGGACCAGCTCCATCAGTGGTCTCCTGACCTCCACAGTCTTTGGTCTGTGCTCTTTCCCTCTCTCTCCCCCATCACCCCCTTCTTTCACACACACGCAATAAATAAGTAAATAAATGTTTAAAAAGAGACCACCATGTAAAAACAAAATAACTTTATTTTCTAAACAGTTTTCCAAATATTTACCAATTTTTATTGTCTTTCATTGTGTAACTGTTCCCAATGTATCTAAATGAAAATATAAGGACTATTTTTTTTTTCAATGACATGTTTTAAAGTTGCTAAGGACCATTTTCATTCTTGAAATATGTTTCGGATACTTGGTTTGTCTATCAATAGAATCAAGTACAATGTGTATGTTGAATAATTCTACCTGCTGAAGTGACTGTGGGTGTGCACTCTAAGTTTGGATGGATGTTCACATATTCTTCTGCTGAGTTATCTCTACTGGTTTATCATACATGAGCAAATATCTGAGATGCAATCACTTCCCTCTACAAATATGCTGATAAATACTCTAATTGGTTAAAAAAAAAAAACAACTTAGAGAAGATAGCTCATCAAGTCAACAGGGTTAACAAAGAAGGATCAATATGCACTATAGGTTGAACATACAGTAATACATATGTTGCTAGACAGATACACTGCTCCCCTAATATATGTAGTACTATGTCTATTGACATTCTTTTAAGCCAATTTTTTGTCACAGAAAGATAGCAACGAGATAAGCTCCTCACCACTCCAAACAAAGACAACTGCATTTAATTGTTTAAGCAAATATCCCCTCTGGCTGAAAGGTTAAAACAAACCAAATGAAGTCACCACATTTGGCATTATGGCTTTAGGGTGATATTCAAACAAATCCTTATCTAATTCTAATTCTGTAGCTGATGACATTGTAATGCTTTGATGACTTCATCCACTCCTTCCTTGCAAGAATGATGTTCTAAAATAAACAATGTACATTACCACGGTCCAGTACCTGAAGCTTCATAGAAAACATTTCCCATCCATTAAAAACAAACAAACAAAAAAAAAAAAAGAGCTAGCTAGTTGGAGTTTATTCAACTCTATAAGGTTGGAAGATTGCCAGTTCAAAGTAAGATTGCTTTGTAAAATCCATTTACAAATATATGTAGCCTAATACATAGACTATTATGTTAAATTTGCTAACAATCAGCTTTTCTTACTCTTAAGATCCAATAAAATAATGTAAGGATGAAATAATTGACTCTACTATAGAGTGTGGTTTATGTGAGAAGAGAATCTGCCTTCATATTTATAATTTAAGTAGGACATGCTTAGGTTCATGTTTAAATTCTCACATTAAAACCAAGTGCTACTACTGTAGACATTTAAATATTAAAATCTGTCCAAGTGAATTTAAATATCTTTTACACTGACATAATGATGTTAAGAAATCATGTAGTATTGGAGACATAAGTTGTATTTTTATCACTTACATGAACTATATGAAAAATAATACTATCCATAAGATATTTAGCAATCTTTGTTTTTTTTCTTTAATCATAAAAATCTCTCTATCTTGTTAAAGTACAGCTTCAAAATACCATTCCATTTCTCCCTACAGGTGAAACAACTTTGGAGATAGAGTGTTAAAATTAATTTAAGTCCACAAAAAAATCTTCCAGTTTAGTTATTTAGTTAAGTGATCTTGCTTATTATATACAATCCAAATATATTTGTTATATATACAGAGAGGTATACATATATTATATATGATCATAATTGCATACTAAGAAATAATTATACAATAATTGTTCAATTATTATGAATACACAGCTTTGGGGCAACATTTTTTTATTAATGTGACTCAATAGAGATGATATTCTCAAATAATAAATTCATGTATTAAAATTGAGTGAAGTTTCCTATCAAGAAGGTGAAATGAAAATGGTGTAATGTGGCTCTGTGTGTGAGCCGCAAAGTACCATCTGCGTGGTGCAGTGGAAAGAGGTGCTGGAGGTAACTTCTCATGGAGAAATCAGGTTCTGTGCTCTGGACCTAAGTTCCATCCCCAGATTCTTGTGTTGAAATCTTAACCTCTACCTTGATGGTCTTAAAAATGAAAACTTGGCAAACGGTAGGGGGAAAGTTAGTGCCTGCATGGGACTGATCACCTCACAAAAGGGTTTCAAGATAGCTTTCTCCTTTTGACCATGTGAAGACACTGTGATAAATGAGCAGACACAAGCGAGCACAGGGGACTTCTAGTAAGTTCCAGGGAGGCACACTGATGTCGATCTTTCCAACCCTTAGAGCTGTGATAAATACTTCATTTTGTATATAACTGACTCAGCTTGTTGTGTTACATTTTCTTATAGAAACCACAAGAGATGAGACATGTGGTCTCATCTCTTGTGGTGTTCAATAGTTGTAAGTGGCATTGCTAGCATGTATCACTGCAATGATAAACCATGGTACCCTGTGCCTTCCATCTCTTTCCTCTAAGCCCTCGAAGCTGATGAGAAGCATCAGCTAAGCTTCATCTGAGAGACAGTCTACAAAATACCACAGCAGTACTCCTGACAACCTGTCAAGACCATACAAAATAAGTAAAATCCTCTTAGAAATTCTTACTGTCTACACAAGACTGGAGACCCCTTGATTCACTCTAATTACTGTGCATCTTTAGAAGGAACTAGGAAGAAGAAAAGAAAGGTATTGGATAAATGTTAAGGAAAATGGAACAAAGGGCAGCGTTTACCTGACTATAATGTATCAATATTGATGCGTTAGTTGTGTTAAATAAATTGCAGTACTGCAAGTTATGAACTATATGGGAGACAATGAGTATGTATTACTTTGGATCTGTAAGCATGTTTGTAGGTTTTCTTTACATCCAAAATTATAAGTTTCTGCTTAAGAGGAAAGGCTATCTTTTCAAATGCTAGTTTTAACTGCTACCTCCTCTCCAAGATCATATGATAAATGGTAAAATAAGAAAATTTAAATGATTTGCTTTAGAACCTTTCTAGTTACGACACTGAAAAGTAATGTATCTCTGAACTTTTTGTATGAACTGTAAATTAGTATATAACCCACACAAATATGCATGCATATTATATATATTAACATATAACTTTATGCACATGGCATATACATGATTTTCACATCAATTAGTCAATTAGGTATACATTATTTTTTACATGGTTGTAGGGAGCATAGAATGATTCTTTTTGGCCAGGGAATCATTTCACCTTTTCACTGCACTAGTTTTTTTTTTTTTTTTTTTTTTTTTGAAAATAAAATTCAGTACTTTCTGAGGCTGAATATATTTTTTTTGAAAGAGCAAACAATGATACTGTAAAATAATACTACTCTTATTGTATATTTGAAGTTTTCCCAAATGCGTAACATATAAAACTAAAAAAAGAACTACTCTGTGATAAGCGTTTGGAGCATTTCAATATTAAATAAATGAGAAATAAAACTGATATAAATTATCTTTACTGAAATGGCATCACAAATTGGCATGGAATAGTTATCAAATTCTCAGGAGACAGACTGCAATGTTAAGCAAGTGCCTTCCTGGCTTTGAAATCAAGTTCTACAGTTAGTAGAGACTTGTATATAACACCTAGTTTCTGAAACAGTAGACACCAGCCTGTTTTCATACAGCCATTGAGAAGACGTTTTTAAAAATACCTTTGATTTTTAAACAAAACACAAATGGAAAACATTTGGCAGCACATGGGAATCATAAAATAAAAATGACTATACATATGTGTGTGTGTGTGTGTGTGTGTGTCAAGATTCTTAGCACACAGACATGATTATCTGTTGGCCTACCATCTAAAGAGTGAGGTCATTGAGACAGAGGGTTTGTGGCTCACCACACACACAGTATTTACAACATGGCCATTTGTAGAAATAAAAGATCATTCCAAAAAAAAAGAAAATACAACAAATTGATATAATAATAAATAATCACTGTAGTATGAAGAAAGCTAAAAGGCAAAGTGAATGCCATGCTAGATCTATAAATGTGGAGAGAGAAATGATTAACAAATGAATTAAACATAAGAAAACTAGTGGCATGCCCACATATTGTTGTTACAACTGGTTACTGGAATCAATTCAAAGGACTATTGTTCTCTGGTCACACTCTTTCATAAAGATGCTTTCAACTTAGTAAATGGTTAGTTGACCCTTAAAATAAGCATTATTTTACTTGTCTGATAGAAGATGCAAAACAATGCCAATATTGGTGTTATAAAAAGGTTGTGAAACCAAATATAAAGCATTGATTCAGACTGGCTTACAGTGGTTTTTATATAAATTTGACTCATCAAATAAATCAGAGATGATGAGAAACAGATTTTAAATCACATTAGAGAACTTATCTGGGTGTGCTGGCTATACATTTTGCTGTCATATCCTTATAAGGAGAAGTAGAGTGTTGCAATTGTAAAGAGCTGAGCTTAGACTCTGCATCAAAGATTAATACTAGGTGAGTCCATTCTTTTGCATAAGCAACCCACTACCTCTAGTGTATCACTCTGGTGACAACCTAAAAACAAACATTCACTTTCATAACCTTTCCCTCCATTTTAGTCAATTATTTCTCATGTCTACCTTCCCCAATATATCTTGGAAGGATGTATTCAACCTTATAAAGCATGGACAATAACATAAATCCTCAGTAAAACTTGAAATTGACAATAACACAGAGCCCAGAGGGTTGTAATTTTCTGAACTTGTCCATCTATTCGCTGGGAAGACTACTTTATTTCATAGTTAATGCAACATAAGTCCTTCAAATATCATCACACAATGAAAAATGAGAATTTATCTATGTATCTTTTACAAAGTAACATGCTTTGGAAAAATAGAGAGGTAGCCCAACTAACTATGTTTTATGCTAAATATTTGAAAGATATAGTTAACTTAAACTCCACAACTCTACAGTTGCTTTATGAACACTATACTATTTTCAAAAGTGTAAATCTGGGACTGAAGAGGTAGCTTATTGGTTAAGCTCGTTGGTTAAGAGCACTTTGTAGCTCTTATAAGGAACCCAGGTTCAGTTCTCAGCACATACATGGTGACTCACAATTGTCTATAACTCTAGTTCTAGGGCATCCAGGGCATGTTTTCTTCTGGCATCCACAAGTACCAGGCATACATGTGATGCATACATATACATGCAATAAAAATATTCATATATATAAAATAAATAAATCTGTATATAAGTATAAATCCCAGGACATTAAGATGAGTGTAAACGAATGGTCTGTTTCATTTTAATTTCTTGAAGGCCATAATGAAGCTACCTGCACTGATATCATAAACATACAATACCAAAATAAGTAGAAGAATGTTTAAATTCCTTTGCCCTAAGGCTGACCAGAGACTTTAGATATGACTTCCTTATTGTTGGACACAAAGTCTGTGTTGCTTTCTTGCTTGAGTTATTATAAGAACTGAAGATGAAATAGAAAGAGTTCTAGCTTTTAGAGTTTGCTTTTGGTTGGTGGTAGTTTTCATTTAAAAAAAAATCTAAGATACGGTCTTACTGTATATCACAGGCTGTCCTGGTAATTGCCATGTAGTCTAGGATGGCTTTGAACTCCATTCCTCCTTCCTCAGCCTTCCATGTGCTGGAATTACAGACATGTATCACCATGTCTGGTTGCTTTGCTTTATTTTATTGGTTTGAGGTGCTGGGAATTGGACCTAGGGTTTCACACATACCAGTCAACCTGTTTTTACACTTTGCCTACATGATTTGGTTTTTGTGGGACTCCTAACAGTTAGACCAGGGGTGTTTCTGACTCTTCTACCAACTTGTGGGTCCCTTTCCTCCTACTGGATTGCCTCATCCAGCCTTGATATGAGGGTTTATGCCTAGTCTTATTGAATCTTGTTATGCCACATTCAGTTGATACCTCTGATAGGACTGCTCGTTTCTGAAGGGAATCAGTGGATCTAGGGGAGAAGGAAGACCAGCAGAGACTAGAAGGAGGGGACACATCCAAACTTTCATATGTGTCTCTCTGTGCGTGTCCCTATGTGTATGTGTATGTCTCTGTGTATGTCCCTGTGTGTGTGTGTGTGTGTGTGTGTGTGTGTGTGTCCCTGTGTATGTCTGTGTATGTGAATGTAATTGTAATCTATGACTGGGTGTTTCTTATTTATTACCTCATAGGTATTCCCTTTTTAACAATGTGTTGACTCAGAAAATACATTTAATGAAAGAATCATTAGGCAAGTTTATACCTGAGCCATGAACTGGAATTTCACTGTTTATTCCCTATCTCTAAACTTAGTTTTGATATGTATCTATGTTCACAAAATGAGAACCACACCTTCATTTCAAAGTTATTTTACAATATGAAATATTGGCTAGACACTAATTCCTACTCTTCTCTATTTTGATGTGACAATCCCCTTGGATGCACAAAGTAGGATGAGCTACTAGGAACATACTAGAAATATTATATGCTAAATCATGTGTTTTGTTTGATTTTACATATCTGTGTTTGCATTGATTATGTAAATCTCAAAAATAAAAATAATTTAAAAGTATACATTAATTTCTCTCAAACCAGTATTGGAGTTTTAAGCTAATAACCACTGCATATTTTCTCTGCTGGAAAATGAAGACAGTGTCTAACCCTTCAGTTTTATGGTGATAATCTTTAATAAAAAAAATATCACAAGTCATACATAGGGATGGAAGTTGCTTTCAACTTTCTCCCAAACTCTCCTAGCCCAACACTCATGCTTCTTCAATAAAGACTTTGCTATTTATGTCAACCCCATGTGTTTACTTTTCTGTTTTCTTAGCAGATGGCATAAAGTAAACAAGATGAAGAAAATGATATATTTTTTAAATCAGAGTTTTCTATATCTGGGACTAGTTATTGAAGTGTTCAGGGACGATGTTTCTTTGTAAAATGAAAATAGTAAGGCCTCATGTTTGTTCAAACAATTGAATGCAATGATGTGGTATTTACTAAAAAGTAGACAAAAATATATACATTATTCTATATTCTGCAGATCTAGATCTTTGAGTACAGAAAACTTCTTGTTAATTCTTATATTCTTAACTTCTAGAGTAAAAGAAGTAGTATACAATAAATGCTCTTAAAATTAGTGAATGGATGAACAAATATATAGATTATTTACAATGTTATCTGAGTGTTTCTCAGGAAAGCCACTTAAGTTTTTTGTTTTATGAAATATTTCACTTCACTTTGAATCATTTAAATCCAACAATATCCTTAATTGTACAAAATTGAAAATATTTATCTTGGAAGGTAGTCTCAGAAACACAGAGATGGAGGGAAAAAAGATGTTAAAAAATAACTCTAAATAGCTCAGATACAGTCTTTTAAGGTCTAGTCTTCCTGCTCTCTTGCCATACTACTGTACACAATGTACAAATAAGTAATCATTTGAAGGTGGATAATTGGATAAACTTTTGTCTGAGAAAACTGTTGTAAGTGTGGTCCACCTATGCATGGATTTAGGTGTCTGTACATACATTTATGCTATGTATAAATATTACAAATGATTATGCTACTGAAACTCTCTGCATGCCACTCACTTGCTGTGTTTAATAAAAACAAAATGGAAGTAGAAAGGGGAACTCTGGGAAAACAAAGAAACACATCAGCACCACCTGGAGGAGGAAAAGGTAATGGAGAATGATAATGACCAAACCACACTATGTACAGGTATGAAAATGTTGTAATGAACTTCAATCCTGTGTCTAATTAATATAGGCTAACAACAAAATGAAATATAATAAAAGTAAAAGCATAAAAGTGCTAGTGAATAACATATGTACTGGTAATGTCACTCAAGAAAAAGTCGTAAAACAGGTGAAGTCTCAAATATTGAAATTCTTGATTGACGAAATGAGCTTACAATATTCTTCAGGGAAACAAGTCAGTAAAACATAAGTCCCTTTTATCATGTGACATTGGAGTGAAGGGTTATTGCAATCAGGGTATTAATTCCAGCAACATCAATAATATAACACAACAGTACCAGAAATTATTAGTTTCCTGTAAACTGTTGAGAGCAGTTGATGGGCACAAAGCCTGTATCAATTCCCTAAATTATGGTAAAAATTAGGCATGCTTTAATGCATTTTTAAATGATTAGGTTAAATTTGTGTTGGTTAAATTAGAGATGCATCACATCCTTTACAGAGGATTGCATTAGGGTTGGAATTCATGGGATTAAGTGTGGTAGACATTGGTGCCTCTACCATTAGTATCACACTACATTGCCACAGAGTTAGTCATGATTAAAGTGACCCACAGCAGCAGCATACATGTAGAGAAACACATGTAGAGTGTTTAGGGTACTTATGCCTTATATAGCCAATGGCACGGGAAAGTGCTAAGCAAAATGAATCGGCCATGTTTACGGCAGAAAACTTACAGGACTTTAAAATTAAAAATACCCCAGGGGAGAGGTGAAATCTTGTGCTATTTCTTAGTATTGTCATATTTCCATCCATCCTTTCACAAGGTCATGAACAAAACCTGCAGCATCAGGGCCTTCCAATACAAATAGTACTCCGGCGGTACAATGCCTATGCCTTCTTCTCTTCATTCTAGATTCGCAATGCCCCTGTGACCACTGTTTTCTACACAAGAAAACCCAGTGTAGAAGCTCGTGAAGATTGTTTGTCAACCTGTGGAGAAGATTCCACGCTGGGAGTCAAGAGGTGGCAGATCTGAGCAAGAAAACATCCCTTCCTTAGTCTATTCTTTTTCCTGTAGCTCATAACCCTTGCCTTTGTCCACCAGAAATGCACCTGAAAAGCCTATTGTGTTTGTATTACCTCCAATAGAGATGTGTTAGCACTGAAAACACTGTCTGCCCTAGGCACCATACTTACGAAAACCCTGCTGCAAGCAATTTTTCTTATTTTATTAACCACATCACAGTTCATTTCTGCATTTCACAGTAGCAAAAACAAAAACAAAAAAAATAGGAATCCCCCATGCTTGTTTATGCTTCTCCAAGAAAAATCACAATTATAGGGAATGATAGTGGCATGACTGAATTTCAAAATCTGTTAGCTATTTAGAGTTGGATTAAGAGACAAAACCCAAGAGAATAGTTTCATAAGGAAAAAGGCCAGAGACTCATTTCATGTCACCATGAAGAAAATGTTAATGGTGTTCAGCCATCATTTTACAAACACTGTACCAGCAGACATATTGAGGCTAAAGAGAGCTGTGGGAAAAGGCAACGAGAAAAGTTGATGACGGGTACTAAGTTATGGTTAGACAAGAGTAGATTCTTGCAGAGTAGGGTGGGTATAGATATGTCTGTGCACAGCATGCCTGAAAGGACTAGGAGAATAAAGGACATTTGGCCATGAAGAAATGGTAGGTAATTTAGGAGACAGATCTATTTTACCTGACTTAAGTATTAAAGCATGCATGTATATGTTCATATAGCACACAGCACTCTGATAATATGTACAATATCTATGTTTAGTTACTAGTTTAGAAACTAGTGTAAATGTAACTTTAAAAATATAATAGATTTTCTGTGGCTGGGGAGAAGGCTCAATGGCTGAGTATTGTCTGCTCTTCCAAAGGACCCAGGTTTGGTTCCTAGCACGCACATGGTTGCTCATAATGGTCTATAAATCCAGGCCCAGGGAACTGCAGACCTTTGGCTGGTCTCTGCAGGTACCAGGGTCACACAGGGTGCACAGACATGCATACAGTCAAAATACTCAGGCACATAAATTAAATTTACTTTTTAAATAATAAGAAGGCTAAGTGCTTATTATGGCTCTGGTGTCCTATTGCATGTAGAATTTTATCTCTTAGGGGGAAAATATGAAGTATAAACTGAGAAGTGTAAATGATTGTATAAGCTCCAATGCATGTTATCAGGTGAAAGGAAATGATCAAAGGTACAAGAACTGAATCCACTCAAGCATGAGGGTGAGTCACAGCTTTACACCTGAGCACAGAGCACACACGCAGGTGAAGTAAGTGAGCTACACTTTGTAAAGGACAGAGCACTGCAATGCCATAAAAAATAACGTTATTACAAGAGGGTCAATGTGTTATGTCATCTTCATGTGTGAAATTAGTTAACATTTTGCTGCTTTCAAATCTGTAGGAAGTTCTGAAAAACCATCTAGGGCAGACATAGATGGTGTGTGACAGGATGTACTTATACCTTCTGAGGAAAACTGATTTGTGTTTGCATATAAAAGCATGTATACCTACAGATGCTATTACCTTAAAATGTATATGATTCACAATTTGATTTTGTACTATTATGAGATTTAAAATTTTTGTCTTTGGAAAAGAAAATGGCTATATTTAAAATAAAATACAGTTTTCCAGTAAAGAAGACATAACAGGATTCTCAAGAATTAAACCTAGTAATGACTACAGAAATAATTCCAGCTTTTAATTGATTAAGCTAATTGTTTATAATAAAGAAAGCCCTGAGAAATTTCCAAAATTAATTCATATGTTTTTAAATGAGCGAGACATTTATCAGAGGAAAACTGTAAAAAGACATTCCCCGAAGGAAAGCACAGTGGTACAAGATAAAATTCAATTACAGGAAATGTATTGATGTTTTCACTAAGTATATTCTCTTAATCACCTACATTAGCATTAATTTAATTGCAAGTTTAATTTCATTACAAAATGCAAGCTTTTGATAATGGATGTAGGCTTGACCCCAGTCATCTGAGGGAGAATGAAACCTTGGTAAACAGGTCCTTTATGTAGAGAAAGGTGGTTTGTAGACAAGCCATTTATTAATCCTCAAGGAGAAGACTGACAATAACTAATGAAGTCTATAGGACATGCTAATTCTTACAGCTTGGAATTGAGCTGGGGAGACGAAATTTGCTTTTCTCCACTGAGATGCCCTGCAGAGAAGCAGGCAGTAGCATGTACAGTGATCCACTCTGGAGCTGAATTCACCAGTGTACTGATTCTAGATGGCTGGATCCACGTGTCTGAGCCTCATGATGAAAGAACCAGAAAGACCAAACTGTAGAATATAAGACTACATTAAGCTACATAATACTGAAAATTTTTGAACCCACACAGAGAAAACTCATTGAGATATTATAGATTCAACCGAGAAGAAGAAGGCATTGGAGGGGAGGGTCAAGGGGGGGGGGCCGGGAACACCTGGATTTGAGGTTCTCTTAGAGAAGAGCAACACAGCAGTCATCAGGAGCCATGCTTCCTGTCTTCCTGAATAGCCAGATTTCCCCACTCAGCCTAGTGATGTTGCAAGCTTAGTGCTTGGGCAAAGTGCCGGCTACAGTTTTTCATTTCCTTGGTGACAAAACTTTTTGTATTAGTAGAAAAATACGTGGTTTTGAATTTATCGAAGTGAGCAAGTGGCCGCTCGCCGCTGCCTTCGAGGCAGATGTAGCACCGGGGTCTTTGTTTCTCTGGCCACGGCATCACAGAATAAAAACAAACATTGAACAACAAATTCAAAAATCAGTTATGAACAGTTTATTGCAGTTCATAATCCACAAGATAAGTGTTCAAAGGGGAGCCGCTTCCTTCCTATCCCTTCATCTTTTCATCTTTTCTTTTGCTTCTCAGCTACTTCTGTGTCCCTTATTCAGTGTCTCAGAGAACATATTCAGAGCATCTAAAATCACACACACACACACACACACACACACACACACACACACACACACACACACACCACCCTGTCTGAGAGAGATACTGTCTGTAAGATGGGTAGAGACTGGAAACATGGGCTCCCACTCCAGTCCTAACTGAAAGCCTTTAAACCTGATTTACAGAATTGAAACTCTTGTTTCCTGTGAACCTACTCTCATTAGGATGGTTTGATGTGGTTTGCTCAAGTACAAATGACTGAAAGGAATTTCTTATTAAATGGTGATGACTGTTTCTGGCACTAAGGGTGCAGGCTACCTTAAACATCTCTCTTCTAGGCTAATGCTCGCAAAAAAAACCTTCCATAGTCATGATGAACAGTTATGGCTTGGGGCCCGAAAATGATTGAAATTTTGACAGAGAAAATGAATCTGCCATTGCAGGCCTGGTCAGAAACCATCTCTCCCGGGACTCCCTGTAGACTGTGATCCCACTCTCCTCTAGAAATAAGAACCAAAGTCTCCTCTCTATCTTCCTCTAGCATCATGACCCGTTGTGAAATCAAAGATGGAGTGCATCACGGTAAGCTTCAGGTGGGCATTCTTTCAAGAGTGGCCCTGTGCCTTTGTCATAGCTTGATCACCCAGATCAGAAGTCACCTTGGCATGTCCTGTTTCTTGTCTCAGTACCTTTCAGCTGCATGCTTCAGAAAGAGGTGTCAACAGAGTTTTAATACCTGTAGCCATGACAGGAGGAACAGAACATGGAAAACTATAACTACGCCAGTTTTACGCATGAAGCCAGGTGTCTGTCTAGCATTGCCAGGGTCCCCTGTGATAATAATGTCACATTTACACAATCTAGGTTACTAGGGAGACACAGGGACAATACAGGAACCTTTATAATCCCATTGCCTATAGTGAGTCAACGGTTCTCCCTTACACAACGTCTAAGCTCTGGACTTGGGAGATGGCTGAGAATGTAAGAGAGTTTTCAAATGCCAGGACCTGACTTCAGTCTCCAGCAGCCATACAAAAATCCAGGCATGGATGAGAGTGTTTCTGTTACTTCAGCACTGTGGCAGGGGTAGGTGGTACGTGGGTGGAGACAAGACTATTGCTGAGGACTGGCAATTGCTCACTCCCAGCCTGCTTTCCGGTTTGGTGAGGAGACTGTGTCTTGAGGTAAAGAATGATAGGATAGGACACTCTATATCAGACTCTGACCTTTGTGTAGGCCCACAGGCATGCACACCTACACACACAGGTGCATAGACTACAGACTACAGGTACACACATGCACACACACAGATGTGCACACACACACACACACACACACACACACACACACACACACACACACAATCTGAGTTCTCTCCATTTTCTTGGAACCTGCACCAATTCGGTTTCAATCAAAAGAAAATTTCTTTCAGTTGAAACTGCCAGGTCTTCTTCCTAAAGTGCTGACTTATTTTTACAAATATGATGAATTCTTTTTGACAGCTGTTTAGCCCAATTTCTAATACTCCAAGGAAGTGACCAATATAGCTCTCAGGACCATTCTTTCATAAACACTGTAATGACAAATCTTTCCTTCCAGATTCAGACCTACAAACCACTCCAAAATAAAATGCAAGTGGGGAAAAATGAAAATCATGACAAAGGGGAATGGAGAGGATGTGGGTGTTTTGTAATAGTTTGTAGCACACAGAAGGCTTCAATTAGAGGGCTCTAAACTTTAATCTAGTCCTCCTCATTTCTCCTGATTTTTTCATAGATATCCTAACACATACCAGAATAATGATAGCCCCAAAAGTATTAAAGTACTTGTTACATTGTGCTGAGAATGCATACCTTGCTCAAAAGAAAAAAAAAAAAACTTAGTTTCTCATGGCTGTCCTTAGGACCCTCTAGGAAATTAATAAAAAGCCTATATTTAATAATCATATTATTTTGTACATTATCGACCTCAGTATCAACTTTCTCTAGCAATGTAAATGTACATTACTTTGTAAATTGGTCAAGAAAAAGTATTCAGTCTCAGCTCCACATTCCTTGGAATCAGCACATGATAGTTAAGTGTGTTTTCTCTCTCTCTTAATACTTTAGGGTTTAAGGAAGAGAGGCCAGGGCAGAAACATTCCCTACTCAGAGAAATGGCCCCTGTAATTCCAGAGCCCAGGAAGCTTTCCTGCTCCTCCTTCACAAGAGTCCCTCAGAATGTCCTCCCTTCTTTGACAACACTGCTCTCATCACGATACTCAAATATGAATTCACAGTAATTACTGATTAGTGCTTCCTTCCTGTCACACATAGCCTCATTACAATGACCTCAGCTCTAGAGTAAAAGTTCCATAACTACATCTATCATTGAAAAATGTATTGCCATAAAATTCCTTTGACGAAAGAATCAACCTCTTAAGAAGACTGACCATGAACATTTCGAGAAAAATGCAAATTGTTGAATTAAGGGGCTATGACTCAGTGGCTGAGAGCTGACCTCACAAAATGTGCGCAAGTCATTGTCAATGAAACCGTGCGGCAAGCAGCATCATGCTTAGCCCCTGCAGTAGAAGATGATCTGCTGTGTGAATAAATCACAGCTTGCTGCATATAATAACCTCCCCTAACTTAGCACATTCTTTTGCACTGAATTGAAATGGGTTTACAAGGCAGGGCATGCAGGACTGAGAACTTCAGACACATTTGTAAACTTGAGTGGCACGCCTTTACCTCCACCCAGAGACCTCGTTTTCAAACTTGATAGGAACAAATTTTCAGTTACCGATTGACATTATGACTTAAAGCATCAAGGCAAGCAAATGGCTTCCCAGATGGATCCACTATCCGTGGAGAAACTTGCACTGGAAATTTCAAGAGACAGAGTAAGTCTCACAATGTACTAAATACTATACCAAATGCTTTACAGATTACTGCATTTGGTCTAAAATATTCATGTAACCATATTTGCTAAACTAACTTCACTCAATTTTAGTTGATTTACCAATAATATTAACACTACTTCTTATTGCTCACGTACTTTAGCCTAGTTAAGAATAACTCCCTATTATAGGCGAAGAAACTGCATTTCCAGAGCTGAGTGACAAATTTTAAAAAGGGTTAAGCCAACACTGATTGATTTTAGACACTGTCATCTTTCTACACAAAAGCACATGAAAATATTAATAATATAATGGGCTTCAAAATCATGGCCTTAGGGAAAACTTAATACTAATAAGTCATGTGTTTCATATCAATTATGTTATCCAGGAAATGCCTGAAACTACTTATTTGTGTGTGCATGATATATGTGTTGGGGAGGGGCACAGATGTGTCAAGGCATGCAAATGGATAGAGATTAGTAGCAATAAAACTCAATAATAAAATAGATTTTTGAGAACAAGCTTAAGACATTAGAAACTGCACTCAGGAAAATAAATTATTTTGGCATGTTTGTAAAATATTTGTATATTTGTAGAATACTTACAAATATTTAAGTATTCTTTAAAACTAGTTCTGATGAGTAGAATTTTAAAATTTTCATGTACATGGGTATGTATGTCTGTGTACCATGTGAATGCAGTGCCTATGGAAACCAGAAGGCATTAGATCCATTCGGCCTGAAGTTACAGATGGTAGTGAGTTGCTGTTCAAGTATTGGAAATAGAACCCTGATCCTCTGAAAGAGCAGCCAGGTCTCTTAGCCACTGAGCCATCTCTCCAGTCCCTATGTAGAATTATATAAAGGGCACATGAATGTGACAGAGACTGGAGATTCCCTTAAAGCTCTCAGGCAAGTTAGTAGAAAAGAATCCTAGTAGAGAAGAAGCAGGCAAGCAAACAAACCAACAAAACAAACACAAGCCAAACCCAAACCAAACAAAATAACAAAACTGACAACTTTTCAAAAACGTTAGAAGCTAAGGACTGACACTCAAAATTGTCCTCTGATTTCCACCTTGGCACATAGGTACCCACATAGGAGCACACATATTTACTCACATATAAATAAAAGCTCGCGACATTTCCTATATAAATTAATTGATATGAAGCATATTACTTGTTCACGTTATTTTTTTCTAGGTCATGATTTTGTATTTGTCAGTGCTATTAATATTTCCATTTCTTTGTTTTTCCTTGAGGTAAAGTAATTGCTTTCTTACAGCATTCCTAAACAATGAGAACACGCCTCTGAAAGTACTTGCAATCATGTTCATGCTTGCTGAGCTACATATTCCCTGATCAGCACTTGCCAAATTCCTTATACAATATATTTGATATCTTTTCCTGCTCTGGAATCAGCATAAAATAATGTATTCACTGTCCTTTGGGTATTGAGCAATGATAAGAAAGCCAATGATATTGTCAACCCACTTTATCATAAGTTACCTTTATCCTACACTCGTCAGGACTACAATTACAGCCCTCTTAATTACTACCATCCTTCAGACAAGGCAACCTGAGTCACAGAAGTTCAATAATCTGTCCCCAGAACTCACCAAGGGGACAGTTGAGGCAGGAGAAAGTCTAGAGACTGCACATTTGCACATTCATATCTAACCTCAGGACCTGATGAGTGACATCTTCCATAAATTAGAATCTCCAGCTGGCTCCTCCAGCTTCCCTCTCACACCGTATCACATAAGTCAAAAAGAATATAAGTTCAGGAAAGAAGTCTTCATGTTTATTTTTTTCACTTTTTAATAAAATACAACACAAGTGTGTCAGGAAAAGGTGCCTCTTTCCCAGGAAATTGTAGAAAACAACGGGAAAGAACCCAAACTCCAAAGACAGTGTCACTAATTTGCTATAAAATTTTAAAGCAGCAATGGAAACATTGTCAGTATTAGTAAATAATCAAATATGAAAATGCACTGACTACCATGTATGGGTTGTCGGAGAAGACATAGCTTTTCCAAGTTTCACTATGGTAGTCATGGATGGATTGTCATTACCTCAGCTTTTGAAATTAAGTATTAGATCATTCCTTTTATGGCAGCATGTGAAATTTGGATTGCATTCCTCGCTTTGCTGAAATATTGCTGATTTATACAACCAGTGTGTTATTAGAAATATGACTTTCAAGTGATATTTGTTCTGGGTTTGGGCTGTAGCTTCATGTTAGAGAATTTACCTTACATATATGGGGAACAAAATTATACCCTTTACAAATTATACACTGTCTTTTAATTCCCTGAATTCTGATGAGTCTCTTGTACTTGATAAGTTTCAATAAATTCCCATACTCTATGGTGACTAAATACAACCTCAGCTTCTCTAGCAACACACTGCTCCCAAGAGATCAGCAAGTAGATCAGATTTAGCACATGTCATCAAACATATGGCCCAGTTTTGAATGGACTAAAAGCCAATCCTGAGGGTCTCCTTGGTCTCAGCTAACCATAGGCAAAAGGCTCAGAGACCTTGTGGTCACTGGTAGATGGAGGGCACATTACAGGTCTCGAGTTCCCCCAGCTAATCAATGTCACACCATAATGCACCACTTCCCTTTGCAAGGAGCCCAGTCACAGTCTCAAGGGAGCAAAGACAGACACAAATACTTCCTGACAATTAGCCCCTGAGCATTATCCCTTCCCACAGCCCAAAGATGCTTTAGATAAGGGAAACAAACACTTGAGACAGGTGCTAATAAACTCTCACTATCCTTAAGTTAACATTATAAGTGATTTCATTGGATAACACAAGAGTATGTAGCTTAACAGGACATCTGGTACACACTTTAAGCCCACATGCTGAGTCCTTGAAGTCAAAGACTCCAAGTGAATATGGATTCACAGCCCCAAACTGTGGCAGTTAACCACAACCTTCTCATCAAGTCCCCCTAGCGGAAAGGAAGGCTTAGCTTTATCCTCCTTGGCTCTACCCAGCAGCTTTCAGCATAGAGAGCTAATTACTGAAAGTCTCTTGAACCCAACTCCAGACCAACTCTTAGACCCTAAGCTTTGTAGCATCACCTAACCCCCCTCTTACGAATGGTCTCTCTGCACATTACTTGGAAAATCCACCAGAGCTTCATTCTACAGCCCAATTGGACCAGGGAAGGCAACCTGCTTGACCTTGTACCCAACACAAAAGGAAGACAGAACTGTTAGTAATGACAGGTGAACAACTCCTTTGTCCTTTTCATCCTCCTGCTAAGGAATCCGCCAGGACAGACCCAGCTTGTTGAGAGGCAGGCTAGTTTTTTAATTCTCAAAGGAGCCTTAGCTTTATGAATCTCCTGCAGGTCTAATACTCCCTCATTAGTCCTGGAATCCTATTACTGAAAAGGTTACATGACCATGGGTTTGATTCACAAGAGGCCATGATGAAGCCCACACCTCCTATCACCACCTGGGAAAAAGTGGTATTTGTCACTGACACATAATGACCCAAGAACATCATTCTTTTTTTCCAAAAAAAAAGGGGGGGGGGGTTACAGATAAATGTTAGCAGTGTTAATCTTTAGCCAGATCTCTGTCATTCTGAAACACATGATACAGGATTATTGTATTAATTACTGCTTGCTGCTTCCTAAGTGAGTGCTGAAAAACCCACTGCCGGATTTGTTAGAAGTAAAGCTGAGATGGTGGCTCACGAAGGAGAAAACAATGAAGCAATACTGCCCTCTTGTGGCACAATAAGAGTTTGTAAACGATGAGGCCATTTTAAAATGTTTATGAAGTATTGGTGTTCAGTATGGCATCTTTCAAACAAAATTTGTTTCTGTTGCCTCTTTCTCCAGTATCTTCCCCTGACCTCCACGCGCCCCCATGGGCTCTCCAAAGCCTGGCAGACCCCTTTCGCACACTTTCATGCCACATGCACCCTTCAGTCGTCCCCGAATCCCTCGTTCCCCTCGAGTAATCTCCCATCTAATTTTACAGAATATACCCATTCTCACAACTTTCCCATTGCACAACTTGTGTGTAAATAGGGGTACTTAGTGTTTGGAATCTCCTACAGACTCATCTTGCAGAGGCCTAAAGACCCACTGTCACCCTTTTCAGTTGCCTGGTGGAAGTCCATGAGTGTCACCTCACTGCTCCAGAAATCTGTCGCCGTTGTAAAGGTTCTCTGATGAAGGTTCCATGACCTTCCTTTGTCAAACATTCCAGGATTTGCTTTCACATCTGATAAAAAATGCCATTTACAGCCACGGGGACCCGTTTCTTCTAGTCACACCTGCTTGTTTGAGGGGGGCAGCAGTCTCCATCACATCATCTCTGTTCCTTGATGCTCTGGTACAAGGTCAAAGCCAGACAAGCAGAACCCCAGCAACTGTGGCTTGGGTAAGGGGACTGATCATGATGTATTCATAGAAACCTCACATGTAGGACCAGCAATGCCACATGCTCAATCCAGGACCTTCTGTATTTGAACAGATCAAAGTGTGCAAAGGCAATGACTTCATATGAACACCATGTCATCGTTGTCTCCCTAAGGCAATTCCCTAATGCTGCTGTGAGCTTTATCCAAACCCCTTTCCTCAGAGGCTGATTCAAAAAAGCTAGAGATCTGAATGATTTTATCTATCCATTCAGTCCTTTCCTCTGCTGGTCATGCAACTGAGAGAAGTAAACCTTGACACTCTTTTCTTCTGTCACATGAAACTCCAACATTATTAATTATCCCACACCTTTTATTGTTAATACACAAGCTGCTTACTGTTTTTTATCTCCATTCTAGATTTCATTTATTTCTAATTTTTGTTGTTTGGGTCTTTTAAGATTTGCTTTTATTATTTTTCATTACAGGTGTGGGTTTGTGTCTGTGCGCGGGTATGTTCGTGTGAGTGTAGGTGCCTGCAGAGGTCAGAGACATCAGATCTTCATGAAGCTGTCTTTCCAGGCACTTGTGACCCACCTGAAGTGGGTGCTGGGAACTGTACTTGAGTCCAATGCATGAGCACTACCGACTCTTACTTGCTGAGCCGAGCCATCTCTTAAGTCCCTATTTTCAATTAATTTAATTTCCTCAAATATTTTAATGCATAGTATATATGATGTTTGTGTATATATGTGTGTGTATGATTGTGGGTCCACTCATAACATGGCCTATGTATAGAGATCAGAGGGCAAACTCAGGTGTTGACCTGGACCTTCCATCTTGTTTGAGACAGCGTCTGGTCTATGACCATAATACTCTGAGTGTTCCAATCCTGTCGAATCTCACAAGCTGAGCAGGATGGAGCTTGTTGGAAGGGAGACATAGTCTCTTCCCCACACACTCCAGGCTACCTGGCTCAAGAAGTCTAAGGGAGTCTCCTTTCTCCTCCTATCTCTTCACAGGAATCCTGGGATCACAGATATGCACACTACACATCTGGCTACATGTGGGTTCTGAGGGTTCACACTTGTAGACTCCTCAAGCTTGTAGAAACATTTGTATTCGCTGAGCCTGATGGTTTTCTGCTCAAAGACTCTATTTCCCAGCTTGCCTTGCAAAGTATGGAAGGTATTTCTGTTCCAATAAGGGGCAGCATCCCACTTCTCTCAGGAGGTAAAAGCATTTCAGGCTGTCTGCTCTTATCTGCAGATACACATAAATTGGTGATGGATATGTAGATCACTGGTTTCAGTCTTACAGAAATTCAAATGTCTTTTAGGTGTGAATAATATAGAAAACTTGTTTCATGTTATTCTATTCTACAGAGAAGACTGGTACTGGAGTTGGGATTTGGCCTGTCTGCCCCAGACTCAAGCAGTTGTTTTTTTTTTTGTTGTTGTTGTTGTTTTTTTTTTGTTGTTGTTTTTTTTTGTTGTTGTTGTTGTTGTTTTTAAGTTTCCTTTAAAATCTCTATCCTGGGACAGGCCAATCACATGACTCTGTGACAGTGAAAACACAGAAACACAAAACAGCCCAGGAAAAGACATTTTGCACTTGAGAACAACTGAGAAATAAAGTATGACCCACAGAGGTTACAAATGGCGAGGTCTTTAACTCTCTGAATTCTACCCCTGCCCACCCATTTTCTTGGTTTTGTTCACTATCTCTAAAGCTTTTGTTGAAACTTTAACTTTTGGGCTGGGAGAGACGGCTCAGAGGTTAAGAGCACTGCCTGTTCTTCCAGAGGTCCTGAGTTCAATTCCCAGCAACCACATGGTGGCTCACAACCATCTATGAGATTTGATACCTTCTTCTGGTATGCAGGCATGCTTGCAGATAGGACACTGTATACATAATAAATAAATCTTAAAAAAGAAAAAACAACACTGTGGTATCAGGGACTATGTACGCCTTTAATCCCAGGACCCAGATTTCTGTTAATTCAAGGTCAGCCTGGTCTGTATAGCAAATTCCAGCTCAACCAGGGCTACAGAAGACCTTGTAAAAAAAAAAAAAAAAAAGAAAGAAAGAAAAGAAAAGAAAGAAAGAAAGAAACTAACTTTCTTTATTTAGGATTTATAAGTTCACTGAATGTGATTTAAACTAAATGTATAGGTAATCTGCTATAACATACCCTGTATGTAACATGAATTAAACTCTTGTTCTGGAAGAGGACATGTGCCTGATGTGCTAGCTGACCTTGGGGCACCATGTGGTATGCTGTCGTCTTGGCTGATTAAGTAGCAGTCACGAGGCTTTCTACCGTCTCAGCTGGTGACATCAGGGTAGAAGCATGCCATGTAACTTTACTGCCATTTTGATTAGGGTGACCGTATGCTATCCTTCTACTGATCAATGTGTTCCCTTTTTTTCAGACTAAGGAGGCAGCATTAAGCCTCCAAGATATTTTGGATTAGCATGGATTTTTGTATGATGATATTTGTCCTGCGAATGAAAAATAACAGATGAGAACAAAATCATGAGCAAGCTCTATGTAACATATGTTCGATGATTAACGTTTGTCATCTCCTAAGGTTCCCCTTGCTATTTTCGTTAATCTTTTGCTATTTGGAAAAACTGAGTCACATAAAAACTGTGGTATTTCATAAAAGTACATTGTAAAAGGATCTGGATAATGAGGTTCCCAGTCTCTCTATAGACTGCATTTATGGTTTAAAGTTTACTTTGACACTAAGGGACCTTTAATTCGAGAATTATAGATTTTTAAGACTCAAACTTCATAAGGATAAAACTGTAAAATTCTAATCTTATAAGAGGTACTAGCTTGTTTTAAACTGTTAAGGCTAAAGGTAACAGTTTTAAACTGTTAAAATATACAAGTTTGTGGTCTGTCATGCTCAGTATAAATGTAATCATTTATAGAGACAAGCTTGGTGGGAGAGACCAATTTTCATTTCCATCGTATAGTAAGTATTCTGCATACATTAAAACTGGGTGTAAAGCAAGTAATTCAAAGCAAGTGTAAAGTAACCTTAAGGTTTCTTTAATGTAAGATAATATTTAAAATCAGGTATATAAAAAAATTGGCTGTGAAATATTAAATGCTTGAGGAAAGTGAGGTAAATTTATGATACACTTGCATGGCAGGACACCCCCCCTCCACAACTCCACTCAGGCTCAAGTAGTTCTCTTGGATCGAGAAAAGCTTCCAGGTGCCTGTTCCTCATGCAGGAATGTGATGTACACAAACAGGAAATAAAGTCCCCTTAACCCACTACAAAACTCTGCTACATGGTCAATGCAGGTGTACAATTGCACATAATGCATGTTAATCTTGATGTTAAAGTTTTCATATAACTTTGTCTCTTGATGGTTCCCCCACAAAGTTGTACAATTATAACCTCCTGTCTTATGTTCTGGATCTTTGCCACCTGTTAAGCTTTATCATGGCCCCTTGGATGGACCCTCTCTGAGACACTGCTGTTCCCCTTCTCACCCTTCTGTCAGCCTTGAAGCAGCTACCAAGAGATCTATACCTCCAAAGCCCTAAAAGCAGTTTGGGTGACCACTAAAAGGGGACTAAAGGGCCATGGGCCACCCAAGTTATCCATCTTCTTGCCACTCTAGACATTGTTTGTGGGACTCAGAGCTAAAACAACTGGACTGGAGCCTTCTTTGCATCAATTAACATCTCTGCATCACCAGCTCAGATCAGTCTAACATCCTTCAGGATGAACTTGACTGTGGCAGTACTCCAAGATGATAAAGGACTAGACCTGACTCCTGGGGTGAGATTTTTGCTCTCCTCTATGAAGATGTTGCTCCTAGGCCAACACATCCTAACTCATGTGAAATATGGCCTTGAGACAATGATCATAAAAAAAAAAATTCAACACAAGCCTTCTCCTCTGCTTGGGCTTTTGATTCCCTCCTATTATGGCTCCTCGCTGTGATCACTCTTTCCTCATTATTATTCTAACACTTAAGTTTCTACTCTGTCTTTTAAATGTCTAACATGCTGAACTTCACCCTACACCCAAGCAAAATGTTCCACTCAAGTTCTCACAATAGCTTTCATCCTACAGCAACTCCATTTGTTCTTGAAACATGGGTAAAGACCTCATAGATTTCGTAGAGAAACTGGCTAAAAGGGACCTTCATCCCTTTCACCCCAGGCCAGATGCAATTCTTTACATCAGTCCTCTATTTACTCCTGTCCCCTTCCTTAATCTTGTTGCATGGTGTTTGTAGCACAATATTTATTGCACAATATAATTTGAACTACAATTAACAAACAAAAATAGAGGAACACATTTGGGAGACAGGGGCTTTTTCTACATTTTGTTGTTGTTTTGTTGCTATTATGTGCGCGCGTGCGTGAGTGCATGCTGCAATAAACTTGTGACAAACGATTTCTAGTTCAAGCAGTCATGTTAACTTTGAAGGTCCTCTCTCGCCCTCTAGTGGTGATTAGCTGCATAGGAAATTTGCAAAAGGCATTTGCTCCAGAACTCTGGTGGAATAGACTTTAGGGATCCATGCAGCCTAGAATGTTGCACCTGGACTGAGAAGAGACAAGGTCCAGTCCCCAACCCCCAACCTTCTGTCACATGCTTTGTGAACATGAGATTTTGTTTTACCCACTGTTACTTAATTGCTTCATCTGATAAAACATAGATTTGTAGGACAGTCATGGTTACCACCCCCCCCCAAAAAAAATTTCATTTTTACGAAAAGAGCAGGGCAATCTATGGAACTCAAACTAGTTCCCACACCAGGATTTGATTCCCGATACTTGAAAGACTTTTGAGACTGACCATTTTGAGATTTGAAAATAAGTTCCAATTAGACCATAAAATTGAATCCGTATGGGTTACTTGATTGCTATTTTTTTTAGGTTAGTGGAAGGGTTTAAAAGATATTCTTGACACATTGGGATATTCAGAGATGAATTATAATGAAAAGAATGTGAGTCTGTTCATTAGTGTTCATATTTCTCTAGATTGCTAACATTTTTTTTTTTTTTAAAGTGAAGCAAGCAGATGAATGATCTTAGGAAGTCCACCCTTTGGGGGTTCTTGTGGGCTAACAGTTCACCCTTTACTCATGTTAATTGTTTAAGTCTCCTGTAATCATCTTGTCATCGGATCCTTAAGGATTATATGCAAAGAAATGAGCTGTTGAGTTCTAAGGAAGCAGCTCTTGGCAAGCGGCTGCTGAACATCCTGAGCAGGCCAGTTGCTTCATTCACAAAATGGAGAAACAATGACTACTCCAATGGTCCCTAGGTTTTCGGGAGCTTAGACATTTGTTCTTCATCCCCTCATGAGTTTCCCCCTCTTTCCTCTTCAGCATCTGTAACTCCCCTGATGCCAGTGGCTTGCTCGAGCTGCACTGACCAGTTACAAAGCTTACAGATCTTCACTCCTCTGCAAACCTGATGTCTGCCGCAGTGACCTTGTTCCCTCTCTTGTTAAAAGAGTCCATCAAATGTTACTTCCTCCTTCTGTAAAGCTGCACTTGACCACCTTCAGTGACATCTCCAACAGTGGCAATGAATCTTCCTGTCCTCTCTATACGCTCTTCTTAATTATACTGAGCTGTGAGTGCACACACATGTGTACACACACACACACACACACACACACACACACACACACCTGGTCTCTTTATTAAGCTGAAATTCCTCTAAATATAAGGAATTGGATCAACCGTTTTGCAAGCTACAATACCTATCAGACCATATGGTGGCAGCAGCTGAGCAATGAGGATCTGTTGACTGGGTGTATGAAAGCCATTTGTGAAGTCTAACATACTACCGAGCATTACCGCAACAGTCATGACAGCTAGGCACGTTAGTTAGCAAGCCTTAGTCAGTGGCATGCAGGAAGCCAGGCTAAACAGGAGACAGGTGACACAGGAAGTGGATAATTTTGCATAAAAATGAAGGCGTTTTAGAGCACAAGAGTTTAGAATGAGAACAAAAAAATTAAAATGGCCTTAAATTCCTTTACTCTCCGCTGCACTTTCGAAGAGATCCCAGCTGCTGGCTTCCTGTCTGTGCCACACAAAACTGCCAGAGCACTACTGGGCTCCGAGGGTCTCAGCATCCTCCTCCAGGGTCTTGCAGCCACCCGCCTGACCTGCCTGAGTGCAGCTGAGGGGAAGAAGGAGAAGTAAAGGTGAGGCAGGATACCGCTCCCTCTACTCCACCTTCTGGACCTCACTCCTCAACCCCATTTCTGAGAGGGGAACTGAAACCTGTCACTCATGCTGGAACCTGGGCAGTTCATACTTGCTGGAGGAGGGGGTGGGTTAAGGGTGGGGGAGAGGGGGGGTGGGGTGGGGGTGGGGGTTAGGGAGGCGGTACGCAAATAAAGTGCTGCCCCCTTCTGGGTGTTAGTGAGCATGGCCTCTTTGTAAGTCACTCAGGGCACAAACCGAACCCGATTGCAATCAGGTCAGTGTAGTATCACCGCCAACAACTAACTGTCTGTCCCTGTGAAATTTCACTGTTTTTGAATTCTTTTTCTTTAAATTTGGCTGCAGAGGTATTCTTAAAAATTCTACAAGCGTGTAACTAGTGCAGAGCCACCCAAGAAGCAAGTGCCCCTGTGCCATGGCACCAGTCCATTAAGGCGGAGTCATTAAAGGGGGGATGAGGGTGGGAGTGAGGGAGAGAGCAGGAAAGAGAAACAGTGCAGCTTCAATAAACCTATTCTTTTTTTTAAAAAAAAAAAAAAGATAATACCTTGTACTGAATTATTTGTGGGAAAGTCCCTATCGGAGTTAATGTTCTGCCTGCAACACATCCTTGCATCACTTAAGTACAGCATGGTCTTCCTCTAATGTCATCAGTGATATGCTAGCTCCTTTTGTTGACAAAGCTGATTAAAACTAAACTTGGTGTTCCAGAAAGAGTTTGATGGGGATTTCTTTCCTCTCTGACTTGGAATATTGTGTTACCTCTCTCAGTGGGCATTGCATTTCTCTTCTCTCTCTGACTTTTCTTGGTCACCCTCAGAAAGCAAATGAACTCCTCCATTTAATAGCTGATGGAGGATATTTGAGAATTATGAGAACCACTGTCGGGAGTCCCCGTTCTTCTACCAATCATTATCACAGCACGTCGAAGGCTTATCTGTTATACTTTCAACACGAATCACTCCTTTACTGCTTACTAAGACAACCAGAACTTTCTAATGTGAAAATACATATTCCCACTGTAAAGGAACCTGCAATCTAATGCAAATACTTATGGCTACTGCATCTCTGAAGTTCAAAAAATGGCATTATGGAAAGATGAAATTGCTAGTATAGTAGAGAAATGGGATCTCTCTCTCTCTCTCTCTCTCTCTCTCTCTCTCTCTCTCTCTCCTCACCCACAAAATATCTGACATATGTCTGTACATTTAGAAATTCAGCAAAAATTTCCCATGCTCCTTGTTTGGGTGAACATAGAACAGAGGTCGCATGTACTATGAGTAATAGGGCTCTTTTTCGAGAAAAGAACTGACACAGTTACCCTTTGGTAAAAGAGGAACTATTCCAAGACTAAGAGATGGCCAGGCCTTGAAATGGAAAGCATTAAAAAGGAAGGGTATATTTTATCAGAGACAACAGAAGTGGGTCCTGTAAGGGAAAGGTGGTGTGTGTGTGTGGGGGGTTCTCTTTGAAAGTTGGAGAGGAGCTTCATTAACAGGGATCACTGAAGTAAGAGGAAGAGCCACAGCCATCACAGGCATGATGATAGATACCGGTTTGTTCAAGAACAGAAGAGGGAGCCTTCAGAGACATCCTCTCAAACAAAAGAAAACATCTGACACATAGCCTTTGGAGGAGGCATCACATGACTTAGTTCAACATAACGTATCGGACAGAAAGCATGGAGGAGCCATCAATTAAAAACAGTATGGCTCTGGTCCTGGGCTCACTGCATGAGATAGCTGTTTGAAACCTGGGGCTTATACAGGGACGCTTGGCTCAGTCTGGGAGGAGGGGACTGGACCTGCCTGGACTGACTCTATCAGGTCGATCTCAGTCCTCAGGGGTGGCCTTGATCTGGAGGTGGTGGGAATGGGGGGTAAACTGGGGGGAAGGGGAGGGGGCAGGAAGGGGGAGAACAAGGGAATCCGTGGCTGTTATGTAGAACTGAATAGTATTGTAAAATAAAAGAAAAAATGGGAAAAAAATGAACAACAACAACAAAAAAAACAGTATGGCTTCTTTACTCCATGTCACAGAGAAAGGGAAGGAAGGAGGGAGAGAAGGAAGGAGATACAGAGACATACAGACAGGTAGACAGATAGACAGACAGACAGAGAGGTGAGAGTGGCCTGCTTTCTTTAGGCTTCAGGATCTGGTCTCTTAGAGTGACAAGCCTCTTCAAAGGACAGGTCCAGGATCTAAAGTAATATCCTCAGCCAATGTTCACTGCAAGGTCATTTATAATCATGAAGAAAAGAAGGAAAACATGCTTGGGATAGTAGGAACAGCTTCCTAGACAGCAGATTGCATTTGACTCTGATCAGAGGTAGAATTGTTACTTATGTCAGCACTAGGAGGAGGTTCCCAGAAGTGAGGACTGTGCAGGCTTTATAAACACCCTGGAACACTAAAAAGCAAAAAAAAAAAGATTGTCTGATAGAAATTGTGCAGTGAGCCCAAAGAGCAGTGGAAGGGTATGAATAAGGGGTAGATAATTTAGCTGAACAAGACCAGGACCAACTCACCAACTGGGGTCTTGAAATCCTTCAAGGAGTATATCTTCTGCACTGTAGGCAATGGGCAACTCTACAGAATGACACACAGGGAGGTATGCATATCACATGTAATCACTCTTTTATAGGTGTGAAAAATAGATCTAGGATAGAAACTAGAGTGGAAGAAATGGACTAGAGATACAGCTATCTTCCAACATACATCTGGATTCAAGAAAGAGAAATTCAAAGCATAAAACTGGTGCTGTGGTTCATCCCTCTTCTGATCTCCTGCCCAATAATTGTCTTGTTCTCTTGATGCATGCCTGTGCTAAGAAGTAAGAGACCATTCTCTGCATTTCTGCGCTTAGACAAAATGATCAAAGGAGCCACATGATGAACAAATGAATGACAGAAAAAGAACATTGCTACTTTCCAACATTTCAGTCTAAGATGTGCTTTCAAATCCATTATCTTATTTTGTAAGAATTCAGAAATCAAAATTCTTGGGGATTTCACAGGCATGGTAACACCAAGGTAGTGTGTGACTGTCTGGACTCTCCAACAGCCCCGTTTCTTTATTTAGGCTTCTCTTGGTAAATGGCACAGATTGGGAATCTACCCAGAGTGCACTTGGAAGATAAGCAACTTTGGTTCCCTGGGCTTCTCTGGAAAGCTTCTTTCCCTTTCATATGCAAAGTTGATGGTGTCAGGTAGGATTACTCTTGACACTCTTTGGTCCTTCAAATGACTTCCTCGTTTTCTAGGAACAGAGCCATTAAATGCAGCATTTCAAATACTGAATACCATCCCTGTCAAAATAGCTGACAACCAGGGATTATTAACCAGCTCTAATGCAGTCTTTGCTTCACAAAAACAAATGCTTTGAACTGACAGTATGGTTATTTTTCCCCTTTAAAGTGTCTGTTTATGGGATTGCTGTAGAAATCGAGAAGTCAGGTAACCCTTAGTGAATCCATTAATGTCTGTTGTGTGCTGTTGGCTAAAACTACACCCACACTCCTGCAGCTGATACTTTCAGGTCCAGATAGGAGAGGGGAATGCTCATTGTTTTCAGAATGTGCAATGTGTTAGGTGTGCTCAAGGCCTAATGTTCAGAGGCATGCACACTCACATACATAGGCATGTATACTTATGCACACCCATACCAGCACATGCACATTTATGCACACCCTTAGACCATGCACACACTCTGAATGCTCACATCGACTTGGAGGAGCACTTAGGCATCCTTTCAACATGGTCAGCAGTTTCTCTTAACGCTAGTCTACACTCCACAAGAGAATGTAGAGAACAATATGTGACACCTGGCTCTCTTTCGCTGTCAAGTAACTCATGTGTCAGCAGACTTGAAGATCACTGGGGATGGATGTCATCCTTATAATCAGCAACTTGTAAAACTAAGGTCTAAAACTATAAGACTCTGATTATTGCTCAGCAGAATGGGATTTGAATCATATCTCTGACCCTGGAAAGGAGGCGTGGCATTTAAACCACTAAAAAGTTTACATCAAAAATCTTACCTGATTGCTCTCTAGCCAATGGATTTCTGATTTCAAGTACACCATGATCCCCCTTCATAAGAATCAGTTTAAGAGGGTCTACCAGCTACTTGGACAATAAAATACCCCCAAAGAAAAGCTGCATGTTCTAGAGACTTTAGGGGCTGTATAAACCTAGCTGTAGTGGTTTGAATGCAATAGCACCCAGAGTCTCAGGCATTTGAATGTTCAGCCCCCAGTTGGTGGCATTGTTTGGGGAGGCTTAGTAGGCATGGCCCTGCTGACATAAGTATGACACTCGGAACAGACTTTAAGAAGCCAAAATCACATCATTCCTAGTTCATTCTCTCTTCTTCTTGCTTGTAGTTCAACATGTGAGCATCTAACTGGCTACTGGTTGCCATGCTTCCTTACCAAAATGGATTCTTATCCCTCTAGAACCATAAGCCCAAATAAGCCCTTCCTTCTATAAGTTGCCTTGATTATGGTATTTTATCACTACAGTAGAAGAGTAACTAATACACCAGCCTAAACTATAAACAGAAGCCATGGTCACTTTGGTCATCATATACATCATACACTTTTATCCCTTCCTTCTACAACAAATTCTATCCTTTACACTCTGTCCTTTGTGTCTCTTCTGAATTCTTCCAGTGGAGAACACAAGAGTGGGAAACCAAGGGCAACTGAGAGTCATTTCCCAAAGACAGCATCATATTGACAACCTCATTTCACTCTTGGGGATTCTAAGCCATAGGCAGGACCCTACTTGGTTGAGGTCTTGGTGAAATTCAGTATCTCCTAAGCAGTCTTCACATAATAGTGATGACACACTAATGGCAAGACTAAGAACATCTGCATTTGTAATAAGCAGGTGAGCAAATGAGAACGTGAAGAACACCCGAGAAAGGGAGTAGAAAGAAGGCAGCTGTGGGTAGGGCCTGGCTTTAGTGGAATGGCCTGGGCTTACACCTTGGCAGCATGTAACTAGTCTCAGAAGTTGAACTGACAGCAACACTCTAGCATCAGCTTTCCCACTAATAGAAACACTATGTCTGCTTAGTGGGCATAAGAGTACAAAGTACTGATATTTTAGGATATGGACATGCTATACAGAAGTCTGAGAACGGTGGCAGTCGCAGGAAGAACACAAATGTTGTTTGAGATACCTGCTTCAGTCAGAGTGGTGCTTCAACCTGAGGGGTAATACTCATATGTAGCACAAAATAGAGGGAGACAACTAAAGATCTCTAGTGTCTCTACAGAGAGGCATGCACTGTGTGACTGTATTTATTATTCAAATAAATGAGTGGTTCTCAACCTGTGGGTCACAGCCCCTTGGGGGGAGTCACATACCAAATATTTACATTGCAATTCATAACAGTAGCAAAATTCCAGTTATGAAGTAGCAATGAAGTAATTTTACAGTTGGAGTCATCACAACATGAGGAACTGAATTAAAGGGTCACAGAATTAGGAAAACTGAAAGCCAGGAAAATAAGTGCAGTGGGGCTGAGAGCTGGTATTAATGTACAAACATTTCCTAATACTCCCCTGGCCATCTAAGTTGGAGGTAAACTTACCCACCAGATGGAAAGAACTTCTTTTTAGGAAGGACTCATAGGCTACTCATTTCAAAGACATTGGTGGCAGAAAGAAATTCAAGAAGATATTCTTCCATTTGTTGAATTAAGTTGATTTCCCCCCTGCGTTTAATTTCCATTTGTGGAAGAAGAGTAACCTTTTTGCTTGAGACTCAGTTTGGATAAAGAATGAATGGAAGATATAAATCCCCATGAAATCAGCTTCATCTACTCATAAAGATGCACAGCACTCTGGGGCATTTGATGTGACTCCTTATTTTCCCCCTCCCAAAAGGTGTATTTAAAAACAAGACAGTAAGTCTCTAATATAAACCCCCTTTGAAGTGCAGGTTGTAGTATGCCTTTCAGTTGCTAGGGGGAGCCTTGTATCCACTAATTTGTTGACTTGCTCCAAGCCATATGAGCAGGCCTGTTGAATCCGCATTCATTTCAGTTTTTACATGTGTATTCTACAATGTGCATGATGGTTTTTTAATAGGAACAAGGTATTTGAAACAGTGGAGGGGTAAATCTTAAGGCCAATTCTGACCTTAGCAAAAATGTGCTCCATGTTTCTGCATCATTTGTCCTAACCACAAGGGACGATAGTACCTAGATAGCTGTAGTATTTCCATTGCATTCGGTTATCATTTAATTCAAATAGGACAATAAATAATATTATATGACAGGAGAACTTAAATTACACCTATGGTTAATTTTCACATACTTTGCAACCAAACCACATCTAAGTACAGGACAAGACAAAGTCACTACTGTCTAGTAAATTCTGAGTGTTGAATTTCTCACTGTTCTTTTACTGTGGCTGGTAATACTGGTGCAAAGCAAGCAATCCATCAGCATCCACCTTTTTGTAATACCACTGGTTACAAGTACTCCCCTTAGAATTTTCCAGCAAGTAGGAAAATTAGATTATTGAGAGAGTTAAATTATATAAGGGAAGAGGAGAAAGAATTAATATTTTTCTAGCAGTTATTATCTACCTAGGCTTTTTCATATATATATATATATATATATATATATATATATATATATGTGAGTATATGCATATATGTATACATATACATATATATGAAATCACATTGATTCTCAACAATAACTACTAATCAACTAATACTTCCAATACTTTACAGATAAGAAAACAGGCTCAGAAAAAAAGTGTGTGACATATTTGAGTGTTTCGGGTCTAGCATAGGCTCTAGGATCCCATAAGCAAACAAAAGGAAACATGCAAAGAAAAACCTCTGGAAAGGCTGTGGTAGCCACCTCATCCTAGCACTCTCGGTTGCCATGTGAGATAGTAACAGTAACCAACCCATCTGATGTCGCACAATACAGGAATGCTTTGCACATGTCTGCATGAGTCCTGTACACCAGAAGCAGATATGACAGTGAATGGCACGGGGGTTGTCACTCTGCAAACTTCACCTCAGATCTTCCTGTAATCTCCGTGCCTTTCACACGGTTAAAAAAAAAAAAAAAAAAAAAAAAAAAAAAAAAAAAAAAAAAAAAAATTCTCCAGTGCTTTATATTTTTTCCTGGTTACTTCTATTGACAGCTTTGACTTCTGACAATAAAGGTATAAAGGACACATCCAGACACGGAGGACTGCAGGGTCAGCTAGCAGACACTCCAGAGTCCTTTGACCTAACTGCCACCCAAAGAGTTTAGGTCTTCTTAGGTGAAGTCCTAAATCACATTACTCCGTTGCACACCAGGAAGGGATAGATGTCAGACTCTTGCGGACCGGCACGAGTTTGTTGTTTTATTCGTCTCAGTAATGGATTTCCTGATATATGGGTTATAAGAGTGCCAGACTCAAAAAGTGGCCTTTAAATATTTTTTTACTTAAAGCAGTCAAATGTAATGACCATGCAATATTTAAATTGTAAATATCCTACAACACAGTCGTTTACAAAATATAATCAGAATCCCTGCCATTTGAGTTCCTTGCAGGAATGTTAATTAAATAATATTTAATAAATTAAAATTCCAACATTTCAAGATCCAGCTGCCATTTAAAGGAATCTTTCCTTTATTTAACTCTGACATTAATTAAACAGAATAGAGAGCTCTGCAGAAAACTAAAGCCTCACATTTTTCTAAATCAATCAGACAGAACTATTATGAGCACATATAAGATAATGGGGATTTTCCTACTTGCATTATGCTAATGCAACTTCATCATAATGTGTAATGATCTTTGTGACTCTTTTCCATGTCCCCTATTTGGGCTTTTCTGTATTTAGAAATACATGCTGGACTAACTTCAAGGTATACTGACATGAATGACAGATACTATAGGCCAAATCTCCTTCATGGCCCAGAGGAATTCCTGCTGTGTGGACGCTTGGGGTCCAGTAGGAGGTCAGCTTTGGCTGCTGAAATACCTACTCTCTTTTGGTCATTCTTCTGGTTCCATAAGCACACAATCAGACAAATAACCATACACCACACATAACCAGACAATTGGGCTACAGAGAGTTTCCTAACTGTGTTAAAAGAGACTAATCTGCGTATCACAGTCTTTAATTGTTTTTCAATGTTTAAAAGACAGTAGAGAAGTGGTCCTTTCTGTCACTGTGACTCAGAGGCAAGTGTCCCCTTCCCACAAATCCTACAACCCTTAGAGTAGTTAAAATGGATACATTTAATTACAAAGGCCTTTAGTGGTTTAAATTAAGACACAAGAGATCCGAAATGATACTTGAGATGCACCTGAGAGAGACAAGTGTTTGTAGATATTCATATATTCATAAATTAAATGCTGTTCATAGTTTAGTCAGACAAAAATACTAAGAAGCACAAAATGATTTTAAAAGATACTGACATTTAGCATATTTGATGGATGAGCAATCTGCTGATCAGTGCTGGACAGTTTTCTAGGAGATCTTCTTAGTTTTATAATGTCTTGTTTCGCCAGAGTACCATGAATGCAAATACAAGAGCTAGGCAGCAGAACCACTACTCCAACGTGGTGTTGTCCTGCTTAATACCCATAATACCTCACAGCAAAGATAACCAAAGTCACCAGTTAAGGTATTGGTTTCCTATTGGTTGAGTTACAAAACAATATTTATATGTAGTGATTGTCCTTGTCCTAAACTCTCATTCACAGCCATTCACCCAAATGAACATCAGAACGACATATTATACTATAAAGGAATAAATGGTATTTTAGCTTATGCCTTTATTTCTTATCTCTTTTCTCCAAGTGATAATGAAGATCTCATTTGCCATGCAAAGACACTTACATTCCCTTTTCTGAGAACATTTCTAATATGGTTGGTTTAAGATAGAAATGCCATTTATTTGAAAGGTTGTCCTATTAATCTACAGCTGTTGGTAAATATTTAAGTTATTTTGTTGGCTAATTTGTCTCTATGGGTTAAGAATGAAGAAAGACTAGTTGCCACATTCAATCCAAAGGAGTCAATAGTTATATGAATATTTATAAGAACATCAATATTGACATTGTCTTACAATCATGCTTGAAGCTAAATAAAAATCTGAGTAAATTACCACAAATGTTACAGTATAGTAGGATAAGAGTTAAAATATATGTACAGATTCATTAACAACATCTGTGCAAATATTATGGACAAAACATTTAAAAAGAAATTTACACAAGAAGTAGATAAATTTATCAAATGTTGATAAATTTTCAAAGACAGTATAAAAGTACACAGAACATGGAAAAGAGAACGAATTTTTTTTTTAAAGTAGCCACTATGCCCATACATATAGTGCACATTTACTACATTTATAATTCAGAATGATGGAAATCAGAGACAAAACGATTCAGTAACAAACAGCAAAGAAAGTTTCACCAATCACAAAAGAAGAAAGACATTCTCTTGGGGATGAAAACACAGATGCTGAACCCTTCCCCTCCCCCTACACACAGAGAGAAATCAAAGCAAATGCAAACGTTGTCTACAGCAACACAGGACAGACAGGTGGGAAGCATTTGGTATGGTGCATCACAGGAAGTCAATCACGATTGGCTAACGATGATGGTACCTGGCTCTGGGGTAGGTCACTGGCTTGTCTGAGAGGAGCAACTGAAGGAGGAGGAACTCCTGATGTGGATGCAGACCGGCCTAGCTTGCAGCTTACTTTAGGTTCTGTGAACAAGTGAGAGAGAAAACATTAGCTAGGCAACATTCAAATTGGTGGGGTGGAGCTCTGCCTCCACTCCCATTTTGCTGCACGTGGGCATGTACAGAATACTTCTGGTGTTGGCTAATAATTATCCTGGGGATAAACATTTTCATAACTGCTTGTTCTTAAAGGCGCTTTATTCACAGATGAGTTCCTGGGGAATAGAGACAGAACCCCTCCAAGCACAGGTCTTGTTTCCCTGCACAATTTACTAGAATTGGTTTTCATGGAAGAAAAACACCCCATTCAGGAGTAAAACAAGGGACCATGTTTTAGTTCATTTTCAGTTTTAGTTTCTAGGACTCCATGGCCCCAAAATGTTTTATCCACCCTCTCCAAGTAACTCCTTCTCTCCCTCTTTATTTTCCTTTCTTCCTCCCTCCTTTCTTCCTGTTCTTCCTCTTTCCTCAATCCCCTTCCCTCCTTCTCTCCTCCTTTTCCTCCCTCCTTATCTCTTTCCTACCTCCCTCCCTCCTTCCCTCCTTTCTTATTTCTATAACTATGTTTATCATGCTTTCCATATAACATTTTTTCAACTCTCTACATTTTCTTTCTATAGGCTGACTGATAGATTCAGTGTGTGTGTGTGTGTGTGTGTGTGTGTGTGTGTGTGTGTGTGTGTTTGTGCACAGGTGCACTGGCGCACAGGGCCTGGCATGTATGGGAAAGGAAGACAGAGAACAACTTGTAGGAATGTGTTACCAGTTGTCACATTTGCCAGCAATTGTCTTTCCCACTGGGAAATCTCACAGGCACTCCATTTATTTTGAATTTTATAATTATCTTCCAAAACATTTGCAAACCTTTGGGTATTCATTGTATACCTATCATGTGAAATGAACTTGAATTAGTTTCCCAAATGCCTAGGATATGCACAGCACCAAACACATTGCACAGGCTGTGTGGTGAAGACACTGAGTATCCATATTCCAAGAAACTTCATACTCTCTCAAAGGAGGCAGATGTCGTGTCTATACTCATTTGGTGGGAGTTTGGAAATGAATTAGAAAAGAGAAGCACAACACATTGCCATTTATTGGGTTTATGCCTTCTTGTGGGAGCCTGGGAAAGAGAGAACCTAAAGATGCTGCCCAATAGGTGCCACAGTCTAATGTGAGCAGGACTCTGGAGCTATGGAAGTTTCTCAGAAATGCAAAGTATTTTAGGATGTATTTCTTTCATTCACTATATTGCTTATATAAGTAAATAGTATTAAAAGAAATATGTTATTTCTCAGGTAATAGGTTCTGAAGAGTAGAGCTAACAAGGAATAAAAAAAAAAATGTAGGATGGGGTTATGGGAATTTGCTCCACCAATGACCTTGGGGTATCTGGCCTGATAGAGGCATGATTTTTTTCTGGGTATGTGACTGCTTAAAATTGTGGAGGGGGCGCTCTCTCTCTCTTGAGGTGGTCAGAGACAAGAAGACTGGTTCCATTCACCCCTGCAGCAGAATGGAGGATGATGGTGGCTGTTTACTTTGTTCTGTATCTGTGAGTGTATTTCTCCCAATTTTATATCTTAATAAATCCTTGATACCTTTTAACAGAGTCGTGGATTTGCTTAACAGGGCAGCAATGACTTGTAAAGTTCAGAGAAAAATACTGGTACCTTAGTTTCCTTTGCTGTGATAGAATACTCTGATGAAAGCAATTTAAGAGGGAATAAAATTTCCTTTGGCTCACAGGTCAATGGAGATGGAGGAGAAGCCACTGTCTAAAAGGCTTTGGGCAGCTGATCACATTATATTCACAGTAAAGAAGGAGAGAGTGATCGACGCCTGTACTCAGCTCACTTTCTCCTTTCTGGACAGCCCAGTATCCCATCCCAGGCACTGGTCCTACCCACGGCAAATGGATCTTCCCTCCCCAATTATCCCAATGAAGGGAATCACCCACAAATATGCCCAGAGTTTATCCCCTGGGTGAATCCAGATCTCATTAAGTTGAAAATTGGGAATAGACATCATACCTATATAATGTGTGTTCCTAGTGGACACTGGCTTTTATTACTCCTGGACACACAGATGCCCATCCATGTACTGTACCCATGCATTTGCATACATGTGTGTAGTGACCCTTACCTCTTTTTCCCTTCAATGCTTAGTGAAACTATGTTCCTCTTTTCTCTTTCCATCTAAGGCCTACACACCCTCTTCTCTCTCCATCCTGCCCTGATTGCTCTCTCTCTCTCTCTCTCTCTCTCTCTCTCTCTCTCTCTCTCTCTCTCTCTCTCTCTCTCTCTCTCTCTCTGTTCTACTCTACACAGGGCATTGTTTCCCGCCTTCTGATGTTTTCTTCTTGTGTCACATACAGGATCTGAAGCTCTGTTCTCTCCATGTGCTCTTGTTTGGCCTTGGCCTCAGTGCCCTCTGCACACCAGGCCTTTCTCATGCCTCTGGAAGAGACCAGTTTTCTAATGACTTACACCAAAGTCCAGCTCCCCTCCAGCCCTAGTTTCCCAGTGCATAGCAGGATTACTGCTTCCATTTTCTTGGAAAAATCGTGGACATTTTCAGCTCCTTGTCCCCCACCCCCACCCCCGCCCTTTCTGTACATACATAGACCTCTTAGAACTTTGGTTTTATTTTGCTATGTCTCCTGCTTGTCCCATTCATACCTCTGAGATCTCCTCACTGGTTTCCATAACATCTATGCTCAAAACTCCCTTGGAATCTATATCAAACTGAATTTCATGGATTGCCATTGGCTTACCTCACCATTTAAATATTTACCGTGTTCCCATATATAATGTCACAAAAATAAAAGTTATTTCAGAAATCCTCTGCAATCTGATATCATTTGGTAATTTCTACTGTATTGTTTGTTCTTCTCTGCTCTCACAGAAAAATCTCTCTCTGTTCATGTATACACAGTGGTCTGCCTCTATCCTTTCCCTCGAGTTGCTCCCATGCATGAACTGTCCATCAAATCAGGGCTCACTCTTTGCTGAGACTGTAAACCATCCTTTGATTTTGCTTCCTTTCCCATCTTCCAGAATTACTTAGTAGTTATTCAATGCTTATGACTTTGAGCATTTTTAGTTGGAACGGACCATAAAGTAGATGTTCAATTATTATGTATTTTTCTACCACAGAAAATACTCAAACTCACCAACATGAGATTGGCACATCTTCTAAAACCAGTCAAACAACACAGAATATGTTGTAATACTTGGATTCGAGGCCTAGATCCACTCCACATTAAAGCAATGATTCTCATTCAAGGGGCTATGACCTTCTAGGACTTGTGTTAGAAAACTTTAGCTTTGTGTGTGTGATTGGAATTGAAACTGTTTGAGTGAGTATATTTTATATTATATGAGGACATAAAGTGTTGCTGTCACTTGCAATCTAACCTCATTTACCAGGAAGCAGAAATCCTTGGGGAATTACTTAGGGAATTAGTTTTCATCACATGAAATAGCAGGTAAAGCTTCTGTCAGAGTCCAGGTCAATAATGTCTCTACAAGAAACCACTGTGTCGCTATAGCCCATTAATGGGTTAGCATATGTGATGAGAAAGTTCAATATTCTTTTCTTATGATAAGATCTTGCATGCTATTTGTTTACATTAAGGTTCCTTTCAAGTTTATGTTGATGATATTTTCTAATAAAAAGTAACTGTCTGGCATACTCCAGGGCCTTTTATACTGTCTAATATAACTAAAGATTAATTTCCACTATTGAGGTTTTCAGTCCAACCCTGACTTAATTAGCAACTCCTAAATATAGTCATGGATCTCTCTAATATGCAGAGTAAATATCACTACCGTCCAAACAAATGCCAGATATCATTATGTATGGGAAAGCCTGGCTTTACCCCTGGAAGTCATTCCAGATTATGCTAGGGTTATTTAGCCCATTTATGCATGTAAACCATTGCACGTAGCAATTTAAACTACTTGCAAGACATCCTATGGGCCAACTCTGGAGTCAGGTCACCCATCAGGCAAATGTTTGATACTAGTTTACATTATGTGGGTTAGATTCTACCTGCTGATTTAGACTGAGACTATTCCCATAAATCATTATGTATGCATGTATACAGGTAGAATCACACATATACTCTCACACACGTGTGTGTGAATTAACACTCATGCTTTTTTAATGGTGTGAGCTGCATCCCTCATTTTGGCTCAAATTATGGTCTATAACTGAAGTGCACTTGGAGTTTATTGTGGTGTTTATGAGACTATCGATGCCACAAATGCTTACATGGACACTGAGATGTCAAGGAAAAAAGAATTATACAAAACCACCCAGAAAAACCCAGAAAAAAAATTTAGTTGTAATTGACCCTCTTAGAGAGTATTTAGGTTTATACCATCAAACTTAAATTGTCCAGGTCTCTGATCTTCAAAACCAAAATATTCTCTCAGACTTAAACAATAGATACCTAAGCTTTCTTTCCAATTTGAGTATAACATTTAGGTTTGGGGAGGGGCTGTAAAAAAACAATGAACCCATGCCTGGGAAGAAATGTAAGGTAGAACCGTCCTGCTTCAAGAATATTCATCCCATTAAGCGGTTAATGTGAGCTAGAGGACAGCTACTCCTTTTATAAACCAAGGAAAAAGAGCCTTTCCTTTGAAAACTCTACAAATAATGGTCCACAAGAGAGGTAGATGTTGCTTGTGAAACTTAAAGATTGAGTATGATGAGGAAAAGAACAAGAGTAATAGAGGAGATCCAGAAACAGACGGGCAAGCTAGGGACTTTAAGAGAGGAAGAAAAGAAAGGAGGGCAGAGAGAGAAAAGGCAGGAAGTTACAGGTCATAATCACAAGGTGTTTCCAGGTCAGTAGTAACCCATGTTTCCCCATTCAGTTAAGTACTCAGTGAATTAAATAACTTGTTAGTTCTTATAAGTTTTTTTTTGTTTGTTTCAAAAAACAAACACAAATCAGCAACCATTTCTCATCTTCTTCTTAGAAGGGGAAGTGGATTTCTGTCCCTGAGCATTGATATAGGAGACACTCCAAAAGGAGACAGCTGTTTCGCTGTGGATTGGCAGTCCCTGCTGTCAGAAAGACAAATGACTACCTTCATGACCTTAAGAGATAAGTACATTTTCTCCAAAATGAGTGAATAGGTGAATAAATAATAAGAGATCTCACTTTCATCTAGCATCACAGAAGAAAAGTCAGTCAAATGTGGTAACCCACCCGTCTTTTCTCCATTTTTCATGTTCCTTTCTGCAGAGCATGTACTAACAGAGACATGTCCTGGTTTCCAAGTCACTTCTCATGCTCAAAGCTGCCAATCAATGGCTCAGAACTGCACTGAAGTTAGAGAACTCCCCCAGTACACTAAACTTTGTTTACTACAGACTTTTATTTCTGATGAAGATATTTTTTGAAAATAATTATATAAGTCATTTGAGATAGACAGTCATGTTAATAGTAATGGGAACTTACAACATGCTCCAAAGACATTTAAAACTTTTGTTACCTAGCATAGCAAAAGTATGAAGATTACATCAAGCTATGAACTAAATCTAATTTTCACACACACACATGCATGCACACACACTTATTAATGAATTTTAATAGTTTGCTTTTAATTATTGAGTTTTAATTAATCCTATTAACATGTACTTGGCTACTAGGCTGGTCCTGAACTCATGAACCTCTTACTTCACCATCCTCAATTTGATATTTTAAAATGTGTACAACCAACCTAGCACCATACTCAAAAACTCTTAAAGAACTGGACAATCTAGTCTAGAAAACCTTTTCAAGCATAAAGGCATCTTTTTGTTGGTAAATTTAGCAACGTCACCCCATGTCACACTGTACTTGATGTTTATATTTTTGTTACGTATTATATTTTTATTGTTAAAAGTTATTAATATTAATAACTTTGTTATTAATAACACAGCAGGGTCGTGTGTGTGTGTGTGTGTGTGTGTGTGTGTGTGTGTGTGTGTGTATCCATTCACGTTCATTTGAGTATACAGGAGTGTGTAGGTTTATGTGCACACATGTGGAGGCCAAGGGACAACCTCACTTGTTCCTCAGGTGCCTTCACTTGACTTTTTTGAGATACAGTCCCCAACTGGCCTGGAGCTCACTCATTAGGCCAGGCTGGGGAACAGGCAACCTTAGAGGTTATCCTCTCCCTACCCCCAAGTTCTGGGATTACAGGTGAACACCACTACACCAGCTTTTATTTTACATGGGTTGGGGGGGGGGGGTCCGTCAAACTCAGGTCCTGATGTTTACATGACAGCCATTTTCATTACTGAGCTACCTTCCAAGTCCTAATTTTAGTTTGTTAGATACAAAACTAGATAGTTTTGTAGATCTCTGAGCAGGTGACAGGCCTGAGTGTTATGGCTATGGCACTGAAGGGAAAACAAATCTGAAATTGTTGTCAACATTTTTGTGACTATGCAGAAATGGGGGGCGGGGAGTCATCAAGATGTAAAATCCTATCATGGAAGAAGATATTGTCTCTCTCTAGATTTCCAAGGAATTTCCCTCCGAGTGGACAAAAGAGATATGTGCAGCTTTGAATGACTCCCAGTATCCTGAACCAGCTAGCTGCAGAGTCCTGTGAAGGGTCAAATAACTGTCACTCTACTACAGTATGGTAATTGTCAGGAGTCTCAGAGACCTGATAAAAACCTAAATTCCAAAGAACAGTAAAGTGATTTTTGTGATCTGTGAATGGATGTAGAGAATTCTAAGGGATATTGTATGTAAGAGAAAGAGAATCACACACATATCTTGGTGGAAATAGTCACTACATTCCTTTTTCTGTCTGAGAGCTCAAGGTCCTTAGTCTCCCATATTCTTCTTTTGAGAGAATATAAATCATACCGTTTCCTGTTTGGTGATGTTCAAGATGCTGTAGCTTCTTACAGGGTGGCATAATGGAGTCTATCATGAACATGGTTTCCGATGTCAGACTCTTTCAGGGTAATATGTCATTTCTAAAACAACCCAGGTATTTTCATCTCTTCAAATGAATGCAAAAATGTTCTTTCACTTAAAAAGGGATTTATATATCTTAAATTCTTAAGTATATATGTACAAAACAAGATATGTTATCTATTGAATAAATATTATCTTTAATCTTCTTTAAAAATACTGTATAAGGCAAATCTACCAGTTGAGACGTAAAAATCAAATATATATGATGAACTGAACCAGAATTGAATATGTATTGCCACGTAGGTAGAAATGTTTATGAAAAGTCACTTCCATTTCATCTCCTTGATTTTAGGAAAAAATACATTTATACTATATAAAAATATAGTATACTGTGCTTCACAATAACAAAATAGAAGAAAGTAGTAGGTTTAAATGTTCCATATCTTTTAATTTGTTGATGTCAAAACTATTTCTTTCTGAAAAATTAAAATTAAAATTGGTCATGGTACTAATGACATTTTCTTTTTATTAGAGTGGATTTTGCAGTGGGTTAATGAGCAAACACTAGCGTGTGAGCAGTTATACATTTCATGCTCTATTAGAGACATATAAAGGGAAATGGCATGCTATATTTCAACAGCCTAAGGCTCTATGCTGCCACCTTAATGACTATTACAGAAAGCAACAGAGGTGCACGTGGCTGACTGAAGTCCATTTGCAGAAGTTTCATTCAACTTGATCCTTTTTCATGGTTGTTCTTGTTTACTCTAGAGCAGAAGTTCCAGGGACCCTAATTTCTTTTAGGTATCAGATAATGAGGTCAAAACTTTTTTTAATGAAAATATTAAGAATCTTAATTCACTGTGTTGAGAGATGCATTGAAATGCCAGCAGTGATGCGCAAACCTGCTCTTTCTTAAGCCCATCATAGCAGAGGTACCAAAGTGTGCCTACACTGCATTGTTCCCTACCTCATAGGCTTGGGAAGAGACAAATATTTCCTTAAGAATGAATGCGAGGATTCTACTGGCTCAAAGAAGAGAGCTGACAGTATCTATTCACAACAGTAAGTTCAAGCATTCAGACAAAAAAAATACAAATTTTGAATACTTGCATCTATATCACCACGAGCTTGAGAACACCCAACATTTGAAAGCCTTTCTTATGAGATCAGTGTAGGTATTAATGGATGTTTTATATTGATTTTATAATGGAATGCCTCAGCATATGGCAGAATGGCACTTAGGGCAGTCTTGGTGAACTGATATTTTCTAGTCACGTGAGGTTATAAATCACAGTAAGTGAGAGTTGTACTTTGCAGGTCAAGAGAAAAATGATGAATTTTAACTGGACAAAAGTATGGTAAGTTTATTGATATGCAAAAATGGTGACTAATTTTTAAGATACTAGTGTTCATTGAGCTTCAGAAGGACACTAAAGAGGAGTATATGCAATTATGTCAAAAGGCCATTTAAATATTCTTCCCCCATTAACTACCTATCTATCTATGGCTGGATTTCCTTTATCTGCTTAATCCTAGCATGATAATGACTGGTCTCTGATAGGAACTGATTGAATATTCATGAAACAAATAATTTTAAACCACATTTTAAAGGAGGTGAGTATAACATGAATTATTTTATAGTTGATATTTATGAAATTGAATTTTCTCCATTTCTTAAAAGTTTCCCATGCTTCTTGAAAAAAGTTGTTAAAATGTACTGATCAATCTTCAAATTAAAGGGTGGAGAGATTGGGGAGAGGATGAAAGAGCAAGAGAGCTGGATCATCCAGAGCAGGGTGAAAGGGAGGGAGGGAGGGAAGAAGGGACGTGGAGTTTGTAGTTCCTGTCTTGAACAGTAGATGGCAGTGAAAACATTAAGCTTCCTGAAGTTGTCTCAATGCCTAACATAAATCAGACCGAACCTTCTGTTAGGGTAATGGCTTCTATATTTTTTCAGAGATACAGTAAGGGTGTTCTTTGTGAGTGGTGTTGCTGCAGTGGACCTATGGGGTCTTTCCAAAGATAGCTTAGTGGTGCCAGTAGGAACACTATCAGTAGGTATCCCCAGAGGGCCAGAGAAGAGTCATGAGCCAGGCAGTGAAAGACCCTGGTTGCTGGAATTATAAGCAAAACTCAGCCAGCACATTGTCATCACAGTTCTCAGGCGGGTCTAATCGTTTACTGAGGCAAGCATAAAAAAGATGGCTTCTCTGCCAGCTGAACTGTCTATGGCTGGTGACTTCTCCTCAAGAGACTCAATTAGAGATTAGCTGGAAATTAAAGGTTTCTTTGATAAGAAAAGAATTATTACCAGATTGCATTTTTTTTTCCTGTAGTGTTCAGAGTATCTCTATAGTGCACAATATCGTGTTCTGTGTATGTTTATAATGGAAATTGAGTTTGGTTGATATTATAAATCTGGTAAGTTGAGACTCTAGCTTTAGACTCTAAACGACTTCATGGGCAGGTACTCTGACAAACATAAGTCAATGTCACCCAAATCCTTGATCCTATGACTTTAATAAACACCTTACTTTTCCTGCTAAATTGAAGTAAGACTAGAATTTCCTAAGAAAAATTCTATGAAGCTATTGGGAAAACAAAGATCGCTGTCCCATTTTATTGAATGGGGGGGGCAAGGGCAACAATGCTGTTTCTGCCATCAAACCCTTGGGAAAGCAATAACAAGCTCCTGGGTATCAGACAGTACTTTCTCACCACCTCAGACCTTGTGTTTCTCTCGGATGTGTGGGAAGAGTCAGCACCCACCCAAGTACGCATCACTTTCCTGTTTTGAGTTTTTATAAACAAGCAAAACACATTTGTGATCTGGTTGCTCACGCTTCCAAGAATTAACATTATAATATGGTAGTACAATAACAGAATCAGCCACAACACACCTTCTAGTTAGCTACAGAAACAGAAATTGCGCAGGCGGAACAGCAAGGAACACATTTCTCTTTTGGTTTATGAGGCATGCCATTTGGGACAGGCTATTTATCTCCATAATTCTGTTGCCCTTGCTTTAGGAGGATGATAAGTTAGAGGCTCCTGTTGATCACATAAGCCCTGGATTTAAAATCCGCAAATGGCTTCCTGTCATTTTAAGGTAAGACTCAAATCAGAAATGTAGGCTCTGAGCTGCCTCTCTGCTCTCTTTTTAGCCCCTGTACAACACGGGACATCCAATCTTAAAGTCATAGCCCTTCCCAGCCCTTTACTCTTGCTTGAATGTAATTCCTCCTAATTACCCTTGAAGCCTTAGTCTCCGCATCATCAGGATGCCAGACAGCATGCTCCAAAGGAAGTGTTGTGGTTGGTTTCTTACCTCTGCCATTAATTACCCCACCATCAGCACCACCATCCTCCAGTAATACTCAATACTTAATAATGTGGCACTGAATAAAATATGTGAATGAATGAATGAATGACTATTGGATGCCAAAGTGGAAATAAGGAAATTCTGCCTAATTATTATAAGCCATTGGGCAAGGCCTACACTGAAATTCAAATACCTGAAGTGTGTTCCTTGATTTGAAAATAATACTTACCAAATAATACTGAAAATTACATACTGCTGTTTGAGCCTTAGTATTGTTTTGTTAGAAAAAAAAATCATTTAATAACACTAGCCCATGCACGTGTAAGCTCTTGTGAAGTAGACATGACATGATATCAAATTATGACACAAAAAAATCTTCAGAGGTAATCATGTTCAATTCCATAATTTGGGTTAAATATCATCTGTAATACCTTTAAATAAATTTTCTAATTATCTTGGATTCTACCTTTTTAAACTAGTGCACTGAAGTGTTTATTTGAACATATAAAACCTGACTGGAGTGTTAGTGATCTCAAAATAGCTGCATCACAGAAAAGCTACATTTAAACATAGGGGGGGTGACCTCCCTAAAGCTGTATAATTTCCACTGTTGTGATAAAGACTTTGACCAAGAGCAACTTGTGAAGGAGAGGATTTCTTTCACCTATACTACAGCATAGTCCATCACTGAGGGAAGTCAGGACAGAAAGAAAAAAGGGTGGGAACCTAAAGGCAGAAACTGAGGCAGAGGCTCTGGAGGAGTGCAGCTTACTTGCTTGCTCCTCATGGCTTGTTCAGCTTGCTTTCTTATAAACTCTGGGACCACCTGCCCAGAGCTGCCCCACCCACACTAGGTTAGCCCTGCAACAATCAATTATCAATCAAGAAAATACACCACAGGCCTTCCCACAAAGCCAGTCTTGTGGGAGCATTTTCTCAGTTGATGTTCCCTTTTCCAAAATGACTCTGGCTGGTGTCGGTTGACATCAAACCAGGTGACACAGAAAACCATGTTATCCTCTTCTGTGCATAAATTGAGTTTTATTTGTCTAATTCTTTTTATTATATACATCATAGGCTGATGATCGCTTAGGGTTTGTGTTTTTCCTTTTGATAACTGAAAATCATTCAGCTTTGCAGCTGTAAAATGGCTCCGCATTTAAGAGTACTTGTGACTCTTCCAGAGGACTTGATTTTGGTCCCTAGAATCCAAACCACCTGTAGTTCTAGGGGATCTGAAGCTCTCCAGCCTCTGTATGTACTTGCAAATATGTCTCTCTCTCTCTCACACACACACACTACACACAAATAAAATAAACTATTTTTAAAAGAAAATCAATCAGTTTATACAACTTAATAATACAGTAATGAAGTTGTAACTTAAATATCCAAATGAATTGATTAATCAAGAATTGGAGCATCATTTGAAGACAATGCTTCTCCTTCACTGTTAGAGAATGTTCCCAGTATAAAGAATGTACTCTTCCTTGCTCATGCCTTTGGTCCAGTGCTGGACATGCAATCTCTGCGCCCATCAAGGCAGGAGCAGTAGGGAAGAAGAGAGATGAAGATCAAAAAGCATTTATTGACTGCATAGTATAAGCTGGTGTCTCTCCTCTGAGGCTTCAGTATGTATTTGAACTTGAAAAATCTCTCCTTAGGGTGTTTCCAACACCCAGAAGGCCTCGCAGGATGAGTTGTCTATCAGCTAGAGAGCTCATGGCTTTTGCTCTGTGTCTTTGCTTGTTTGCCCAGGATTTTTAAGAGTACCTTGAGCCAAGACCTGAAGCCTTTGCAGAACCAGCAGTGACATACATGACCTGCATAGCTCCCCAAAGCCCAGATCTGGTCTAAGGAATCATAGCTGTGAAATGCTATTCTCTAGCCATAATATGTGGTCACCAATCTTAATCAGTGTAGCTGAAACTACCTACAGTGAATTGAAAGAGGGTTGGAGAAGGCCATTAGAGATTCTAGACATTCTTTCCTCATACATTTCCCTGTCGTTGTCGCCCCCCCCCCCGCACCCCCCCTCCCGCCTTGCATCTGTGTGCAATCTGACCTGAGTTTCCTGTCATCTCAGGAGGTGCTGAAGTGTATAATAGATGGATAGTTAATGAAGAGAGGGCTCCAGCTATAAAGCTTTAGGGGGGTCACCCCCTATGTTTAAATGTAGTTTTTCTGTGATGCAGCTATTTTGAGATCACTAACACTCCAGTCAGTAACCTCTGTCCATGATCCTGTAGTAATCTCAATTAATGAATTAGCTATGGATGGGCTCATTCTTTTGTTCTGTCATCTGAGGTAAATAGAAATTTGTTCACTTCTCTCCAAGAAATGTCACACAGCAACACTTTAAACATACCTTCAGCCCATAGTCTGTAGTCAAGAATTTCTTCCCAAGAAGCTTTTGGTTATGTGGTTCTAGGCTGGCCGGTTAATCTCTTGTACTTTTTTCCTTACTCTATACCCCAGATAGCTATAAACAATATCAATCTTTCCATTACAGATGGAATTTCTAAATACTTGTATTCATGCACTGTACACTTAGTCACATACATACAGTCACATGCATACACTATCAACATAATCACACACCTCCATATAACTACACATAGTATAATACATATACTCAGTCACATACACATGCAGTCACATACATACATAATCACACACAGCTATACATAGACTCATAGAAACATATATACACCCCATACACACCTACACATGCAACCAAACACAATTATACTTGATCACATGGTCACATATGTATGATCAATATCATATATGCATACCAATATTGTGATATATGACAATAAATCCACACATGCACAATCACACACTCATACACAATCACATGCATATAATCATACATATACCTCATCACAAGACAATTACATGTATACAACTACATACATAAATCACATGCAATTACACATGATCACGCACAAGTCACATACACTCACATATCCAGGATCACACACACACATACACACACACACACACACACACACACACACACACACACACACATAATCATGTATATACAGACCACAACAAATAACATATACATGAGCACAACCACACACACAAATCACTCTCAAGTCACATATAAATCACAATATACCATAACACAAATTTCATATATATATATATATATATATATATATATATATATATATATATATCACATACACCATACAAATCACACACAGCCACACACAAGTCAATTTAAAATCCTGTCTACTACTTGGTTCTGTCTCTGCCTCTAACTGCCTTATTAGGCTACAGAGGAGAGTTCAGATAAGGACACCAATATTCATTTTGTAAACCTCTTTTGCAAGTTCTTCTGTGGCTTGACTTTTTGTCTTGGGATATGAGACTAATTATCTTATATTATTTTGTAATTAGCTTTTACATTTTATACCCTGTTTATTTCCATTCAAACTCTATTAAGGAATACTCTGACCACTTAAAATATTTAACACACTCCCATTTCTCCCTTTCTGGTTATTTCCCAATGCTGTCTGAACAGTATCAGGAAAAGAACAAATAATACCATTTCTCTGGTTAACACAAATTCTGGTGACATCAATCACAGTTTTCCACTGAGAAATAGCGGGACCACTGAGGGTGTGGTTTACATGACTCTCCAAAGACTCCACATGAGAATCTGGCCATGTGTTTGCTACTAGAATTCAAAAGGCTAACCTCCAGAGTGAGACAAGACGGTGAAGAACCAAACAGCAGGGACCCACAAATGTTTCCCAGGGAAATAACCAAGTGTGGGAACTAGGAAGAGCAGCCAATGATGAAAGTGTCTTCCAGTGCATGAGCCCTCTGCATAGAATGGCAGCCTGGAGGGTTGTAAACACACAGCTCACAGCTGTGTGGGGCTGAAGGGGAGGCAGGCAGGAAGCTAGAGTGCAGCCCACAGCCAAGTCCGCATTACAGTGAACAGTGAGATCCACACGAGCGGTTTGCTCGTCTTGTTGTGGGATAAAAGCGAACGTAATGAACTCGCAGGTTGTTCAAACACCACACTTTGAAAAGTAAGGTGATGAGAAATTTGGGAGTGTAGACTTTCATTTTCTTTACATATGAGTTAATTTGTAGGTATGTTATACTGCGCCATTATTTGTCCATGTTGTCACACAGCAAAATTAAACATTTCATGTGGGAGAAAGACAGTAAATCAAAGAAATCATGATTTCTCTATCAGGTATCCATGTTCCTATACTCCAACTCTGTGACTCACTCCTTCATTGTGTTTGTAGGTCAGTAAATCAGCTGGGCAGGATTTTTTGTTTGTTTTTGTTTTTGCTTTTCTTAGACTCTTGCTCATGCAGCCAGTTCTCTCTCTCTCTCTCTCTCTCTCTCTCTCTCTCTCTCTCTCTCTCTCTCTCTCTCTCTCCTCTCTCTCTGCTGTGTTTGTAGTTTGTGTGTTTTGTGTGTGTGTGTGTGTGTGTGTGTGTGTGGTGTCTGTATGTATATGTGTATGTGTTGTGTTTGTGGTTTGTATGTGTATTTGCATGTGTATTTGTGTGTGTTTGTATGTGTGTGTGTGTGCATGCACATGCACTGATATATTTTCTTATGTGTATGGGTTGTCTGACTAAAGGTCAAGAACTTCTGCTTCTCTCTATGATGGTTTCACCTGTCATCATGTTAGCAAAAGGTTGCTCATATGCTGGCAGTGTTGGAAAAAATCAACTGTAAGTCCTCATGCTCCCTGAGACTAAGGCTCTATAGTCATGCCCAGTAACTTCCATTCCATTATATTGGTCACAAAAGACACAAGGTTAACACAGATTCAAGGGATAGGAAATGGACCTCACTTTGTAGTAAGAAGCTATAAATGCAGATTCCAAAGGCTTGAGTGTAGGGCTAGGTACCAACTCCTACAGCCCTAGCATTGCATGAAGATGTAATGGGGGGAAAGGAAGGGAATGTTAGGTGTAAATTATGACATAATATTATAAAAGTGAATATCAGTTTCTCAAAGATGTTTTTACCCACACCTCTACAAGTGAGCCACAGGAAGCAGTCTAGTTCCTTGTAGTCATTTGGATACTATTTATTATGCTGTTTCAAATTCAATTACACAGATTCCGGAAGCCCATGGAATTGCCTTCCCCTTAGCAAGAGGATATGCCGTGTGATCCTCCAGCATCTAGACCCCACATGATACAGAGTAAATACCAAATACTGTTTTCTTATTTAAAAAAATATGATCCAAAAGAGAGTGAATGACTGAGCAAATGTCAAGTAGGATATTCATCAAAGAGGATATATGTATGTTTATTAACATTTTCTCATGCTTATTTCCTTGTCAATATAGTTTTAAATCCCATTCATTTTACTGTTTAGAATAGAAGTAATGTGATAAATTAATATTATTTTTCTAAACTTTTTAAAAATTTATTTTGTGTGTGTATAAGCATGTGAGTGTTTGTGTATGTGAATGCACGTGTCTCTCTCTCTCTCTCTCTCTCTTTCTGTGTACGTGTATGTGTATGTGTTTCAGAAAAAGACTAGACCATGTGCATAACCATTTTTCATTAAACTGAGTTTGCATCAGTAGGTGGAATTAAGAGACATGATCACAGGCAAGCCTCATAGTTTGTTATTACATTATACACAGTTGTCAAAAAGTAATCTTGGGCCATCAATTTGGCTGAGGAGTTAAAAGAACTTGTACATGAATTTGATCCTCCCCAAAAGGTGGGAGGGAGAAAACTCACAGAACTTTCAAGTAAAGTTCAAAGGGACTCAAATAGCATCAGTCTAGCAGCAACTTCACGTAGGCTTCAAGTCTACTATTTCCATGCATTTTTAAAGTCCTTAATGACAAAGACAATGACATTTCCTTTATCTTAGCTTTGAATGACAGTGGAGTTCATAATTCTTTCAAGTCATTACCATCAATACAATGTTTTATTAATATTGTTGCCCAGCATGGTTTTCTTCACTGAAAACAGAAAGCAGGAATTATTGTCACCAGTACTGTCACAGTCCCCAGTCCCATGATTCTAAGACATGGACCTGTTTGCTGCCTGTCTACACTTATGCACTTGGGAGTCCTTTTGTATACAAAAGGGATAATCAGGACAGTCTTTGAGTTATAGCATCAGGATGTTTGTCAGAAGAGTTTACCATCCTTCCAGCATTATCAACAGTGACAAATACACCATCATTTTCAAGAAGAAAGCATCCTCCTTATTAATCAATGGATGCGCATTCCATGTTCAAAGCTCATTCTCTTGGATTCATTGTGATTCTCTTCTGGAATCCCAGTTTTCTACTGCTCAGATGAATATGACTCCATTGTCATAAATCTCCTTCCCACATCTCCAGGCTTCTTGAACAGCTCTCTCCAGTATCTGTGCAGTTTCCCCAGCTTCCAAGAAGGTGACTGGAATGAGAATGGCAGCTGCAGACCCCTTATGAGCTGCGGCTTTGGTCTTCAGAGCACTGCTGCTGGAGCGTCCAGTCTCCCAGAGGACAGCACGTGGCTCTTGTCTGGCTGCTATTCTCTTAGTACCTTTTATCTTTCTTTTCTCACATGTTTTTTTTTTTTTTTAATCAAATTCTGGTCAGTGAAGCCCCTCCTCATGTGGGACTTAATACAGAAAACTTTCCTTCACTGTTCTAGGCTGGTGGTTTTCTTTGCTTTGGTAGGAAGACAATTGTAATATCCAAGGATCCCTACAGGAAACTGTAGTATTTACCTAGAATTCACTGTGTTCCAGGAGCTACATTTAGTGTGATGTAGCAGGAATCTTAAAAGTTCTTATTAATAAAGTTAAACCTGAGGCCAGTTATTGGGGTCCATGCTGGTAGATCAGAGAGACAGAACAAGCCACAGCTATCTCACCTCGCCGGATCCTCAGCTGGTCTTGTCTCCTCAGACTGGAGGCCTCTGAGTCCTCATCCAGAATGAATCTCAGCTGAACTGTGCTGCTTGAAAGCCTGAAGCTTAACCAGCCAAAATGCTTAACCAGCCAAAATCTTCTTATTTCTGGTCCTCACGCCTTATATATCTTTTTGCTTTCTACCACCACTCCCTGGGATTAAAGGCTGGCTTTCTGGGATTAAAGGCGTGTCACCATGCTTGGCTATTTCCAATGTGGCCTTGAACTCACAGAGATCCAGAGGGATTTCTATCTCTGGAATGCTAGGATTAAAGGTGTGAGTGCCACCATTTTCTAGCCTTTGTATCTAGTGGCTGTCTGTTCTCTGACCCCAGATAAATTTATTAGAATACACAATACCACCACAGTGTGATGCATATTTGCCTTAATCAACCCTATGAACACCTGCCTTTAATTCTCTTTTTTATTTGTTTTATTATCATCATCATTATTATTATTTTGATTGTGGTCTTATTAATACAAAATTCAACATACAAGTGTGGCTTACAAGAAATAACACATTCTCTTTCTTTAAATGAAATAAATTATCTGTCTAGTTTTATTTCTCTGAAATTGGGACTTCTTTTGGATATAGAGTACAGAATCATAAGTGATAGTAGAACGTGCATCCTGACGATGAGTTTTAAAATGAACATACCTGTCCTTTAGAGGAGAATATACAATATTGCCTCTCTAATTTCTAGTTTACTCTGTTTACCATAGCAGACTGTGTTATTCATCACAAAGAGCCAATCGAAGAACAGAATTCTATGTCTGGAAGGTTGGGAGAGCAATCATGTACAAAGTAAAGCTTCAATGAAAGCTAGAGGCATTTTTTTTTCTCCATCCATTCTACCTGTCCAATTCAGAGGTCTTGGTACTTTGGCAGGATTCTGTGAAAGACTTGACTGCCAGTGTTTACTCTTCATGAAAATACAGACCTGCTGTCTTCTAGACAGACAGGGAGAGAGACTGTAATAGGGCTTCATAATGCAAGAAAATGATAAAATAATTTCCTCCATGAGATTGATACATGTATTTGTTTGCATGCTTCCTATGTGAGCAAAATCATGTCTAGTTTAAAGGAGAAATTCTTTCCTGCTACAGCTGCTGATATGTCTATCTCTCTTGAAAATATCTTAGCTACCATCACATCCCTGACCCATCCTATTATTGACCCGTCCCATCACAGAGCCAAAATATCCCTGACTAAACCCATTACTGACCCATCACATCACTGACCCACTCTGTTCCTTGTCTATCCTAATCCTAACACTGATCTATCCAATCACTGACCTAACCCGTCCCTGATCTATCACATGCCTGACCCATCCCAATACTGACCCATTCCATCACTGACCCACCCCATCAGTGACCCATCCCTCATGGACTCCCTAAGATAATAAATTCTGAAAGGTAAGAAAAGAGAAACAGGGGTATTTTTCTAAAGACCACTACTCATCTCATTTATAGGTTTTTCATTCTTGTCTAGGCATAAATTATATACAAATAACACACTCTGTGTGTGTGTGTGTGTGTGTGTGAGAGAGAGAGAGAGAGAGAGAGAGAGAGAGAGAGAGAGAGAGAGAGAGAGAGAGAGATTTTGCTTCTTACTCAAAGTCTTCTGTTTTTACTTCTAAAAATGCTTCAAGTCAGGCCAGACCGACAGCACCAAGCCAAAAATGCTCCAAGCTTCAGTTCATGTTTCAGTTCATCTTTGCCCTACGTGCCGTACTGTCTTTCACTCAGTTGTTGATAACAATGGCTCTAGGGAAGATCTGAGATCTCTGTGTATATGTATCCTATTTAGCCCATCATCATTTTTGAAGTCTGCATCTTTTTATAGTTTTAGAGTGGCTTTTAGATGTAAATAGTAGGTAATCACAAAATAACACATTTGATTAAATTAAATTAATGTATGATCAACAATTCTGTGCCATAAAGAAACAGAGGAAGATCCTGTTTATATAGCAAGAGACTATATCACACAGCCTGTTGTGCATATGTATGAAGATGTGGGTGTCCCCAGAAACAGCATTAGACATAAGCTATGGGAACTGAGATTTTGTTAATACCTCATTTACTTGTATAACTTCACCCACATCCCCCCATTATATTCATGAGTATGTGAGTCCCAGTTCTTCACTGCTTTCAGAAATCACCCTCTGGGGATTTTCTGACTTACTAAACAACAGTAGTTTAATAAACTACTGCAGCAACCAGTGGCAATGTTAATTAGAATGGGGATCTCCTGACATGTTTTCTTTACTTCAGCAATTCCTCCATTCCTCAACAGGGCTGTTAAGAAGAGCCATTCCAAGGAGCTATACTAATTTGGGTAAAGCAATAGTTTATGTGAATGTGTGTATGTGAAAGTGTGAAAGCACACATACCTACAGTTGTAGATGTGTGTGTGTGTGTGTGTGTGTGTGTGTGTGTGTGTGTGTGTGTGTGAACATAAGGGGCACATCAGAACACCAGAGGAAGGAAACTGATGTGGGAGAAAGGGGTACATACATAGACTATTCTTTCTCCCCTGTGAGATATTTTATCACTGATAACTATGCAATGGAAAGAAGAGGATGTGGATTCCTATTCTAGCATTTATAGCAAGGCACTAGTGGTTCAATGACCTGGCAACCCCCCAAAAATATTGAAGTATGCGCAAGGAGAGGCAGTTAGGATTGGCTCATTCTCTTCTCTTCTGAAACAGCGAGTCCAGAATGTTTTCCTCAAGCAGCTGATTTCCTATTACAAATCCAAGCCATCTTGTAGGTCCATGAGCTTCAGATGGTAGCTGGCTTGTTTAAAAACACCAAAGGGGAAGGGGATTTAGGTTTCTCTGCATGTCTTCATTGATGGAACTACGGTGCTTTCTAGAACATATCTGGCACATTTTAAACTCTGCTACATCTGGCGCCCAACGTTCGTGTTACGAATTCATGAAAAAGCTGTTTGCCTGTGGCCTTGTGAGCCCCAGCTCAGGCCCAAGCTACACTCAGGCGGTTGTGGTGGTGCACACTGGTAGGATTTGCTGAAGGAGACAGAGGCAGGAGGATCCTGAGTTTGAGGCCGGCCTAGGAGGCTTGGGAGAAGCTTCGGCCCAGACTGAGCCACAAACAGTGGTGGGACCATGGAAGCAGTGGCTACTGCTCCACGTTGCCAGCTCCTTCTCATCGTGTTGGTGACTGCGGTGATGCTGCTGCTACCAGGGACGAAGGGTTTACTGCTGCTGGTTCAGAGAAGAATTGCCAGGACCATCGTGTTACAAGAAAGCATCGGCAAAGGTCAGTTTAGAAAAGTTTGGCAAGACAAATGGGAGAAATTGTGAAGATTTTCTGTTCTAGGGAAGAATGTTCATGGTTCCGAGAGACAGACATTTATCAGACTATGATTGCTCCAAACCACAGAGGAGGCAAAAAAAAAAAAAAAAAAAAAAAAAAAAAAAAGTCTGCAGGAAACCATGACCGTGCCTAACAGTGACTTTGAAATCTTCAAAAAGATGACAGGATCCTACAACGATGATTCCACATGGACTATGATAAAGCCATTAAGCCGATTAACACCATGGAAAAATCGACTTTGGACTACAAACTGGTCAGGACAATTTTGAGAGGACTAGTTGAGAAGATCCAGCCTGACAGACTACTCAAACAAGAACTTGAAACAAGCCCTGAACTTTCCTATTATGCAGAGACTGGACAAACGATATAGGACTTGATGATTAACCCTAAAATTTTCTTTTCAAGATTCCCTAAAGATATCTTCACCCCTAGAAAGCAAAAAGAAAAAGAGAATATAGATATGAGATAGATCATCAAATCTACTCTGAGAAAAAAAGATAAAGAAATAATAGGATAAATAGGTAGATCACCGAATCTACACTGAAGAAAAAGGGGAAGATATAAAAATGACAAAAGGTAGACTACTGAATCTATTATGAAAGGAAAAAAGAGAAAATATGGATATGATAAGATAAAAAGGGAGATTATGGAATCTACTTTTAAAAAGGAACTACTTGTTTTAAATAAGATAAGTAATGAAAATTTTTTGGTCTGAGTTTATCAGATGTTACTGGACTGGACATTGTTAATATATATAATGGAGTTTTTTATCTGAATCTGTCAAATGTTAATGGACTAGACATCATTAATGTATTTTTTGGCTGTATATATTGTATATACTTATTGGATAGTTTTTCTTGTATTAGTTATAAGCTTTTTAAATTTTAGACAAAAAGAGAGGAAATGTGGTGGTATTGTGTTCCCCAAAATATTGTGTACTCTAATAAATTTATCTGGGGTCAGAGAACAGACAGCCACTAGATACAAAGGCTAGAAAATGGTGGCACTCACACCTTTAATCCTAGCATTCCAGAGATAGAAATCCCTCTGGATCTCTGTGAGTTCAAGGCCACATTGGAAATAGCCAAGCATGGTGACACGCCTTTAATCCCAGAAAGCCAGCCTTTAATCCCAGGGAGTGGTGGTAGAAAGCAAAAAGATATATAAGGCGTGAGGACCAGAAATAAGAAGATTTTGGCTGGTTAAGCATTCAGGCTTTTGAGCAGTAATTCAGCTGAGACCCATTCCAGATGAGGACTCAGAGGCCTCCAGTCTGAGGAAACAAGACCAGCTGAGGATCCGGCGAGGTGAGATAGCTGTGGCTTGTTCTGTCTCTCTGATCTACCAGCATGGACCCCAATAACTCGCCTCAGGTTTGATTTTATTAATAAGAACTTTTAAGATTCCTGCTACACAGTATCACTCTAACCCTGGTTGGCCCAGAACTGGTTTCACAGACAGACTGGCATTTAAGTACCTTACCTGTCTCTGTTTCCCTAAAATGCTGGGATGAAAGGAATGTGCCACCACCAGTTACATTTCATAATTTTTAAACTATAGAATCAAAGTTTCGATGGCACCCCCTTTTCTTTCTACTATGTATGTCTTACTCTCTCAGAACCGGTAGTTCAGGATATAAGGGACCAAAAATATGTTGTCCATTCTCTATGATCAGTAGATAGTTTGTTAAACAGGTTTGGAATGATGCTAACCAAAACAGATGCTTCAGGAGCTTGAGGCAGAACCTGGAAGCTTCCTACAAACATTACTTAAACTCTGAGCTTGTTAGAAAGTTCATGCCATAGTTACAAAGAACATAAGGAATGTGCTTGCTAATTTCTGTGCAACTTACTGTTTAGTGAGAGTCTAATCATTCACCACATAATTCTATCATTTCCATTCACAACAGCCCAGTTTTTTTTTTAAAGTTCTAAATTAGAGACTCCCTGGATGCCCTCTCAATTTCCTTCTCTCTCATGTCTCCTCCATTCTTCCTCATGTATGCTTCATCCAGTCTATGCTTGCCACCGTTTCTAAGATCTCTAGTCCTGAAGTTCAACTGAATCTCATTAGTTCCAAACTTGCAATCCCATTGTCTGCTGGCCCCTCACTTAGATATCCAAGAAGGTCTGCAAATTAACAGTCAGAATTCAATCCCCAACTCTCTCCATTGTTCCTTGCTCCATATCTCAATACACTATTTCTCAGGTAATGCCTTTCCTGTCCCCTAAACTTAAATTCATCATTGGATGCTCCACAGTATAAGACAAACTACATTATTTGTATCTTAAAATAAAGACTGGCAAATATTTACTATATACTGTTCAAAACCTGACCATGGTGTGGCAGTTAAGTGCCTAAGGTTATGAAAGTTCATTTCCCCATTATGTCTACTAGGTATACACTCTCCCCTTTATTGAGGGAAAGAAAGGTTCTTGCTCCCTCCAGGGAAGGCCCTTTCTACTTCAGTCAGGAGTTGATTCCAAAAGTTAATATTCTAATCTCAATTCTGACCAGTTGCATGAAAGGAAAAAAGTCAACCTTCAGTTTTCAGCCCATGGATGTGAAAAAAATCCTTAAGGAAAGAAAAACAGAGTCATGAGCAGGATAGATAGCTCTGAGGACGGGGTGGCATCCAGGAACAGCTATAGATAATCCGTAGCTACACACCTCCAGACTCGGGGTGCCAGTCGCCCCGCCTGCAGGGCTTCAACGGGTTCTCAACCACCCTAAGGAGGGAATGTAGGGATAGGAGATACAAAGGAAAAGACACCAAGTCTAGATTCTGATCAAGGTGCCACTTTATTTCTCTTCCACAAAGGTTTATATAGTTCCGCAGGGTGGGGGGAGCAAGAAGCTGTCATCTGCATAAGGTGGGGCAAGCTAACAGGATGTTTGTATAGGATGTTTACAGGGTGAGAGGGTCAAGGGCTCTGACTCAACGTCCTGTTGCTAGGCAACCTGACTGTAAGCTGATCTAGTTCCCTGTCTTATTGGTGGTCTGTATTTTTCCACTAACTAGAGATTCTGTCCTTGTCCGTGACATCTCCCCCTTCTTAGTAATAAATCTAAGGGCCAACATAAACCAGGTTCAAATGGTCTAAAAGGAGGGCTCTGAAAGAGGCCTTGCATGGAGGATTACAGAACTCGGTACCAAAGGCGCTGATAAGGTCCACCACTTGGAAGATTGTTAACTTGTGCTTTATAGTGAAAGTGTTCCCAGTTAATACATGAGGTCTTTTTAGATAGATACTCATCTACATTAGTAGATTCCCAATAAATGACCTCAGTTCTTCACACTGAACACATTTGTGTGTGTGTGTGTGTGTGTGTGTGTGTGTGTGTTTGTGTGTGATATGTAGATTTTTCAGGTTTCCTCAGAAAGTATGCCATTTTCTTTCCCCCATCCTGGTAATCCTCTAGAAATCACTGTTTTATCTATCAAAGCACCAAATTACTCTTTCCAATGTTAATGTCTTTCAGAAGAATTCACTTTTTTCTATTTCAGCTCTTATTTTCTTATATATCACATCTTATTTTATATCAGCTGAACTAGGGATCTACAGATAATTGGTAAGGCATTATTTTAAACTTTGTAAGGTAGTTTCTGCAAGGGATGAATATTTGAATCAATAGAAAATGATGCTCACCAACAATGAGTAAACATCATGCTATCCACTGAGGGTCTAAAATGAAGAGGACAGATTCCCTTCTCTCTTCTTGAACTGGGACTTCCATTTTCTCCCATGCTTGGACATTGATACTGTGGTTTTTAATCTTCTAAACTCAGACTGTGGCTTGTACCATTGACATTGTGCTTGAACTGCATTATGCCATAGGATTTCCTGGACCATCAGCATGTAAATAGCAGTTCTGAATCTTTCAAACTTCTATAATGATGTGAAGATATCTCTCAGAATAAATCTCTTTCTGTAATGAATATCTAATGGTTTTGTTTCTTTGGACACCACCTGACTAAAATAAGCATTACATTACAACAACATACTTGTCTATCAATAGGCTATTAATAACCAATGTAAGGATATTTGATTGATCATTATGATCCCTGCCACTAGGATATGTTGGCTGTTGCATCACAGATACTCAGAGAACAATTTTTGTTTTTATTAAACATATCTGTCTTCTAAATATATCTTTCACATACTTTAGGTAGAAGCTTTACAATTTTAGATGAGTCTATGAAAATATTGATCATTTCTAAATTAGTTATCACTTTAGCTGGTAGGTGTTGTCTACTATCATATATATATAATTTTTGAAAGAGCACACAGGTAGTCCTGAATATTATTTTGATTTTGACAGAACACAAAGGTAGTCCTAATTTCACTTCTCGTCATTATTTATAAAATACCTTGATGAAAGCCACTTTGAAGGGAAAGAGCTTATTTGATCTCACAATACCATGTTTGCAGGAACTTGAATCAATTAGTGACAATAACAGTTAAGAGAGAATGAATTCATGCATGCTGGCTACTCAGCCCACTTCATCTACTCATACACTGCTCAGGGCACAAACCGAGGAATGGTGCTACCCTTAGTGGGCTGAATCTTCCCATATCAATTAATATAGTCAAGACAATCCCCCATAGGTGTGAGAACAAACTAAGCCGATCTAGACAATCCCTCAGTGACATCCTTTCTAGGTGATTCTAGAACATATCCAGTTGACAAGTAAGACTAATCATCATCTATTACTACCACCATTTTTGCTTGGATATAAAAATAATTTAGAATTTCTGGAGTTGTGTAGAACTTTCCTTCTGCCAGTTTTTAACTTGGGCTGTAAGATGAGTTCTTCATAGTGTACACGGGATGGCTCCACCATCTAGCTTTACATAGCATTCTAAATCTGGAAAACTATGGCTGGATCTTTCCCCAAAACATCCCTGCCCAAGCCCAGAGACCATTGGCCTCCTCTACTTTAACTTACCCATGTCAGAGAGTTCATAGGTTAACTTGGTGTAAATTGCTTTCCTTGATGAGTATAAAAGTCAAAGAGAACATGAAAGGATTGGTCTTTTCTTCACAGACCTAGCACACTTTCTGAAGAGAAATCTGAAAACTGCAGGAGGTTCCTTGATTATTCACTGTTTATTTTAATTGACAGCTCTCTGTGAGTTCAACATGTAGATGAATCAGATCAAAGCAAACATATGCTGCTTTACAAAATCGATGTTCAATAGTACTTATCTGGTAACCATGCAGAATTGCATTGACTATTTCAATCTCGAGATATAAAACTGAAAGGTACATTAATCTCTCCTCTTTTGGTTTGGGTTTGAGAACTTCCTGCCATGTCACATGCCCAATGACTATGTGACTCAAAACAGGTTCTCCCTCTAGTCACTTCAGATTGTTATTGTTATATTTCTATCATCAGTTTTACTTTTGATCAAATTTCACCAGTTGCCTAAAATTATTTTTTTTTAAGAAAAAGAACCACAAACATCAAATCACTCAACTGCCTAAACTGAGGTGACTGCCACAAATGCCACATGGTAGAGCTTTAAGAAACCACATTTTCCTTGCCATCCCTGTGAGGAGTTGTCCTGTGGTGTGCTGCACAGGTCTCCCCTTTATTTGTGTGTTTGTGGTTGGGGTCTGAGTGGAGGCAGATTGATTTGAGATGACGGCTGCCTAAGTGATACCTGCATAACAGCAGCCTCTAAACTTAGAGAGCTGCCTGGACATACAGGCTCTTGCTTACCTGAACTGTGGTTTCCTGCCAACAAGGTGGGGCTCACAGAGCATCGGCCCATTCTGCTGGTGACCACAGGTGGACCTGGGGTTCCGTCCCATTCTTGAGCTTTCATTGGCTCTCTGGAGGAAGCTGCTCCTCCGTGATGACCTCTCTCTTTGCTGTCCAACTTTGGTAATGGCTCCGTGCTGTGGCTTCGGACTTTCAGCTCCTCAGTGGATTCTGTGTATCAACAACATTACTTGTTATTTGAGAATTAAATCCTCCCCCAAAAATCATTTTTAGAGACTCAACTGAAATTTCCTTCTAAAGTACTTGTAAAATATTATTGAAAATTGGGTTGTGCTGGAGACCTTGGTTTTTAAAATATAACAGTGAAATAGGTCCCCTGGAGGATTTTCTTTTTCTCCAAGACGTGGGTACGTTAGTATCACCAGAAAGAAAATAATTTTCTTTTTTGATATACAATACCTCAATGAATCTTGACTCTTTTTATCAATTCCCCTTTGATTTCATCTTTAAGGAATTCTCTTAAGGAGTATGTTACATTCCTTCCTACTTTCTAGTCCCTCGACTTTCCTTTACTGTACTGTGCCTTGAATTCAACCCAACCATTCTCTAGCACTGCCTTTACTGAGCAAATACAGTAGGTTTTTTTAGGTGAAATATTTACCACAATTCCTACTGATTGGCCAGTCTTCTACAACTTGTTTTTATGTATTCAATTCATTCAGTTTCACAGATCCTGCGTAAGGCATCTGCAATTTTCTTCTTCAACACATCCTTTAACACTGGTCATCTCAGCACTAGCTGAGACGCTGTCCTCATTCACTATAGATGCTTTGTATGATTTTTATCCTTCCAGTTTCAACAAAATTTCATCTAATTCTTAAAGATTTCCCAAACTTTTTATCAAAAGACAAGACCTTTCTCCTTAGTGTCAGGTTCATTATCCAATGAATACCTTATAGATAACACAAATTTAACATTTTAGGTACTGTACAGACATTTCTTACTCAACTGATAGCTATTCTTGTCCATTCATCCATTCATGCTAAGAGATTGTCTGTTCTTGTCTTTAACTGCTAAAGCCCAAATTCAAAACCATCAGTCAGAAAAGTCTCCTGACTCTTTGTGAGACTTTTTCTTGTCCTTCTCTACTTGGTATCAAGTTTGCCTCAGCAACACTAGTTGAAGCTTTAGCTTTGTCTCTTGAATTATCACAACTTGCGCCCTTGATCTTGTCTTTGATAGCCAAAGTACAAGTTATAGCATCTGTTTATAATGCAAATGTGATCATAATGTACTCCTGACAGGATTACTTTGAGAAGTCTCCTGTTCACAGCACAATAACTGAGTCTCGATTAGTGTCTGCCATACTGTCCTTCCCTTTCTCTCTAACATAACTCTCTCATAATTGTTGTACCCAAGGAATAATTTCAAAATGGTCATAGCTTATGTCACCCTCTTCCATGCCTGATCAAAACAATAACTTCAACCTCTTTGCTCTGACTACCCTTAAATCTTGTCTTTGCTCTAGGTGAGCAAATCAACTGATGCTCAGTGACTTCAGTGTCTTCTAAAGCTTCACTGTCCCTGTGGTCATGTCATCCAGTCATCTGTATATTAACATAACATATTGTCTTTCCACATGTTTACTTTGCCCCCAAACTCCACATTCTTGAAAGTCACATGCTTTGGTTTTTTGTTTTTTACAACTGGTTCCCCTAGCAGCAAGCATCCTGTTTAATAAATATTTTACTTAGTTTATTTAGCACATTTGTGAAATCTTCAATCATCTTTCTGCTATGTATAGGCAATAGAATATTTCTAAAGGAACCAGAGAATCAAATGATGATGAATGTACTAAAGTGACATGATCTTGGTAGTTTTTTTTTAATCTGATCATTTGATAACAGTAATATATAAAATTCATCAAATTAGAAGTCTAATTTTATATAGATTCTTTGATAATAAATGGTAATAATTTTAAAAAACTGTATTTTTGTTTTCTTGTCATTTAATTTAGCTTCAAATGTTTCTCAGCTTTCAACGGGGTTAAAAACAAATGTCACGTTTGGTTCCTCATTATCTTGCTGGCTGGATAAAAAGAACAGGCTTCTGTGTATTGAGCAGCAATGGTCAGGGTTCTGGGGGCCTCCCAGGGCTCCACTTGGCAGTGTTAGCAAGCAGTAATTATAGAGAGAAAAGGGAAGTGGTAGACAGAAATAGCCCAGTTGGTAATAGGGCCTGATTTGGATGTGCTGTGGCAGTTGCAGCTTGTGATTGGCTGCAATGATTGGTCAACAGGCTGCTATTTGTTGCAAGGGGATGCTGTTAAGTGAGGGTGCAGTTTGTTTGCACAGTTAGATTATAGAGAAGCACCTGTGGGCCAGATTTAATTCCACATTTTTGCTGTTTTGCTCTCCCATTCCTCTGCCTGCTGTGAGTCTCTGCCAAATGAAAGCCCTGAATAAACAGCCTTTCTGTTCTCATTGGCCTGGTCTGGTCTTTCATTTTCACACTGCTTCAGCCCCTTCCAGCTCCAAGAAACCATGCAGCTATATAAATACAAGAATTTCACTTTGTGAGACAAACAAACCAGGAAAGTAGTCCAATCTAATCACAGTATCAGAAAGAGTTCATGTCTCTAAAGACACCTGTTATAAAGTTACAGTTACACTGAACTCGAATATAAGAAGTCAAAATATTTTAATGGTAACATACTTAATCATAATCATTAGGAGAAGAGCATTTAACCAACACTTGCTATTCAGTGTCCTGAAACAAATGGAGTTAAATCAGCACCAGGCATGATCAACATTGGCCATTCCTAAGCTGTTTGTTCACAGTCTCAAAAAAAAAAAAGCAACTCTGGTTTCTGAATGTCACTGCCTCAAATCTAAGGGCCCATCTGTTTCACCCGAATTTTTCTTCCACAGTTTAACTCAACTCCTTGAGCCCTTGTGCTGTTATTTGCTTAGGAAATTAGACTCCCCTCCTCCCCTCCATCTCTTCTGTCCTTCCTGTCTCCCTCCACCTTCTCTTTAATAACTTGCCCCATATACAAGAGCCTCTGGAGTTGGAACTAGTCCAAAGATAAACAAATAGATAAAGAGCTCCAACCTAAAGCTGCCCCCAACACGGTTCTCTCTGACATTTTAAATATGGAAGGAGAAGATTTGTGTAAAGGCATCTCCACCAAAGTCTGTTTCTTTATTCTTGTTCACATCATTCTACTACAAATATCAGTGGTATATCATTTAAGCCTCAACTATTTAAAAGTCCAATACTGCTTTGGGGGGGGGGAAGCAACAGTATTTGTCTTCTTTTTGTGCTTCTCTGTTTGTAAGTGCCAAGGGTTAGTTTCAGTTAATTTTGGCAGGTGCATTTACAGAAACTTGCACAAAAGGATTGAAGAGTCTGCAGTGCTCAGGTTTAAATGTGTGTACCTTCATGTGTGCTTTTCAATTAGAAAGTGGAGACAAAATATTAGTAATAAAATCATAAACATATGATGCTTTTTCAACAATCTTTTTCTGTACTCTTTTTTATATTTAAAAAACTGTTTTTCATTTTACATACCATCCCCAGTTCCCCCTCCCTCCCCTTCCCCTGCCCCCTAACTTTCCCCCATCCCAGCCCCCATCCATTCCTCAGAGGGAGTAAGGCCTCCCTTGGGTAGTCAACAAAGTCTGGCATACCAAATTGAGGCAGGGCCTAGTCCCTCCCCGCTGCATCAAGGCTGAGCAAGGTCTCACAAAAGGGAATGGGCTCCAAAAAGCCAGTTCATGCATCTGGGATAAGTCAGGGCTCCCACAAACAGATCATGCCCCACAACTGTCCCCCACTTTCAGAGGGCCTAGTTCTGTCCCATGCAGGTTTCCCAGCTATCAGTCCAGAGTTCATGAGCTCCCATTAGCTAGGGCCAGCTGTCTCTGTGGTTTTCCCCATCATGATCTTGACCCCGACCCCTCTTGCTCATATGATTCCTCCTCCCTCTCTTCAACTGTTCTCCAGGAGCTCAGCCCAGTGCTTGGCTGTGGATCACTGCATCTGCTATCATCAGTTGCTGGATGTAGGTTCTAGGATGACAATTAGGGTAGTCACTAATCTGATTACAGGGGAAGGCCAGTTCAGGCACCCTATCCACTGTTGCTAGCAGTCTTAGCTAGGGTCAACTTTGTGGAATCCTGGGAATTTCCCTAGCACCAGGTTTCTCCATTACCCATAATGTAAGTGTATTCTTGAGCTTTTATTTTGTAATAAATCTTTTCCCCATGTACATATTTAAGAACTGCTTTCAAAACCAAGTAAGTTTCTCATTAAAATAAAGATACAGCCCTTTAAAATAACTGTCAAAAAAGAGACAGGTGGAAAGTAGAGAACAGAATTAAGAACTAATTGAACTTACACAACTGGATTAAAAACTATGCAATTAAGAAATACTGTAGGTTCAAAGAAATACATTCAGGAAATAAAGACAAGTACCTGCATCCAAATATTTTGATGTTATTTAAAATCAGATGAACCCATTTTTGAATTTAGTAACATAAACTACCCACAAGATTCTTCTTATACACGGTGTGGAAACTTTCTACAGAATCATAGTGTCTCAGTGCCCTATATAGCAGCCCCCATTTGTAGAAAATTAATGACTGTGTACTGCATACCCTGTTGATCCAATGAACGACTGTGCTAATGCTGATTGGGTGACTGATATTTATTTCTTATATTTCTACAACCTGAAAGTCCATGACAGGAAGGCTCACAACTATCGAGGGCCTTCAGTGTGTCAGCATCCCTTGACAGAAGGCAGCAGGGAGAGAAAACAAGCAAGAAAGAGGGAGGGGAAGGTAGAGGGAGGGAGGAGGAGGAGGATGAGAGAAGAGGGGAGGACAAAGATAGAAATAGAGAGATAGAAGCAAAGTCATCCTTTATAAGGAACACACTTGCATGGTAATTAAGCCATGCCTGTGACACAGCATTAATCCATTCACAGGGGAGAAAGTCTCAAGGCCTCACCTATCATTACTACTGATCGAGGATTTAGGAAGGGACACTTGTCAATCACAGCACTGTGCTTGTTTCTGAAGCAATTCAGAACCAACTTCTTTGTTTTTTTAGATAAACACCCTGGTGAATCCATACTAAGGTCACCTGTCTCCCCTTGGTCATGCCTTTGTTATAACACAAATAAACGCCCACTTTTTCTGTGACCCTAACCTGAACTCTAATTGCATGTTATTGTGTCTTTCAAAACAGTGCTGTGTGGAGCTGGTCACTGCCAACAGAGACAGTTTACCTACAAGTCTAGACAAGCATGGGGTCCTTTGGTGACCTTCTGTCATCTCATTTCCTGAATCTCTAGGACAGGGCAAATGCTCTCCTGTCTCCACAATCAAAGGGCAGTGAGGTGAGAGGCAAATTTTTATTTCTCGTTGTTCCTTCACTCTTGTGTGAACCCTGTCATTTGGGATCAGTCTTGACATCCCAGAGAGGCCTTCTCTTCAAACACACACACACACACACACACACACACACCAGTCACCTGAGGATCTGATGGTTTTAAATAAATGGGACACTTCAAGTTTGTTTTAAGAGAGTACATGGTATAACATCTCAGTATACAAGAAGAGGCACACTGAGGCAGAAATCGCTATGCACCAAAACTAATGAATGTTTTTAAAGATGGGGTCTAATGCATCCGGGGGCTGCTCACCAACTTGCTACCTAGCCCCAGATCTTGAACTCCTCATCACCCCACCTCTACCTCTCCGGTGCTGGGATTATAGGTGTGCACAATATCAGGAGTTATGAGATGCCAGAAACAGAACCGGCTGCTCCATGCTACACAAGCGTTCCACCAGCCGAGCTCCATCCCTGTACCAACTCTAACCCTCTGAGAAGGTAAAAACACCTCAAAGTCCTTCTGCAACTTGCCCTAACTCACAAATGGCAATTGACAAAAAAAAAAAAAAAAACTCACAGGGAATCAGGTTGCTTGTGGCATCATTCAGCTCAGCACACTGGAACTCTGCTGCTGACTAAGAAGTCAACTGTTCTTTTCTCAGGGGTGCAATGAAATCAATTTAAAAATCATGTTTACTTCCCCAGGAAATTTTACTCATACTTCCATTTTGGACCACGTTTGTTCTGAAAAGTTCTTCCAGCTATACAAGCCGAAGATTTAAGCCTGTGACACAGTTACAAAGGATGTCACCACCAAATTACCTATATCTAAGTATCATTCACTAAGATCACCAAGCAGCACTGAAGTATCAAACTATCATGGTAAAGCTTGCATCAAGGAAGCCTAACAGTGTGGGGCAGAGAGACAGTTTACTCGAAGAATGTCACTTGTGTTCATAGTATGAAAGCTAAAATGATCTCTGGGTAGAGGCTACTCACAAAATCCACTTGCCTCTCTCCCTGGCCATCAACATAACCCGCCTCTTCATTACTTCTTACAGGAAGAGAGAATGAAATACTCAAGCTCTAGTTGGCAGTAGGTGGGGGACTTGTGACTGTTCCTTCCAGCTGTACTCAAGAAAGTTCTCATAGCATATTTAGGAACTGGCTTCTCCTGCAGAATGGAATTTGTTGAGGTCTTAAAGGCTGGCAGAGCCTGCACATGGAAAACCCCCATTAACCGAGGCTCATCTTTCAATCCATTAATTGATCGTCACCTCGTCTGTGATAAAATCTTAGTCTGGAACTTGCATGACCCAAGGAACTGATGCATGGTGTCAATACATAAATTTGGGGGGAGGGTTTAGTTTTGCAGCACTTGAATTATCCAAGCACAGATTTTTTTAAACATATTAGTTCATATTTTCCCCCCTCTATAAAAAGCAGTCAAAAATGTAAGATTTTTGAATTTCTAATGAAAGAAAAGATTTTATACATATACTGACAGGAGAATTAAGGAACAAAGATTTTCAGTAGGTTGCCAAATAAATCTCAAAAGTTGTGGCTAGCAAGATGACATTTGCAACACAAGTATGGAGGCTTAAGTTAGAGCCCCTAAACCCAAAGAAATGGAGAGAACCAACTCCCCAAAGTTATCCTCTGCCCTCTACACCCATGACATGGTACATATGGACATGCACTCACACATGTCCTCCCCGAAACAAACAGAAAGCTCAATTTTTCAACATTGTTTTCCTCCTTGCTTTAATCCTAGGACAACTCCTTTATGACATGAATAAGCTTTAGTAAATATTTAAGAAATGTTTCAAATATCATGCCTTTAGTAAATTTATACCAAATAAACAATAGATACACTGGAATAATCATCCATATATTTAACATATATTATTCACACGAATAGGAATGCTACCACACATCCAATTTTTTATAGTTTTCTCTTCAGACTAGGACAAAGAAGCATATTACTAAGAAGTTAAGTAATACTTTTTTCTGCAGTGTCAAAGGTCAATATAAGATTCTTAGAAAATACTCAAAAGAAAAACTGAACATCTCAACATGAAAATAACTCAGACATAAGTTACATATTTAAATAAAATAAGTGTAAGCTAGTTACCCCAATGCTGGTGTGGGATTGAGATGATCAATTGGTACTCTGCTCCGTGCTGTGACCCCCAGGACTCTGAGGAAGTTTCATTGACCATATTTTAGATTTCCCAAATAAAATGAGAGGCCTGAAACAATATGTTTCTAAAGATCCTTCTAAGTATCACATGCCTGTACCTCTATGACAGTTCTAGAGAAAAGCAAAATGGCCAAGGTTTCCTGCCATAACTCTGCTTTAAAATGCGCCTCTAAAATGTACATGCCTTGCATGAGAATCAGTACTCAGACACCTAGAAAGCAGCTAAGTCAAAACTTGAAAAATGTCTAACCACATCCAACAGCACTAGCCAGACTTTCAACAGTCAGGTAAAAGGGCAAAGGTTCAGGATCCACAAAACATATACACTTCTTGCTGGAAATAAGCTTCATATGGGAAGAAGTGGTATCTGAGATGACATATAAAGAAGCTACAAATTTTTGTACCTATTTCATTTTTAAGAAACAGGGTGAAGTATTATGTCACTGCCTTTAGAGGAAATTTTACCCAGGAGGCAAAATCAATCCAAATGAGGACATGTGAAGTTACCCAAGTCAGAGGTTCATGATCATGCCTGCTTTATATCTGCTCTCACAAAACCCGCAGAACTCTAGGTATCCTTGCAAGAATCTGAGTGTGCCACCAAGTTCTAACATATCCTTCGCACCGGCTTGTGTAGTGCCGATGCCAAGAGGCAGAACTACTAAGTATTGACAGGTGTTTCATCTTTATAAACAACTTTTAGTGTTTGCATTTAACGCAGGTGAACTCGTGGCAAAAAGGAGAATTTCTGTTTGGAATTAGGATTCATGAGACTATAAGTCCTTTAAAGAAGTCGTGTTTTATGTGCATGTCTCCCTACTAATGTCCATTGTTTTTCAAACTACAAAGCTAAGCTTGTCCGTCCAATTTAATACTTTCTCGCCATTGACAAAAGATGGGTTCTTTTAGAAAAAGAATGTCTTTCCTTCCCGAAGCCAGGAAATCCTACACCCAGAGTCTAGAAGAAATGAAGCAAACCTCTGGAAAAATCGATATGAACAGATTTTTTAAATGGCTATAATTTGGGTTATTCTTTAGTAAGAAATTCAAAAATATTTGTCTTCATTTGAAGAATTTCTGCTTACTAATGTCATGAGAAAAACAATACAATAATTATCTATTAAAAGGAATTCAAATAGACTGATTTTTTTGATAAAGAAAAATGTAGAATTCTATGATGCAGCTACCATCTCTGTTTTTGTCTACTTTTAAGTGATCAAAGTAGTAGAATCCTTTGAACAGTAGGAGCAAAGAGAATGACAAGGGGAAGGAAGGACTCTATTAGAGTTAGAGGGTATTTTAAAAGCTAGAAATGCTCTGTGATGGAGGGTGATTTTATGTATCACCAAGATTGAGTTACTCTGTTTTGAAAATGACTAGTAAGTATTTGGGAATCAAAATCAAGGTTCCTGTTGCAGAGGATATTACCATATAATTTAGAAATGGCCTAAATGTTCTTAGAGCATCAGTTAACACCTGCAATCTTGGAACTCTGTGCAATGAATCCACACCCTTTTGAGTATTTTGATGTGGGGAGTCCCATCCATAGCATGGTATAGTAACAGTGTTTTAGAATTATCTTTGGAGTTACAAGCACCTGAGTACCAGCTTAGAATTAGCCCCTAATTAACTCTCAGGCCTTGGGCAAATCACTGTCCTCCTCTGAGCACCCACATGCTTATCTGTAAATGAAGCATTTAGACCAAGGGTCTTCACACCCAGCATTCCAAGGATAAGTGCTAGAATAGGATCTACATTAGACACTTTAATTCCTGACTGCCTATTAAAGGCTTGGGGGATAGTTGTTTTTGTTTTGTTGTTTTTTTTTTTTTTAAAGTACTTCATGCTTAAGCCACAATTAAATGGAAATTTCTAGAATTACTCCTCAGTGTGGTGGGTTTTTTTTAAACACTTTTGTTATTTCTAATAAGAATATTCAGTGTCACTGTTGAAAATTGTGGAAAAATTGTATCACTGTTTAAAATAATTTGGATTACTAACTTGGCTAGGTTCTTTTTCTTTTATAGTTCCACCTATTTTTAGATGAAATTGCCTTAATTATCCTCTTTTTCTCACGTGAAGGGAAAAACTAAAAAAATAACATAGGAGCCGGTCTATTTCACATTTTTAAGAATATTTTGGAAAAAGGTAGAGGAAGAGAAAAAAAGTTTGATTATTATGAAATTGGAGATAATCTCTATAATTCACGTACTTCCTGTTATGATTACCCCTTAAAATCTTACATAAGGAAAGATTGGGCTGCCAGATCTAAGAATACACAAAGGCACACAGTGATGCGGATGGTTTCTGACTATTTCATTGGCTGCTTCAGCTATACTGTCTCATAAAAGAAAAGGAGACAAACTCTGTCTGCAAGGAAGACAGCTCTATTATATCAACGACAATCATTAGGGGATGAAATCTGTAGTTGACCTAAGACGGCCAAGAAAATCCTCACTTAACACTTGCCAATGTTTTCAGTCTTGTATGCCTAGGCATGTTTTAAAAGAAAGGTCATAGTTTAATTTTTTTTAAGTTTTGAAGGAAAAGAAAGATTGTCCAATGTTAAGTGGGAAGTGTGTGGGTAGTGGAATGTATGCACAGGTGCGATCATACTTAATTAGGACTCAAATCATTTTAACAGACAGATGGAAAAATCCTTCATCCTAAAAGAATTAGAAACATTTAAGCACCTAAAAATATTAACTTATGAGAAGAAAAATATCATTTCTATTATTCCTGAAAGATGTGACTCTGAAAATACACTCATCAATGTTTCTGAAGTAAACATCAAATGCTAAGGAGAATGACACCCCACCACAGAGGGTAAGAGGAGCATTTAATATCTGACAAAGAAGAGAAACAGTCGGGTATTACTGGAATCACAATAACTAATGGCCGCTGGGCGGTGGTGGCGCACGCCTTTAATCCCAGCACTCGGGAGGCAGAGGCAGGAGGATCTCTGTGAGTTCGAGGCCAGCCTGGGCTACCAAGTGAGTTCCAGGAAAGGCACAAAGCTACACAGAGAAACCCTGTCTCAAAAAACAAAAACAAAAAAAACAAAAACAAAAAAAAACAAAAAACAAACAAAAAAAACAATAACTAATGGCCATATGTGAGGGAGATGAAGATACATTCATATGAAAAATTTCACAAGAAGGAAACAATGACTTCTCCAAGAATAGTGCAATGGATAGCTGTAGCGCTGAATGTATGCAGAACTGGTATTTTTCAATTTACCAATTCTCTGGAAAAATTGTTGGAGGGAATAAGGGTGTTTTGGAACCATTGCAAGACAATATAAAATATGTCAGAGCATCTAAGGGAAGAAATGCGCATATACATTCAAATAGGGCATATGTTAACTGGATTTGATCTTTCTCCACAAAAGGATATTCTTAAATGAAATTGATAATGTGCCACTAGAACCAGAAAGATGCACCCTAAGGAAGAGAATTGGACTCCTTTCTGAGATCTTCAGTCTTAACTCTGCCCATCTTCTTTCCTGTTCCTGTTTGTGTCATAGTGATTTCGTCTGCCATGTTTCCCTCAGAAAAGTGACCCCTCTGTTATAAACATAACTCCAAACTTCATTTCATTTTTTGAAAATGGTCTTACATTGTGAGACTCAAGGAAAATAGAAAAGAAAATTCTAAGTGACAGTCGAAGATGATTTCTGAATTTATCAGTAAAGCACAAGCAACGAAAGCAAATGTAAATAAATTAGAATAGACCAAGACTGGAAAACGTTTGAATCAATGGAGGCTATAAGCACAATGAAATTTCAGGCTATGGAATGGGAGGCAATAGTTATGAGCCATGTGTCTAGTAAAGGATTAACAATGTACTAGGAGCTGGGGAGACAGCTTAGTGAATAAAAGCATTTGCTGTACAGCTAGGAGGACAGGAGTTCTAATCCCCAGCACTCACGTCAAAAGCTTTACATGAACATGGATGCCTGTCACTCCAGCACTGGGAAGCAGAGGCAGGGGACTTTGGAAGCTGAACAAACAACCCAGCTCTGGTTCAATGAAAGACACTATTTTGAGGGAATAAGGAAGAGAGTGGAAAAGAAAAATACCCACGTCCTCTGCCTTCTGCATGTGTGCATGTACACACACACACACACACACACACACACACACACACAACATGCCTAGATTATGTATAGAATTTCTATAACTCAGTAATAGCCTCAAATGCTCAAACCATACAGCACTGAATGGGAGATACCTTCAGTTATGTTAATGGCTGATACAAGCATAGAAAACAATCAGCATTATTGATCATATGGAAATACAAGTCGGACCTGACATATAAAATTTCATGACCATTAAGATCTCTATTTTAAAAAAATAAAAGGAGTTGGCAAGAGTGTGGATGAATCAGAACTATTGTGCATTACTGATGAGAACAAAAAATAGTAGTCACTTAAGAAAAGTCTGGAAGTTCCTCAAAAGTGAAACACAGAATTACTGCAGAGCCAGCAACTACTTCCATACTCGAAAACGGAAACCCCAAGCTCAGTCAGATCATTGTAAACACATGTTCCTCATAGCATTGGTAACATAGTGAAGAGGCAGAAGCATTCCAAAGAACCACTGATGAAGGAATAGGTAACAGTGCTGTATGCATGAACCTTAAAAACAAAGAAACCCTGCAGGGTTGAGTCTTGAAGATGCTGAGCTGAGCAAAGTATTCCAGACATAGAAGGAAAATACTGTATGCTTTCATTTATGTGAGCTAGCCAAAGCAGTCCACAAAACCAGAACAGCAATTGGAATGGTGTCAAGACAAGATTAGGGGTTATTGTTTTGTGGAGTGGAGTTTGGAAAGAACAATAATAAGAAGAAGAAGAACAAGAACAAGAAGAACAAGAAAAAGAAGAAACAGCTCTTTTTTTTTTTTCCAAGACAGAGTTTCTCTGTGTAGCTTTGTGCCTTTCCTGGATCTCGTTCTGTAGACCAGGCTGGCCTTGAACTCACAAAGATCTGCCTGCCTCTGCCTCCCGAGTGCTGGGATTAGAGGTGTGCCACTACCACTGCCTGACAGAAACAGCTCTTAAGATGTTCAATGATGATGGTTACACACTGTGATAATTTACTGACTGTTTTCTAACTGTATACTTAAAATTACTAAAATTATGACTTGAACATTACATAGACTTTACCGTAGTAAATAAATACTTGTGTTTGTACTTGTGTTGGTTTTAGGATTGGAATCAACAAATGGGGAGCAGTAATGATGATTCCTAACTTTGATTTTTGTCTTTCATCTTTGATAGAAATCTCTGGGCCTTTGAAGGGCTTCCATCATGGACGTGGCTAGTAGCTGCATTTACACTCCCTTCCCCATCAGTCTCTCAGTTCAGATTTATGACTGTGAAGTCTAGCATGAGGCAGCATCTCCAGGATCTAGGGCCAAGAATTTACATTAACCCTGTATGTGGGTGCACATTAACCCTGAGGGGTGCCTCCATGCTCCTCTATGGGAGAGCTCCTGTTCAGATGTAGACTCTGTGTACTCCTCAGTGCAAGAAGGACCAAGGCTTCTCCATCTAGCTAGTACTGATCTTGCTCCTACTCTGAAGCCTTGGGGTACTAAGCATCTGAAGGCATTTTCTGATGGAGTCAACCCTGCTTTACCTGTGATATAGTTTCATGAAAGGAGCAGAGGGTTTAGGCTTCTGTTCTCTTCCAGGCTTAGACTGAGCACTTGCTAACTAGAGACCACTTCATATGTAGCTGAACTCACAACTCCCTGGGGGCCCATAACTGTGGACTGACTTCACTTCTCTGTCTCCACACCTCCTGTAGCCTTCTCTGCTGTTAGAATAAGAAGAAAGAAGCAAAGACAGAGAGAAAAAAGGGAGGGTAGGTAAGGAAAGGGAACGGAATAGGAAAGAAAGGAGACAGGGAGAAGAAATGATAACTGAAACCCAGGGAATCATATTTCACCCCAACCCAGATTATGAGTTGGCTTCCTTAAATGTCAGCTACTCACAGTCTTTTGAAGCCCTCCATTGATTTCACAAGGAACTAGGTCAGGGCTGCTTTTAACTAGGAAAGCTGCATGCTGCAGGTTTCATTTCACTGTGAGGAGTGGATATTAAAAATTGATGTGTAACGCAAGCCTCTACTTAATTAGCATCTGGATAAAGACTTAGCAAGGAAAGCCATGGAAGTTAATAAAAGAATGAGTAATGGACAAGTGTTTCCATCTGTAGCTTTGCCCTCATAAATGTTATCCTGGAAGGCCATTCGACAGGAAAGCCTTCTTTGTACCAGCTAGCTAGTCTGCATTTAGGAGGTTAGTGTTATCCCTACGCCTTTGTGGTGGCACACACACGTGTTTGAAAATAAAATCTGACTGTTAGCTAGTTTTTCTGAGAGTTCTGGATTTTTTTGTTGTTGTTTCATTTTTTCAAATTCTAAGCTTAACTTTGGATGAGGGGGCCATTTAATGTAATCCCATTAAAAGGAAATAAAAATATTTATGATATTTGAAAAACATATCAACTGTTGGATTTTAGTGACTGTCATACTCCTGGCAGCATGAGGTGTGGACCTTCATATAATGAGGACAGCCTGTCTGTTCTCGGAATTGCTACTTCTAAGGAAAGGAGGTTCTGTTTGTCTAATGGCTTCCATTTCCCTCCACCTCCTTCTACCGCTCTCCAAGTCCCTCTACTCTCTTCACCCCTTCCCACCTCCCTCTGCTTCCCTAAACCCCCTCCACCCCTTCTACCTCCCTCTACCCCACCACCCTCTCCACCTCCCTCCATCCTCTCCACCTCTCTCCACCTTCTTATGCCTTCCTCCACCTTTAAGGCTTAGATTTCATTCAGCATCCTGAAAGGTGCATTGTTCCCGTGGGGGCAGAAAATGGCTAAGTTGTCTATAGTTCTTTATGCTCCAGACATCAAGTACCAGGATTATTCACTTAAAATGTCAGATCCTTCATCCTGCTCTAACTGAAGAGGAAGATGCACAGACAACAGTAAGGATCTCTGGCACTTTCACCCATTTCCATCTCTGTCTTCTAAAATGAACGCATATTCTATCTGGATATATCTGGGGTCCTGTGATCACCCTTCTAAAGTGTATAAAAAAAAGTAATGTTTTATGGGATACTTCCATGTATATCATTTTTTAAAATTGCAACAATCTTTAGGTAAATTTGGGGAGAATAAAAGCCAGTAGCTCTGGAAGTTTGTCTTGCCCTAATAACAAGTTAGATGGAAATCTACGTGTTTCCCTGGGGCATTGGAATACTGATCTTTTACACACACACACACACACACACACACACACACACACACACACACACGTATATTCATGCATACAGACACTTATACACATACACAATCTATCTTATAGTACAGCAAGTTAGTTTTTTTTTAATTAAGAAATTTTTTATTCCTTTTACACATGGATCCCCCTCCCTTCCCTCCTCCTGCCACCCCTAGCCTTCCACCTGCCAACTCACCCTCCCATTCCTTCCTCTGAAAAAGTAAGGCCTCCCATGGGGAGTCAGCAGAACCTGGTACATTCACTTGAGGCAGGTCCAAGCCCCTTCCCCTGCATCAAGGCTGTGCAAGATGTCCCACTATAGGCAGTGGTAGTTTTCAAGCTGGTTGAACAAATATATTTTAAACAAAACTGTGAAAATGAATATTCATGCTTATCTTTTCTTTTTTCAATTTTCTAAAAATTCAACAGTAAGCAGGCCATACTCAAGGCCACCTGCAGCCCAGCTAAGCTCATGAACTACAAAGACTGCTTCCTGCACTTCCTGGTGAAGATCCACACTCTGCTGTTTTCATAGAACTTCTATTATACTTAATATGTATTTGACCTGAGACAAAATGTATTTGCTTTTATTTTTGCTGCTGGCTAACTGTTGCCTTCATTTCTCAATCTGTAATTGTTCTGATTCTTTGTTTGGCTAATATATATTTTCATATTTAAATATGTAAATTATTTGTACATATAAGATCTAAGCCTGGGTCTTTGATGGTATTGCCTGGTCCTTAATAACTATCATAACTAGTGGTCATCTTGGCTCCCTGTGCTAGCTCTTACAACAAGACTACTCACATCACATGTCCTGATCGTGCCTTTACACATACGTCATTACTACACTGTCAGTCCTAGGCCAGAAGACCTTTCAATATGTAGAGGACGAGAGCTCCCACAAAGGAAGAATGGAAGGAATTCACAAAGGCTCCCTACAGAGGACGTATAGCACTGACAGAAAAGCCTTTATAGGGAATAATTGACAAGGTCAGATAGGTCATGAAAAGTGTATTAACTCGTTTTCTATTGCACTGACCCAAATCAGATTCGGCGAGGAAACAATTTATTTAGCTCATGCTGCCGTTTGTCACAGTCAGTCTGAGGGAAGTCAGGGTAGGAACTCAAGCAAAGATCATGGAAGAAAGCTACTTACTGGCTCATTTCCTTTGGCTTTCTCTGCTACTGTTTTTTTTTTTTAAATAATGCCCACACCCACCTGTCTAGGGATGACACCACCCACAGTGGGCAGGGCTCTCCTATATCAATTAACAACTAGGAAAATGCCCACAGACACACTCCCAGGCCAATGCTGTAGAGGAAATTCCTCAACATTCTCGCTTTCTGGGTGACTCTAGTTAGTGTCAAGTTCAGAAAAACTAACCAGTGAGATGTTTAAGGGAATCAAGATGGAAAATAGACCAGAGTTAAAGAACAAGTAGGAAAAATTGGGCAATTTTATATAACTTTAGGTTGAGTAGAAAGTAACTATGATTAATGTAAAATAGCAGTGAGGAGCTGTAGACACTGCATACAAAATATGCCCTTGAGTGGAGACCCATTAATAGATGTAGTGAGCCTTTTCTGTTTTTTTTTCTCCTGAAACATCAATGGGATCTTTTATTAGTCTATACTAAGCCAAAATGAATTCTTCAGCATTCAAGTAAGATTATCAACAAACTAATAAAGGAATAGTGTAAGGTGATTTGTTTGAATCTCCTAGGTTTGAAATGTCTCAGGCCATTGTGTCACTGATAAGCTTTGATCTTCTGACAGCTCTCTCCTAGTGTTAATCACTTGTAAGTGGCTAATAACTAATCAGTCAAAACAGTAAAATTAGCATGCAGGTATAAAGGCAAATTTGACATCCAGAATGTGATACTCCAATAAAGCAATGCTTCATCTCAGCTCTGATCATTCTCTTGGGGGCTGCTATCAACTAAATCCTTTTAGCCATTTGGATTTTAGTTATGTCATGAGAACATGACATGAGAACAAAAAGATATAACGGATTCATCTATCCACAGCACCATGGAAGTGTTTGTGTTAGACAATAAATGGATGTCCTGATCTAGTCTATACTTGTTTCCAATTACTATTATTTATTCTTTTATAGTCATATATATATGACTATAAAAGAATATATATATGACTATAAAAGAATATATATATATATATATATATATATATATATATATATATATATATACTGTGCACATTGATTACATTGTCCTCTCTTATGTCTACTCCTCCCAAATCCCTTCTTCTTTTCAACTTCTTTCCAATGCCCTTCCTACCATTGTGGTGTGTGTGTGTGTGTGTGTGTGTGTGTGTGTGTGTGTGTGTGTGTATGTACCACTGTATTTAATTAATGTTACTTAAATGGGTATGAGTGAGGGTTATTTTTATTTGAGCAAAGGCAACTTGAAGAGGCTACCATTGAGGAACATGAGTACCCCTCTTCCAACAGACCCTTAACTACCTGGAGCTCTTTAAGACTGTTGATTCTCTTTTCTTATTCCCACTTGGTTAGTCATATTAATCCAATGTATAACAGAAAAATGCATGCAGAAAATAGAAAAATGTCAGCTCACTGAATGCAACTAAAATCAGAGGAAGAGAAAATATAGGGAAAGTTCTTCCTCTGTTATCCATGGTCAGAAGAAAAGCTCAGATGTATCAATTGAAGTCCCTCCTCCCCACTTAAGTCGATTATATACCTAGCTAGATAGTATGCAGAGATTCAAAATCCATGTCATCAACACTCCCTCCTCTCAGGTACTCGCTAGGACTTTTATTCCTTTCCTTTGGGAATAGCAATGGCCCAGATTCTCCAGTTGATTGGCTTTTCTACTAGGAGTGGAATGTTTAATTAACCTAACTCCCATCAGCAAGCTGCAATAATGAGCTTGCTTCAACCATGAATCACCGTGCACTGCTACATACACCTTATTAAATTTGGAGTTGTTATTCATTTACAAACTTCTGAAGAAAATGATTTTTTGAAAAAAATATGAAAAGCTTTTAAAATATTTTATAAATGAACTCAGTTTTACCTGAGAACACACAAACACTCAAGATAGCTAGTGGCATCATAATAGTTCCCTGGGTTTCCACATTACTTGTTTTCAAAGAGATTAAATGACTTGCTTGAGGAGTTTTTCATTCTTCTTTCTATTTGTGCTCAATAATGCATAATGTTTAGCAGATTTGAATTCCTTCTTTAAAGTGTTAATCTCTTACTTTCTTTTATAAATGCACCTCTTTAATTCTAGACATCTGAAAGGGATCAATTTTCACAGCTCATTCATTGGTACAGAAGCTGATGAGGGTTTGACATCTATAGAATGGCTTACATTTAAAGGCTTCATGGTTATAGTCTTTACATTTTTTTTATTCCAGTTAAATATGCCTGGAATGGAATGGTTCTTTAAATGACACCACTTAAGAGTGTAAGCAATGGATTCAGTATTCAGTATTACTTCTCTTGTTGAATGACTATATTGATTTCAATGTGAAATTTTCTAGGTCATAGAAGCCTGCTTGTTTTAAACTTAATGGTCAGACATTTCTTATATAATTTCTCCTGTTCAAGTTCAATAACCTTTTCAAGTTATAATGCATATTCATTCAAGTTCAATATATATAATGCTTTGACTCTGGGAAATACACAGCAGATCAAGATATTAGAAGAAGTGAAATGACTGTAAGGTATAGCTCTTGCCCTACTTGCCTTTTTCCTTAACATTTTTAAAAATTATGAGACATTAGAATAACTTACAAAAATCATTATGGAAGAACAAGAGGAGCACACACAGATGCTATCATAGGTAAAATTCTAAGTTGACAGATTCTGGATAGAGACGCCAGGGTAAAACTGACATGGTTTTATGGAATTTATAGGAATCCCTTGCAGCAAGTGAAGACATCAGACACAAAGACTCAGAGGTTTACCTGGTGATTGTCAAGCCACCCAGAAGCCCACAGAAGCAGAAGGGTTTTACCACCTTGTATTTTCAGTTGACAATTTGGAAAACTATGGCATAAAAGCCTCATCCAAAGTCTCAACACTTTGTGATTGGGCCAAGATGGAAACTACTTCTTATGACATCCAATCTTGCTCTAAATCCCTAGATCATTTAGTTAAGTAGAAGCCATGCATCAGACACTATAATATAACACTAGGAAACTTCTTACTTAAACATAGGAGCTTAATAATTATATTTGTCAAAGCTTTCAAAATCCATGATAGTAAATGAAACCCACATAATAAATTTCCTTTTTCATCTAACTTAATCAGGTAAGTAAACTGAAAGAAATCAGTTGTAGTATAGGTATGACTGAGAGATTCTCTTTTTAAATAGACCAATGTAGTTTATTTCTGAATTGACAATGTGACTGGATTTTAGAGTCTAAAGCAGCAAGGGTTCTTCTTAATGGAGAGAATTGCTGCTTAAATTGCTGACAAGAAATTGCACTTAAAGATTCAGCAGCCAGTGAATATAAACACTAGGGATAAACATGTCTACTTGCATCAATCAAAGACAGCTGCAGCGTACCCCTAGAAAGGTGAGCAATTATTTATGAAATTATGTTTTCTTCAGTGATTCTGAACTGCAATTCTAGGATAAACTGCATGAGGAAAACAGACAATGTCACCATCCCAATTAACCACAGAGTCACATGAATTTTCAAAATCAAGGACTTTTAGTTATTCTTTGCTTAACCTTACCACCCTGAGTAGAGATTTTTTTTTAGCTTTAAAAGAAGACTGATTGAACAGACCAGCCCATTCTTAACAAACTATGTTTTTTGTTTTTGTAATTTTAAAGACAAGTGTCTGGGTGGACAAACTCACAAATCTAAAGACAAAGAAGAGGGTGCTGAGAGCATGTAAGGGTCTGCCATACTTGTTATGTTTACCTGAGTCAGTTTCTGGATCATCTGTTGTGGAGACATCATTGCCTTTAGCGGTTTTGCTGTTGCCATTGTTATTGTTTGTATGAGTATGACACATGTGTGGTGTATGTACATATGTGTGAGTGCAGAGGACAGAGGAGGACATTGGGGGGGGGGGTTGTCTTCTTTTAGCACCCTCTGCTTTAATCCCCTAAGACAGAAGCCATCAATGAACCAGGAGATAGGTTCTGGAGAGCCTCCTGTCACCACTACCCAGAGCATTAGCATTAAAGGCATGTGAGCACCTCTTCCCAGCATTTTATGTGAGTGCTGGGATCTGAATTCAGGTCATCAGGAGGCACAAGCTCTCATACCCACTGAGCCACTTTCCTAGCCATAGCTTCAGTCCTGAATCACTCTCTTAATTTCCTTTGCAATAGTCATGGACTATCAAGCTACTGTACAGTGATAACAATGACATCAGCAGTCAAATACAAGAATCCTAGATTTCTGACGTCAATGCATCTTGTAACAGGTCAGGACTAAAAACCTGACTGTCTCTATTAGGTTAGTTTGTGAGCAGGTAGGTCCCTGAAAGAATTTTTTTTTAAGATTTTTTTTTTTTAATTTTGAATGTGAGTGTTTTGCCTGCATGTATGTTGTGTGTCACATGTATACATGGTGTTCATGGAGGCTAGAAGAGGGCACCAGATCCCCTGGAACTAAAATTAGGGATGGTTGCAATATGAATGCTGGAAACTGAACTCTTGTACCCTGTAAGAGAAACAAGTGAAACTGAGCCATCTCTCTAGTTCCGATGAGGGATTTTCTTTGTTGTTAGTTGATTCAGAAGGGAACAGCTCACTGTGTGCAGCACCATTCTTTAGGAACCGGTGCTGGGGTGTACAAGCAAGCTAGCTACCCATGAGCCTGTGAGCAAGTGAACTGGAAAGGGAGAGCAGCAAACAGTGCTTCTCCAGTGTCTGCTGTACCTCCTTGGCTATGGCGTGGCTTCCCAGTAATACTGTGTAACAAGTAGGCCTAACCTTCAGATTTCTGCCTTCAGTTCCTGCCTTGATATCCTTCAGTGATGGACTGTGGCTTGAAAGTGTAAGCCAAATGAACCCTCTCCCTCCATAAGTCGTTTTAGCACAGCAGCAGAAAGCAAACTAGAAAACGTGTCTTTTAGATCATTAAAAATGATACCCAAAAGTATAAATTTTATTTTACATTTGTTTCTTTAGTTAAAAGCAAGATCATATTTTCTTTAGATTAAATGCTTTAAAATTACTTTTCAAATGAGGAAAGGGAGATATCAATCTTACTTTTATCCCTAAAATGTAAAATAATCCTGGAATATTACTTCAAAAAACTTAACAACACTCAGGTCATGAATTTCTCAGTACTTTGTGTCACTAATTCTGTGTTTTATGATATCAACAGGTGCCTACAAACCTTGTCCCTCCGGAGTAAAGAAAAAAAGGCTTCATTGAAGGTAGTGAGTGAGGCAACAATTACCAGCTAACTTGTGTTTATTAACAATTTCGGTTCTTGCGGATCACATAATATTTCTAAGAGCATTTCTGATTTTTTTAGCATAAAGTAATATTTTTCTATTTTCCTCCACAGTCAAGGACAATTAAAATTTTCATTATTCATTCCTACTCTGCATTTTTCTTCCCTGTCCTTTATGTAGAATAAAATGTCATGGCTAATGAAACTCAGCATGACTTTCTCTGAAGGATTGAAACAAAGCTAATAGATGATGGAAAGGAACCCAGTCCTTGCCTCCCAAAGGCTGCAACGGATCCAGATCACTCTTGCATGCACAAGCTTTATTCTAGAAGCATGCAAAGCCCTTTCAAAGTCAGAGAGTGGTGTCTCTGATATACAGCACATAAACTGATACTAGCAGATGGATTTTTTTTCCACCTGAAATAACTTCATTAGTTAATTGTCCCCTTTACACATAGTTTTTCTAGCTAATTGGCACAGTTACCAGCTGGTGGTGTTAAGGATTCTCCAAAGAAGCTGATAGGTATGGAGAAAGCCAATGGTTTCACCAATCCTAAGTGAAACTCTTGAAAATTTCACAGGGTAATTGTGTATTGTAAAAGTAAATCATTTCTTCACAATTTTCTCTTTTATTTAAAAAAAAAACTTGTTATGTATCTGCCTTCTAGTGAGTAGTTTTTAATTATTCTCTACAATCCCAGCTTCCATGTTGTAGACAATAGTATCATTCCAGAATGCCAACTAATGATTTTACTGGACATTGACATTGTCAAACATCCCTGCAGGCAAAAAAATGTTTGAATTCTGAACAACTGCTCTATAGACAGATTGCTCCTAAGAATTTTGAAGTGTGTGCATGAGTGATTTGAGATGTTGATATGTTATATACATATATAATTTTTGTTTCATGTATCTAACATGAATATAGAACCCCCTTAATTTTTAAATTCAATTATTGAAACAATTTAAAGATAATTACAAGTATGCATATATGTCTAGATGTAACTCAAGTATGTTGAAGGCATTAATAACTACTGCTTTTTAGTTAGACTCATAAAAAGATGGGGGAGGATATCATTTGATTAACTAATGCATTTATAAATCTTTCCAGGTAAAGAGAGGAAAAGTCACTTACAAGTACCAATGACTATGAATTACTTGAGGATGCCACAGTCATCTCCAGCACCAAAAGTGATAGGGGCTTCTTTGATTCCTCATATAAACAGTAGAACCACATAAATAGAAAACCAAATTGCATGGTGGCTTCTCTTGACATGATGATTCAATCAGTTTAAATGACTAAAGCATGTTTAAATCAAAACAAATAAAACCTAGTGTGACTGAATGATCTGAACATGGAGACAATTGACCTGGAACTGCATGGAACTTCTTATAGACTTGTGTTGTGAGCTATGTATGGCTCATGAAAGGGCTAGTCACTCAGAAACTGAAATTTCCTGGTCTTTAAAAATCACTGGCAGCTGGGCGGTGGTGGCGCACGCCTTTAATCCCAGCACTCCGGAGGCAGAGGCAGGTGGATCTCTATGAGTTCGAGGCCAGCCTGGGCTACCAAGTGAGTTCCAGGAAAGGCACAAAGCTACACAAGAGAAACCCTGTCTCGAAAAAACCAAAAAAAAAAAAAAAAAAAAAAAATCACTGGCAACAGTTTTCACATCTTAATGATTTCATATAATGTACACTACAATGGATCCTGGAAGAGTAGCCTAAACATAGGATATTGCTATGGTGCTTAAAGATTCATTTTATTTTTTTGTGTGCATGAATGTCTGTGTGTCTGTCTGTGGTGCATGATGGTGGTGTGGTGTGTGTGTGTGTGTGTGTGTGTGTGTGTGTATGTGTGTGTGTGTGTGTGTGTGTGTGTGTTATGTGGTGTGGTGGTGGTGCTGGTGGAATATGTGTATGTGTTGTGTGTTAGCTGCCCAGCCATCTCTCCAGACCCTGCCATGGTGTGTAGTAGAGAACTGATGAGTCTATTCTCATTGACAATGAAGGAAAGCCTGTGATAACATTAAGTTTGTAGACAGAACTATTCCTTATATGAAAGGGAAAGAAATCCCAAACTCTGTCCAGTTTGCTCTCTTTCCTGCAGAAAATCTCCCACAGCCAGTTGGAGCCATCTTTGTCAAGCTTTGACTTTTAAGAATTCTGGATGTACATGTTTAGGTCCCTCCAAATCAAAGCTTTTCCCTGAAAACCTCATGGTGTTCTCCATTAGACTTTTTGGGGTCATTGTAAGAATTTCGATTTTAGTCTTAAGAAACTCATATCTTTTTCGGGGGAGGAGGTGGGGGGTAGAATGTATTATAACTGGGCAGATTGCCATTTTTAATCTTTGTAGTTAGTGCCCACTTAGAACACACTAGTTTTTTTTTTTTTTAGCATGCCAGAAATTTAGAAATGTCTTTGCATTTTGACACTGGGACCAAAAAGACTCAGAAGCAAGTCACCTGAGCTTTGCATATGCCCAAGGGGCCTCGTTTTTGGTTTTGAGGCTTGCACCAGACCAGGTTGTTCAACTTACTCTCTGCAGGCTCTTTGGACCTTCGGCCGCTGGATGACTTCCTCAGCAGGCTCCGCCCTGAGGTAAAAAGGCTGGTGAGCTCCTCCAAGGGACTGGTGGGTGTCCGGGACCTGGAGCCACTCTGCACAGCTGCGCTGTAAGTATTCACCGCGGCATTGACCATCTTGGCCCCATCTTGCGACACGGGTCTGGGGGTCGAGTGAGGCACTGAGGGAGAACTTCTTGAGAGGCTGCCGGAATGCACAGCATCGTAGGGGGGAGGCCTCTTGAGACTCAAGGGCGTCAGGGACCTCCCCATGCTGACGGGGGATGGGGAGGTGGAATGACTTTTTGGATAGCCATGAGGAGATTGGGTTCTGTACAAAGTGGATGGAGGTGGAGGGGATGAGGAGAGCACAGAGGACGCAGGCGCAGGGCCTAGGGCTCCGCTCTGGTCTTTAGAGTGGCTGGAGGTGTGCGATGGCAGGGAGGATGGACATGCTCCAGGTGGCTGTTTCATGTAAGACACGTTTTCCAACACAGGAAGCTTTGTGACTTCCAGAGGGGTCAGCGGAGACTCATCGGAATTGGGGGAGCAGTGTACTGGGGCTGGCGGGAACACCAGCAGGGGTGGTCTGTGAGAAAGCAAGTTGGGGAAGGGTGGGGGTATCTCACAAAGCAGACCCTTCGGAGTACATGGTCCTGAAGACTTGATGAAGTCCAGGTCAGGCACCGTGGGAGTAGCACACTGCGAAGAACAACTGTGATGATCAAAGTCACATTTGGAGTCATGGCCTAGGTCGTCGAAAATGGGGTATTTCATCTCCTCGTACACAGCTTCACTCTGGTCATCCTCCTCCTTCCTGAAGTCTCTAAGAATGTTACCCACCATCTCGATGTACACAGGCTCCTCTTCCTCGGGGTCTGCTGCGGGGCTGCAGACCTGGGACAGGGATGAATCTCTTGGGAGCGAGGTTCTCCTTGGCACATGCTTTTTGATGTAGGTTTCATCAAATGACGTGCTAAGCTGAGTGTTAGGGTTCCGTTTTGGTTTTGGAGGGGGGATTTTCTTCGAGTATTCGTCACTGTGGGGTCTTGGCTTGGCAGACACTGAAAGAAAAAAAGAGGAATTGGGGAGTAAAACATGAATATATTGGAAAGTTTTCAAATTCGACCTGTGCTTGGATTTTCTGCAATTTTTTTGATACAAGGAGTAGTCAACTTCATTACTAGCTTGAGTCTTTGATAACTCAAAATCATAGTCAAACATGGCCCAAAGAAAATCTTAATGGTAGAATCATACTGACTCTCAATTTCAGACTAATTATTATCTGGCTACACATCCAACACTGAAAAATGCATTAGACCTGAGGGTAGTTACTACTCTGTTTTGGGATTACAAATGGAAAACTTAAGGGTGAAGCTTCTTGATAATGGCATATAAAAATAAACTTGGAAGAATTAAGTGAGACTGAAATTGGTGATGGTAGGGAGATTATGGTGTATGTTCACATAAATAGTCACAAAATGTAACAGAAATTGAGATATTTTACTGGTGTGGCTGTAACTCATGCTTTCACCTTTCATTTAGGATAAAGAACATCTTAGCCTTTTGGCTAAGATTTGGATTTAATCTCTGCTGATGCAAATAAATAGCTTCTATGAAGATGGATCTAAGACTTCAGAGAAATTGCTATGAAAATCTTGAGTCTAGACCAGTTAATCTCTAGATCTCTTGCTACAGTTTAGGGTGTATTTGTCTACTTTTGTTCAGCAAGATGTCTTAAATGCTATCTTGGTGTGAATTTATTAATGATGTTCCACTCTCACATCTGAACTCCCTGGAGAGTTTTGAAAGAGAATAACTAAGAGATAACACATAAGCTTCAATAACTGCTGGAAACTGGGAACTTTTGAAAGATGTGTATAACAATGAACCACCTCCTTCTAGGTTGGAAGTCCTATCCCTGCTCCACACCTTTTGACAGAAAACAAACTTCTTGACACCATATTGTAAGGTAGATCCAGATGGAAAATGTCTGCAATGAAAACACGTTATTTATCTTGAGGAAAGATTCTAGAATCTTGTTATTGCCCTATTAACCTCATTGCATTGATTAATACTTATAATGATTATCCCCTGATACAATGTGGCAGATCTAGTGTCTTAAGAAGATGTCAGTACATGAGGTAAGCTGACATCAGAGTTCACAGGTACCAAGATTGGACAAAGTTAACCAGATTACTCTATGATTTGCAAACTAAGAGGGATGTCAAGACACAAACCAAGGGACATTGCATTTCTCCTTTGCTGTTTTTAAATCACATTGCTTATGACACAAAAGCCTTTCTAAAATTTACCAAAACATAGGAATACTTCTAAGCACTGGGTGTGTGGCTGCTCTGTGCATCCATTGTGTCTTTAAAACAGAAACAATCAAGTATTCTACTATGCACTTCATTTAGCTGGGTGATTTGTAATTTCAAGTATTCTCTTCCGCTTGCCCATGAAGATGACTGTACTCATGACAATCAAAAAGCTGTTTGAACAATGTTTGTAATGCATCTATATTTTTCCTTTAAACCTTACTACCAAAAATTAGCTGTCATTTCCCAAGGGACTAGCCTAGTGAAATCCTTTAGTTCCCAAAGTAAAAAGTCTATAGACATAATTAAGTAGAAACTAGTTAGTCAATTCTTCTTTAGAAGGAACAAAAACAACCACTAGCTCTTCCTTCCATCACCCAATTTAGCATGAATTTTATTATATTAAAAAAATAAGAATATGTACATACAAAAATTCCAAATTAGAATAAAGTAAAGCTATCCATGAATAAGGCTGACTTAGAACCAGAAAGATTTTTAAAAGAATGAAAACCTTAAAGAAGGAAAGTCTATCCGGAATATTCTTTGAAGTTTATGCCCTGTTACCTTCCAAACAGAGAATCATCTAAACAAGTGATACTGGGAACATATTTCCCTTTGGCTGTTGGGTTCTAAAAGAGGGGAATATAAGAGTGAGGAGCCCTGTGAGCAAGCGATTAATCTGAGCCTACAATTAGGATGATGCTTTGAGATGGGTAACTTTCCTACATGGGAACAATCACATTCAGAGTAAGGCTTTCATTCTTCTCTATGAAATCCTATGCAGATAATGGGGTGGGGGGTGGGGGGCAGGCTTTGTACATTGTCCAAAGTAGCTGTGTGGACAGACAAACCTGGAGGCAACATCCTTCTTTCCCATACAAATCAGAAGGTAACTTTTGGAATAAGTGATATGAATGCTTGTGTTTTCCTCAAATGGTGAGCAAATGGCTGTTTTCTTTGTGAAAAGGAACAAAAAGTGAAATATCTTTTATACTCATGAAATGAATGGAGAAATTCCCTATTTTGGAAGAAAGTATAGTATAAGTAAGCTAGAAGAACTAATCTTAAGAAATAAGAACAAGCTCTTTAGACCATGGAGACAATTTAAGTTTGAACAAATTACAGATACTGAGTGCAAAGAAAACCAAATATGATATGTGAATCTCCAGGTGTCAGTGATAATGAAAACTGGCAGTCATCATTGATGCAACTGTGGTCCTCTTGCACACACAAACATTCTGTTAAAGACATCGAACAATATCATGACACCTGGAGGCAGAACTGTGGTCGACATGTAAGCTTTGGCAGAAGTCAGGGGCCTTTGTGGTAACTAGAAGAGTCTCTTCACCTCTCCTTACCTGTCATATCAGAACACAGAGGGAAGGCATCCATCTACAAGCCAGGCAGAAAGCTCTCAGTAGAAGCTAAACACACTGCGCCTTGATCTGAGACTGCTACTGTTAAAGGCTATGAAGAAAGGAACTTCTGTAATTTAAATCATGCCCCCATTTTGTTATGTCACCCTGAGGTAACTAAGACAAAAAAATGTATTTATTGATCACTATGTAAATATGTACGTATCCTTTATAGTTGAATGATGGGTTCCTCTAATATTAGGATGGTATGTGTACTTCTATTATTTTAAAATTAATACAGCTCTTTGGAGCCCAGTTCCTATGGTGGGACACTTGGCGCAGCCTTAGTGCAGGGAGGAGGGGCTTGGATCTGCCTCAGCTGAGTGTCCCAGGCTCTGCTGACTCCCCATGGGAGATCTTGTCTTGGATGAAGTGGGAATGAGGGGTGGGTTGGGGGAGAAGGCTGGGGGTTGGGAGGAGTGAGGAGAGGGGAATCTGTGGTTGGTATGTAAAATGAATTGAAAATCTCTTAATAATAATAAAAAATTAATACAGCTCATCCCAAGGCAGCCTTTAAGATTTTTTCCACCCCCTTCCTCACACCATCTCACCTTCTTCAAGAGAGCATGTTTTTGTTACACACAGTATTATTCGGGACAAATATCCACCTAAGAGCAGGCTTCTGCCACCAGGACAGTGATCATGGTTCCTTGTGATACGATTCTCCAGCCTCTAATTTATGCCCACACATAGACTACCTAACTCTCACCCACTTTCTGGAGGTTTGCTGCTTGTAATTGACCCTTTTTGCAATATGCTTAGTCCCTGCGCTTCCTTAGCTCCCCATCAGATGAAGCAGTTCTCCAGCTGGCCTTTCCTGGGGAAACCCTCACAAACCAGAAGGCAAACCTCTCCCTCTTCCCTTCCCTGAGTGATGAAGACTGCCCATCATCAGCAGATTCATATAACTCTAGTAGTTCTTTCCCTGGCCCACTGGTATCGTACCAATATTGGAATGTGAAAATAAGGATTACTTAGAGAGTAAAATGTTAAATAAATTACAAATAATTGAATCTCTTTCCTTGATATTGGAGGGAAGGTGATGGCTATATCGCATCTTTATTTCCTAACTCCCCCACCCAAATCTCATAATTCATTTTGGGAAGATCAGAGGAATACTTGTTTCCAGGAATGTAACTTTTCATTTGCCCATGTATCACAGGGTAGATCAATGATAACATATTTCAACTGTCATATTTTTAAAGTTTATCTATATATGGAAAAGTCTGAAATTCTCGGTAATATTATCCTCTAATTTATTCTACTTTAATCTATTTCTGGTGAATTAAAAAGTAAAGAAAATTAACTCTCAATGTAATTTTTTCTAAGGCCCTTAAAATAGTCTTGTGCTACATATACAAATGTAGAATTATTGCTAATTAAAGTCACACACATACAAAAAGACAATAAGAACTGCATTGCAATTTTCAACATTTAACTGAATTCAACCATAAGAAAAAGGTGATTTTATCACTTTTAAATGAATTTTAAATTATTTCTAATAAGCCCAAAGATAGAAGCAATAATTCCTGTTCAGCTTCAGAACACAAAATTTAAAGCTTAAAATAGCATAATGACAGTCTCATTGAATGAGGAGAAAGTGACATTTTGAAATGAAGTACCTAAGCACAAAGGTTATGCACGGCTTTCAGTCATGCCTAGATGATCCGTCGTTCACAGTTAATTTTGGAAATTCACCCTGTCCTTTGTCAACTTATCCTTCAGAACTACATTGTGTTTTTTAAAGGGGTAATATAAAAATATGCTTTAGTGTCTGTCAGTGTGCATAACCTGTGAGGTAAAAAGCAACACAACACAGGTAGCATTACTCCTCATGGAAGTACCCTGTGGTCACAGGATTCCAAAAGTTGAAGGACAATTAGAGACTATTCTTTGCAGATATTCATTCATTTAAAACGTGTGCGTGTGTGTATGTGTGCGTGCGTACGTGCGTGTGTGTGTGTGTGTGTGTGTGTGTGTGTGTGTGTGTGTGTGTTTCTATAACTTGATTTTAATTAATCTCAAAGGTCTACATAATGCATACTGGCCATTCTTACCCCACACTCTCCCACATCCCTACCATCCCTGTCCAACCACCTCTTCTCCACTAATCTCTCGTGTTTGCATCTATTCATTTTATTTTATGACTCACTGAGGTTATTCAGGACCTTCTGTATGGCTGTGGGTTTAGAGCCTGACAGTGGGCACACAACAGAAGACCATGTTTCTCTGTCTCCAAGAACTGATCAATAACCACTAGCTCAACAGCAAAGGTAAGGCCATCTGAACCCCCCCCCCCCTTCTTTGACTGATTGGCAGCAGGACCAGTCTTGTGTAAATCCAGTGCAGATAACCAGAGTTGCCGAACTCTATATGGCTGATAAGCAAATATGAATTGTTTACCACCTATGTTTTTAGAAAACGATATCACAAGTTCAATATAATATTCTATTCCTTTTGAGACAAGGAAAACAATAGGGGAAAGTTATATAATTCATTATTTTATCTATGGTATGCTGTAATATATTATTCTAAATGATATTCATCCATACAACAGGCAGAACCAAAGTGCTTTACATTTATTTAAGTAATAATTCAACCTGGGAAATAATGTCCACACTGTGTGATCCTGGAACAGGTTGATTTTGAAGGTGAGAGACACATTTCCCACTTGCAGGGGGAATTGTGCTCACAATAACTCTCTTCACAACTCACAATTCCACAGCTTTGAGAGATATTTTTATTTTCACAGTCACAAGCTCTAAAATACTATCAACAATTTTTTAAAAGATGTTTGCTAAGGGATGGAAGCTGCAAAATCTTCGGTCTACTTACAGGAGGAAAATGAAAAGGTACAGGGCAGCTCAAGACTGAAGTGGCAAGACTCATGTTACAGTTCTAGATAAGGCGACAAAACAAGCAGAGAACTCAAATTAATGTTCGAGTGGATCAAAATGAACCAAAGCTGGTTATTGGCTTAGCAATGCATCCTGACTTTTAAAGACTGTCAGCTGAATAAGGCCTGAAGGAGCTTTTGCTTAACATCAAAGGCAGGATCCTAACACAGCTCTGATCATCTTGAGATCCATGACATTAGGCACACTACCTTTAAGATGTTTTTACTTATACTCATTTTCCTTCTGCTTCTCTTCCACACACTTATCTCAAAAGGTGTGTGTGTGTGTGTGTGTGTGTGTGTGTGTGTGTGTATGTGTATACATACCTTTACAAAAATTACTATTTTTTGCTTCAATCTTCAATCTACTGGTAGTAAAGTAAACTTAGGGTCTATAGGTTTCATTTTTAAAAAATTAGAATAGGTTTGAAAATGTAAGTTCATTCTACATGGTGAGGATTAAGACTGTTTTTTGAAATCATACTTATTTTGAGATATATAGACATCCCCTATATTACACATAATTCTTACAGATTGTAGTGAGGAATATTTAGAGAATATTAAGTCAGAAAAAAAGAATCCCTGTTTGATAGCCTCCACTAACAGTTCCCTTTAGTTCTATATGCACATATTTCTGTTTCCTGGTGAGTGAAATCTATTTCCTCCCATCTTCCAGGAAATCCAGCCACTGTGAAATATGACTCCCAACCTCTCTGAGATCACTATGCTGGAAGAAAGCCCAGGTTAACCACAGAGAAAAGAAAAGGGTAGTACCAATAATGAAAATTCAGCCAAATGAGCCCAGTAAAGCTGGCTTGCTCATCTCACTCCACTACTGAATTATCCCATATAAGCCAGAAGACATTCAGTCATGGAAAGACCACCCCCGCTGTGCCCTGGTGGATTTCACCAACAAAACTATGAGTAAATGTGATCACATTTGTATTACCATTAGTACAATACAATAAAACTATCATATCAGGCATGTTCAAACCATGGTCCATGAGCTGCAGATATCAGAGGGTAGCCATGAATGTAACCCAATAGAAGTTTATAAACTTAACTCACAACATTCTGAGTCAATTCTCTGGTGTGAAATTTGTAAGTGACAAAAGTTTCTTGTGGTGATGTCAAAGGTTGGATATGTCTGCTGAGGATAGTTTATTATGCAATGATGCATAATTGAAATAAATATCAGGAGTGATGCTGGTCTAGCATAAACCAGCTTTGGGACACAGAGGCAGCAGAGGGTTGAAGGGCAGTGTGTTGAGAGACCACACAACTGTTGAGAAAATTGCTACAGAAGGTAGGAAAATGGGAAATCTGCTATAGGTTGGGGGAAAAATCAGGACGACTGTTGTTTGCCACCACATAGAAATACAAAATGTGCATAATAAAACCATGGAGAGACTCAGAAGGATGAAAAGACATGAATGGGTTTGTTTTAGTGAAATGTGATAAAGGAAAACAGTATTGAAGATGTTGAAAGAGGAGCTGCTGTATCTCCAGGCAGAGATGAAAAGAAGAGTTTCTAGGACTATACTTTGTCTGGGAGTATTCTCCTGGTAGGTAGCTAAACATTCTAAAAGAAAAGTCTAAAGTCAAATTGAGAGCTATACCAGGAAAATCTTACCATGAAAGGTTAAAAATCAAAATTAGGGCTATACAAGTCATTGCTGAAAACTCTAAAATATTTTAGGTCATGGACTTGGGGATTTTAAGACCTTACTACATTATATATTCTACAATAACCCAACTGTATCTTCATGTAGAGGAGCCTAGCTCGATCTGTTGCTTTGCTTTTCATTTAATGAAGTGAAGGCTAATTTGATTCATTGAAAGTTCTTTAAAGGCATAAAGGTGTTTTACAACTCAAATTTGCTGGAGGTAATTCAAAATTGAACTAAAAGAATACTTTGGAAAGTAAAATGTATAAAGACTGCAAGTCAACAGAAAAATACTCACTGTATATACCAGGCAACTTTCACGATCACTTGAGGAAAGAGTTTTAGAAACCAGGAAGCAAGTAAAAAGCATAGAGATCTTAGGCCCTTGATGGGAGACTATCTTTCTGTACACTGTGCATATGTGTTGCTCTGATTGGTTGATAATTAAAGCAGTTTGGCCTATGGCAAGGCAGCTTAGAAGCAGGCGGAAAATTCAAAGGGAGAGACAGGAAGAAGGCCAAGAGAGATACCAGCCAGCCACCCAAGGAGCAACATGCAATGGGATGCAGGTAAAGCCACAGAACATGTGGCAATATATAGATTAATAGTTATGGGCTAATTTAAGATATAAAAGCTAATTAGCAAAAGGCTTGAGCCATCATGGCCATGCAGTTATAATTACTATAAGCCTCTGTGTGTTTACTTGGGGGATGCGAGTGGGAGACGTTTGTTCCAACCACCGGAAGGCTGGGACACAGAAAAGTTCTGACTACAGACGCTAGTCAGCAAATATTTTCTGCCCTCAGAGTATGGACAATGGCTACAGGTTATTTCTGAGATGCTAAAGATTGTTAGAATTTAGGTATTTTGACTTATTTTTTCCTCTATTGTTTTTTGTTTTTGTTTTGTTTTGTTTTGTTTGTCCAAGAGTATATGCAGTAGATTTCCTACTCCTGATATGCCAGTATGGTGGGTTCACATAGCTTAGATAAATTTGGCTTTGCATTTGAAGCATTTTCACAATAAAATCTATAGCCAAGGAGATCTCTCTGAGAAGCCATAGCAGAGGAGACTCATTTCAAGCTGATGTCATAATACAATGGAAGTCCTGGACAAGGCTTGAAGATATTTTATCCACTAACACTGTTTAATCTAGAAAGCAAATTGTGGAAAACAAATTGTCTTCAAAGATAGCTGTCCTTCTTTCCCTCCTTCCCATTATGCAGTCTCTTTATCAAAAGGTATAGGCAGTCTCTTCCTCAGTCGGACATGACTTGCACTTCCATTAGCCAATAGGATACAGCAAAAGTGACTCATTGGGTCTCAGACTGGAGCACTCTTCACACTTCCAACTCACATCCAGTGCCACATAAGTACAACAAAATGAGAAACTCTAACTAATGTCGCAGATATTAGAAGATCCATTCTTATAAGCTAACTCAAGTCTCATAATAATCAGAAATAATAAATTATTGTCTTATCTATGGTATTTTGGGTCTGCTCAGCATGCAGCAATTGATAAATGAAATAATCCAAAATTAATATCCTGTGGATGTAGATATCTCAGAAAAATGCTATTGCCATTTTCATAGAACTAAGGTACATACTGTCCTCTGAGGACACAGAAAGCATCCTTCCAGAATATAGAAATTAGGGAAGTAATATTGCTTCCTGAATATTATCAAATTACCACAGAGTGACTCAGAGAAGTGATATAAAAAGAGGTTACATGCTTTCTGAACCAAAAGCCTAGATTAAAACCAGAGTGAAGGTATTAACATAAAACGGAAGAAGAACAAATCAGAATGGGGCTAGTTATCCATAAAGAACGGAGAGTGTAAGACTGACAGAGCAAAGCTTGGCGGTCCAACAGAAGTTCCCAGTAGCTCTGGATATCAAATATATCTCTGTTATGGGCACAGCATGCTGACATAGACTTAAGTTAGTAACATATAGCCATCTCTTTTGAGCTTGATTACCATGGTTCCCCCAACTGACTGTGTATGGCTTTTGCACTATCATTAAGTCAAAGCACTATAAGTGAAACTATTGTATCTGAACATGGCTGACTCCTTTGTGTTCCTCAGACCTCAGCTTAAAGTCACTTCTTCAGGGCCACCCCACCAGCTACCAATGTGAGTTCCTTCTCTTGCTTTCTTGGTTAGTTCAAGAGAGGTAGAGGTGACTGTGCAAGTGTTTCCCTTAACCACACTTAGCTTTATTCTTTAGAGAGAGGACCATGAATGTGTGAAATAATCTTTGTCTAGTCACTAAGATAAGTAGGTTGAAATAATTACAAGCATGTCTGTGGTAAATGTTTTTTCACTGTTAAGTGAATGTGAGACCTTTGACGTTCTTAAAGGAAGCTTTAAGACTTCAAGTATTCCCTATTGACCTTTCAAAAGCCACGAGTGACCCTAGAGCTTGTCATTTCTTTAGTCATTATTTGACTCAATAAACAAGGAGATAATGAGATGAATGAAGGGTAGTAGCATCTGCAAAGGAATGATATAAATTGTGTCTGTGTTGGAAAACACTCAGGTTACCCATGTGGCAGAAAAAGGAGGATTGAATATTTTATCTGCTGAAAGGAAGGCTGGCCAAATGAAAGTGTTCCTTTTTCTATCACCATCAGACACTGAGGAAAAGCCAGAGAGGGCCATGAAGAGACAGTAAAAGGAAAATCAAGTTGGATTCTGCAGTGTATAGGATCTGAGGGTTTGTTAAGCCTTGTTTCAGGCCAGGAATCAGGAGTCCAAGTGGCCGTTTCCTGGAGGAAACTTTCTTTGCTGGTATAAAACTCAATGTATCAAAGCCACTACAAACAAGAGCACCAATATACTATTTATTCCTTTATAGTTACCATCCCATGTGTAAGAGTGACATTTTACTAGGATCTCTGTGTAGTAGGAAAAATAATACAGCACACATGACAGCCAGCATGATCTTTACTTATCCTATAGCGTGTCAGACAGCTAACTCATCTCTATGCTGAATTAATAGCTTTCTACTCTCTTCCTGAGATGAAACCCTTCCACTCTCTAAGGTCCAATTCAAATGATACCACCTTAACGAGGACTATGGGGGTCCAGCCCCTCGATAGTCCCCTCCCAGGGTCCGCGGAAGGCTCTATCAACCAGCAGAGAATCTTTAGGGTCGGTAAATCAGTCTACGCACTCAGAGTTCTTTGATCCATGCTTTAATTCCTCTGGCATAACATCCTTTATACACAGCTTCAGTTCTGTTCTCATGTCTAGCTCCTTTCTTGCCTGATTTCTCTCTATATTTATCTACTGTCCCCTCTATGTTCTATCTTAATTCCTTCATCTAGTTCTGTCCCCTCTAGGTTCTCATCTATCTAGTTCTTTCCCCCATCAGCTTCTCTCCCGTCTCCTTCTCTCCTATCTGGTTCTTCCTCATCTTGTTCTTCCCCATCTGGCTCTTCCTCATCTTCCATCTCGTTCCTCTAGTCCTCTCTTTTAGCTCTTCAATCTAGTTCTTCCCCATCTCAGCTCGTTCCTCTCAAGTTCTTACCCATCTCGTTCTTCCATTCTCTTCTCTCTTTTTTTGTCCTGTCCTCTGCTTTACAGTTATATATCTCCCCAAAATCACAATCCTCCCCTCCACCCAGGACACTCAGCCTGAACTTCCTCAGGCAGTGATTGTCCACTATCAGGATCAAATGGAGGGTTGATAAGAATTACAAAGAAGGGCACTAGTTGTTAATTACCATTTGTGACCCAAAGGGGAAGTGACTAATGAATCAACTAAAGGCTAAATATGGGTAACATCTAAGAAGAGGGATCTTACGTGCACAACTATAACCTTAAATGTGTTTGGTAAAGGATGTTAAAAATCTATAAGTTGCTAGGTCAATGGGAGAAAATAAAACTGTCTTCTTTTTTCCTGTGGCTCCTATCTGTCCAAGCTGTCTGCCGTTTTTCTGCAGGGTGGGGAAAGTGTGCTCAGTCTCTAGGCAACCTGTGTACAGCTAGATGCCTCTGGTGATACAGGGAGGCTTGAACTGGGAGTTCTGGCTGAGCATAGCTGTTAGCACAGAAGTTTATCTAAATATTCCTAGAAGTGGTTAGGTAAGTAGTTAGAGGTCTATAAAGTTAGTAAGGCTGTAAGAAAGGAGGGGTCTGAGCTAAATTGTGTAAAGCTATTACTTAATGTCTACCTGACCTAGGCGGTGTCCCCTTGTGGAATTTACCTTAAGTCAGGAGACTTGCATGTGGGCTATTATCATTGTTAGTCCACCTGGGACTAACAATGGGCGCCCACCTGGGTGGTGTTTCCTGTAGTCCTTGAAAGTGGCCAAGGGAGATAATCTGATTCCAGAGAAAGCCTTTCCTGAGGCTGTTCTCCAAATACCTGGAATGTGTATGTCCAGAGAGTGATCAGTCTACACTGTTAGCCCTTCTTAGGGAAAAGTCAGTTGGGAAAGCTATGAAGGTACACATGATTTTCATAACAGAATACAGCTGATATATAACAAGCCAAGTAACACCAAAAACTCCTTGGGATTTGGCTTCCTCTGGAGGAATTCCATGATCCCTCCAGGTAGTGACTTTGCCATAACCAGCTGAGTTCTTATGATATATTTCTGCGGCCCGCAGCACCACCTCTTCCCCTTCTCCTTATACTACTTAGTATTATAATTACTGCTTCTTTATTTTGAAGTTTCCCTGCCCTATCTTATACTAGAATATGAGCTTCTTTCTTTTAGGCCTTCTGAGCTTTCTGAGAGCAGAATTAACTCACTTTTAAGAGCCCCCTAAACTTTACATAGACTCATTTCCAATAGGAAGTTGACCAATAATTACTAACCAATAATAGTTCACCAGACAGTAAAGTACAAATGTATTATTTTAAGTTTTCAATTCCCTTTTCTTAAATATACCTTTTTCTAATTTCTGCTTATCTTCCATCTTCAGTTTTATAAATGAAATTTTATCTTCCAGAAGTTTTCAGAAAGACTTAACATTAAACATGAAATATATTTAGAAAAAAATATTTAAATAAATATTAACACACATTGTTACAGCTTCCCCAACTGTGAGTTCTGTAAATGGTTTACTCTCTTAATACAAATCACTTATGTAAGTTCAGGGGCCATCTAAATACTAGAAACTTCAAGTTAGGAAGAGCAACACACATTGAGAACTTAGGGGAATCTGAGTTACTAAATCATGACTCTTTTTTTTTTCTTTTCTTTTCATTTTTGCTTTGACCAAATACTTTTAAGCCATCCACTAGTTATCTCTATAAACTGACAGTAGCTATCGCTTGTGCATCTCTGCCTGCAGTGAAAGGAAGTCACCAAACAAGTTGATTTCCTGTCTTGAGGGGAAAAATGTGATAACATCAAAGAGCCCATGGAAAATGCATGGTGCTGAGCACCCAATAGACGCTCAGTTAATTTGGATTTCACCCAGGAGGATATTATGTTAAGGGAACGGAGGATGGAAGAGCAATCCGATTAACGATTAGAACATTTCTCCTGTCCCTGGGGCGGCCAACCCTGTAGAAGCCAAATCCCTGCAGTTGCACAGATAGGGTCCCCTGGGGATTATCCTTTGTAAGTTTGTCCTGGTTGTGATATAAAGATAGAAATGTTTGTGATCTTTGTAAGTATGTGAGATCACAGCGAAAGCAGCTTGAATTTCCAAAGCTGCAAAGCATTTTCTAACTTCATTGAAGCTGTGCTGATGTTTGCTAACATCTGTAAAGGAATTATAACTTCAAAGATTAGGGCAATATCATTAATATTATTATCATTACAGAAATCATCTATTCGATATCTCATTTCTATCAGACAGTGTACTTTGGGAAGATTATTTCTTGTAATTCTCATCACATACCTGTGCAATAAACACCACAGTATACTTTTTTTTGACATTAAAATTTAGTTCTAAAACAGTTGAATCACTTGTCCAACTTCAGAATCTAGTTTTAAATCCAGATTGTCAAATTCTACTTGTCATATATTCAAAGAATAACTTGCCTATAAGGATGATGGTTTATATTAGTCTTACAAATACAAGGATAAGAGTAGTTATGTGGCTATTTCTTTTCAATTAAAGCATACCCTGCTACAGGGTGAATGGAGACTTAGAATACATAGAAATAAAACTCATGCAACTTTGAAGACCTGAGAAGCTTAGAAAATTCCAAGATTCAGAAGGATCCTCTCCAATGTTACAAGAACAGTAAAGAAGAGCTGGGACAGAGGAGAGTCTTCAAGGGAATTGCCTGTAATTTGGGCAGAGCATACCAAGGATGCCATTTTTGTGAGCTGTCATTCATGCTGCAGTAGGCTTTGCTCTGATGCAGATGCCTCTGAGATGTTTATGTTCCTGCAAGCAATTTTACCTTCATATTCTGATAAATGACCCCAGGGCACTCATTGGTTCACCAAGGTGGACTTGGATGTAACTATTTCTTTGGTCTGTTTTTGGTGTCCTATCTGTGATTGACAGATATTTGTCTGCATCTCCCTAAGAAAAGTCACACAGCAGGAAGGTTTCAACCATAGTTAAAATTACTCTTTCATGAGTTGGATTCATCTTAATTTGAATCAATTTTGGCAGTTGTAAAACCTAAGAAACACAAACACACACACACACACACACAAGATTCTTTAAGTATCATTGAACTCCACTGTACAATGGAGCTACCAATGTTTCTTCACATGGCCATGTGAGAATATTAAAAGATGCTAGATTGGAGGTATCTGTCATACTGTCTGGAACACAGAAAAGACTCAAAACATACAAGTAATATCATCATCAATTATTGCCACTTTCTCTATAAAACTCTTTCTGGCTGCATAGGAAACTATAATGAGAGCATGTGCTCTTACATATACTGCACATTTGTTTAACATAGAGCTATAAAAATTAATGGTGCCAATATCAAAGAACCAGTAGCTCCAGGAAATTGTAAAATGAGTGATTACCTAGATAAACACAGATTTTATGTTCATTGCACTGTCGGATCAATATTCCACTTTCCTTGTGCAATAGGTTTCAATCCTGTGAATGCCCATATTTTAGAACTCAGTTTACTCTGAAAAACAGAACTTTCTTTTGAGACAATTTGCTATCAGAGTGGTGTCAGTGTTCGCATCCTTAGTTTCCTCATCTTAATGCTATTTCAGTAAAATAGAAACTACAATGAAATATTTTCATAAACACAGATTCTTGGTAAAGGTTTACAGAATAGGATACAGCAACAAAAGAAATACACATAAAACAACTCTTATTAATTCTTTGCCAATTTCATACATGTGTAGAATGCATTCTGATTGCCTGCTTCCCCCTCTTATCTTACTCCACTCCCATAATCTCCCCTGTCCCTTCCCTGCCAGTCTCTTTCCGAGATTCATAACTTTGGCTTTGTTTTGTGACCCATGTAGTTTAACCAGGGACATCTCTGTCATCACCAGATTAGGATTATTTGTGGAATCTTGAGAGTGTCATGGGACTGTGTGAAATCTAGTCTTTATTCAAAGAGTTTTGATCATTGAATGAGCTGTTATTTGTTATCAGTTTAAATGCAGGTTTTAATGAAGGAGATAAAGATAGTGAAACAAGGGGACAAGGGAAGGCTTAATGGATATGAACTGTCCATGAAGAACCTGCTTTCAAAGCTATGATCTCACAGTTCAAGTAAAATGGTATGATAAGAAGGTATAGCAGATCATATGTAATATAAAAGAAATGAGGGATAATAGTGGGATCTAAAGGTTTAAGAAATGGGAACAGGGTTTTGGGAGAAAACAGGAGTATAGAACTAAAGACACATGAAGACTCCTTATGAAACCCCATTAGCTTATAAGCTAATTAAAATACAGTGGACTTAAAAGAAAAACACGTTTGAGCAGAAATATCCCCATTAGTGAATAATACTACTCACAGGAGACACACCTTATCAAATTAAAATATCAGTGCTAGGCAAGGATTACTTCCCTAATAGTTACTGGTCATGGAAGCCCCATAGGTACTCAAAATAGCACTGGCTATTGCTATTGCCCTGGGATGACCATTATAAGATGGTACGACCTTATTGCTAAAGACACCACACATCTTGCTTTCAGCACACAAAGACATCGGTTTTCAACTGACCAGGAAACTGTCCCTGCTGAATAGATTTCACCGTGCTGGAAGGTGCTATGCAAGCTGCTGCCAGAGGAAAGACAATGATGATCGTATCCTATGATAGGCTCCACATGTTACATACCAGTCTGCCAGTCAAGATGTGCTCATTGATATAATAATGGCATGACTGTTTATGGGGGGGGCAACTGTTCTCTTGACTGGATTTGAAATTTCCTTCACAGTAGAGAATTTGTGTCTGGAACCATAAACATGGGCAAAATATACTGCTAGAAAAGTCATGGGCCCTAAGGGAGAACCAACAGATGTTGATTTTCTTAATGGTCATGTTATCAAACTTATATACATAAATTGGAGCTGCCCACAACCTTATTCAGAGAAGCTTCCAATTGCAATGGATAGTAGTTAATACAGAGATGTATTGCTGTTCAAAGTCCTAAGACTAAGCAATCATGAGTGCTTAGCAATAGATAGAACATCTAAACCAACACATCCCAACCAATACTAATTAAACAACTTGGAAGAGGGAAATGAAAGAATGCAAATGCGAGAGGATGGGAAAGTGTGCTGTTTAATGTGCTCTTTGGGGCATAGCATGGTTCTTATACACAAGAATCCACAATCTCAGTGATTACCTACACATGATATATACAAGATCAAGTCAGGTAAAAGTTGCAGCATGAAGTGGAAGAGAAGGGGGTTGGATCCTAAGGCTCCATCCTTGGCTGAAAACCTCTTGGCAGTTGATGGAGGAGGGAGAGTCACTTTTCTTTAGGAGTGTGACCACTGCAAGGTAATACCCTTGCCCAACTAGGTTGTCTATGTACATTTCAGTATGAGTTGGACTCATTGTGTTAAAAATAAATTTAAAAAAATTATAAAATGAGGGTGTGAAGTTAGGAGGGACAAGTGATGGGAGATTGCTGGGGGGAGCAGAGTATGATGAAGATACATGGTATACATGTATGGATTTTCAAAGAATAACAAATAATATCAGAAAGATGACATGGATACTGAATCTAAATCATAAATAAAAAGAAAGGCACTATCACATCCCGTCTTAGTTGGGGTTTCTGTTGCTGTGAAGAGACACCATGACCTCAGAAACTCTTATATGAGAAAACATTTAATTGATGTGTTGGCTTACAGTTTCAGAGGTTTTTTTTTTTCCCATTATCATTATGGCAGGAAACATGGCAGCTTGCAGGAAGACATGGTACTGGAGAAGGAGCTGCTATATCTTATCCACAGGTAACAGGAGTAGACTGAAACACTGAGCATGGCTTGAGCATATATGAGACCTTAAATCCCACCCCCACAGTGATACGCTTCTTCCAACAAAGCCACAACTACTCTATAAAGCCACATGTCCTAATGGTGTCAGTCCCTATCAGCTTATGGGGGCCAATATATTCAAACTACCATACATCCAGACTACAATACTGTCCCTTTATTCCTTGCAGGGCTCTCCCATGTCCTGAGTCACATCTTGGACTTTTAACTCAATATCAGGTTTAACTATTATCACAAAATTTAAACCTCAACTTACAGACATTTTGATCAATGGTGAAAATATAGAGACACAAGTCTAAGCTTAATCTCAACATATAATTTCTAAGTCATATATGTGTACATATCTATATCTATCATTATATATTTATATATATTGCAGAAATGTTCTTCTTTGTATTTAATTTAGATATAGAGATCCTTTATAAGATTTTAATTATCTCATTAGGTTAACTCTGACTCCATCAGGAACATAATTTTCTATTTCACTCTTGGAAACACCTCGGGCTCAAGTTTGGACCTCCAAAAGCCTATGTGTTAAAGTTTTAGTTATAGACCATGGCTCATTTTGAGGTGGTGGTACTGTTAAGAACTGAGATATAATGGAAGAAATTTAGGTTTTTCAGATCATGCCTTTAAAGGAGGTCTCAGGACTCTTGTTTCCCTCTCTTATTTATTGACCAGCTCTAATCGAATGACCTTCTCAGCCGCATGCTACCACCTTACCAAACTCTGCTGCCACATGATCATAGACTTGAATCTCTGCTACTTAGAGCAGTGACAAATATTTCCTCCTTTTGAAGTACTCTGCCACAAAGACAGCAAGCTGACTGGGACACCTTTGCATAATAGGATGGAGAAGGGTTTCCATTGCCTTCCTAAGCCAAGTCTCCAAGAGCTTGCTTCCATGGTAACCCCCTGCAGACAGCAGCTTCTATTTCAGGAAATCAGACCCCAGAAGCCCTCCCATTCAGGGCTTTCCTGCCAAATACTCTTCCAACATCATGTACTCTTCTGCATTCTTTCTTACTTAGCCTTTCAGTTCCAGGTTGACTTTTAGTCAAGGACTGCTTCCTAAAAGTCAGTATAAGAATAATGTTCATTGGGATCCCTTTCTTCTTTTGGTCACTATCTCTAGTGGCACATGTATTGTGTCTCTGTTTATTTATTGGCCTTCTTGCCCTATAGGTTAACTGTCTCTTCCTTTTCTCTAGAGCCCCAGCATCTTGCGTGATATCTGCTTTAAAATAGATGCAAAGTGCATAAAGTGGCAAACAGAAAGATATAAACGTTCACATTACCCCTTCATTATGAACATCCTGATATTAATTCCAATTCAAAACTACTGTTTCATGAGTGGATTAAGTGAGTATCTTATATGGTCATCAGGCGCTGAGACAATGATTCTCCAGGGTGTGAAAAGCTAAGAAGTTTTGTCACAACTAAAATAAGGGAAAATATCCAGTCAAAGTACATGGCAGCTAAGCCTGCTTCTTAGGCACAACTAAATGAAGGAGTCCGATGCTGGAAAAGTGCATCTTGAGAGGAAATTTGTCTTAACAGGAACAGAGTATGGGGTGATGCCCTGGGATGCTCAGCAGGTACAACCTACACAGAACAAACAAGCACTCAAGGTAATTGGCATCTGCGCTGCCTCTTCCGTTTCTGAGGCTCTGAATGTTCTCAAGCAAATTTGCCCCCATAATGCTTTCCAAATACCAAAAAGACTCGCAGAGGGAAGACAAACTGTTCTCATCCAACAAGAATGTAGTGTTACCTTGGAGATAGGAGTCCTTTTCTATCAAGTCTATGTCCTCAAATCTTCCACAGTCGCCCCAAAGAACACTGAATTTAGACCAGGGAATAAAAGCATTCCGAAGACACAGCCCAGCAAGTGGCTTGGAACAGTAACAGAACGTCCTGATGGTAGGAGATTGTGGAGATATTGGGCACATACGGGGAAATGGCAAGAAGCCTCAGCCTCTGGCTGCCTGGATTTTCTGTGTATTGCTGTGAACAGGTTCCATCGGAAGATTGGCTTCTGCTCATTTGTGTATTATTTGTCGTACACCCATAGGAGGCACAACCAGCAATTGTTCTTTTCCCCCCAGTGAATTTACCATTTAGAGGAGAAACAAAGCACATATATAATCCTTTGCCATTTACCAGCAAGTGAGCTTCAACACTGACAAAATGAGCATGAAACGCTCCCAGGGGTCGGGACTGACACTCCCACCACCTCTAACCTGCTTTGTCCCCAGATTCCTAGCAAGCTTCTCTTCATGCCCTCTGGTAAGCCCAGAACTTTACAGAAGACAGGAAGTTGGACCCATGTCAAACAATGGCTTTTTCTTCAAAAGTTCACTGCTGTGCATTTCAGGAGATGGTTGACCTAATCCCAGGACCCAGTGCACTAACGTGAGTGACTGATGGATGTCAAAATAACACCGTATTTGCAACAACAGAATGCCATTAACAGGCTACTGTAAGGAAAACCATCTTAGACTTAAAAGACAGTGACTTGCATTGTACTCGTCTAGATAAATTGTTACCCCCCCCCCCAAGCCCCATCTAAAGCCATCTGTTTCATCCAGAACAGCACAAGCCCGATAAAGTGTAACCTTCCCTGCTCTTCTTGGGTTCTTCCCTGGAATGTTTGTACAGTGACAGCTCTGTCTGCCTTCCTCTCCCTTCGATACCCAGAGTCTAGCCTGGGGACTGTGACATTTCAGGTGACTTAACATATGTGTTGAATGGATGGCTGTCATGACTCATAATATGTGACACAGTCTTATACCACTGGGCACGAACTGAACTCAATGCATCAGTCCAGTTTTCTCTTCCAAGTTCACCATGCCCCAGTCATGGTGGTCTTCTCCTGGTCTTAACTGCCAGGCCTGTTCTGGTCTCAGATGCTTGATATTTGAGGAAAGCACTCTCTCTGCCTGGTATATTCTCCCTCCTGACATCTATGTAGTACATCTCCTCCATTTCTTTTGCAATTCTGATTAAATGTCACCTAATTATTGAAAGTTTCTTTTTGTTTTCCCCATCATTTTATCTAAAACTGGTCACTCCTCTGGCCCAGCTTCCATGCTGCTCACTGCTTTATTGGCTTTCATAGCATCCATCTCTAATTGCCTTCTTATTTATTTATGTTTACTGGCTTCTCTCCACTGAAACATAAATTCCCCAGTGGTAGGGATTAGCTTTTAGGCATGACTATATCTCCCAGTCTGGCAGCAGTGCCCATCACCTACTAATTGCTCAATAAAAAGTTGTTGATAAATTCATGAGGAACAACACATAAAAATGATTTTGGAAGATACGTTGTTGCATGTATCTCTTCCATCTCTGATTGTACAGACGGTCATATACAGAAACTAGCTTGAAATATGTGGGCAACTTAAAAATAGCAAGAAAAGGGAAATAAGAATGGACCAAACCAAAAAAAAGTGACTTGTATTAAAAACCATATCCTCCCCTTCCTTGTCCACACACAAGATCCCTGTATTTTTGATAAGTCATTATAGTTGTACAATTCTGAGCACATTACAAATCTCTTTCTAAAGCATGCTTGCTCAAAGGGGCCTCTATTCCAATTGAACAATTACACCCTCTAAAAATATGTCAGTCATCTGGATGAACTGCCCAGAGCCACGTTTTGCTATGATAATGGATTTTTGAAAGAAACTACAAATGTGTTGATGGACGTTTCAGCCTCACATTTCAAATTTCTGACAAAATGCATTGTGTTTGCTTACAAATTCTACCTGAAGGCATGGATCTCAAGGACAGATTCAGTTACATATGAAAAGATGTCCAAGGCCCTATAACTTACCGAACTTTGTTCTCTCAAACATGTTAGAAAAAACACAAATATTGTGTCCTTAAATTATGAGACATTTATAACCAGATAATGATGTATCTTGTAATGTAAATACTGTTGCTATGACAGTTAACATAGAAAAGTGGTTAGGATTAGCAAAATTATAAACATTTTGGGCTTGTGTGTGTGTGGGGGGGTGTGCGTGTAAAGGATGCACAGAGAAGTCCTGGGGAGTACTGACATTTTCCCATAAGCTATAAATCTCATAGACAGTGGCTATTGGTTTTTCTTTGTGTTCATACTGTAATCTTTATAGCATGAGAAGGCTCTATTTTTAAAATGTAGAATTATAGTAAGACAAAACTAGAGAGTAGGTAAAGCATGCCCTTGGAATTTATGTCATACATTCTTAATTAGGGAAAATATTGCACATCAGTATTGGTTCTTGAGGGAGAAGTGAAATATTTTTATGTGTAAAGCATAAATATGCATATAACACATAAATGGCTATTGTAAAGAATAAGATCCTAAAAGACCCCCTATGGGAATATTAATGACAAAATTGCTGGGAAGTCTTTTTATTTCAGTTCAAATATTTTAATCTCATGTTTGTGGTTTTGTTAAAAAATATTTTTTACAATGGTAAAGTTTCTGCCCTTTATTTTTCATTCAGTTATCTTCCTCATTTCTAGCAAGCACAAGCTCAAATTCAACCACAGACTCCAAACACTAAGCCTTGCTAAATTCATGAATGCTTCTGAAGCTACGTCAAGGAAGGAGGTCACTGGACCACACATGGTAAGAACTTTGGTTTAAGGAAAGGTTGGCTCTAGCATGCAGTAAGCCACTACAGCCCCCTCCAAAGCAATCCTTAGAAACACTTCTGGTGTTTTCTAATTGAGGTCAGACGGTGGGAAGCTGTCCCTCACCCCCAGACATAGCACTTTTCTTTTCCTCTCTGGCATCTGTTCAACATTTTCATTTAAGACTTTCCTTGAGAGCACCTGCTCAATGATGAATGAGAACCGGGGTTGGCAAGCCTTTCTTCCATGGCTCTCCTATTTTCAGGAAGTCAGAATTGTGATTTAAGAAACACAATATCAAAGATGAGGTCCAGATCAGGCCCTGGAGCAAAGGTAGCTGAAATTAGAATGTTGCTCTAGTTCCCTCCCAGGAACAATTTTGAATCCATCCAAAGCATAGAAAGACATGATGCTGAAACACATGCACGCACGCACGCACGCTCATGCACAAAGCTGTTTTGGCCAATAGCCAGATAGGATAAGGTTAGGGGGGAAAAGCAAGCTGAGGACTGGGATGAAGAGGTCAGAGTCAGAAGAGCTGCCGAAGAAACAAGATGCCAGAGAACTGGTAAGCCATGGACCACGTGGCAATAAATAGATTAATAGAAATGTGTCAATCTAAGTGTGAGATCAAGTTAATAATAAGACTGAGCCATTTGCCAAACATTTATAATTAATGTAAGTCTTTGTGTGGTAATTTGAGAAGTGGCTGCCGGGTACTTGGGAGTTACTGGTGGACAGAAACTTCTGTTTACTTTCCATAATAATAAATTTCTCAAATTCAAGTCACAAAAGTGCATCCAGATAGAGTTTTCCAGGAGCACCATTCCCCACATTGACTAACTGCTTGCTTGGAAACTGACTGATAATATCACACTACAATATTTATGCTCTTTTTGCTCATTCTCAATAATCAGCTTACTCTCATTAAAAATGGTTTTACCTGATGATGCTTCCCACATTGGTGGGACCTGTGGCCATATCAAACAGAAGCTATTTTAGGTAGAATAATGACAAAAAGAGATATTCATCACCTAAAATCTGGAATCTGTGAACATACTGCCTTCCAGGGAAAAATAGGCCTTGAGAGATGTAACAAGATTTAAGGAGTTCAAGAAAGGAACAATAGTCTCAATTATCTAGCTGAATTAGGCCTAACAAGAAGAATCATTAAGACAGAGAATTCATTGATTGGTTATAGACCCACTAAGAGATGGGACCACGTAAGTGGGACCAGTGAGAAGTGGTATGGGGATATGATCAGACATTGCCAAGCTCTGAGGAGGGAGGCCATACATCAAGGGCTATGTGTGGCCAGCAGAAGTCAAAGTCATGAAGAGGATTCTCCCCAGTGTTTCCAGATAGATACACAGCCAGCCATACTGACATCTTCAATTTAGTTCAGCAAGACTCATACCAGACAAATAACTATTTTAAGCTACTAAGTTTCAAACATTTTACTGCAGCAGTAATAGCAAACAATGATAGAGAGGTAGAAATTTAAAAAACTCATTACCAACATTTTTAGTTCTTAACTATAATCCAAACATCTTGAGCGTTGGTTAATGTAGCCATCTTTCTTTATGATTAGACAGCCCTAATGGAAGACCATGTCATAATATCAAACCAATCAACCTGTGTTGGATTTGCATTACTAGCACATTCCCCATGAAGAAGTACCTAAGGTGGGCTATGTTTGAAGGTTAAGGCTCCCTTCCTGTATAGTTTCAGAAGCTAAAGTCCTAGAATGGGAAGCCCAAGTAATTTGGTTTCTGCTTAGGGTTGAATAGCTGATGGCATCAGAACAGGAATAGATATACATAAGATATCACCACTTGAAACAAGAGACAATGGAGATCCTCTTCCCACAATACTTTCCCAGTAGAACAACCCTAGTGAACTAAAGACTCTCATTAAAATTACATTTTATATATATATATATATATATATATATATATATATATATATATACATCACACATGCGCGCGCGCACGTGTATGTTGTAGATGTGGGTGCAGTGAATTGAACCCAGGTCTCTTGCGAGAACAAGTGCTCTCAATGGATGCACAATTGCTACAGCCCCAGACTGTATCCATAGATTTCCCTAACATAAGCCATTACTTTAAAAAACAAATAGCTTTACAACAAAGTTATTATTTAAAATAAATAGTAAAAAAGGGAATAATAATAATTGAGTAGCCTTAAAATTTGCTAAATTTAATTCTGCACACAAGTTTAATGCATATTTAGATGCTGTGGCTGATGCATCTCCATCAGTGAAAAATTCCTGCTCCTATAGAGTTGATATAACAGTAAGACTTAAACAATAAAGGCTGGAGCCATGGCTCAGTGATTAAGAACTCTTGTTGAAGACCTGGATCTCATTCCCAGAGGAACAGAATCTTGTTCCAAGGACCTGAAAGGCAACTCACACCTATGTGTAACCAAGTTCTAGAGGATCTGCTGCCTTCCTTTGGGCTCTGTGGGCATCAGGCATAAACATGGCATATATATATATTACCAACATTTTTAGATCTTAACTATAATCCAAACATCTTGAGCATTGGTTAATGTAGCCATCTTTCTTTATGATTAGACAGCCCTAATGGAAGACCATGTCATTATATATATATATATATATATGCCTGCAAAACACTCATAAAATGGAAATAAACACATCTGAAAAGAGATTTAAATAATAAGCCATCAGATTTCAAAAAGGAGATTTATGTAACTCATTAGAAATTAATGGTTGTGCACAGAAACAAAAGAACCAGCATAAGGGTGTTTAGAGTGTTGAGAAGTACACTTGTACTGTTACCATTTGACTTCTGCCCAGCCTAGAGTTACTGGAAAAGGAGAGAGGAGCATCCTCATCCACACTTCCATTTATATTCCTTACCAGCTCCCAAACTCATTTGGAAAGATCCAGCTTTAGGATTCCTGTTCTCCTACAGAGTATAAGTGTTTTATCCTGTTTTTCCCAGGCAGAAGTAGAAGAAGAACACTACTCAGGTGTAATTTTCTATATAGGGAATGACAAACACAGAAGCACTTGCACTCATCTTGGTTAAGTTTTGGAAGGCATGTTTGTGTGTGCTCAGGAAAGCCTCTCCAATGCCCACTGTGCTCAGAAAAGCCTCTCCAATGCCCACTGGCACACAGGCCTTGTTTTTTAGTTTAACATTCACCATGAGCAGCCGACAGAGAGCACTTATCTGGAGATTGTAGCTATCTCTATTAAATAATTATGTCATGACTGAGACTATCACTAAAAGGTTTGACAACATGGAATCTTTGACTATAAGAGCAAACTCTAGGAAAGGCTTTTTGGTTCATTGATTAGCTCAAATTCGACTTTATTTTTCCACATATAAGTTGCAAAAAAGAAAGTGGAAAGGATGTAAATTGTAACTCAGGTGCACAAAATATATATTTAAAACATGAGAAACAACACGTTTGTCTTTCTACTCCCACCCTATGCTATATTTATTTGGGCTGCTTATACCACCTTCCAAATGTCTGGTAAAAACACAAGTTCTTCTGGGATATAGTTTAAATATGATTCTTTAGGATCACAAATTATCCTGCAGAAATGATTTCAAGGCCAGCACAGTGGCTTGGAGGTAAGGGCATTTACCACCAATCCTGACAACTGGAGTTCAATCCTTAGGGCCCATGTGGTAGAAAGAGAGCACAGTGAGTTGTCCTCTGACTTGCACATGTGTGCACACACCCAGTCATGACAAGATACAAAAACAAACAAACTAATCACTCCACAAATACAAGAATGTTTACATTGATTCCAAAAGTATTAGCCTATTTTTTACAGAGAGTACCTCAAGATGAAAGAAGGAAGAAAACTGAAAAATGCCTACAGTTTCTGTATGCAGCTTTGATGTTGGGTTTAGAAAACTGATTATTTTGCAAATATGAATCAGAATTCTCTTATCTGAGCAACAGCTGTTATCAAGATAAATGTTTTCTGATGACAGTTTTAGAGTTGTTTTTAGATTGGGGATTTTTTTTTTATAATTCCAATAGTTTATATTAATTCCACAGTTGAAAGCAAGAAAGAAACACTTGAGCTACTTTTAAAAATATATTATTTAGCTTATTGCTTATAATGTCACTTTGAAATAAAAATATGGAACACAAAACAAATTAGTCATAAAAACAAGAAATGAAATGACCATGGGTTAATAAAATGTCTAAATTATTTCAAAAATTTCAATTCTAGGAGTCATTTTTATGTGTCTTAAATTCTGGTTGAATGTTGATTTCTTCTTCAAATCAACATAACCCAGAAACTGAAGGCATGCCTACTCTTTGGCATTGGAACTATCAAAACAATGGTTACAATAACAAACATGAAAAGCGATGAACACATCTGGACTTTCACAGATAGTGGTGTCATAGAAAGGGCTATGTCATATAAACTCCCCAAGACTGACTCCCCTTTCTTCTTCTTCCCTCTTGATATCACTGAATGGTTATAAAGACCTGGCCATATTACTAAGAGTTTATTACTGAGCTCCTTTCTTCCCTTCCCATGCTTGGCCCTGAGACTCTGGATTGACACCCTGAACATCATGCACCTGCTTGTCTTTAGTTGTTCAAATAGTTAAGAGAGAGGAACTTCTCATTTCTCTCTGCAGTGCTTCTTATTTACCAACAGAAACACCTGCTTCCACGTTCCAGGATCTTCTATCAGTCTCCAGACAAGCTTCACCATGCTTGACAGACAGTGGCAGCATCAGCACCATGGAGGAACCCTTCCCCTGAGCTACCCATGTCTGAAACTTCCTCCAAGCTATTACGGTGAAGTAAGTATAATCCTTTGCTTTGAAAAGGTGTGTTAGCTTGCCCTGCTATAATCAAGACCTGTAGGCTGGGTGACACAAACAGCAGAGATTGATTTCTCTCAGTTCTAAAGATAGAGATATGAAATCAGGGTCACGCCATTGTCATTATGTTGAGAGCCCTCTTCCAGCTCGCACACCTCTGTGACAAGGGATGTAGGACCTTTGGCTATTTACTCCTGGACTGGCTGGCCCAATGCTATGCTTCATCAGTAAAGGTTACTGCAGAAAACTGTATTAGAAAAGGACTTTGTTTTACAGTCCCAGCATCTCATTGGCCAGATCTTGTAGACATACTGACAGCTTTCCCATATGTACATGTAAGTTCATTGGACTTAGGTTCTGAAATACCCCAAAGGCCTTAGATACCCACTGACCCAAAGTCATCTTTTATTTCTTGCTACAGCCTTGCCCAGTGCAGAGAGTGGATTTTCCAGTCTTCCCCAACACTGAGAATGGATTTTCCACAAGTTCTGCCTGCCTAGCTCCCCCATGGATTTTACAGTCTAGGATTTACATGAGTGCATCCCCAGGATGATCTAGTCCTGAATCCTGAGCTGAAGGCTGCTCTATCTCAGTCCTAGGAGCAATGTATGCTCCTTAAATCATTCTTCCACATATTCTTTGCAGCTTGTTTTGCTTTCTGCTAATTTGGTTCCCTATTACTCAATCATCAGTTACATATTCTTTACAGAAAAATTCCCCTTTCATCTTACTCTGTTTTTCTCATCTCCTGATCTGGCCTTATCTGATGTAATATCTTAGCTCAAATGTCATATTACAATTACGTCTAGTCTCTCTACTTAAATTCTGTCCTCTCTACATGTGAGTCCTGTTTCCTTGGTCTGGATTCTTCCTTTCTCCATGTAGGGCAAGTATCACCTCCCAAAACACAAATGCATTCATAGATATAATGTGTTCTTATTTATTCAGTGTTTTACTTCTGATAGAATATGCTCAATAAATAGCTAGTGAAAGGACACTCACATGGATCAAGTAGCTGCTTCTGAAATAAAATGATGCCATTGGTCCGAAAGGGACTTCGACTTGTTTTTAGTAGCATCAGCATTTTCATGTCCTTTGGGATGATAAGGAAGCTAACTCTTTTACTTGTCCTAGACTATTAAAGAAACCTTTACGACTCAGCCTTTTTCTCTCCCACAATATAAAAATATTGTCTCAACACCTCCAAATTCAGTTGACTATTCTATCAAACTTAGTAATTCTGTACTCTGTTGTTTTTGGAGTGTGGCAATTAATTTTACATGTAATGTAATTGTATTCACTGTCAAGCTGGTTTGCACATGTTGATAAAGCAATGATTTCACACACACTGAAACAGGGTAATGTTTCAATTAAGGAACAAATCTATATTCTGCTGGTTTCCTTGATTTGAAAGCAAATATCGATGGTATATGTTTTCTTTTCCAAGGTTTATAATGTGTATAAATTATCATGGCCAAATCCATGGCCAGGCACAATTAGATGAAATATTTAATTGAAATATATAAAAATATGGGGCCAGAAAGATGACTCATTGGTAAAGTCCCTACTATTCAAGCATGAAGACATGATTTCAGATTCTTAGCAACCATGTAAATCCCAGATGAGCTGGTAAACATCTGTATCCCTAGTGCTGGTGGGTGAAGGGTGGAGACAGACATAGCCTTGGAGCTCACCAGCCAGCTAGTCTTACCGAATCAATAAGTTTCATGTTTGGTAAAAGACTGTATCAAAATGTAAAGTGAAGAGAAATCAAAGAACATATCCAATTTGATTTCTCATTTTCAATTGCATGTGTACATAGATGTGAACACACTCATGTGTGCACGTACTTATACCACAAAGCACACACACACACACACACACACACACACACACACACACACACACACACAAAGGCAAAGACTAGTTTTCATTTCTCTTGGTAATACCTATGTTTTGTGAATAAGTTTACTCTTTGGAAGCGTATGTGAGCTTCATCTTTGTGAATTCAGTTTTCTTTCAATATAGTCCACTTCCTTACATTTCATAGAGATGAAAGGACACAAGAGATAAAATAAGTTACTGAACTCTTCAAGTAAAGATCATATGCTGAGAACAGAACTTTGGCTATTTGCAAACACAGGGGTATAACTCAGTTTGGCTGTCCAGATATCCTAGAATATAAGAGCCTTTCATTCAGTAGCATTGTTTTTTTTTTTCATCTTGAGCATTTTCCTAAGAAATATTTCTGAAACATTTTGCATTCTTGTTTTCAATATTTTAAAATTCTTACTTTAAAAGGTGATTTCTGACTTTCCTAGTCTGGGCTGAATGTCTTCTACCTGTATTTAGAACATGCCATTCTTCGCATCCCAGAACTCTGATCCCTGTTCATTGTCAATGTGTCCTTGTGCTTAGATAGCTTCTGATAACTTTTCCATGAGGGGATTTTTCTCCAATACCTAGCATTGCACCTTGTACATATTAGACACTCAGTAAATGTTTGTTGACTAATAATGCTTCCAAGAACATCAATTCAAATGCTGTAGACTTGACTAAACTTTTACTAAGAAAAATAATAAAATAAATAAAGAAACTATAATTAAAAGCTTTAATGCAAGAATAAGTTTAACTTCCCTAAGCAACGACCCCAACACTAATTTTCAGCTGTTATAGTTAGATGAAGTTATCAGAAAACAGAAATTTATAAACAATGGATGTATTTCCATATTTCTCACCATGAGAGATTTAATATATGTTAATACCAAAGAATAAACTTAAAAGGAGCTACTATTAAATTATCTCCCTCCCGTGTAAAGAATTTCATAAAAAGCAACTCATATTCTAGAAACTCTCAGTACAGGGGTCATAAAATAAAAGCACTTATTCTACATTAAGTATATTTCCTATTGAGGTCAAAGGGAAGATGTATGCCTGTATGTGGTCATTCTGCCTTAGCAAATAGCTTTACACACTCTCCCGAGGTAGGACTTAAAACTGCTCAAAATCTAGATGCCTTTAGATTTGGCTCTACAAATAATTGTAGAAGCTTCCTCCTGCAGTAGATGGGAACAAATACAGGGACCGACAGCCAGACAATATGCAGAGAATGAGAGACCTTGGAACACTCAGTCCTAAGTGGAATGTGTCCATCTAATTCCTACACTCACGGTTCAGGGGACTCTGGAAGAGAAGGCAGGAAAAGTGTAAGAGCCAGAGGGGATGAAGGGCACCAAAAAAACAAGGCCCTCTAAACACAACACAGACAGAGGCAGCATGCACAGAGCCTGCATGGATCTGCACTAGATGGGGTGTTAGAGCTAAAATAGGTGGGCATATGCCCCCATCCCTAATGCAGGTAGCCTAACTGTGGATCTTCACCTCTCTCCTCAATCCAATCCCCCTGTCTCAGTACCATCTTTGTAGCAGACCACCCCCACCCACCCCTCACTCACCATCTCCAATTAACACACAGATCCTTATTCATCTTGTTATCATAGTCCCAAAACTCAGCATGCACTCCCTGGGAATCTGCCAGTCAAGCCTGCCAGAGAAGCAAGTAGGCCAGCTAAGAAGGTAGACTAGCTTCAGATCTTTACATTCCCTCCTCTTTTCCAAATCTAATCCCCTGGTTTCATTACCAGCTCTGTAGTAGACTACCTGTTGTGACCAATCATCACCCTCTGTCCTCATTCCCAGAGGACTAAGAAGATCCTGGCAGAACACCTTGCTTTCTACCCTCCTGTAGAGCTCTTTAGACTCTCCACCTCACTAGCCCATGCCCATTCCTAAATGTCAGCTCCCAATACCTAGCAACACATTTTACCCAGACCCTCCAATAGTTACACTAAACAGAATCCCAGAATAATTCCCTACCAAGCAGCCACACAGATGACATATCCTCCCTATACGAGAGAAAGAAGCAGAAACAAAGGAACAAAATACTCACCAAAAGTCAAGACCAGATATCAGTATGTAGAATTTCAATCATTCCAAATCCAGATGCCTAGACTCCAGTGTTAAAACATAATCAAAAAGAGCCAGGACAATATGTCTCCCCTAGAGGCCAGCAACCCTACCACAGTAGGCCCTGAGATTTGTGACATAGCAGAAGCACAAAAAAAAGGATTTAAAATAGCCTTTATGAATATGCTAGAGGTCCTTAAAGAGAAATTAATGAATCCTTTAAAGAAATCCATGAAAATACAAACAGACAGTGAAAGCAAGTGAATAAAAGAGTTCGGTTATCCTTTTCTTTACATCTGGTATCCATTTATGAGTGAGTATACGCCATGTTTGTCCTTCTGAGTCTGGGTTACCTCACTCAGGATGATGTTTTCTCCATCCATTTGCCTGCAAATTTCATGATGTCACTGTTTTTCACTGCTGGGTGGCATTCTGTTGTGTATATGTACCACATTTTCTTAATCCATTCTTCAGTTGAGGGGCATCTAAGTTGTTTCCAGGTTCTGGCTATTATGAATAATGCTGCAATGGACATCATTGAGCATATGTCCTAGGCCCTCTGCATGCCAAGACAGTTGTGTAGCTTCATCTGCTTAAGGGGCCCCCTGGCAGTAGGATCCATCCCTGGTGCATGCTCAGACTTTTTGGAGCCTACTACCTATGATGGGACACCTTGCACAGCCTTGAGGCAGGGGGAGGGGCTTGGACCTACTGCTACTATATGTACCTTCTCATGGGAGGCCTTAGTTTCTTGAAGGAGGGAATGTGGGTGAGATGGGAGGGGAAGCTAGAGGAGTGGGAGGAGAGAAGAGAGGGTTTGTATGCTTGGTATGTAAAGTGAATAAAAAATTCTTAATATAAAAAATAGTACTAGGTAAAATCATGACTAAAACAGGAAATCCTCGGGGGGAAAAAAAAGAGTTCAAGACCTAAAAGTAGATATAGAATGAAGAAAGAAAATCCAAACTGATGGAAATCTGGAAATAAAAAATTTAGAAACTTGAACAGAACCACAGAGTCAAACCTTACCAACAGGATACAAGAGATAGAAGAGAGAATCTCAGACATTGAAGAGAGGGTAGAATAGTTGGATACCTTGGTTAAAGAAAACATTAAATATAAAAATCTGGTATGAAACATCCAAGAAATCTGGGACATTGTGAGAAGATTAAATCAAAGATTAATAGAAATAGAGAAAGGAGAAGAAACCCAGGTCAAAGTCACAGAAAATATTTTCAACAAAATCATAGAAGAAAACTTCTCTAACTTTTAAAATTTCTTTTAGTCATCTAAGGAGATGACTAACAACATACAAGAATTATTAATCAGAACACCACATAGATGGAACCAGAAAAAAAATTTCCGTCTGCAAATAACAATTAAAACACTAAATGAACAGAACAAACAAATAACATTAAAAGCTGCAAGGGAAAAATACCAAGACACATGAAAGGCAAAACTATTAATATAATACTTGACATTCTCAATGGACAGTCTAAAAGCTAGAAGGCACTGGAAAGATGTTCTACAAACTTCAAGAATTCTAACACAAATGCTAGCACTGAATACCAGCATAGACCTCACAGATGCTATCATAGACTACTACACCCAGGCACAATAAATGGAAAAACAAGATAGTCCATGATAAAACAAAATTTAAGCAATATTGCTCTACAAAGCCAGCCCTACAGAAGGCATTAGAAGAAAACCTCCAATGTAAAGAGGTTAACCACACACAGGAATACACAAATGAATAAACAAATAATCCTAGACCAGCAAATCAAAACAGGGGAAACACACACACACACACACACACACCACCACCACCACCACCACCACCACCACCACCACCACCACCATACCAACAAAATAACAGGAAACAATATACCCTGCTCATTGATATCTCTCAAAATCAAGGGTCTCAATTCCACAATAAAAAGACAAAGACTAATAGAGTGGATGTGCAAACAGGATCCATCTTTTTGCTGCATCCAAGAAATACAGCTTAATGCCCAGGATAGAAATCACCTCAGGATAAAGGATGGAAAATATTTTAAAACAAATGAACCTAAGAAGCAAGCAGATATAGATATTTTAATATATTACAAAATAGATTTCAAATCCAAACTAACTAGATAAGATAGGAAAGGACACTACATACTCATTGAAGAAAAAAACATGTAAAGGACACTACAATTCTTAACATTTATGCCCCCAAATACAAGGGCACTCAAGTTCATAAAAGAAATACTGTTACAGCTTAAATCACAGACTCTCACGCACTGATACTGGGGGACTTCAATATCTCAATCTTACCAATAGACAGGTCATCCAAACAAAAACTAATCAGAGAAATTCTGGAATTCACTGACATCAAAAACCAATGGACCTAACAGATATTTACCAAACATTTCACCCAAACACAAAAGAATATATCTTCTTATTTGCATCTCATAGAACTTTCTCCAAAATTGACCACATACTCAAATATAAAGCAAGTCTCAACAAATAAAAGAAAATTGATATAATGCCCTGCATCCTATCTGATCAACATGGATTAAAGCTGAATATCAACAACAATAGAAAGTTGACAAACTCATAGAAATTGAACATTTCACTACTGAATAAAAAGTATGTCAAGACAGAAGCTAAAGACTTTCTTGAATTGAATGATAATGGTATAAAACATACCCAAACTTATAAGACACAATGAAGGCAGTTCTAACTGGTAAGTTCATAGCACTAAGTGTCTACATTAAAAATTGAAGAGGTCTCATTCTATCAACTTCACAGCATACTTGAAAGCTCTAAATAAAAAAAGAAGAAATCACACGCCAAAGAAGTAGATGGCAAAAAATAATCAAACTCAAGTCTGAAATCAATAAAATAGGAACAAACAAAAACAATACAAAAAAATCAATGAAAACATATTTAGTTCCTTGAGAAAATCAATGAGTGACAAACTATTATCCTAATTAACTAAACGGCAGAGAAAGAACATACAAATTAACAAAATTAGAGTTGAAAAGAAGGCATAATAATAACAGACTCCTAGGAATCCTAGAGAATCATAAGGATATACTTAAAAATCTGTACTCTACCAAATTAAAAAACCTAACAGAAATAGATAGTTTTTCTCAATACATACCACTTACCAAAGTCAAATTAAAATAAGATAAGCAAATTAAACAAACCTATAACCCCCAGTGAAAAAGAAGTAGCTATCATTAAAGGTCTACCAACCAAAAACCAAACAAACAAACAAACAAAACAACAACAACAAAAAAAATTCCATGGGCTAGATGGTTTTAGTGCAGAATTCTACCAGACTTTCAAAGAAAGATTAACCTCAATACTCCTCAAATTTCTCTACAAAATAGAAACAGAAGGGATTTTTGGTTCAACATACATAAATCCATACATAGTATTCACTATATAAACAACCAGAAAGAAAAAAAAAAGATATGATCATTAGACTTCGAAGAGGCCTTTGACAATCTAACATCCCCTTCATGATAAAAGTTCTGGATAGATTAGGTATACAAGGGACATTCTTCAGCACAATAATGGTAGTTTATAGTAAGCCCATAACCATCATTAACTTAAAGGGAGAGAAACTCAAAACACTTTCACTAAAATCAAGAACAAGACAAAGTTGTCCACTGTCTCCATAGCTATTCAATATAGTACCTGAAGTCTTAACTAGGACAGTAAGACAACTGAAGAGCAAAGGGAAATAAATTGGAAAGGAAGAAGTCAAAGTATCTTTATTTGCAGGTTATATAATTTTATGCATAGACAACCCTAAAAACTCTGAAAGTAAACTCATACAGCTGATAAATACTTTCAGCAAAATATCAGGATACAATATTAATACAGACATACACATACAACACACAAGACTTTCTACATACAAATGACAACTGACTGAGAAAGAAATCAGGGAAACAATAGCTTTCACAATAGCCTCAAATAATATAAAATATCTTGAGACGACTCTAATCAAGCAAGTAAAAGACTTGCCTAATAAAAACAGATGTTGAAGAAGGAAACTGAAGATATCAGAAGATGGAAACCTCTCCTGTGCTCATGGACTTGTAGGACTAATATAGTAAAAGTGTTCGTCCCACCAAAAGCTGTCTACAGATTCAGTGCAATCTCCATCAAAATTCTAACATTATTTTTCATAGATCTTAAAAGGGCAATCTTCAGCTTCATATGGAAGCACAAAAAGACAGGATAGTTAAAAACAATTCTAAATATAAAAATAACTGCTAGAGGAATCACCATCCCCATCTTCAAACTGCACTACAGAGCAATATCAATTAAAAAAATCATCATAGTTTTAGCACAAAAACAGACACACTGATCAACATAATTGAATTGAAGACCCATACATAAATTCACATACCCACGGGCACCTTATTTTTGATAAAGAAGCTGGAAACAAAGGACAGTATCTTCAACAAATGGTACTGCGCAAACTTCAGGGCTGCATGTAGAAGAATGCAAATAGACCCATACTTATCACCCTACAAAATACTCAACTCATAGTGGATGGCAGACTTCAACACAAAACTAGATACACTAAACCTGATATGGGAGAGAGTTGGAAATAGCCTTGAACTCATTTGCACTGGAAAAGACTTTCTTAACAGAACATCACTAGCAAAGGCACAAAATCAACATTATGACTTATTAGGAACCTCATGAAACTAAGCAGCTTCTGCATGTGAAAGGACACTGTAATTTGGACAAAGTGGAAGCTTACACAATGGGAAGAGATTTTTGCCACTTATACATCCAATAGAAGGACTAATCTCTAAATCACATAAAAAAACTCAAGGAAATATATATATCAAATAACCCAATTAAAAATGGGATATAGCCTGGTGGTGGTGCCTACCTTTAATCTCAGCACTCGGGAGGCAGAGCCAGGCGGATCTCTGTGAGTTCGAGGCCAGCCTGGTCTACAGATTGAGATCCAGGATAGGCATCAAAACTACACAGAGAAACCCTGTCTCAAAACAAAACAAAATGGTATACAGAGCTAAACATAGAATTGTCCAAAGAAGAAACTCAGATGGCTGGCTAAGGAACACTAAAAGAAATGTTCAACATCCTTAGTCATCAGGGAAATGTAAATCAAAACTACTTTGAGGTTTCACCTTATACCTGTCAGAATCACTAAGATCATTATTTAATATAAATGACATCACATGCTGGCAAGATGTGGAGTAGAGAGACCACTCAACCATTTCTGGTAGAATTCCAAACATGTACAGCTACTCTGAAAATCAGTGTGGTAGTACCTCGGGAAAATGGGAATTGATCTACCTCAAGATCCAGCAATACCACTCTTGGGCATATTTCCAAAGGATGTTTATTCCTACCACAAAGACATTTGCTCAATCATGTTCATTGATACTCTATTCATAATAGCTAAAAATTGAAATAACCTAAATGTCCCTCAACAGATGAATAGATAAAGAAAATGTGGTACATTTATATAACATACTCACCCATTAAAAAGAATGAAATCCTGAAATTCACAGTAAATGAATAGAACTAAAAAAAAAATTGTAAGTGAGGTAGCCCAGACCCAGAAATTTCAAATATGGTATATATTTGCTTATGTGCAGATTTTTAGCTAACTCAATGGTAAACAAGTTAGAATGACAGGTTTAGAGTAAAAGGCTAGGGAGGACAGACATTTCTCCCCAGGGAAGGGTACTAGAATACCTAGTTATGGATGGATGGGGATGGGATGAGATGGAAGGATTAAGTGTGGAATGGGAAGAAAGAGGGTTATAAGATAGGAAATATGGGGAAAAACACCAAAAACTAAAGGCCACTTGAAGGGAAGTATAAAACCTAATGTAGTAGGAGCTTCCTAAAATATATACCTATATGAAGGCAATGTAAAAGGAATTGCCAAATAATGGGGGAGAGAGAGCCAAAATTGAACTTATCTGGTCATGAAATGAAGCTTTCAGTAACAGGAATGGTACTATTGGTTGCTCTCCACAAAACAATGGCCATGGTCTTTTGCTGAAGACAACACTTCCATAACTCATTGAACATGGACAGGTCAAGCTAGTGCCTGCATTGAGACTTAACTCTTACATGCTAGTGTCTTCAGTATAGAAAAGTATTCTTCACATTGCCAAAGGAGTAATATAAACAAAAACCTAGTTACAAACCCTTTGATGTACACTGGTATCCTGCCTTCCAGATATGCTAGGGCAATGATGGCACAAAGCTGTGGGAGTAAGCATCTGATTTGACTTAAGTCCTATTCTACAAGATTGAACTCATACACAACACTGCTTTGGTGATTAAGAATCTGAGATTAAACAGCCCAGGGACGTAGGGTAAAACCAAATACTATTGTTCTACTAAAGTAACATAGTAATAAACTGACTAATAATGACATTCTGTTATACTCATAGATCAGTGCCTTACTCAACCATCATCAGAAAAGCTTCCTCTTGCAGCAGATGAGAACACATTCAGCGATCCTCAGCCAAACAAAATGCAGAGTGAGAGACCTTGGAACACTCAGCAGTAAATGGGATGTTTCCATCAATTCCCTCCCCTCAGGGTTCAGGGAACGGTTTGGAAAAGGAGGCAGAAAAGTGTAGGAGCCAGAAGGGATGGGGTACACAAAGGAAACAAGGGTCTCTAAACACAACAGAATGAACACACATATGAATTCAAGAGACTGAGGCAGGATGCACAGGGTGTGTATGTGTCTGTACCAGATAGAGTCCTACAGCTGAAAGAAGAGGACCAATGGCCCCATCTTTAATCCAGAAGCTATTTCCAATTGGAAGCCACTTGCAAATGAACATTTAGTTTTATCCAAGGGAATCTCACTGTGGAAACAAAGCTACTCTAAAGGGTAGGGTGCATATTCAGCAATAGATGGCCAAGAGAAAATTAACTCAGTGGCGTCTTTAGGGGTTCCTTGTCACCTAATGTCATGTCCTGTCAGGGATTAATTACTCATTTATTCTTACTTTTATTTTATTTTTATATTATTTTATTTATATGCTTTTTCTCAGTTTGCTCCTACAGTTCTTTTAAGTACATGTTATGGCTTCCATTTAGTGTTTTATGGGATTCCTGAGTGTGCCATTGAGTGGATCTTTGAATCAATATCTGTTTCTTGTGTCTCCTTGAACTCTTCCTTTTCTTTATTTGTTTTGTCCTATTCTGATGTGTTAGCTTTTGTTTTATCTTATATTTTGTTTTATTATTATTCCTTAGAAGCTTGTTTGTTTTCTAATGAGAATGAGAAAGGGCGTGGATCCAGATGGGACAGGAAAGCGAGGAAGAACTGGGAGGAACAGAGGGAGGATAAACCATAATTAGGACATATAATGTAAGAAAAAAAATCAATTTTCGGAAAACTCTTAAAATAAATAAGTAGATAAAACACTGTAATGGAGCTAAAATTTCTCAAAAAAAACCCCTGAAATATAAGTTATAAAAATTAATATTAGTATCTAATTATCATTTAAGGGAAAGAAATACCAATTCTGTGTTGCATGTTAGTCAAGAACCATACTTTTCTTTTTTTGAGATGATAATGGTACAAGTAGAAAAGTTCTTTGAGTTGTATAATTTGCTTAAACTAAAAGATACATGGTGAAATAACACATTACAGCTCGTCAATGGAACTGTTTGCTGCTACCCATATTGAATTTGTTTTTTATCGAGATTCACGATTTCAAAACACCAAAAGAAATACAAGGTTTATATAAACCTGAGAACGAGCAAAACAATCTTATCTTTTAAATAACCCTGGATGGTTACTATGTCATAAAAAAAAGCTGGGGCTGAGAAATTGATGGAGGCATAACAAACTACCTGTCTGAGGATCATGACTCACCCTGCCTTTCCCCACCATGCCTTTCTTCTATGTTCCTTAAATGCTTGAACTGCTTTCTGCAGCAAAGATGTCTGGGAAAAGGCATTCATTCTTCTGAGCAGTTAATCTCCCAGAAGACTTATTTGTGAAACTGAGCAGAATAAAAAATATCACCATTCGGAACTCCTTGTTAAGCCATACTGTGTGGTAGGCACAAAACATACAAAGAGAAAGAAACAAGAACCTTGGCTTTATAGGATGTTTACACTAAATAGACTATAAAAGATAATCAATATTTTAAATAAATTGAATATCATATAATGGAAATATACACAAAATACACAGGGAGGAAATATCTATATAAATCATTACAGCGAAAGTGACAGTTGGTTTTAGACTTTGTAGAAATGAAAATTTCCTGTACAGAGTGGAGTGATTTCTTAAAAAAAAAACCTCTAAGAACAAAGATTTTTTTCTTTTCATTTGTTTTTTTAAATTTTTTAATTTTTTTAAATGCCGAATGCCGTTTATTGAAGGAGGGAGGAGGTCTTAAATACAGGCTTACAGCACAATGGGAGAACCCTGGAGGGCAGAAGTTTGCTACTGATGTTTTACAATCTTGCATCTAAGCTGGAACAGGGAATTTTACTCATAAGTAAGGTAGGAGTAGGATTGATTCATCTAGAGAAGTCCATAGTTAGCATCTGCTGTGAACATCCTGATGATCCTTGGTGGGTACACTGGGATCAGATAATAAAGGTCCATGCTATTAAACACACCTCCAGGTGAAGAGCACAGTGGCATGATCGATAAAATCATGAGAATTGAATGTCAAGTAGAGAAAGCCTGGGGGAAGCAGGAAGGGTTAATTTAAGAGGTGGAGACTGTGTGAAGCCAGGATCCCCTACAAATGTTCCTGTGAAGATGGTGGCAGTCAGAAGTAGACTAGTAGAGGTGTAAGTTAATGGGGATGGTGAGACTCAGACATAGCCAAAATAGACATTAGGGTTGAGGCAAAGAGAACAATCTACTAAAGCTTTTTTACTTGAACTTCAAGATGAACAACATGGAAGAAAACACTGGGTCAGCGTGGGCATGGGTAGTATGTAGCTAGAAGCTTCTCTGGTCCTGCCTGGGCCCTGCAGTCCTGTGGCCTGCTTATAAAATAATCACACAGAGGCTTAATATTATTTATAACTGCTTGGCCATTTAGCTCAGGCAAACTACTGACTAGCTCTTACCCTTAAACTCAGCCCATTTCTGTTAAGCTATATGTTGCCATGTGCTCGTGACTTTACCTGTGTACCATTACATGCTGCTCCCTGGACAGCAGGCTGGCGTCTCCTCTCTCAGCCTTCTCCTTCGCAGAATTCTCCTTGTCTGCTTATCATACCTATACTTCCTGCCTGGCTACTGGTCAATCAGTGTTTTATTAAACCAGTGTACAAAAGCATTATTCCACAGCAGTAGTAGGAATTCTTGATGGTACCTCTGAAGGGATGCATATAGACATTTAGTCAGCAACTGAAGGGTAAGTGAATTTCATGACTTAGTATTCAACACAATTAGAATGAGGAATAGAGGGGGCAGAGTCCAGATACATCATCATTTAATGTATGAAGATGACAAAAGATCCTCTCCACAACACAAATACACACACACACACACACACACACACACACACACACACACACACAAGCAATGATAATTAATGAAAAAAGAGAATTTGAAAGGTGTGGTGATATTTTGAACAAATAAAATTTGCCTGAAGATCAGAGGCCAGAACAAGCCACTTGATTAAACATAGAGGCCAGATAGTGGTGGTACACACCTTTAATCCTAGCACTAGGAAGGCAGAGGCAGAGATCCCTCTGGATTTCTGTGAGTTCAAGGCCACACTGGACTACATGAGATTAATTCAGTCTAAAAGAGAAACAGAGACAGGCAGTGGTGGCACACACCTTTAATTTCAGCACTTGGGACCTCACACCTTTAATCCCAGCACTAGAAAGCTTGAGACAGGAAGTGATACAGCTGAGCAGAGAAAGGCATATAAGGCAGGAGGAGACAGGAACTCAAGCTTTTTGGCTGAGTACTCAGAGGCATTCAGTCTGAAGATTTGTGGAGACAGGATATCGGCCCTCTATTTCAGGCTAAAGAGTTGGTGAGGTAAGAGGTGGTGGCTGTGGCTTGCTCTGCTTCTCTGATCTTTCAGCTTTCACCTTGATATCTGGCTCCAGGTTTTTATTATAAGACCAATTAGGATTCATGTAACACTAAGGAGAGGTATATGGGACTGTTTGGAATGAAGGGAGACAATGTGAAAAAATGATTTAATTATTTGACATAAAAAAAATAATATTTTAGCCGGGCGTTGGTGGTGCACGCCTTTAATCCCAGCACTTGAGAGGCAGAGCCAGACAGATCTCTGAGTTTAAGGCCAACCTGGTCTACAGAGCGAGATCCAGGACAGGCACCAAAACAACATAGAGAAACCCTGTCTTGAAAAACAAACAAACAAAAAGATAATATTTTTAAATGATCTGAGACAACCACAATATGAAGAAGATAGTAGAAGACCATGAATGAAATATCATGGAGAAATGTATATATGAAACATGGAAAATCATAGCCTACAATGCTAAGGGGAAATAGCAAAGGGTAGGGATAGAGGATCACCACTGAGAAGGCACAATGAAGGTAAATTTGTGGAGCAGGAAATTGGATGCAGTTATGTAATAGCTAAGAGTTTGGGCAGTGGAGTAAGCATGCATAGAAAGACTTGCCACATCCATCTGAGCAAGCAAGAAAGAAGAGATGCAGCACCACAGTTAGATGAGACCTTCTGGTTAATCAGTTAACCCAGTCCTAATGAGTTGGAGAAGAAATGTACTCCTAACCATTAAAAGATCCCATCCTATTACTGTAGACTGTAGACACAAGATTGAGGGCATTATCTAAAATTGGAAGTTTAATATTCAGTGAAATATCAAATTATTTATGTAATAAAATGGTAGTAGTGGTATTTCAACACAAATGGTTTAAGAAGACATGGACAGTGCTTGGAAACATGGGAATTAGGCTGTTAACTCAGGAAACATGCCAGTGGAAGTACTAGCAGGCCCCAAAGCTGACTACTATATATATATCATCAAAATGCTATTGTCAGGCACACATAGAATCAATTCCAAAAATTCAGGAGTCTGGAGAAACCCAGGGACCAAAGCAGTAGGGAGGACAGTTCCTCCATCAGAGCTGATGCTGGGCCAACCCTACCTGGTCCATAACCATCTGGTGTTTTTAGTGGGAAGTGACTGGTCAGGTTAGCATCCTTAGTCAAGAGATCTGACAGATGAGGGAAGTCTGCAGTGGGACCTCTCACAGGTTGATGCCTACCTATGGAAACTACAATTGTAATAATTGAGTCATTTTCATCAACGTTTTCCTCTGTGTTCTAATTCTTAGCCTGGGAGCTTCTGAACACAGAAATGTCTTCTACATAAATCTGAGGCCACAGTAAATGTTTTCAACTTCATACAATAAAATAGTCTAGCTGTTTTGCCACATGGATGATTTTTATTATATGAATAAAAAGAAGGGATTTGTTCAGCAGCTCTTTAACTTGTCTGGGCATTCTGTAGAGTTGTGGTTTATTTATTGTATTCAAATTTGCTTTCCAAATATTGACTTTTAGTATGCAACAATTGGATAGTACATGGGAAAGCAATACACATCTACTATCCCCTGTTTCACTGAGCTCTCAGGATTCTTTGCTACCTCCTAAGATTCCAACCACCAGAGGCATACATCTTGTATGATTTCCTCTCTAAGAAGCTGGGCTGTGACTATGATGGTACTTGATTAAGCCTATGATTAAGCTACAGGGTATATAAAATGACAAAGGGATTTTCCAGTTGTAGTAAAGGTTTCCAACAAGTTGACTGACTTAATCAACACTGAATAAATCTAGGTGAGCCTGTACTATTCAGGTGAGATCTTTGAAAGGGCCAGGTCTTGGGTTTGGAAAACCTCAGTAAGTAAGGTGTTGATGACCTAAGTTTATATCCTCAGAGTCTACATAAAACCTAGTGCAGTGAAAAATGTTTTTGCAATTTGTATACTACTGTCCAACGGTGGTAGGCAGACATGGAAATCTTGCAAGCACACAAGTCAGGTAGCCTGGTGAACAGAAGAGATTCTTCCTCAAACAAGGAGAAAGTCAAAGATTGACACTCGAAGTTATCACTGGACCTTCAGATGTGTGCACTGGCATGTGCACAGCTATACTTATGCAGGCAGACATACAAACACACACATACATACACACACATAGTTACACACACCACATTATAAATGCACACACCACAATATACATACTTAAAAAAAATGACCAGATGTCTGAAAGGGAAGAATCAGCTTGTCTGGAACTTATCTGTTCTCTTTGATGGAACAAGCTACTGTGTGTTCCAAAATTATATTGATATAACTTTTAACATGACATAAGCTTTTGCAGGAATCCTAAGCCTCAGAAGAAACCCTAAATCGCATTGGTATCCTTAATGACAGCCTTCAAGGATCCTGAGAAGACTTATCTAACTAATGTATACTTTGAAATAATAACAATGTGCTGTATTAAGCCACAATATTTGTGGTGATTTGTTTCCAGCAATAGAAAAGCCTAAAAAATCCATCCCTAATCACAATAGATCCTCATAACAACTTTGGGCCTGTTGATGCATCAAGGAAGAATCTATGTTTTAAGAACACATATCATGAGCCCTTCTATGATTCTGGGCACTGGGGAAAGCTAGGCCAAAGTCAGACTCAGTAGAAGATATTGGATCAGACCATTAACAAGGAAGCTAGTGTTTTGTATTAGAGTCCCAGCCATGGGCAAGAACAGAGAGAAACACACAATGCACAAAGATTTGACTTGCAAACTGTTTCATTCATGAGCCTCGGGGGGTTCATTTAGAGAGCAATCACACACAGTAGTTGTACAGACCCATCTCCATCTAAACAGTGCCTGGTTGACAGATGGCTTTTACTCTAGGAAGCCAAGCAGCATGTGATTCTGCCAACCTGGAAAGAGAAATCCAGGAATGGAGGCCTTCCATAACAGCCCCATACTTTCCATACTCATTTAATGAACAGGAACTATCCCATGTTTACAGGATGGAGAACTCACTGAACGTTTCTTTGTGCTTTATTACTACAGGCTGAGTGGGGCTCAGCGCACATATTCGAAGCATTCTTGAAGGACAGGTGCTTATTGTTATGTGCATAGAAGCACCAAGAGGTCAGTGGCAGTTACCCCAACAAGTCCATCCAAAAGCCACAGCTGTGTCCTTTGTAGGGGCAAACATCCTTCCTTGGGAATTCTATAGGTTTCCCACACATTTTTAGTTTTGATTAGCTCACTAATAATAGATGATAGATAGATAGATAGATAGATAGATAGATAGATAGATAGATAGATAGATAGATAGATAGAGGAAGATACTGAATTGGGAGGGCATGTGCTCAGAGGGAGACTAGAAGTTGGAGGAGAGAAATGGGGGGTGGTCTGTATAATCAAAATGCATTGTGTACAGGTATGAACTTCTCAGAACAAATAAAACAAGTTTTAAACTGTTGGGGAAAGAGGAAACGATGAGTGTAAAAAAACCACACAAAAAGCCTGTAAATCCAGATAGGGCTCAGCAGATACTCTGAAGGCTTAAGCATCCATATTTTATGAGGCTCTACTATCTCATTTCCTCTCAAAGCTTAGTTGGGAAAGCCTAAGAAGTCTTGGTATTAACCAGTCTCTGCTAGTAACTTAGCTCATTCTGAGGGAGGAAGGGAAGCAAGGCTATGGAGCACCCAAGATGTGCCATATAGTAAGTCAGACACTTCACAATTGCACTCAGCCTCATTCTTTCTGCTAAGTGTTAAGATGCCTACTTCTCTGAGGCTCATTAACAAGTCACAAATTTGGCTGGTTTAAAAAAAATCAATATTATTTCTTAGCTCACACTGTTACAGACCAGAACCCTGGGGACATTCAGAAACCAAAAGGCTGAGCTGCCTGCTCAGAAACAGGGATCTTTTCATTGCCAGCATTCAAAGAGTAACAAGCACATGGATTAAAATGTGTGAAACTATTTCTTTACTAGCTAAACAATTAACTGCACAGAAAAACAAACAAACAACAACAAAACAACAACAACAACAATGAAAACTCCTGTGACTGTCAAGGCAAGTTTTCCAGTATTGAGAATCCTTCCTTACATCATTGCTTGCTCTGATCTGGAGCAAGTCAAAGAGCCTAAGATGAAGAATTAGACACAAGTTTAATTACAAGTAACAGGACTACTTCTGTTGGTCAAATCCCAAATACAACACAGGTGACACACTCAAAGTATTTACTGAATAAGTGGAGGTGTGAAAAATAACATCATGAAGAAGTCTATTTTTTCTTCTCTGACAGTCTTTATGAAGGGTTTTGTCTTGGTTTTTAAGACACTGATGTTAGACAGAAATTCTTATTTACTTGATTCTGGGTCAATGATACATTCCTGATAATGAGGGACAATTTGCAAGCACTGCAAAAGGTATTCTCATTCCCATGTGTGGGTCAAAATAAATAATTCCACACTGGGTGTGGAAGTCCATCCCTTTAATGCCAGCATTTGGAAGAAGATGAAGGGAAGGACTGGAAATTCAAAGCCATCTGTGGCTACACAGTGAACTCTAGGCCAGCCTGGGTTATATTAGACACTGAAAAAATTAAATTAAATTAAAGGTACAACTCTACCAAACATTTCTGAATGAGGGCATCAGAAACCAGGATAATTGTACCAACTCAAAAAAAATATCTTTTTTGTAAAGAAATAGTCATAGGATTGCCGGGTGGTGGTGGCACACGCCTTTAATCCCAGCACTCGGGAGGCAGAGGCAGGTGGATCTCTGTGAGTTCAAGGCCAGGGGCTACCAAGTGAGTTCCAGGAAAGGCGCAAAGCTACACAGAGAAACCTTGTCTTGAAAAACCAAAAAAAAAAAAAAAAAGAAAGAAAGAAAAGAAATAGTCATAGGATGACATCATAAGTGAAACATTGAAAACAACCTGAAGAAAGAGGTCAAATGTGTGCTAGAGGGATTGAATTGTTTTAGGCAATGCAGTCTTTAAGTTGCTCAAAGTTAAAAATACATGTATTCTATTTCTCATACTAAGCAATATGTAATAACCTATTGATGAAAGCTTACTAAACCTGGGGAACATGTATTAATGCCTGAGTATTACTAATAGATTATCATACCAATTTTTGCTTACATATTTTTAATACTAAAAATTTTTTTATATCTGGGGTTGGAGAGATGGATCAGCAGTTAAGAGTACTGGTTGCTCTTGCAAAGGACTGAGGTTTCTTCCCAGCACCCACATGGCAACTCACAAGTATCTGTAACTCCAGATCCGAGTAATCCACTGCCCTCTTCTGACCTCTATGGCACTGGGTGTGCAAATGCCACACACACATGCATGCAGGCAGAAAACTTATACACACAAAAAAATTGAATGAATAAAAACATTTAAACTTGTCATGTTTATTGTGTAGGTTTTAATATGTATATGTTGTAGGATAGCTAAATTGAAATAATAAAAATGGATGGCTTAACGTAGTTATGTTTTCATGGTGAAAACATGAACTCCGGGCTAGAGATATGGTTCAGTGGTTAAGAACAAATGCTACTCTTGCTAAGAATTCAGGTTCAGTTCCTAGCACTCACAAATTCGCTCAAACCCATCTCCAGTTCTAGGAGATTGAAAGCCCTCTTCTGGCCACCTATGGCACTACACCAAGTGGTGTACATACATGAAAGTAAAGCACTCCTATACACAGATGAACTAAAACTAAATAAATCTTGAAATAAATAAAGAAAACAGTAATATCTGTTCTCTGTGGTGTGTACCGTGATTGACTCAGTTACCATTAATTCGCAGTGAATCTCCTTAAGAGCTCACCCCATCTAATTTAAACTCGTATCCTTTGATGATATTCCCCCAACTCTATCTCCTGGTAACATTCATTCTACTCAGCTTCTATGAGGTCAGTTACGATGCACTCCAATATAAGTGAGATGCTATGGCACTTGTCTTTCTGTGCTTGATTTATTTCACTTAACATATTATCCTTCAGATTCTTCCACATTGCATAAAAAAAAGTTTAATTAAAGAAAAAAAATAGGGTCTGCTGTATGTACAGACCCTATTTTCCCTATTCATTATCAGTTGCCAGACTTAGGCTGATTCCATAACTTGACAATTATGAATAATTATACAATAAAGGATTACACAAAAATGATTTTACATGTATATCCTGTAGTGAGAATGCCAGATGCCAATGCAGTTTTATTTTCAATTTTTGAGAAACTCCCAAGCTGTTTCCCATAACATCTGCACCACTTAACATCACCACTAGCAGTGTACAAAATGTCCCTTTCTCCACATTCATTTTTTTAACCTTTCTAGAGCTTTATTGGGAGAGGGAGAGAGGGGGGGGGTAACAGACAGAAAGAGAGAGAACAGAAAGAGAAAAGGTGGTTTCTCCACAATCTTGCCAGTACTTTTTTTCTCCTTTCATGTTTTTATAGCAGCCATTTATGTTCCATGGAGGAGAGTGGGTGAATGCATCTTCTCTTTCCCTTCAATATTTGTTTTGAATACCTGTGATGTGAGGACTACTAATGACATTTAATAGTGTATTAAACTTATATTTCTTAAGCAATTTATTTTTTTTTTTTCATGTACACAATTAGCATTGACACACCAGGTCATCAAGCTATGAGGGAGGAATAGTACCATCCTATTTTGGTACGGTAGAGGTTATCTCAAAGTTTAAAAAGAAAAGTCTCATTTTGTCACTTGCCTCTTGACTCTGTGAGCAATCCCTTGACCATGCCAAGGCAGTGCTTCTCTGATTATATTTAAAGAGGAATGGGTTCTTTAGAGAAAGGGTGATATCCAAGGTGAAGCTACACAGCTGCTTCTTTGGTTGAAAGACTCAGAGGAAGCAGGTCCTGTTACCTGTTGTTCTTTCTAAAGAACTCCTTTTATATGGTTTGATGATTGCCAGTTTATGTTAGCCACTGGTAAAATTTTAGAGGCATTACTATGGGAGAAGATACTGTTTGGATGGCCAATGTATATTCGAATGTGATAGAACAACTTTTAAATACCAAATCTTACTCTTCCTCTCTTTTGTGACTTGTGTGTGTGTGTTCAAATTTCTTTCCTATTCGTAATTCTGAAAGCTATTTTTGCTAACGTCCACTTCCTTTTACTTTTATCCACAGGGAAGTCATAATCCTCTCTTTAAATAGCAGCTGGTTACCATGGAAATCATTCTAATGCCCTCGAATCAATATTGTGATTTTGCTGACATTTCAGGTAAAAAAAAGAAAAGACAGGCTAAGATGTATTTTAAAAATCACATTTTCTTCTGTTATATTGTTGACAGAAAGGAACTGGTAAATAAAACATGAGTTCTGTAATAAACTCCAGTGTTCCTGATTATGAAGAACTGAGGATTTATAAAAGATTAATCTACATATTTAAATAATTTTGGATTTGAGTATGGACATATGTGCCCATGCTATTGGGCTCAAGAGTTTTCTTCCCATCTCTGCAGTGGGCCCTGATTCAACCTTGTCCCTGTTATTCTAAACTTATTAGAAGACAGTTGGGTGCATATAGCTTTGCAATTGTCCCTTTCTCATGAGCTCCAAAGAGAAAGATAAATTTGCATAGCAAGAGCTACTCTGCCATTTACTGCATCCGAACCATCATCCAGTTTATGTAATATACCCACACAGCTGAGGGCTTCCAGGAGCTCCCTTCTGAAGAGAAATGTTGGATTTGGGTCTGGTGGTCCATAAGCCACGGAGCCCAGCAAGTAATTTTTACAATTGACTATTTAACTTAAGTCCTTGCCACAGAAACTGAGCCACTTCCGCAGGTCTGCCTTCAAAAAACAAAAGCACTTATTAAAGGGCTACTCTCTGTTTGATGACTATCCCTGAAGAACCCTTGATGCTTAGTCAGTGAAGGTCCCTGAGAGAGAACAATGGCTTTCAGCAACTGGCCACTCAATACATTACGAGTGGATGAAGATGTGTTCCATTTTAAGGTAATTGACAGTCATCCGGGCATTGCTTCTACGAGCAGGTGATCATGACTGTGCACCTGGTTTCACTCTCCATACTCCACTTCCCCTCCTCTTGTCAGGTAACTGAAGTGTGTATCCTTCACTCATTCTAAGATTTGGCTGCTTGGCATGGCCTTGTGGCACAGCTCTTACTATTTCTGCAGCCTGACTTATCTTGGAACTTTCTTTGTAGGCCAGGCTTGTCTCGAACTTGGAACCTCCCTGTCTCAGTCTCCAAAATGCTATGAGGGCAGCATGCCTTACTGTGTCCACCTCTCCTTTTGTTTTTGAATCACTCTGGATTACATTCAGGATGCATCACTCAGAGATTCCTGTCTTGAATCTATAATTTTCTTTGGCAAACAACCTGATATAATCAATTTTGTAGTTCTGAAACAGAAAGAGAGGATAGTTGATTTTTGTAGTAGAAACAGGGGATTGTGGATTTTTGAACATAGGATCACACAGAATAAAGAGAAGGCAAGACATCATGCTTAAGTATTTGATAAAATTTAAGAATAGTGTTCAAAAATCTCAAAATTCCTATCCCCAGCTCTTACTAATAAAGAAATTAACATCTGTTGCTTCTAAAAGCATAAATGTGTTGTGCTACAAGGTGCAGGACACAATTATAGCTCAGAATCATGAGAAAAGGGGTCCTAATTTATGAAAAAAGTGGTCCAAATTCTAGGGGAATTCAGAAGGTAAGGAGAAATAGAGTCTTCTCAGAATGTAAAGAGACACTCTTGCAGACGCACGCACACACACAAAACAAATGCCCACTATTGTGTATTTCTCTGTAGATAGTCAAATTGCAAGCTGTTTTAAAAATTACCAACAAAATAAATAATAAGTAAATCCTTGTGATGAATATTTCTCTCTGTAAAAGTAGTGTTTTCCTTACAATTGGATGCCATGGAAATGAGTCACAACAAAACAATGAAAATACATACTGAAAATGCAGTGAGTACTCTATACTATGGTTTCCAGATCTCACACTTACATGCACACATGGTATGTTTTTGATGATGTAATCTAGGTGTGGACAAACAGAATATTAAAAAGGAAAACTGTCCATTTAAAATTGAAGGATTAGTTCTATTTCCAGGTATTGATCCGTGTTATTTATCAATTCACTGAGATTATATCTGGGCAGCAAGAAGGAGAAAGAGGTGAGAAAAGTGAAGAGAGAGGTGCCATGTTACCACCAGGCATCTTATCTCTCAGACTACATGTGAACTCCTGGGCAAAGAGTCAGGCCAGAACCTTCACGAAGAACTGGAAATCTCTGCTGGTAAAGAATTGTAAGTTGAGGAAAAGATGGCATGGCTCCCTCTCATTACAGACAGACCTGAAACGTAGTACTCTGGGGCTCAGGGAAGCTTCAAAGTCAGGGATGGGCAGGGTAGAACAAAGACCTCAGGGCTAGACAGAGATCTTCTGTTGACTCACCGCTGGCAGCATTGGAGACCTTGAGGGATGCCTCACAACTGACACACAAACATCCAGTTGGTTTGGAACAAGAGACACAACACTTTGTTCCTCAAAATTAAAGTGCTGAAAAACTTAAGCTAGTGTGATGGTTTGGGGGAGGTGGTGTATTTGGGAGGTAATAAGGACTCAAGGCCAGAACCTTCACAGACAAGATAATTTAACTTTCTTACACTCCGTTCCATCTCATAGAAGGCAGGAATATCAGAAGACAAGATTCCAAAACTTTGAGGGGAGCTCTATTCAGAGATCACGTTGGCTCCTGAGCATTTCAGCAGAGCTGGAGAAATGAATTGCCACTCTTCATAAACCAGCCAGCCAATGACAATTTGTTATAACAGCGTGAACTGAAATAGCTGTGTCAAAGCTCACTTACAGCTCCACTTCCACTAAGGGGCTTTTGGGGAAAGCCTAAGTATGAGCTTCTTTATTCTAGAAGACCTAACGGATTTGTGAGATATTAGGCTAATGTGACCCAATATATATTCATATATCCACAGTAGCTGTGCTTGATTTGTGTATCTCATAACTGAGAGGGGAAAATAAACTACACAGGAAGAAATAAGATTTACAAAGGAAGCAGAGACTGAAATACTTAGCTGATACAGATAGGCAAGGAAGGAAATGATGTAAAAAAAAAATGGTTATTTCTGAAAGGTATGACCATAATTTTTTCTTCATATATTTCTCACATTAAAGTCCCCCTCATAAAATGTTCTAACGATCACCTAACATGTCTTTTAGTTATCTAAATAGCAAATTAATACAAGTAAGAGAATATAAATAGTAGATATACTTCTGGGCAAAAATAATTTTTGAATGATTCAAAGCCTTAAAGGGGTCGTAAAGCTTACACATCGCCTTGTCCACTTTTGTTTTGTTTTTGTACTGGGGCTGAACTTGTGACTTCCCACTTGCTACGGAAAGCACTCTGCTACCCAACTACATCACCTGTACTATCTGGCTTTTCTGGCTGAGCATGTTAAGTATGATTGGGTGTTAATTTGACAACACACCATAATGCCTCCTACCCTTGATGTTTCTTTCCTGGGACCCAGCAGAAGGAAACAGGTTCCCAGAAGCTGAAGCCCTTGGAGATGACTGGGAAGTGGGCACCGTGAGTTTACCTTCCGCCCTCTCCAGAGGTCTCCCACTTTTACTGGCTGCAGTGCTGTTGACCGTCTCGGAGGAGGTGCTAAGTTTGGTGCTGGGGTCTCGCTTGGGCTTGGGGGGTGGTTGTCTCCGGGATCCACAGCTGCTGTCATCCTCAGTGCCCCCGACGGAGTGCAGGGACTGAGACCTCACGGTGAATCCACTGGAGCAGGGATGCGGGAGTCTGTCCTGAGGGGCAGGCATCGTCATGAACCCCATGCGGAAGTGCTTGCCTGCGTAGCTGGCGTCCTGGCTTCGCCCTACTTCTCCCCCTATGCTGTAAGAGAAAGCAGAGACCACCTGTGAGGAGAAAAGCAGCCAGGATAGACTTGAAAGCATAGATACCACCAGCCTGTTCGTGAGAGGTGAAAATTCTCACTGGTGAAGACGTACACCATTTTACAAGGGGTTGACCCTTCAGACCAGTCTTCATTGGTATGAAAGCAGTCTATACTTTTAAGTCAAATTCTGAAAGTTAAAACCAAAACATGTTTATTAGAGTCAGAAAGTTTAACATGTCTTCAGGTACCTTCACCTTCCAATGAACCTATTATTTTAAGGGAGAAAATCTTGCATAACAGACTTTATCTTCAACCACTCATTTTTTTTTTTAAGGACTTAGAGGTAAACCTTGTCACGTGACCTGAAAAGTAGTCAAACATTTGTTGACTATATTCCCTGGACCAGCTCCTGTTAGGTGACTGGATGCCATTCTTTTCTCAAAAACCGTCCCTAATTGCCTGTTTCACACGTTGACAAAAATGTCATAAAGTAAGAGCAGGAAAGGTTCTGTTAATAAGCACTCGAAAGAGAGAATGAAACTGGGAAAGGGAAAGGCTGGGGAGGACCAACAAGGCAGTAGGAAGGGAGAGAGAACAAGGGAGAAGGAAAAAGGAAGATAGAGTGGGAGAAGAGGAGGAATGAAACCTGGAGAGAGACGAGAAGAAGGGGGTGTGGGAGAGAAGAAGGGAAAGGAGGAAGGAAGAAAGGAGGAAAAGCTAAGAAGGCAGACAGGAAGATAACTCTATAGAGGAAGACAGAGGCAGACAAGCATGCTGGAAGAAGGGGAGAAGAAACACGTTTCAAGCTGATGACTGAATTGTCTGTCCTTTTGTTTTCTAGAACCATCTCCACCCCATGATGTTACAAATAAGCAGCAAGCCTCACTTCATGGAGTAGGAGCATTTAACACAGTATAAAAAGACCCGATCCTGATATGACTCTACTTCCTAAGTACTGAGGGTGTAAAATCTCTCCAAATTTAATATTTTTCAGGTTTCACATGGGAAAAATATGAAGATTTAGAAAGATGTAGTTTGAAGTTCAGTTAATCACAGAGGAAAGACTTCTTGGGATCTCTTTCCATACTGTACATAATGGTGACTCTTTATGAAGAAAACATCATGAATATGTATGTGAACTTTTAGAAGAGAGATTTTCCTAGAGCTTTCTCTGTCTATCAAGCTCATTCACTAAAAGGAAAGCTAAAAGAAAAATCATGTATAAAATATTTGCATTTCACTGAAATGTGTGAATTGTAAAAAGAAACTCAGTGTATGAATTTTGTAAGCTTGTTTTGTCTGCCTTTCTAGTATGTAGATTTATTTAGAAATATTAAACCTTGATTTTTATCTTAATTTCCTTAAATAATGCAATTCAAAGTAATATTTGAATTCTATTTATTGTATCTTTCATAGCATTATGATACTCATCATAATCTTAAATTTTCAGGCTGGAGAATGTGTCTCCATAGTAGAGCACTTCTTTTACTTAGATGAGGCCCTAGGTTCAATTTCAAACACCAATAAATAAGTAAAAAATGAATAAATCAATGAATAAACGAGTAAATAAATTTTGAAAATCAAATTCAATTGGAACAATAAAGGAAAATGAAATGTTTTTCATCTTCAACTAGGGCGGTGATTCTTAACCTTACTAATGTTGTGACTCTTTAATACGGTTCTTCATGTTGTGGTGATCCCCACCATAAAATTGTTTCCATTGCAACTTCGTAACTGTAGTTTTGCTACTGTCATGAATCGTAACATCAATATCTGATATGCCATCCCAAGGGGTCGTGACTCACAGGTAGAGAACTGATGAACTTGAAACTTATGAGAATTACATGTATATTATGGTTTGGAAAGCCAGAAGAACTAACAAGATCCTTAGAGTTAGAGTCTGACATTTACTCACAACAATAATTTGCAATTCCAACATAAATCTTATTTCTGTCTCTTTTTTTGCTTAATATTTTGCATTAATGTTTAGTAACACGGATGGCAATGATAAAGGAGGGCAATAGACACGCAAGACTCAGGTGGCCTCAGCAGGTCAACTGAGTGATTTTCATATAGGGACAGGAAGCATCCTGTTAAGTGTTTCTGTCCGTTTTAATTTCCGTGTTTTCTTCAAGACCATCCATCAATCAAGACACAAATGAGAAGCGATCTCAGATTGTTTTGTGGGAAAAAAAAAAAAAACACATTAAGAATTTCTGGGAAAATGGGCTTAGTGGTGGGGAGAGGAGTCTTGAGCATCTGGAAGGATTTCACTCTTCGATGACATGTCTTTGATGTTCCCCACAGAAGATGAGATATTTGATTTCATCTAACTTTGCCTTAAATTATTTTCATCTGCATGTCTCTTCCTCATTTCCGTTGTATCACTGAACAGAAGCTGCTTTAAAGATTTATTTAGACAGCTGCCTCTTTGCCAGGAACATACTCACCTAGGGAGATCTATGCATGTGTTAATGCACACAGGCATTTATGAGACAGTTACTAGAAATAATTGTATCAGCAATTTATCTGTTACCTTTGACCTAAATAGAGCCTGCACCTTTTTCCCAGACAGATAATTAGCTTTGCTGCTCAGTGTCAGGATTCTCTATTTATCAGCACAAAACAATTTTGGTTAATGCTGCTTTGCACAGTAACGCTTCTTCCAAGTGAAATGCAATGTGAGCTTCAAACAATAGCAGATATAAAGATGCAAGTTTAGTTCCACCTGGCAGTGAATACATAATGAAAACATGTGGCTAAGAGCGAGCTACATGTGCATAGGCCTTTGTTTAGGTCAAGGTTAAGGACAAGCAGTAAGGATAATGACACAGCTAATTGCAAGAGATTTAGAAGGGTGTTCAGTCCAAAGTACACTGAAGATCATGGAATGAGGCATATAACCAGTTTCCAAATCTGCTGAATATCTGTGGGTTTTTATTAAAAACATGCCAATTGCAAGATATCCCACCCTAAAGGTAACAGTAGAACCACATCTGCTGTGTCAGTGTCTGTCAATATGATCTGTGATTTTGTGCCTTTAGAACTCCATCCATTTATTTCTAATGTTGTCAACCCAGAACCCCAAAGAGGAGGTATCCATCACTGAGAATAGCTGTTACAAGGAGTCCAAAGAAATGAATGCAAATCAAAATGCCACAGACTTATCAGGCAGATCTGTTTAGGTCATCATGAGGTAGCAATGGTTCATTGGCTGTAGCTCTAGTTCACAGTCTGTCTTGATTCTATAATCAGCCCCTGTTGGGTCATGATGTTCTTCTGACATAGAAAAAGTGGTCATGACTAAAACCCAGTGACCCCTAAGACTGCTGTTCATATGCGGTGTGTAATATTTCGTTTACATTCTGCTAATTACGACAAGGGATCCATTCTGCCCCCAGAAGATGCTGCAAGTGATATTGTAGTATGTGGGTATGCATGCACCTCTTATAAGTAGAAGATTAAATATTTCATGTGATAGCTACAGTCATGTGTGGTTGGGATCTTACTTGATGAGAAAACTTACAATGATGGGTAAAGTCAGTTGAGGAAATAAACACTGCTCCACTAGAAGACTTTGTGTTTCCAGTTTGCTGTTGATTGCTGTGCTCTTAAAAACAGATATATGTTAGAAATGCAATTCCCAGTTCAATTGTGTTGGGAAGTAGAGCCAAGTAGTAGGTATTTCATCAGAAAGGGTCTATTTGTATAAAAGGATTTATGCTGATTATAAATGGGCTGGAGTTTTGCATTTTAACATCTTATGTTCTTTTTTCCCATGATGCCTTAGATCAAGTTATAATGAAACTAGGAAGTCATCATCATATGCAGCCCTTTGATCTTGGACTTTCCAGCCTTTACAACAGTGAGCCAGTCAGTGTGAGGTCCAGCATTAGCGGGAGACTCAGTCTCAAAAAACAAACAAACAAAAAGAGTAAATGAAATAAAAAGAAAGAAAGGAAGGAAGGAATAATGAAAGAAAGATGCAGATTGATAGAAAAGGACACTAGATACTGACATCTGGCCTTCACAAATGCAAGCACAGATGAATGAGTCCACATACATATATACCACACAAATAAATAAAAGAAGCATCCTCATAGTGGACAAAACCACTGACCTTGACCATTGGGTACAGAGAGGAGGATAGCTTTTTCAACCAAGCAAAGAAAAAAACATTTGGAACACAGGTGACAAATAGTATTGGGTATTTCTTGGAGTTTGGGTTGCGAGCCTTTTCCTTTAATCGCTGAGCCGTCTCTCCGGTGCTTTGGAGTAATTCGTGATACTCCCTTGCTCACTTGTGACTTTGAGATGTCACATACAGAAAACTTGGTTCATGGAGGTTGCAGTCACAAAGAGTTCCAACTTCTCATGAAAGAGGCTGATCTGGTGACCACCAAGGCCAGAAAATGTATTCACAAGGGTCCAGGTTATTAATGACTATGCACAAGGGGTTTGCTGATTTTAAGTTTCAGCCTCCATACTAGCTGCAGTGATTGTGGCCATACTTTATTGCACTGAGTGCACATCCTTCTTGATTTCCTCTCAGGAGGAGTCAGATGGAAATCAGTAAAGTACTGAGGGGTCATTTTAGCTTCATCTTGGGGACAACATGTGGCAGCTTCGCAGGTGTGCAGCTCAGATATGCTTCAAGAGAAAATCTTAGAGGCGAGCAGCTAACTTCTAGCATCCAGCTATAATCTTCAAACCATACTGACATGCGAGGTGTGAGAACTTGCCTCTGCCCCATATGGGGAAATCTTCATCTCTGGGTTCCCATAGCTACAACATAGTCTCAGGCTCTTGCTGTCCAGTTGTCTCCCCTTCACATTCTCCTTTTGTAGATAACAGAACAGCACCAAGGCTGAGCTTGCCTCATCACCCCTGTATCTCCTCTTCATCTCTCTCAGGCAGGCTCCTCAGTAAAACTCAGTGTCTGCTTCCTTGGGGACCATGACCTGATATGTGACATAGTGAAGCCAAACCTTCTTCAGACCAGAAGGTTTTACACAAAACTTTACAAAATTAAAAAGAAATAAAGACTTTGATCGATTTAACTTTTGCTGTATTATAAATTAAATGTAGGGTTTTGTGTATGCAAAGTCAGCACTCTACCAATAAGTAGGAGCTCCAGCCCTCATTATAATATCCTTGGATGGATATTTAAAATGCTAATGATACATATGACATATGAAGTCGTATATAGAAACACAAGTAACAGAGCTTGTGCAGAAAGGCACACACTAGATGGATGGGCCCAAAGTCTGCACACTGTGACATAAAACCTCTGTTACTTAGTACAGCATTAATACTAGAGCCAGTAAATGTTTTGTGTGCTGATCCTCTTCTTTCTCAGAAGTGTATCTTTCCCTAATAACCTGTTTCTAATTCTGATGCAACTGTGTGACTCTGTTCAGTTTCTCACTTGGGGACAAGAACCTGAAAACCCTCTGAGAGATCTGCTGAACCTCAATGTCACCATTATTATTGCAACCTATGAAATTCAGAAACCAAACTAGCAACAACGAGAAAGCCTGAAAACAGATGCGAGGCTCGGAAAGAAGAAACGCTTGTGCAAATGGGTCACTCCCCTGTTTCAGACTGAACATAGAAAGGATGCTGGGAGTGTGAAGATCCCGTTCTACTGTAGGACTGCTTGGCTCCAAGTGAAAGCTACGTGGGCTGAAGAAAAAAGTCATTTGCAATAAGACTCCAGCACTCAAGATAGACTAAGCCTGACACATCTTATGTTATAAAAATAAAAAACAAGTTTCATAATCTTGAATTTAAACAAGTCTGTTTCTTCTCACACAGTGGAAGAAAGGCAGCAGCATCAAGTAGTTGTCTTTAGTCAGTATGGCCACTATGAAACATGGAGAAGAAAGTGTGGCTTTATTTATAAAGGGTAATGGATTTTTCCGGAAATAATTGGTCCCATACTTTTAAACTTTTACCCCATAACAGTTAATCTTAATTGTCAACTTGACAGGACTGATAATCACCGTGGAAATAAATCTCTGGGAACGTCTGTGAGAGAGTGTTTCTTGGCTATGTTGATTGAGGTGGGAAGTCCCACCCTAACATATGGGCAACACCATTCCCTGGGTTGGACTTCCCACCTCAGGGGATGAATAAAAAGGAGACAGAGCTGGACAGCAGCATTCAAATATCTGTTTCCTGTAAGATAAACCTTAAAAGGTCATATTAAATTTACAAAAAACTCAGGAGCCAGGTATTGGGGTGAATTCTGAAAAATCAGAGAAACAGAACAAGCCACAGCTAACCTCACCTGGCCAACTTCTCAGCCAATCCTGTTTCCTCAAACTGGAAGCCTCTGAGTCCTCATCTGAATGGTCCTCAGCTGAACTGCTGCTAAAAATCCTAAAAGCTTAAAAGACTCTAGTTCCTGGTTCTAACACCTTATATACTTTTCTGCTTAATGCCGTCACTTACTGGGATTAAAGGTGTGTGTCACCATGCCTAGCGGTTTCCAGTGTGGCCTTGAACTCACAGAGATCTGAATCATCTCTGCCTCCCAAGTGATAGGATTAAAGAAAGGTGTGTGCCACCATTTTCTGGCTTTTATGTCTCTCTAGTGGCTATTCTGTTCTCTGACCCCAGATAAGTTTATTAGGGTGCACAATCTATTGGGGGACACAATATTACCACAGCTCCCTAACCAGAGACACAATGTGACCAACTGTCCCATGCTACTGCCACCATGACCATGACTTCCTTTCCAGCATGCACTGTACCCTGGATTTATGAGCCAAAATAAACCCTTACTTCCTTAAGTTTCCAAGTATTTTCTTACAATATGATAAGTGACTAACACACACAATGAAGGAGCTATTGGCTGATTGACAGGCCTGGACATTTGAGCAATATACAGATACACATAAACATACACACATATATTATGTGTGTATATTCATTATATACCCCTAAGGTATCTCATTCAATAACTGAATATCTTTAGGTCCTGATTTTTTACAGCCACTTCTTAAAATTTATTAAATACTAGTATTTGTTCTCATCATCTATGCCTGAGTGCACCTATGAAGTACGCGTGGAGTAAATATGACATGTGGTCCATAGTCTATCATTTTAGCTTTAAAGTACTTTCTTTTAAACTCTGTCCTACTGAATTTTCTTAATAAGATCATCACTTGTGGTGAATCCACATGTGTAAAGTGTGGCATATGGTACCACAGAACCTCAAAAAAAAAAAAAACCTATCATGCAAAGAAAATCAAAACAAAGTCTTATATTTAACTGCAAGTAGCAAGACAGTCTAGGTAAATAGAGCCCTTCTGTGCAGAACATTTTCAAATGCTAGCTTCATTTTTCTCAAAGCACTTGTTGACAGGATTGAAAAAGAAACTTGAGAAACAAAAATTTTAAAGATGTTCTGATACACAGATCACCAAGATGCTCATCTACCTGCCTATTGTGAAAACTATGTTTGAGAAAGGCTGATTTTCAGAGAGAAACAAACTCTTGGGAAAGGTGAGTTCCTGAGATCAGATGTCAGCTTTAAAAGTGACAAGGGTATGGCTTCTGCGTAAAATAATTTTGAAGCAAAATTACCGGTATTTTGCAAAAAAGACTGTTTTAGTAACACCTGGTGGAAAAAAAGAAACAAAAAGAAAATGAATCCTAGTCTCTGTGTACATTAAGTCTGTCTAGAAAACCAGTAAGCAAGCAGAAGAGATAGTTAGGTGTTCGCTTACTTTAGAAGATGCTTTCTTCAGTGATTCTGTAGAGCTAGGCTTAGAAATCCATTTCTGATAGTGATTTTGAATCTAACACCTGAGGCACCGGGGCATTCTTTTCTAGGTGTATATTTGGTAACAGTGCTAGGACACTTCCAGCCATAAAGTAAGGGAACACATTTGAAGGAAAAGAAGCAACAACTCTGTAAGACACAAGCTAGCCTGGTGGGCAAGTTGATCACTGTCCTAGTTCACAATGGGTTTTTCCATATTTGCTATTTCACTGGGAATGAATCATGAATGCTAAGGTACCAACCCTCTGACTTCATTCAGGAAAAGAATGCCTAGAGGGCCTGTATTTGATGAATTCTTCCTTTTGCCTTCCCCATGTATGCACAAGTGTAAAGACTGACTCCTGCTTTCTTCTGAGACACTGCCCATCCCCCTCGAACAGGGGACACCTGATTGAGAGAACTGGGCCTCTTTCCGGTGTGATCCACAGCTACACTGGTCCATGTTTAGGAAAATTGGGCATGGAAAGAGCCATGCGTCTAATACATCATGTATAGATTGGTAATGCCTCAAACCAAAGTCAGACAAAACCAGGAATGATTATTTATGTCTGCCTCAACGTCTGACACCTAATCATTGTAAAAACTCCTATTTGCACAGTCAGTGTGGCCAGTCAGGACTGGTGAGCATGGGGGCTGTGCCCAGTCCCTCATCTATTTATAGCTTTGTGAAAAACTCTTCTCATTCATGGCTGCAGTAACTCGATGTTTAGTCTCTTTTCCTGTTGCCAAGATAAAAGACTGTGAGGAAAGGAACTTCAGGGAGAAAGGGTTTATTCTGTCTCATAACTCAAAGTATGGCCCATTATCCTGGAGGAGTTAAGGCAGTAAGAGATTGAAGCTCTTATCTGTAATCAGGAAGCAGAGAAAAATGAATGCACATTCAGGAACTCCACAGGGAATGGCAAGACCCACAGTGAGTGAGTCTTCCCACCACAGTCAATACAATGAGGACAACATCAAAGGCACGCCCAGAAGCTACCTCCTAGGTGATCCTAGATCTCATAAAGTTTACAACTACAATTAGCCATCACACTAGTAAATCATTGCTCAAAGAAGGGAAAACAAACAAGGCAGGGAAGTCTACTTAAGAAATAGCCAAGTGGAGGGCTTCTACAGTTAACATATGCCCTTTACTTAAAGGATTAGTATTTTCCCTTAGGTCAGGCTGTTAGTAGAGCTTCTAGACACCATGACTGCTCTAAGAATTGTCAAATGCTTATCTTGGGCAAATCATGGTGAACCCCAATCACTGTGTTGGAAGTTACAGCCTTCTTTTTGAATATGGCAGGGAATTAGCGGGATCCTGTGTTACAGCACTCTACAGACCCTGAATCTAGCTGTGCTGGAAGCTGGATCAAACCCAAGGCTCTTCAGATATGTCAACTGCTAAATTTTATTTTGTTGGAGCAATCATGTTGAAGTTTTATAATACCTATGTTACAAAAAGTCCTAACTGAATGAAGATGATGTTCTCCCGAGACTTGTCACTAAGAAAAGGCTGATAACTTGACAGAAAAGGCAACTGGTGTCATGAAAGGGCAAGAATGAGAAGAAACAGAAAAACAAAACAGCCTACTAATGTATTGTCCAGAAGCATTCTTGTTCTTTTGACACTATGCATAGAAATAATTGCCTTCTATGTATTTTTTAAATCACACAGTCTACTTTGATGTGGAAATTTGGCTCCTGTAAAATTAAGCTGTGTTCATCTTTTCTTCCAAATTACTCACTCACCATTACCCATAACATCTTCCCTGAGCCCCACTTGCTCATTCAAAGCCATAATCCGTGGCTTTCTTGCCTTAGGCTCAAACATTCATTTTCAGCACTTCATATCCTCTATGATATCTGTTTTCTGCTTGTTTACTTCTAACATCTTCACTCTGCTAGGTTCTTTTCCAGACATCAATTTCCTGTGTCTGGCTGTTTGTTGATGCTTCTTGGATGCTTAAGTCAGGTGTTAAAATGTGGTTTTTATATAATCTTTTATTAACTTTGTAATAAACTATTACAGAAATGATAAGATAAATCAAGGGAAAAAACAGAAAAATTGTCACAAAGATAGAAAACTGTTTCCATAGCTCCAGGTGTTATATTTAACATTATTATGCATTAAATTTCTTGCTCCTTGTTGGGATATTTCAACTACATCCAAAAAATTTGTACCTTAGAAAGAAAAAGAAACATGCAATTAGCTGTCTATTTAATAATTACTTAAATTTAGGTATGAGGTGTGTATTTTTCAACTCTCATCTATTAGTATTTTTATAATGGTCAAATACTTTTCAGGATTATTACAATAAATTTAAATGGCACAAGGCAATTATAAGGTACCTTCTAAGGTGACTGATAGAGGTGATATAGAATGAATGCCCTGCCCAATCTCAATCTGCCAAAATTCATAATATGATGCTAACCTTCAAACTGAAGGCAATTGGAAGTGATAAATGGGAGATAACTAGGCTAGGAGAATTTCTAATGTGAGATTAATGTTCTTATTAAAGAGAACTTGAATATCTGTCCCTCAATGCTTCTGCTATGTGAACATACAGTAATACACGGGCTTTCTGTGGATTAAGAAGCAGGATCTCTGTTGACCAGGAAGCTGGATCTCTGTGGACCAAGACTTCTATGGAACAGGAAGTAGGACCTCTGTGGACCACAATATAGGACGTCTTTGTGATCGAGGAAACAGGACCTCTGTGGACCAGGAAGCAGGACCTCTGCCCACCAGAAAGGAAGCTCTTTCTATGGACCAGGAAGCAGGACCTTTGTGAACCAGAAAACAGCACCTCTCTGGACCAGGAAGCAGGCCTTCTCTGAATCTACTAGAGGCATGATGTTGGGTTTCCAGCCTTCAGCATTGTGCAAAATAAAACTGTTTATAAGCCACCACATCCTGGCACTGTTTTCTTTCCTCCACTCCTTTCTCTTCTTTCTTTGTTCCTTCCTTTGCTCCACCCTTCATTTCTCCTTTCTTTCCTTTCTCCCTTCCTTTCTTCCCTCCTTCCTCTCTTTTCCTTAGTATCCTAAGTAGACTGAGAGACTATGCATATATTATGTAAGTCTCTGAAATTTTCTTTTACTCATTCTGAATTTCTAAAGAGGCAGGCCTGTGATACGGTTCTTATTAAGGGCAGAGCAAATTCCACTGATCGTCTTTAAGACTGACTTAATATATGACAAGTGCTTTTAAGATTAACATATGTAATTACCTATGGCACTTTAGAATCTAAAATTAAAACATTACTTATTTCAATACACAAATAAGATCTCCATGCTCCTTAAAGTGCTGTGGCTTGAAGAAGAGAAGGTACATGGAAAATAAGTTGTGGTATTCTGACTCAGTTTAAATGTAGTTTACACAAGTTCATACCATGGGAGATCTTTTCCAACTCAACCCAAAATGAGGAAGTTCTGAAAAACGTTATTTTATTTGTGTTATGAAAACCAACATAAACTTTGAATATGGTTTGAGAACCTGCCAACTTTCTAGAAATAAACTTAGCTAGCCATATATAGCTTTTTTTTCCATTCTAGAAGTAGGAACTAGAAAGAGAATGTTAATGTAATGGCCTTGAACTTCCTCTGCAGAAGAGAATAATTTAAGGCACATTTAAAGGGCTACAATGATTGGTTAGATGTTCTAGAGTATAATTTTTAATCAGATGGGACATCTCCATTAGGGAACTTATTTCAGTTGTTTACTATTTACTAAAGTAAATAAAAATCCACATTACTTTTGGCTGAACAAAGATGATTGGTCAATAAGCTCAGGGAATAGCAGACTATAGAACCAGCATGAACTCAGCATCATGTGGCCAGGCGTGTTCTTAGAGGAAGCACCATGTACATACAAAACAAGCAAGCCTTTCTGCCTTAACCACCACTGAGGATTCAGGAAATCCCATGACAGGAAGTGGCTTTTCAACTCATGCAGAACATGAATGAGACTTCATCAGATGAAGGCATTGGATGCTGACACATGGAATCAAGAGAGCTTGAAAAATGTGACAGGGCTAGCTAGTTAGGCAGAACTTCATGGGACCTTGTTGCCTTGTAGTATTGCTGGCATAGAGCTTGGCTCAAATGGACAATCATTAAATATACACTAAATGGATGAATGAGTATGTACATAGTTTGGAATAGTTAAGAACAACTCACAGATGTCTTAGCAATGAGTTATGTGTTGTTTTTATATAACAATATTCTTAATTCCTCACTTTCCTTCATTTTTCATTTTCTCCAGTAATGATGGAAAAGGGGGGGGGAGTCTTTGAATGCTCATATACTGTTCATCTGTTATCAGAACCAGTGACTTAAATGCAGATCTCAGCATAATCTTCCTCCTCATCCCTCTTGACCTGCTTTGGGCTTACAGCTATCATCATTTCTGGGTAAAATTAATGTCATTGCCTCTTAGCTGATCTTCCACATCAGTGATGCCAGACTCATGCTTGCAAATGCAAATTTGCTCCTGTCAATCTAAATAAGAACCCTTAGAGAACTTTTCTGTTTCTTTGGCCTAAAATTTCACATTCTACTGTTTTATCTGAGGCCTTTTAAGACCTGGATCCTCTGTAGATAAGCCATCTTTCCCCCATCTTGATTCTAAGAATCTTCTAACTCTAAGAACTCTACCACTGCTCCAGATGGTGATATAAAGAACACCCAGGCTCAACCAGCTGTCAAAAGCATTGAGCCGAAAACACAAAAGGTCAGGTCAGTTATGACCTCAGTCAGCAGTTGCACAGGTCTCTCTTATGTGTCTTTTGGCTAAATTATGTATAGGATTTTGTCCCAATGTAGTTTCTTTGAGGAAACTGCATCACTAGACGGGTTTTATCTAGGCTAAACTCCATGCCTATTCACTGCTTTGTCAGAGGATTCTGCTTCTCCTGCCTGGAGTCAGAAATAATCCAAGTATCCTTGTATCATTTCCCAACTTCTCTGGGTCTTAAATATCAGCACACAAGCCCACTTTATCAACTCCTCAGTTGTTCTCCTCCACTGATCATCAAGCCTCCTGCGGAGATTATTTCAGCAAATAGACAGGGGAACACAATACCAGAAGCAAAGGGGACTTGTGTCCTCCAAGAAAATGCTAGCTATTTTCAGAACCATCCATGTTTTCAATTCTTGGGCATTGGCAATTTCAAACTGTCATGAAAAGGAAGCTGTGATGACTCTGTGAGGCATGCATGATTAGCCGATCATTATTTTATTATCTGCAAAAGTCATATCTTCAAATGCTATTTCCCAAATCCCAGTGGCCAATTTGCAAACTTCACACACCTAAAATTCAAGCTCTGCTACTGACTGGCATGTGTCCTCAGGGACATTAATTTTTTTCAGTGTTACTTTCCTTATCTGGAAATGGAGATTATCAATATGTGCCTGTCATATGGTTTTTATAGATAATTTAGATGCCTAAGATAACACAGTAGAAGCTCTAAACAAATCTTCTTTGAGCCAATCTCTGGAGTGGATCTCATTCTCCTTTAGCTTTGTAAAGTATCCTAATTGACAGCCATGGCATTCTGAGAACAGCAGACAAGAGTCTGCTCTTTGTTATGCCCACACACTTATGCTCAGGAGATGAAATTGTATGCTTATGAGAGTCAGTTACATTTGCAGTCAAATCTCAAGGCAGTTTGTACAAGATCCTTGGAGAAAGAATACATATTCCTAATAGTACTAACATACAAAGCAATGTGGTGGATTTTGAAAAAAAAAATCATGAAATTCACAGATGTCATGATCTTCAACACAGTTTCACTAGTCATTATTTCCAAAGCATGTCACCACCAGTCAAAAGGTATCTAGTGACTTTCCAAGCTTAGATCATCATTTTTGACAGAACATTTGACATACACCACAAATAAACACTTCTTATCATCATCATCATCATTATTGTTGTTGTTATTATTGCTTTATGAGCAAAAACAGTAAAATGTCTACTACTCCATTTTGCAGAATCTGGATTTTCCATAATCTTGGCCAAAAAATGATTGGTATAACCCAAAGTTATTTCTGGCTTCAAATTTCACAGCCAGAAAAATGAGTTATCTTGGAATTTGTAAAGCTCCCAATTATACTGCCAGACATTCATTGACCTTCTAGCAGAGAAATGGTATAATTTGCCAAATAAAATCACAGGACTGGAATGAAGCAATCTTTAATGTCAGCTCTGCCTCAAACATAAGGTGCCTCTCCTCCTCAAACATTTGTAGGATGCACTTCTTCTGACCATTGTGCCTTGCAATTCAATGGGCACTTTAAATTTTGGGGGTGAAAGCTTAAAGACTATATAGAAGGTACTGGAAGAGATAGTGTACTTGAGCATGGTGAAACTGCAAAATATACTTCTCAGCGCTTAGAGATATCTTTAAAGTTTAGAACAAATTATGTTAGGGAGGGGAAAATGTGCCTCAAAATAAGAAAATTATGGACATATATTCAAAAAAATCAAGATTGGAAAAAAATAAGCTGTTGAGGACTAAAAATGTACCAGATTCATAAAAAAAACAATCCAGTGTCTTCCTAAAGTGTCACTGTTAAGTTGAGGCTCCCCTTGCTTACAGTTAAGGTATTGCTATAGATCCAAATGCACACACCTTGTGATGACTGAAAGACTAAAGATTCCTGGCTTCATTAATTCAAAGTATAAGCACTTCAAAATCTATTTCACAGAGAAAGTGGTGTGTTTTGGTGCTTTTCATCACTCCACCTCCCCCATTACTTCTATTGAAACAATGTCTTCTGCAGCACCATGATGCTCTCATTCATGGAGACTAAGAACTTACAAGTTCTTGTTCAATTCCAAGAATTCAACACCTATATTTTAGCTATATCATCATCATTACCATTTAATTCCTTAGTCTTCTATCAAGCATCCACACATGTTGTCTGTTGTCCAAACTGTCTCCAAGGCTTTGTATTAGTATCTGCCTGTGAACAACGAATTGGTTGCTTTTCTCATTGCTGGGACCAAAATACATGACAGGCTGCAACTTAAGGAAATGGGAGCTTATTTTATCTCATAGTTCAAAGGTATATAGTTCATCATAGTAGGGAATGTATGGCTGCAAGGGCAAGACATAGCTCTGCACATTATAACCACAGTCAGGAAGCAGACAGTGATAAATTCTTGGGCTTAGCTCAGTTTTTCCTTTTGATTCAGTTGAGGGCCACAACCCAGGGAATGGAATCTACTTCCCACATTAGGGTAAGTCTTCCCATCTCAATTAATCTAATTCAGATAATTCTTCACAGAGGTGTCCAGGGGCTAGTGTCCTCAGGAATTCTAGATGCTATCAAGCTGACAAACAATATTAACCATCATATGGACTCTCATTAATATGGATTCTTTCAGTTTCTGCCAGCAATGGGAAAATACTCCTAAGAAATAAATAGAATGAAACCATCCTCTTTCTTTAGCGTCTTTGGGCTTATACTCAAGACTGCATAGCTCCTCTGTAAGGCAGCTGAGGCTTTGTGTGACCCAGCTCAGCATTTTTTGCATTTTATTTTCACAATCCCACTGCCCTGAGGTCTTATCTTCTTCAGACTACATCCCAACTTAAAAAATAAAAAAAGTATCTCTGATTCATCAAAGCTTAGGTTGAATTCCACCCTACCTCTGAATCTTCTATCGATTAACTTCTTTCTTCTAGTTGGAATGTCTTATCTATTGTCACTTTGTATTTTTATTATAGCTATCATATGCAAACTTAAAATTCTAGAATTCTGTAAGAAGAGGATCAAATGCACCCCTTTATCTATTATATACCCAACATGCTTCTTTAACATAAAAAGGAACTTCTACATGATCAGGCATTTAAATGAAATTCATACTCCTATTCAAAAGAGTCTATAATTATTATGACTAGTTCCCAGACATATGTTATATTAAAGGGTTTCAATTGTCTAAAATGTATTTTCAATAGAATAAATATAACAAGCCGAAATATTGTAAAATGGAAACATAGCTTAGAAGGAAGCAACAGGAGAAAATATTGAGAATAGTATGTCATTCCGAAATCTCCAGCTTCTAGAGAGAACAGTAAAGCCACTCTCTTCCCAGGAAGAATCTTCAAAATGAAAAAAAGTAAGCAAATCATCTGTAATCTGTGTGTCTGTAGAAAAGAGGCTATTGATCACACACACACACACACACACACACACACACACACACACACACACACACACTAGTTATGGTACCATACCCCTTCTCCAACATGTGTTTTGTCTCCATCTTAGTTAGGAAATTTTGTTTCTAATTCTGTTTCTGAACTATGTGTGATGGTTAGTAAGTTCATTTCCAAACAGATTCATTAATTTATCTCTAACAGGGGTAATAATATCTTACCCAGTGGCCTCTCAGAATATTTGTGGAATTCAAATGAAAATGTAAATGAAGGTCAGGCTTTAGTCATGAAGCATTTTTCCTATTTAAGAACAAAATATATTTTGTAAATATTTTTTTGTGCACATTACCATGGTAAACGCATGGGTTGAGAAACATATTTCCTGGCACTTTTGAAGTCCATTAAAAAGTTATTCAGTTAATTGTAAAAACAAAATCTCCAATTTCACCTCTATACTCAGTGACATGTAAATATGCATGACAAGAGAGACTGCTTTAAGAGTCAAGTATTTATTCATGGATGTTTAGTTCCTGTAAATGGACCAATGACCCACTGTTATGCACAACAGGTTCACATCTGCTTAATGCTCCCAAATGGAGTAATGGAATAGCCTGAAATATAGATGTCAGAGACTGCCTACTCAGGGGCCAGAAGTCTGGCGGCCTGCTTTCCTGGAATGGTTTTCCGGGAACAATGCACTCTCCATGATTAGTTTCCTTTAGACAAAAAATAATTGAATCTAATGCTCTTGTGTCAATGAAAGCACTTGGATTATCTGCTTTATGTGGTAGACCCGAGGGGCTCCAAGGTCTGAAGTTAAAACTTGCCTTTGATTAAACCTCATCTTGCCCTATACATCTTTATGCATAGCAAATTAAAAGCTATTATCACAACGTATTAGCCACAGTTTTAATGCCCACGATGCTTCTAAAAATAAAAGAAAACAATTCCCCATTATAATGGATGCACTACCTTAGTTGTCCTCCTTATATTTATCATCTGTTATATGCTTCACACTAGAGTACAACAAGCTAATGCTAAACAATAGAGAAAGATACAAACCCCCCAGGCTTTACAGTATAGTGAAGAACAAATCTAAATTTAAGATCTATCTTATTAAAATAAAACCTTCCTATGGATAGGGAAAAGGACCAGGGAAAATATGAATTTATGGCTATCTAATTGAAAATGGAATTTCTCATTTACTAAATTGTGGTTCAGCTGAAGAAGGACAATTAACTAAATGATACTTTAGAAAAAGGCTTTTAGGTTTGCTTTCACATTTATAATTGTCATTTGTAGATAACTGTTTCAGTTTTCTCCTAAATAGCATTCACAAATCTGGAAATATAGAAATTGAATCTAGCAAGGAATGACCAAAAGAAATGGTCTTTGTAACATATCTTACCTAAAAGAAAATAGTTAAATTTAAGATAATTGTGTTCTGTGGGAACCCAATTTCTGCAAAAATCTTTCTCCTCGGGGACAGTGTTTGCTTCCTACATTGACGACAGCACTGTGGTCCTCAGGTGAACTTTGTGATCATCAAAACTTTACTCTCTCCAAAACTGCAGTTTCAGTTGGAATGATTCCCAACGCTTGTCTTTCCAACTCACTTCCTCTCTTTGTCAACTCATCTTTGCTACTCATTTGGAATTTCCATCTTCTCTGTGTTCCTCAAATGCTGTAAAATTTGTCTTTCTGTGTGCAGCTTATATTTTACAGTCAATTGTAATTGCCACTGCCTGGAAACTTCTTCTTAATATGCTCTTTTGTGTACTCCAGTATCATGGGATGTGCACAGTTGTGTCAGCTGCAGAGGTCAAGATCAGCCAGTTTTTCTCTGTATAAAAATGATTTAAAGAAGCCAAAAGATTGGATACCTCTTTAATAGAACATTCCTTAGGCTCAGACTCAAAGGGCAGTTAATTAAAACTTTGTTGTTGTATTTAATATTTTTATTTTATAATTAATTTAATTTTACATATCAGCCATGGATTTCCCTGTCCTCCCTCCACACACCACCCAGCCTTCTCCCCCAACCCACCCCCCATTCTCACCTCCTCCAAGGCAAGGACTCCCCTGGGGAGTCAGCTCAGCCTGGTAGATTCAGCTGAGGCAGGTCCAGTCCCCTCCTCCCTACACCAAGGCTAAGCAAAGTGTCTCAGCATAGGCTCTAGGTTCCAAAAAGCCAGCTCATGCACCAAGGACAGGTCCGGTGGTGCCATTGCCTTGGGGGCTTCCTAAACAGTTAAAGCGAATCAACTGTCTCACTTATCCAGAGGGCCTGATCCAGTTCCATGGGGGCTCCTCAGCTATTGGTTCACAGTTCATGTGTTTCCACTAGTTTGACTATTTGTCCCTGTGCTTTTTCCAAAGATGGTCTTAATATCTCTTGCTCATATAATCCCTCCTCTCTCTTGCCGATTGGACTCCTGGAGCTTCCATCAGTCACTGGATGAGAGTCCTATCATGACTGTTAGGGTGTTCGGCCATCAGATCACCAGAGTAGGTCAGCTCAGACACTCTCTCAACCATTGTTAGTAGTCTACAGTGGATTTCTGGGGACCTCTCTAACACTCTGCTTCTTTCTGTTTCCATGGGGTTTTCATTAATCATGGTATCTCTTTCCTTGTTCTCCCACTCTGTTCCTGATCCAGCTGGAACCTTCCGCTCCCCTAAGCTCTCTCTCCCCCGACCCTTGCCCTCCATTACCCAGCCCCTGCCACACCCCCAGTTTGCTCATGTAGATCTCATCCATTTCTCTGTCATTGGGTGATCCTTGTGTTTTTCTTAGGGTCCTCTTTACTAGGTAGCCTCCCTGGAGTTGTGTGTTGCAGTCTGGTTATCCTTTGCTTTACATCTAGTATCTACTTATGAGTGAGTACATACCGTGTTTGCTCTTCTGAGTCTGGGTTACCTGTATTCATTTCTAGTCTCTGTTGGTGCCCATGAAAGATACAATACTTGGCTGATGACCAAAGTGGTTAGGTACTTTAATTTAGGGTTACCTGTCTAGATAGCATACTATGCCATTGTCATTCAGCAATGGTGGAAAAAATAATCTCTCCCAAAAGGTTAGAAACAGGGTGATTAAGATTGCTATTGTAAAGGAAACAGGAGCAAGAAAGAGAAACACATGGAGTCCTCCTTTAGATGGGGGAATGAATTAATGATACATTCTTCTCGTGCAAGGTATCTTCCCATTATTTCAACTCTTCTCCTTGGGAAACAGAGTGCATTCTTCCACCTATGGGGTACAGACTCTCCCAGGATAGCTATTCTATAAATACTTCTCCTTCCTAAGCTTCCAGACTTGTAAATAAAACAGATTGTCCCCTGAGTCATTTAATTGCAAAATATTAAATTTTCAATCCTCAAGTAAATATTTTTGATGTTGTTTTCATTTATTTGTTATGTTTTTGAGATATTACCGAACCTGGTCTATAACTTCTGGCCTCAAGTAAATCTCTTGCCTCAGTTTCCCAGTTCTGCCATTATTGGAATGCCACCTGCACCCAACTAAAATAAACACTATTAAATCTGGGAAACAGTTGGTATTTTTTCCCTTACAAATGTTTAACTCTTGATCATGAGAAAGTTGGTTAAAACAGCATAACTAACTGACCTGTTAATATTTAGTCATTAATTACTAAATTAGGCCCATATGCAAATTTTTGCAAGAATGAAGCTGTATAAACTCTACTAATTTCATTCAGTATGGTATTCAAAAATATTGCTTTTAATATATTAGTCAAATGTATATACATACAATTAATTTTATAATTTTTAGTTAACATTATTTCTTTTTGTACTATGAATATAATGGAAAGCATATATAAATAATATTTAGAGTCTTTTCTTTTCTTACATATCATATTTTTGAGAAGTCCAAGGAAATAAAAAGTAAAATCTTCCACAAGTTAAAAATGAAAATTCTACTGAGTTGGGCACACAAGCTTTGCAGATAGGCACCAATCTATCCCACCACTCACAACATTACCCCAATCCCCAAACATCACTAACAGTACCATTCCCCAAAACAATGCCACCAAGTGCAGAAAATAATATGAAAACACTACATTCTACCTTAACACATCAAATATATATATGAAACATCTGTTTGCAAGCCAGTTCTTCTAAATACTCCTCAAACTCTAAAAATAATTTTCTAGAAGGAATATAATTACATACCTGGATAACTGGTAACCTTTCTCAATAAAACAGGAGATCTGCCATGCAGCTAAATAACCATGAGTGGTTATTTAGAACAAGAGGGTGAATCTTTCAGGGCCAGTGGTCACTTCAGAACACTATTTGAGTGACTGATACCGCTCAGTTCACAGGGCTGGATGTGATTAATTGCATCAAGGCAAATGATTCATTCCTGCCACTGTAAGTCATTTTCAAAGTCAAAGAAAGCAGTACTTCCTATTTCCCTCAAATTATAGTGGCCATTCACAGTATATCAGGTGACAGAAACTTTGGTTCACATCCAGTTTTGTAGGGAAGGAGTCATTGAGTAATTGTCCAGCGCAATGGGAGACAGTGATATATGTGTCACATTTTCTCATATTGAAGGAACTTCCAGTGTTCCCACAAACTTGGATTTATAAAATACTTTCCTTAAGAGTGGCAATTGCTGTCATGCATCTTATATGATGTGTTGCAATCGATGTATGGCTATTTTACAAACCAAGCCATGAAACAGTAAAGAAGTAAAGTAACTGTTGAAGATCTGACACTAGCAAGAAGAGAAGGTTGGAGGCAACTGAAATGTGAGTTTGATTTGTGAGAATGCAAAGATGTGAGTTGAGTGACTTGAACAGTTATTAGGAAGATTTCCAGCAGTGTGCCTAAGCTGGATCACACAGAATTGGCAAGGAAAGCCTAAGTGAAGTGCCCCTTCCCAACCAATTGCAGTGAGATCTTGAAAACAGTTGCTGTGCAGATAATTATACCATAGAATCCAGCAAAGTCAACTAATCAAGTCTATCCTTCTGTCTGTATAACAGTAATTATTAAATGCCTTGCTAGATTTTAACAAAATAGTAACATCATGCAACATGATTTCCAAATGAATATTGGAAGCAGACAGTGAGACCACTGGCAAGGAGTTCACTCAGGATGTTGGAGCACTAATTAGCACAAGAGAGGTCTTGGACTTGGAGAGCAGTGGAAGAGACAATGGGAATTTCCCTAGGAAGTTTTATGTTAGATAGACAACTCCACTTGCTGTTCTGGGAAAGTATAAAACCCATATGTTATATATAGTCTCCTATTGTTTGTGCTGTTCACACTGTACACACAAAGACAAACTAGACTGTAGGTAGATCTCCCTTACCAGATCTAAGGTGGTGGGCCTGTACCAGCTCAGACTTGTGTATCTTTAGTTTTCCTGTGTCCCACCCAGTCTGCAACCACTCAGACTCAAGTAAACACACAGAGGCTTAGATTAATTAAAACTGCTCAGCCATCATCTCAGGCTCACTACTGACTAGCTCTTGCACTTAAACTCAGCCCATTTTATTCATCTTTATGTCGCCATGTGTTCCGTGGCTTTACCTGTGTGACATTACATGCTGCTCCCTGGACAGCAGGCAGACATCTCCTGACTCAGGCTTCCTCTTCCCAGAATTCTCCTTGTCTGCTTATCCTGCCTATACTTCCTGCCTGGATACTGGCTAATCAGCATTTCATTAAACCAGTATACAAAAGCATTATCCCACAGCAGACTTGATGTTGAGACAGTGAGTAGAGGTGGTGCTTTTTGCTGATGTGTGTTCATAGAATGCATTTAAAGTCACTTTCATTAAAAAAAAAAAAGTCTTGGAACCTAGGGCCCATACTGAAACACTTTGCTCTGCTTGGTGCAGGGAGGAGGGGACTGGACTTGCCTCAGCTGAATCTACCAGGCTGTGTTGACTCCCCAGGGGAGACCTTGCCTTGGAGGAGGTGGGAATGGGGGGTGGGTTGGGGGGAAGGCTGGGGGGTGGGTAGAGGGAGAACAATAGAATCCGTGGCTGATACGTAAATTAATTATAAAATATAAATATTTTTTAAAAAGTCTTATTTCACCTGAAACTATTTTTCATAAAATAAACTTTGACATGATTCACCATGTAAATAATGCCTATATAGAGCTATATATATTATATTTATTCTACATGTGATATTTTTGTTACAATGTCCTTATGGATATCAAGTATGGTATTATTTTATCCATTTATGAAGGATAAAACATGGTCTGGTGTATAAGTAGCTTGAAGGGGTCAATATTGGGAAATTGGACTTTAAGGACAATCTACCTCTTTGGGAAGATTCCTGTGATATATTTAAATTTAGAAACAAATATCCCTGATAATTGATTTTATTGTGTAAAATAATGTAGAGATTAAATTGTTCATAGCAGTAGTGATAGTGATAAGAAAATCAAAATCCTCTATAGTTAAGACACTAAGTGAGGTATGAACAAACTCTGAACAGACCTATACCAAGAGATTATAATTATGTCACTTTTTGTCAAATGGAGAGATGAATTATAAAGATACAGTCACCTGTTCCAAAATCTCACAGCTTACAATTGGGCATTTTCTGAATTGCCTTTGCTAAACCAACAGCATAATGATTGGATATATAAACATTAAAAAAAAAAACAATATTCTGGGGATAGAATCTCAATATAAATGTAGTATTGAATGCCTAGAAGCTCCTAGACTTACAAGATGACTTGTCAGAACAATGTTACCTCTGGTGGTCCTGATTTAGATCTTTCAGTTACTTAACATCGATGGAGTACTATGGCATATGGGTGTATGATGACATTGCCCTTCCTGTCATATGCCAGCCAGCATGGACATGCTCCTGATCTAAGCCTCTCAGAGACAAGCCGTTCCCCTTGGCTCCTTCTACACGGGTTGTAAACTCAGGTTATACCCCCTTTGGTTCATTCTACCTCCTTTACATCAGTTTAACATAAAGTAGCTCCAGAGTCAGGTAGGGAGTAGCGTTCCAGACTTGTATTGCTGTATTAAAACAGAGACAGAGACAGACAGACAGAGACAGAGAGAATGCATAGCAGAAACAAAGATAATAAATGGTCAAAGCATGAACTCTTTACAGCTTAGGAAATAGCTTATCTACTTATAGGATGTATCATATAACCAATAGGGGATGAAAATCGTCATGTTGATAGCCAGCCTACAAGAATCTGCTACCAAGATTCATGGCAAATAACTCTCATGGCTTGAAATAGCACTAAGCATGGGACAAGATATCTATCAGTCAACTGTAGTAGACAGATCGGCAACACAAGTGAGAGAAGAGGGCAACTAATTCTTTGCAAAGACAGCTCACTGCAGGTTAAAAATATAAAGAACATTTATCATAAATGCATTATCTTTTCCTGGATTTTCCAAATTTATGAGAGATTGTCAATGCATAGCCACTTATGGTCTGATTTAAAATCCATAATAAAAGAAAAAAGTCAGCAAAGACAGAATGAAAGGACAGTGTTCAGCACAAAATGTGATAGTGGATAATACACAATGATGAACTCAGAGGTCCAGAAAGAAGGTAGAAGCTCCATTAGCAGTAGGATATGTCCTTTCAATACTACCAAGCTCTATGACTGTTAAGCAGAGTGGGAACCCAATCCCATGTCCCTGAAACACCTACAGTCAAGCCCTCAGAGAGCAGAAAAGGATTAGGCAAGCTAAGAGCAAAAGAACAAATGAGATTATCTTTTCCCAAGTACAGTGGGACAAGCTGGTATGTTTTCAAGAGGTAGACAGCTCCCTGAAAACATACTAATCCACCTATCCTTGGAATCCTAGTCATATAAGGACAAAGCATACTCCCAGACTAATGATATCAATACTTCTACAGTCTAACATGTACAAACTTTCTTCCTGAAGTAAGCAATGCAGTAAAAGTGTATTGTAGAGGGTCCAAGAATTCGTTGCCTAGCCCACCACTACTAGATGCTTCTGAACAACTTTGTCAGAACTATGGCTACTCTTTGGAATCCCTTATTGTTGGTCCAGCCACTGCTGGATATCTGATTTTGTTAGTAAATTAATCTCCCCTGTTGACTTCTCTGTTAGCAAGTTACAAAAAATTGTATGTCTTTCATGCTTCTTTTGAGTATAGGGGCTTGCCTCATTTCTCCAGCACAGCTGGACTGTAGACACTGGATGGTAAATAGGTGAAGGAATGAATGAGCTCTTTAAAGAGCAAGTTCTTCAAAACTGGTTCTTATATTTCACAAAATGTGCCAATCATTGTTGTCTAAATAGCCTAAAGGTAATATACTATATATAATATCCTCCTTCAGGCAGAAATTCTATATAACTCTCTTTCTCTCTTTGTTTTTTGCTTTTTTAAAAAAAGTTCTGTTGGGCAGCCATGGTGAACATCTTTAATCTCAGCACTTGGGAGGCAGAGCCAAGTGGATCTCTGTGAGTTTGAGGCCAGCCTGGTCTATAGAGGGAGATCCAGGAGAGTCAGGGCTACACAGAGAAACCCTGTCTTGGAAAACCAAAAACAGATAGATGATAGATAGATAGATGATAGATAGATAGATAGATAGATAGATAGATAGATAGATAGATAGATGATAGATAGATAGATAAAAAATAAAAAAGTTCTATGTTAAGAATTCCTTAGGCATCATTAAGAAAGTACATTATATAGGTTAGATAGTATTTAGAAGACTCCAAATCATGACCATCATGGTTTATACTCTGTCTCCATATCTAGTGCTGTGCTTGAAATATAACCACTTTCATAAATTACTGGGTAGACAATGGACAGTAATCGGAGTACTAACCACTACAGTTTAAAGCAATAGAATCACAATAAGGCATATTCAGATGGAGTAAGGCTTTAAATAATTTATAGTGTGTGTAAAAATATAAAAATGGAAGAGAAAAGAAAACGAATATAGACAATTATATAAAGAAATAGAAAGTTTTAAGAAATAAAGTCTTTAAAGAGATAGTAAAGGTAATATAAAAAATAAGCCACGTAAAGGTGGATATTACAAAGAGAGTCTGGATTATATTGTCTTTGGAATTTTTAACTGCAGAGAGAAATTTGATTGTAAAAGTTGCCAAGTTAAATCAAAATGTATATTTTAAAGATATCTTGATTTCAAAATTTATGTCTAAGGATATTTTGCTTTGGAAAAGAGGTTCTGCTTTTGTTTCCACAGAAGATGAGAACCTGTGGACTGCTTCCAGGTTAATATGGACCAGCCAAGAGCCCCTAAAAGGTCTCCAATGACACCATGGCCCAGATCATCCAACATCCAAAATCAACTTCAAGTCAACTGGCTCAGAGAATGCAGCCTCATAGGCTATTCAAGCCAAGATTTAACTATAATTCTTAACTTTCTCAAAATCCCCATTAGATTGCCAACACCCTCATCCAGCAGGAAGTAGTATGAGAAGCTACACCCAAATTCCAAAAATATTGTTAATAAATGTTTATTTTTATTTAAAGCAGGATGAGTATAAATGCAATATCTATCTATGGAAGAAAAGGGGATAGAATAAATATGATAGGATAAAAGGGTAGATTATTAAACCTTCTTTCAAGAGCAACAACTTGTTTTAAAATGTTTTACATTGCTATGGATTTTAGTTTATTGATACAAATTTGAATTTAATTTTTTTAACTGTACATATATTTTTACTCTTGTTTAAGGTATTATGTGTATACAACTCATTTAAAATTGTTATGTGTCATGCAGAAATACAGATTAATAGTTCATCATATAGTCAAAATTATAGTCATGTTAAGTTTTCTAGGTATACTTAGATATAATTAAATTAGGTAAGTAATCTTCAAACACTTCAAAGGCCTACAGAATATAGCATTTAAAATGTTTTTAAAAACTTAGAATTTTCTGGACAATGAGACATGTCTGTTCCTGGCAGCATGATTTACTTCAGAGAGGAGGATGGACATCAAAGACACTCCATATGGAGTTTATCTTCTTCTTGGCAAAAATAGCCATTTGGGCAAAAAACTGTTCTTGCCTGGACTGCTTGACAAAATGCTATATTGACTGGACATGCAGGATCCATAGGAAAGTGAGCACTGAACTTTGTAAGGCAAAATGGTCCCTCAGGTTCCTGCTTAGCAGAAGAATCAGTCAGACATTCTACAAGACACAGAAAAAAGTGACTGAGATACTCTAGACCTATGGGCTAATGATGGATGGATGCCCTCACATTACAGAGGAACTTTGGATGACTGTCCAGGCAAATAGCTGTCTCTGTCAGTCTAGATTTTTGGAAGTTGCTTACAATGCTCTTCCTGTTTTCTTAGTTAATACTATATCCTTCTGGGATCTTTGATGTAGTTAAAGACTAGATAGTTATAGTTTTCCTTGGTTAGGATAAAAGATAAATTAGATAATGGAATCTTAGACTCACAGATATAGGACAGATAGGATATCTTCTTTAATTTTGCCAAATACAAATAAACTAGATATTATAACTATAATTCTTGCTTGATAATTGTTTTATTATATGTAATTTTAATTAAAGTTAAAAACCTTCCTTTTGTTTAGACAGAAAAGGGGGAGTGATGGGGGAATGTCTTTCTGATGCTGTGAATAAGTGTTGCTCTGATTGGTTGATAAATAAAGCCGTTTGGCCAATGGCAAGGCAGCTTAGAGGTGGGTAGGAAATTAAAAGAGAGAGACAGGAAGGAGGCAGGGGAGATACCATCGAGCTGCCCAAGGAGCAACATGTAATGGTACACAGGTAAAGCCACGGAACATGTGGTGATATATAGATTAATAGTTATGGGCTAATTTAAGATATAAGAACTAGCTAGCAAAAGGCTTGAACCATGGCCATGCAGTTATAATTAATAAGCCACTGTGTGTTTACTTGGGGGATGAAAGTGGAAGAGATTTATGCTGACCACCCGCAGGAAATCTTCTGACTATAATGGACCATATGAATAATTTCATAACATCAGTAAAGAGTATAATGCTCCTTCCAGGACAGCAAACCCAAGAAGACAAAACAGCTCCATCCATCTATCCTGAAGGTACTTAGGCCACTCTAAGTGGTGTCAATTACTATCAATATTTGAGAAAAGATTTAAATGAAATGTAATTCTACATTTGAAAAAAGGCAACAGTGCATCCAACTTGTAATTTACATGAGTTACCTTCATCTACTAGACCCATTCCTCTAGACCTCTGCTCAGAATCAGCACAGCCCAGACCCCCTTTTAGTCACTGGATTGGTAATCCATCAATGAGGTACTTTGTCTTGACTAGTAACACCCTGGCCTTTTTCATTTCTTCCAACCGGGAGGTATATCTGAAAAATAGTATGTACTACTGGTAAAATACAATTTGAAAAAGTCAGACAAATGCATTGCATCTACAAGAAAAGTCTAGTTTTCTTCAAAGCTGGTCTGTCCTCTCAATTAACAATATGTGTTTTGGACCAATGATTCTGAGCATCATCCATGGAGAAGTCTTGAAAATTTTCTTCAAAGGATAATGATTATGGGTCTCATGCATCCTTGCTAATGTAGTCAAGCAGGAGTCTTTATGTTGTAAGTAATCAAAAAATTACCTTTGGGACATCACTGCATGCTGAATGCAAAATAACAGAACAGAATGGAATGGAAATTAAGTCTCAGAATTACACACTGCCAAAAATCTCTGGAGTATTTGGCTTGATGATTCTCTGAAGCATCCTGGCAGGCAGAAACTCCTGTAATGGCTGAGGCATGAAATACAGCAACTTCATGGTCAAGTCAGCAGGTTTCTTGGCTGTAAGTCACATGGATTAACAGTATACAGATACATGTTGTGAGTAGCCAAGAGCCTGTCATAGTTCTCTGTATTTCTTATAGTGTTTTTGGCAGGAATCTCATAGAAGTATGTTCATCCTCTGGGAAAAGACTAGTTATCCCATGGTCCTTACCCCTGGCTGTACATTGGATTCACATAGGGTGATTTTAAAAGGATTTCCATTGAGATACATCTGTGGAGGGTTCATCATTTCTTCTAGGTCAGGGTTCCAAGGCACTAATGTTCAGCCAATTTTCTAGTGCTTTGTATCATGATAGCCAGGGTTGAGAAGGTAAATCTTATGTGAGTCCCAGGCCCAGGCTTTTAAGAACAGTGCACCTTGTTTTATTGAATATCAGATTTGACCAGAGGATCCTGTATTTCTTGGTAAAAACTGGGAATTTATGAGCAAGACAACAGCTAATGCTTATTAATTAACAGGTAAAGACATTATTTGTTATGGTTTTAGTGAATAGGAATAAATTATCTTATTTGATGCAGAACTATTAATGACTTGGTTAGCCCTAGAAAGAAATGAAACAACTTGTAATAGATGAGAATAGGATCTACAAAAACTCAGTTGTCCTGTGAAGATACGGATTTGTGTTCAGGTTAGAGAGACAGGGAGCAGAGCCAAGAATTTCTATTGAGAGCAGAGACTGTCAGTCACCACACATTTTATAGACATAGTTGAAAAAGCTCTTGCCCATGGCTTCTCAACAAGGCAGAGCCAGCAAACATTCATTTCCTTGCTTGAGATGCACATTTCTCTGTTGTTTAATTTTACTGTTTTGAGCTAGATTATTCCTGAAAGGAAGTCCTTGTTTCATCATTACTGATAGCATATTTAGTGGCCATCATAGTGGAATTCGTCTATGACAGCTGAATCATTTAGTTCTGTAGACTCACAAAAACTCTCCCAAACCAGCTCCATTAGAGAGGAACAAAAAGGCAATCGCCTGCTTAGAAAGTTTGAGAAACAAAAGTCCTATCAAAGGAATGAAATTAAAATTCCATTAAGTTTCTATGATTGATTTATAAAGTGAGCATCCTAACTTTTCCCCCCCAAATTAAATAAACAAAATATGCTTATTGTATTTTTTTAAGGCCAAGGATTATCATTGCTTCCTGGCATTTGTGGCTTCATTAGGCATATGCTGCCAAGCTTTTTCTTTTCTCCTTTGAGCTGTGGAGAACTATTAAGATTTTCTTCTGTTGTTCTTTTTTTTTGAAGCAGCGGGGTAATAAAACGGAAATCAATAAATTTCAATTTAACTACTATAATGGCCAATGGGTTGGTTGGAAGAAACTTCCAAAAAGACTAAAGAGAAAACCTTATCAATACCAAGGCAAAGCTTTCTTTTCTAATTACAAATGGTACCCTTCCTTTCCTCTCAGACCAAGCACCTGTTCCCTTTCACATCAAAACACAGGTCCTGGTTGTGGTGGTTTGAGTGTGAATGCTACCATAGACTCACAAGTTTCAATGCTTGGTCACTAGGGAGTAGCACTTTTAGGTGGTGTGACCTTGATGGAGTAGGTGTAGTGTTGTTGGAAGAAATGTGTCACTGGAGGCAGGCTTTGAGATCTCAGATGCTCAAGCCAGGCCCAATGTGGCAGTTTACTTCCTGCTGCTTGTGGATCCAGATGTAGAACTTTCAGCTACCTCTCCACACCATGATTACCTGCATGCCACCATGGTTCCCTGCATGCCTAACATGGACTAAACCTCTGAACTGTAAGCCAGCCCCAGTTAAAGGTTCTCCTTTATATGGGTTGCCATGGTCATGGTGTCTTTTCATAGCAATAGGAACCCTAAATAAAATACTGGTACAAAAAGACTTGCAGTTGTGCACAGAGAAAGATAGTTTAGTATCTCTTTGCAATCACTAAAGGATGGAGATGCTGCTATTTTACCCACTTGACCACACAGTTCTATTGTTTGGGAATATTTAAAAGTCTGTTGAGTTAGAAATTACCTGTAGGCAAAACAGAAAGGAAACTGTAGGTTAAAGCATTAGTCATTGGGATCCGTGAGGGACCATCCTGAGCCTAAGGTCTGCATCTCAGAGGGGTCCTGCTGTGGGATGTTCTGTATGTCCTGTGGGAGCCTGTTCTTGGGTTCCTTGTGGCTTTACCCAGCAGGTCCACATAGAGGATGATTAGGACCACTGGCCTGAGTGCAGGTGTCTGAGATGGTCTGCACCTGTCTGTGCTGTGGGATGATCTGTATGTCAAGTTGCTCTGATTGGTCAATAAATAAAACCTGATTGGCCATGGCTAGGCAGGAAGTATAGGTGGGACTAACAGAGAGGAGAAATAAAAGAACAGGAAGGCAGAAGGAGTCACAGCCAGCCGCCGCCAGGACAAGCAGAATGAAAAGATGCCGGTAAGCCACAAGCCATGTGGCAGGGTATAGATTTGTGGAACTGGATTAATTTAAGCTATAAGAACAGTTAGCAAGAAGCCTGCCATGGCCATACAGTTTGTAAGCAATATAGGTCTCTGTGTTTACTTGGTTGGGTCTGAGCGGCTGTGGGACTGGCAGGTAACAAAGATTTGTCCTGACTGTGGGCAAGGCAAAAAAACTCTAGCTACAGGGTCCCCTTCTGCATGTGTTAACTTCCTTTACTTTTTACCAAAATTGGAGTGGGAGGACAGTGCCTTTCCAGAGTTTATCCCAAGTCAAGAAAGAGAAAACACCATTGTTCTTGGAGTGAGAAAGAAGTCAAGACATACAAAGCACACACATTCCCTAAAGTGTCCAGGGGTATGGAAACCATAGGAGGCAGAAGAATCTGGAATCTGGCATTGGTAAGTAGACAGCACTTTGTGTTTTGCTCTAGCAGTGATTTCAGAAGTCCTAGTCATGTTTTCCCTATCCCAGGGTTGTACTTCTATATTTGGATAACATTTTTAAAGGGTAAGGCTCCTTGTGTTAGAATTTTTTGTATCTAGGAAACAGCTAAAGGTCAGATGTACATGGAGGAATAAATAATGGTTAATATGAGATAGTCTTCCCAAAGAAAAGGAACATGAGACACTGAATTTAGAAAGGAGGAGTAGAAATGGGGAACCAGAGGTTTCACAACAGAGCTTCTCCTGCAGTAAAGCCACCTTCAAAATGGGACCTTTGATGTTAAAATAACTATGATTGCTTTGACATCAGATGATGAGTGTGTCTAGACAAATGATGCCAAGATACACACCCAGAGATTATTTTAAAGGTACCTTATGAGAAGCAAATGTCTCCATGGAGGAAGTCAGTGGCATTTGGAAGCAGAGATCAATCATATTTACCTGATACCATAATCCCCCCTCCACAGTGCCTCACAGACTACTAGTAAATACTACTGTTCCTCTGCTCGCACAGACCTGCAGAGAATTCTCAGCAGCATCAATGCTTACAGTGTCTACCACCTACAGAAATGTTAATAGTTGGCAGTTTTCTTTTCAGCTCATCTACTTCCACAACTCCCACCCTTGGTGATTTTTCCAAAGTGAGCTATTGCCAGAATAAGAGCACCGAATCTCCTCTAGACATCACCAAGTATTTTTCACTTCTTATTTGTAGACCATGAAAGGCAATGAAACTTCTCAAGAGTCTAGGGCTCCTCTCATTGCTCTGGTCATAAAAGAATAGCAGGATAATGAAGGCACAGAAAGGAAGGGCTGTTCCATCTCTAGTACCATCAACCAACCCCAAAGTTGACATGTAAAAAGGGAATCAAGGGAAGAAAAAGCCCAGGGTGATAGTTCTCAGCCAAAATGTGGGAAAGCTTACCTCTAGAAGATGTTTGGCAATGGCTGGGGATGTCTTTGATTGTCATACTTTGTACCAAGGGATGCTACTTATATTTACTAATGTCAGGTCACAGATTCTGCAAAACATCTTAAAATACTCAAAACCATCACTGCACAAAGAATTATCCAGCCCCAACTGTCAGTCATGCCTCTGATGAGAAGTTTCCAGCATAGGCTGGTGCAGTGATTATGTCTCTTTTCTGCTTCACTAAAGTCCTTTGCTTGTTTCCCTGAGAGTCAGGTCACGCAGTTCCAAAATACGGAGATGAGAGCAAATATGCTCACTGTACTTTTCCCTTCAAGTCTGAGACAACTTAACCTTTCAGACCATCCATCCTGCTTCCTTCTTAGATAATTTTTCAATGTAAAAGGCAATCTGGCCAAGGTAAGTAGAAACTTAACTTAGGAACAGAAATTTCTAGGCTATTTGAAGAGCCATTGACTAAATGGTGTTAAGAATGTCAGTATAGGTCAAAAGCAGGGAGTTTATGCTGTGCTTCAGAGAACCTCATGCAGAAGGGTTGGTAAAATGGAAAATGAAGAGCCTTTACAGTTTTTAAATCACTAAGAAGACTTGCCCACATGAAAGCCACACATGTCAGTACCAAGTATCCAAGTCCTGATGAAATGTTGTGCTCCTACCTAAGTGCTGTTTCTCATGGGATTTATAAGCTGCGAAGAAAAACTACCATTCCAAAAGCTCAAGAGGATGCAGCCTATGGACAGAGCTAGAAAAAAAAATAATAAGTTGGACAAAAGCGTGTAATTACTGCTGGCTCTTTTAAATGGTCAGAAACAGAGTTGGTTGAGATGGCTGAGTGAGTGAAGGTGTTTGCCACTAAGCTTGACAACCTGAATTTGGTCCCAGGAACTCACATACAAAGAAAGAACTAACTCTGCCAACATTCTTCTCACCTCCACAGGTGCTCCATGCCCCCCCCCACACACACAAAGAAATATATATACACACATGTATGAATTAAATAAAGTAAAAAAAAATGTAAGGCACAAATCCATATCACAGACAAGTGGATTCCACATGAAGTACTAAGTTAGAAAAGTAATTCTTATAAATAGCTAAGGAATTGGTTACTGTGGTGGTCAAGAAAAACAACACATTGCAAACCACAACCCTAAAACAAGTCTTGACACATGTAAGTTCTTCATACCTAAAATATGGTATTACTGTATAATTTTATGAAAAAATTACAACCAAGTTGCTTGCGTTTATTTATCATTTTTCTTAATCATTATGAAAAAGTGAGACTTTCATCCCTGGTATAATTTCATATAATCAAATATTCACTTTTCAGGAGAATAATTTCCTGTGTCTAAAATTTGGGGACAGGACATAGCATTTTCCCAAGTAAAAGTTATTTCATCAAAATATTTTCTTTTCATCTTATTCTGGAAAATAAAATGTAATCAAAATTATTTCAATTACCTGTGTAAAACTAAAAATTCGCTACTATTTTGAGAACTAAATTAAATATTGACTTAGTAAAAATTTTCTCTTTGGTATATCTCTAACACTATTCATTTAGATCATGTATATATTTATGTAATAACTTTGTACCATCAGTAAAAGTATATAATACTTTGGATGCAAGTATTACAAATGATTATAAACAAAGACATTTTAGCCATTGCTTTCTCTGAGCATCTGACATTTCATTAACAGCTCCAGGACAGGTAAGAAGTTAGCATTTTCCCTCCCTAAAAATCTCTTTTCAAACTAAAGTAGGGACTCTGCACTGTGGTAAATTCATTTAATTTTCCCAAATCTTTAAAAATATATTTTGACTCAGAAAAACTGAACACATATATTGCTCAGTGAACTTAGACACCTATGGCAGTGGAGCTATCCTTGAAAGGTGAATCACAAACCTATCTATGATCCCTCTCCAAATCTCTGAATTGTCATTTATTATACTTGCAGATGTGATAAGCACATCTAAGATAAAGCTAGCCTCTTAGCCAGCTTTCAAATACATACTATAGTGATGTTCACTGTAGAACAGTGCTATTACTTGATTGTTAAACATTTACTATGAATGAATTTTGTGTTATTCATTATCTGCATATAAATTACTAATGCATAAAACCACACAGGTACACTATAGCAACGCATGCATTAGATAAACAAAACCCAAGCTCTCCTTAAAAAGGGATAAAGTATTTACCAGCTGTCAGAGGAAGTCCTAAACAGTCCACAGAATCCCTGAAATAATGGGTCCTCAGGCTTCACTCTTCTGCTGTGGAGCATTTTCTCCATTTCTTTTAATCTCTTGTTTTTCCCATTTTCAGGAAGACTGCACATTTGTTTACCTAAGTCATTTGCTCAGGGTAGGTCTATCTGGGGAAAAAGCCACCTAGGGAATGCAGCTAGGAGACCTGGCGGAGGGAATTGGATGATCCTAGATGTGAAGAAATAGATGGCAATGGGGACATCAGGCAGCTAAGCAGCAGGAATATAAAATAACATTCTGCAAGGCTTGGTTTCCTGTTGCAGCTCAGTCAAGAGATGATAAACCATCATGGGAATCTTAGCAGTGTCTTTCAATTGAAATAATCATTCTACTCATTGTTTGTGGCTATACTTTCCCCTTTCACAGTCTCTGGCACACTAAAGCAGATGTTAAGTGTGCTTTATAATTGACAATATTAAATAGCATCTTGTTGATGTGATGCATAACCTTTGCTAGCAAGGTATGGCTAAGAAAATCTGCAGAAGAAGCAGAAGCAGTCGAGACAAGAAACATCACCATCTAGCTTGAGGTATCCTATACTTAATCCTTTGCTGTCTCCAGCAGCCATCACGGACACCGATGAATAAAGAGCATAAGGATGGTGAAGCAAACAGTTCAAAATTTTATAAGGAAAATAACAGACGGAAGAATGTTTTGCTCCTTAAGGGATCCTTTACTGTAAAATACCAGGTAGTGAGGCTTGAAAGGTTACAAATTAATTGAGCAAGGTACTGCCAGAATCTCACTTTAAAGGAGCAGAATGGGATGAAATGAGAATTTTCACCGTGCTTTCTAGGTATAGGGAGGAATTTTTTGTATCTTTCTGCTTTGCAATTTTATTCTCATTACAATCTTCTGTCTTCTTTACCAATCTTTGCTTTTCATCAATGATCACAGTGGCCACTGCATGTTTGTTTAGGATATGTCTTTGCATGTATGTGTGTATATGTGTGTGTGTGTGTGTGTGTGTGTGTGTGTGTATGTATCTGTGTCTGTATGTGCATGATGTTTGTGTGTGTCTCTGTCTGTATCTAAATATGCATGTGTCTGTGTGTATCTCTGAGTATGTTTGTTGGTGTTCATTTGCTTTTATAATATCTCTATTTTTATGGATGAAATCACTAAGTTCAAAGGCTCTGGATTTTGTAACATTGATTCTAAAACTATCTTTTAATTTAAAAAAAAATCCCAAGCTAGATATTGGGGTAAAAGCTGAATGCTCAGAGAGATAATGGAACAAGCCACTGTTATATCTCACCTCACCAAATCCTTGAATCCTCTGACTGAAATCCTCTGAGTTCTCACCCAAAAGGCTATAGCCGAAAAAGCCTTTAGTTCCTGTCTCCTCACGCCTCATATACCTTTATCCAACCTGCCATATCACTTCCTCTCTCAACCTCGCTATTGCTGGGATTAAAGGCATGTGTGCCTCCCAAGCAAAAGCGTGAGATCTCAAGTGCTGGGATTAAAGGTGTGTGACTCGCAAATATTGGGATTAAAGTGGCATGCCACCACTGCCTGACAGTTTCTCTCCTAGACTGAGTCAATCTCATGTAGTCCAGGGTGGCTTTGAACTCACAGAGATCCAGATGGATCTCTGCCTCCCAAGTGCTAGTACTAAAGATGTGTACCACCATTGCCTGGCATCTATGTCTAATCTAGTGGCTTGTTCTGCTCTCTGATCTTCAGGTAAATTTTATTAGAGTACACAATATATCACTACAGAATTTATTTCTCATTCTTAAATGTAGCACTTGGCATAAGTGTGGCTAAGCTCAAAGTTAAAGGAATTTATTAAATAAATGACAAATGATTGTCTAAGAGAGAGGGGCCTGGGGAGGGAAGGAGAGCAGAGAAAGAGAGAGGGAGAGACGATAGACACTGGTCTCTCAGAGGTCCATTTGGACCAAGAATATTAAAATCTTTATCTACTTTACATATTAGTCTTCAAAAGCATAAAGCATTTAGCTTTTTCTTTTGAATTTTCAGAAATATTGCTTCACATTATTGGATAAAGAAGAGTGGTAACTCAGAAGCAAGCACAGTTACTTTCAATCAGTCAGCTGATGTTACAATAGTAATTAACTGGTAATTGTCACCAGGGCTGTGTTTTTCATACTGCTGTTTTATAGTTTATTCATTTCTTTATTAAACAACCAAAAAAAACTTATGTGAAAAATTTACATTAAAGTTTAGAAAAAATAAACCCAATAAAGTAATTGATTGAACTTAGGATAGTATTTTTTATTATAAAGCTTTTGCAAATGAATAGAAAGTTCATTAAATCAATTGACAAAAACTAGTTAGAAAAGGAAAGAGTACTCACTAAAGCCTGCCCATTTTGTGAAAATAACTGATCATGGAAGAAAACATTGGTAAGCCAAAGCCACCACAAAAACAAAGATAACCTGGTTATTTCTTGGAACATGTATTATATATAACGTGATAACAATTTCTGAGAAAAAGATGCTCTAAAGAAAGAAGAACTGGGGATCAGTAGCCTTCAACCAAAGTTCCCCAGATGTTATGTCATAAAAGTTAAGAGCAATTCTGAAATTTCAAAGACATGTCAACTTCAGGGAGAAATGAAAAGAAAAAGAGGAAGTTCTGTTTTGTGCCATTGAATTAAACACACCAAAAATATTGTAAACAAGAAGGAATGGACAGCCTAAATTTAAGAGTCAATTCTGAAGCATGTAACACTTGTCACATGTTACTGAATGAAACTAATTCTTAAAATCTGTATTCAAATCTGACAAATTAAATACACAAGGAAGAAAACCAAAACTTCATCACTCATTGTCCCAATCATGCCAAACAAGTTTTAAGTCATCTTTACAGACATAGTTACATATGGGATTTTGTGTAGTGCTTAAAATCCCCGGTGGGGTTTTATGGGCAGTTCCCTTGGTCTTCTGTCCAGGTTTCTCCTTGATACTCCTTTAGCATCTTTGCAAAGGCTTCCTTGTGTCAGTCAAACAGAACTCTTGTTCTCCTATAAAACCTGCATGTTTCTGCCTTAATCCTCCATATATTTCTTTTTCCCATCTGTGAGAACTCTGTTGGTTCCCCTGGAACACACCTTCCTCTGAATGATCCTTCATGCATGAAATGTTTCTTACACCCACCTAATAAGGTAGCTACCTTCTTCTTCTCTCTATCCGCACTGTGCTTTCAATTATTAATGGTACATTCTATGCTATATTATAGCATCTACTTCCAGATTCATTTTTTTTTCTGCTGAAGATTTATAAATCACAGAGGAAAAAAAGACTATTCATATTCTTGGTTTCTAAAGTATATACTTAACCACCCTATCCTTTCCTTTACCTCCTGCAAGTAATATCTACTGCATCTAAACATAAATTAACCATTTTGTAAATTTTATAAAATTGTTCTTTAAATATTAAATATGTCTTAGATCATCAGAAACAACAGTCTCAATCAAGAATTTACCATTTTAGAACAGTTTAGAATTTGTTATAAAGTAATATCTACTTTGCTTTAACTTTTATCAAGGTTATATGCTTGAAGTCCAAGGCTCATCAGTAGACAAGTTAAAGAATTAGAATTTCTTAATATATATTTCCCTTTGGGATTGGCTGGAAATTGAAGAAAGGAATATGGAAATGGAATAATATTTGCATTAGGAAAGTTCTTTAACACAAAACAGGACTGGGGGAAAGGAAGCCACAATGGACTAATTTCGCTGAAATTATTCAATCCGAGAAGCAATGAAATTCTTTCCATATTTTAACAACTCAACTTTAACCTCTGAATACTCTGAGAGGTGTCCTTAAGGAAACACTGGTCACACTATGTGACATTCAAGGTGGTTGCACAAGCAAATGCATTTAGTAGTTGCTGTTAAATTAAGAAAAAAATAAAACCATAGTATTTTGAAATTCTAGACATTTCCACAGTGTATTGGAAGAGAGTCAACAAAGCTATTATAAGTTATTATTTTGTCTGGACTATGAGTACCCGTGGAAAGTTGGGCCTTTGGCAAACTCCACTGTTTAATTAAAGAACTATTAATATGCATAAAGAAGCAGTGTCTTTTAACTCTCCCAATGGGTCATTTAGGGTAGTTCAAATTGTCTGGACTTTTTCATTTAGTTATTTGCTAAATAACTAGAGCACATTGGTATACTTTGGATACTTTGAGGTGTTCTATTAGTTTAGTACAACTTGTATATTAAATTAGGAACAAGTAACCTGAGTTTATAAGAACAATATATTTTCATGCATATGGTTATTAATTTAGAGGAATGGGTTTGATGAGAGTGGATTTGCTTAACTGATTCTTTTTCTGGCTGAAGAGTAAAGAGAAGTATCACCATTTGGAATTCCTTCCCCTCCCTCGAGACTTCTGTTCCTTGGATGTTCTTTGAATCATTTATAAATGTATTTCTCTCCCTTGACTTTCAATTACATCTTATTGAAATTTTAAAACATATTCACACCTCAGTGATAGATATCTGATTCATATTTTCCTTTTTTCTTTCTAGAAATAAAACTTACTTTGTAGCCCAGGATATCATGAACCAAATGATTCTCCGGCCCCAAGCATTTTGATTGCTGGGATTATAGCCACAGACTACCATGCTTGACCATAAGCCACATTTCTTTATTCTTTTCCTTTATTGTTGAAACAGTTTTCTTGTGAATTGTCCATGAACTACCATCTTCTATCACACCCACGATTTATCAATCATACTGCTATACTAACAGGTGACAAGAGATAATTTTGAAAATCCCCTTTCTCTGTCTCTCCTGGGGTCACCTTCTGCCCTCTCTATCCATCCATTCTTCTTCCCTCTAATAGGATATTGATTAATTTTCTGTAATTACTCCAATTCCACATTTCATATCTAGCTTTCAGACCCTATACTTTTCATGAAAAAATTCTCCTCCTCCTTCTCCACCTCCTCCCTGACTCCTTCTCCTTTTCTTCCTCTACCTTTTCCTCCAGATCTGTAATTGAACCTAGAAAAAAATTACTCTACCCATAATCTACCTTGCCAGGCATTTTCAAGCATTTCTCTTTATTTCTTTTTTATCAGTATCAGAGCTTTATTAAGAGGAAGAAGGGTAGGGGTGGGGACAAGAGAACCAGGCCTGGGGAAGAAGCATGTGGAGAGAGAGAGAGAGAGAGAGAGAGAGAGAGAGAGAGAGAGAGAGAGAGAGAGAGAGAGAGAGAGAGAGAGAGAGATGGTGGGGCACAGAGAACAGATTAGAGAGACAACATTTCTCTTTATACAAGGTCTCACTAAATTGGTCAGGTTAGCTCTGAATTTACTCTAACTCACATTGACTTTGAACTTGAAATCCCCCTGTCTTAGCCTTGCAAGTACTGATCTTACTACACCAGGCAATCTGTATTCTTAAAATTACATTTATCCCCAAAATTTAGAGTCATACTGCTAAGAATAAAAACCAATATGACCAATGGAGTGATTAGAAATAAATATTACATTTCCAGGCTACAAGCAGTAACTTTTTGGATTTCTTTCTAATATTTATGTCTGTGGTCAAACACACACACACACACACACACACACACACACACACACACACACACACACAAGTATAGTGTATATTACTTTCCACTAGCTTAGCAGACTCATAAACTGGATCATCTTATTATCACAGTAGTAATGTTCCATTGCAATTGTGTCTTTGAGTCACTTCAACTTTAAGAAAAATGGATTAATAAAATTTACATATTTTGTTTGTGTATATGCATTTATGTGTGGATGTTCACATGTGTGTTGGTACACGTAGATGTGGAAGTCAGAGGTCAACCTTGGGCATTATTCTTCAAGAGCCATTCACTTTGTTTCTTAGAGATAGAATAGCTTATGGGGACCTTGTATTTGCTGGTTTGGCTAGTCTACCTGGTCATTAAACTGGAGTGATCACCAATCTCTATTTCTCCAGAGCTGGGAATAACAAGAAATAAATAAGCCATTACAACTGACTTTTAAATTTTTTAATTCAACTCATTTCTTTATTTTGTGTGTGTGTGTGAGTGTATTTGTGTGTACATGCTACAGTAGATGTGTGGATGTCAAAGGATGATGTGTAAGAATTAATTCTCTCCTTCCACCGTGTGGTTCCCAAAGATTGAAAGCATGTCAACAAGCTTGGCAGCAAACACCATTATTTGATGAGCCATTTTGCCGTCCCTATGCAAGTCTTTTCATATAGATTCTGGGGCTGAAACTCAGGTCCTCGAGTTAAAGTAAACACTTTACCAACTATTCTTTCTTCCCAAACCCAAATTAATATTTTTGTGTTAATGAGATGAGAGATGAAAGATAGCTTAGATAGAAAGATAGATGATAGATAGAGATAGAGATAGAAATAGACAGACAGACAGACAGACAGACAGACAGACAGACAGACAGATAGATAGATAGATAGATAGATAGATAGATAGATAATCTTATATAGTAAGCCTCTAAGGAAACTAGTCAAGGCATTTCCCATACTTTGATGTAAGGACCAACAGTAACTAGGAACTTGTTAGTAATACAGACCTTCAAGTCTACTAAATCAAATTCTGCATCTTAACAACGTGCCCAAGATATCTACTTGTTTGTTGAAGTTTGAGAAACACAGAACCTATACAAAATGTGTAATTTATACTTACAAAGTATGATTTGTGTTACATCTGCTGTATTACATGTATTGTGTAATGTTTCTTTTCATAGTTCCTTATTTTTCTGAAAACATAGGCAGTAGTGAATAACAGATAGTCCAAGTAAGCTAATAAAGAGTTTTAAATTTGCAATACATTTCTGAGATTTGTTAAACATAACTAACTTTTTAAAATATATCATATAAATTCATAATTTAATAATTCATAGGGAAAATAAATAATGCAAAAATGTGTACTGACAATTGCAGTTATCTCACTATTTCTTACATCTCAAAGTCTTTTAGGTTGATTTAATTTCCTTTTCTCATGCTATATGGTGTATAGATCACTTTTCCACCCTATGTTCAATCACCACTAATTGACACCTTGAAATCAACTTTCATAGTTTTGATATACAATGGTAATCCACAGACATTCACAAATCAAAGCTCAGTTTATTGTTTTGAATTTCTGGATTCAGGAATATGATGGAGAAATTGAAAGCACAGATGGGTTCTGAATATGATGGCATACATAGTTTTATATAGATACAGCTATATAAAGATATATAGATATCTTAGAGGATCTGTTATATATTTGCCAGGACAATATGGGGTAGGTCAACTACAAACAGAATGTCCTTACAACAAACAGAAATCTAGCCTAACCTTTTCATAGAGTGGTTTTCAGGTATCTACTGAAGCTAAATCTGCTTTGTGGTCTTTATTGACTCTTTAAGTTTGTCCTGAGTTTCCTTCAAAACTATCCTGATATTCTATAGTGCCATCAAATCATGAACCATTCTAGTAAGTATGTTCTGCCTCACATGTTTATTGGGAAGTCACCCAGCTTCTCTGGGTCTGGCTTCTCTGGCTTCTGTTTGCTTGACTGAAACATGAAGAACTTATTTCCTATAAGCTGTTATGCTCTCCAGAATCATTACTACAGAGATATATTCTAAACATGTAACTTCCTTAAATGCAGAGACAGGTGCCTTGCAGTTTCTCAGAGAGAAACCAATTCAGAATTGAAAAAAAAATAACAACCCAAATGTGGAATATGGCATAAGAATTTTATGCAAAATACTCATTACTCTTTACTTCTGTCTGGCCAACAGTGAAATGGTTTGGACAGTATAGGGGGCGGGGGGTGAGCTCATTAAAGCCAGCTATGTGACTTCAAACCACAAATTTCACTTTTTGGAGTCTAAGTGGTTTCTCAGTCTAAAATTAGTGAGAATAAGATACACAGGAGGATGTCAACATAAATAAACCTCCTGTTCAGAACATGCAAATTCCTTTCATTATACTGTCTGGAAATTCTACTCACAACAAATAAATAAAAATAGGTTTCATTTTCCCTGTGTTTTCATTTATGTTTTCGATACCAGTAGAGTCAGTAGCTAACATTACACAGAAAACTTCAAATCCCACAGAGGAGAGAGTGGGACAAAGAAGACCTGGTGTTCTTAGGGAAAATGAGCCTCATTGGCACACTGTACTGTGAATGTTCAGCCACAGTGCAGAACTAGGCTATTAAAAAAGTTCCCAACAACTGTCAGTTTGGACAAGTTTATTTTCCTCAGGGAAATATCATCAAATGTGTATGGTAAATATATTTGATTGACTTATCTGTATCTTTCCCCCCATACTTTAGCTGCAGTTCTCTCTTCTTTCAAAAACGTCTACCATAAGCAGGAATAAAGATAATGCTTTTTTAAAACGTCAGTAAAGGGCTCTTCTAGAAAATAGACTACTAATCTGCTTGGAATTTAAGAATCACACCAAGAATGTGGAATCCCTCTAGTTTTGTAGACTCACACTCACAAGGGCATTCAGAAAATGTCATAAAAATGATATTTTGGGGGGGAATGAAATAATGTTATATTTATCTATTACCAACAAGAGTGGAGATGTTTCATTTAATTATTTGCAAAGAATTTACAAAAATTCGTGACTTAGAATTTAAATTTAAAACATATAATTTATATTCAGATATTAACACTTTTGAAAATTAGAAAGTTAGACTTTTAAATATTTTAATAATTCAGCATCCCTTCCCTTTTGATTACTTCAGAATTAAATAAAAGCACTAGTACTGAACAAAGTTCAAAAATAGACTGTTTTTAGGGACAACTGAATTTTGATGCCTCTGGATACTTCAGTATGCAAAATGGGGCAGGAAGTTTCACATGGGACTTATGGGAGTGTATAACATAATGCCTCCATAAAGCACTTCACTGAAGATCTGGAAGCTGACAGTAATCCATTGCAAATACTTGCTCAGCCAATGCAACTGTACAGGTGATTGAAGAGAGCATCCATGTATGTCTGTTCCACTTATATATTAATGTGTGCCCATTTTACTGTCCTCCACAGATTAGGGTACGCTAAATGGCTTTAAACAGATGTTAGGTACAGCAGTACCTCAGTGCTCCCTTGTGTAGAGAGGATAAAAACAGTTTGATAGAAAGTATTATTTTTCAAATATGTAATAAATATACTTTTAGATATATGACAGTTTTTAACCTAAAGTTACAGTAATATCTATACACACTTATATTCATAACACACATCACACACTTGTGTGCATATATGTGCATGTGTGTATATCATACATGCACACATACACAGTCTGACAAAAAACACACAGGAGATGAATAGTTATTAAAATATGGCATTACATGACATGAGGGCAGCCATCTTGCAATATATTCATTAATGTAGATGTGGTCTCTGGTGGACATTTTTTTATAACTTGTCTATTATCTGTTTACTTTCCATAAACTATAGAGGCAAGCTTAAAATACCTCTAGGATAAATTGAAAGTTAACTCTTGATAAAACTTTTTAATTGTAAGAAAATATCCACAGGTATGGATGCAAGTTAGTCACCTTCGCCATGACTTCTGGCATTGTCCTATAAAAATACCTCATGAAAGATTCATGTAATATTTTATGGGAATGTTTGTGTAAAATCTTACATGATATTTTTACAGTCCATTCATCCAGGGGTATCATGTGTGCTCTGTTTTAATTTTTGTTTTTAACTACAGCCCGAGAAAAGGATTGATTGGTGAAATTTTAGAATATAAGTGATACAAGATATCTGTTGCCCTGCATTCTGTAGAAAAGGGGGATCTGTCAGTATCATGCCCACACCTGTCACTGAGAAATAATTTTATTTCAGTTGCTTTCTACCTACAAGAAATGCTGAGTGCTTGTCTCTTCAAGCATGGCAAATATTTCAGCAACACCAACAGAATACAGAAGAGTCTGGACCATATATGCTTGACCTCACTTCTGTTCTGAAGTTTGGGGCTTCAGATTATTCTAATGAATACATAAAAGTGCAACCTACTGAGATTTCACTTTAATTTTTAGTAACTGGGGGAGTAGAGCTCTCTCTCTGTCTCTCTGTCTCCTCTCTATCTCCTCCCTGTCCCTGTCTCTCTCTGTATCTCTGTCTGTCTCTCTGTCTGTCTCTCTGTCTCTCACTCTCTCCCCGTGTGTGTGTGTATGTGTGTGTGTGTGTGTGTGTGTGTGTGTGTGTGTGTGTAACATAGCAATAAGTAGAAGTAAAGAAGTAAAGAGCAAATTTTATAGTAATATTTCAGAGGCAGCATCTGATCAGATGCATTCTACATGTGTGTACACAGGCACATGCACACATAGACACATATACATGCCGTAGGCAACAATAGGAAGGATCTATTTTCTACACTCTGAGGGTCAGAGAGGGACTATGTTATGCTTCATGCTGCTGACTGTCACAAAGGACTCCAAGTGGACAGGGTCTTAAATCCCTAAGCAGGGTGGGAATGGCTTACATTAATTGACTGGTCCAAGGCCACACAGTCAGGATCTGGGACTGCCTGACACCAAACCCTAGCTGTGTGGCCATGCCAGGAGGACCCTGCAGTGGAGGGAGGAGCATAGATCCCATGGACTTCCAGGTACAAATTCCATGATCCACACAGCTAATGGAAGACACATGGGACTGTCACTGAGAGGAGTTGATAAATAAAAAGCTGCAATGATTTTGTTGTAAAATCATCAGCATAACCCTACTAACCATTATCTGCTAGCGCCATTTTCTTCAACTACAACCTTAATTGGACAATCAACCCCTCCTAGAATAAATGATTCACTTTAATTAAGGCAGTGGTTTGAATAATCTTTTTTCCTCTCCCATGTGCTGGTCCTGATGTTTCTTTTCTTTTCTTTTCTTTTCTTTTCTCTTTTCTTCTCTTCTCTTCTTTCCTCCCTCCCTGTCTCCCTCCCTCCCTCTTTCTTTCTTTCTCTCTCTCTTTCTTTCTTTCTTTCTTTCTCTCTTTCTTTCTTTCTTTCTTCCTTTATTCTTCCCTTCTCACAAGCTGAGGACACCACCATATACTGCATTTCAAAATCATTTGACCAAACCTAAGTCTAAATTTCTGACTGATTCATTAGCTTTTCTAAGTGTTCACATCTTCCTAGTGTCAGAGTATCAGCTAGCCTACAGAAGGAGCTCAGTAAGAATGTATTGCCTGAGCAAATGATTTCAACAGTGAACACATTTCACACAATTTAGCTCTGTGTGTGTGTGTGTGTGTGTGTGTATAATAGCATAGTGTTATTTTTTCTTTAATTACTTACCCTAAGAAAATTTGAATGACATTATTTTATATTTCAGAGTCACAGAGTCCAGCCTGATATGTGCACATGAATGGAAAGCCAATAAATGCTTTGCTAACTGATTGGCTCATAAAAAAAAAAAAATCTGATTGAAAGGCAGGAAGGAGTCTTTGACAGTCTCTTCATCGGTATTAAAAAATTAGTGGAAGGTTATTTCAGGCAAGAAAAAAGGCAGCAGAGATAACAACTGAGCCAAGTAGACAGGCTGAGCCATGCTTTCTCTGTACCAAACGAAACTATCTCCAGAGCATGAAAAATCAGGATATCTGGAGGAATCAGAATTATTAAGACACCATCTAGACAGATTCTTCATCCTTCATGCTTTGATTCTTCTGAGCCTCTGTTTTTTATATTTAAATATATATGTTAGTGCTAAATACCATTTTAAAGAGGAAAATCCTAAAAGCAACTCCCGCTGCCTCTATCCTCACTTGGCATAACTCCTAATCAGTGTCACAATGGGGAGCAGAGCAAGACTCACACCTGGGGTTTGAAGCATGACACGAGATGCTGGAAACAGGAGAATTCACAGATGTATTGTCTGTTCTTTATTAGTATTTTTACCAACGTCATCACCGGATCCCCTACATGGTTGCCAAATTCTCATTTTCTGAATCTTAAAGATTAAAAAATGGGGGAGGGGTGATTTTCACCTGGTGTTCATGCTACTCCCCCCACACATAAATCCACATACAGAAAATGATCAAAATAGAATCTATGCACAGCCCTGTTCTAAAAAAGGGGGAAGTAAAAACACAGCATTTAACAAGAAGGCATAAATCTTTTGCAAATGTTTAAAGGAACAATGTTTTTTTGGAAGCAGTGTATTTGGGAGGAATAGACAAAAGCTATATATAGACCATTTTGTTTGGTTTGGTGTCATATGCTAGACAAAGCACCAAGTAGTTTAAGCCACCAGAATACTGTTTGCAATGTAGATCAATGGACAATTTGGTTCCTTCCATTGTAGGTGAGTTATAATGAGCATGCCAATTGCTTCTTAGCAGTGTAGTTATTTTTGTTACGTAAGGAATTAGTGAATGTTAGAGAACAGAACATTATAGGAACTCAACAAAGGGCAGAAATATCAGAATGTGGAAAAATCGAGTGAATCAACTGATCATAGTTGGAAAGCATTCAGATTTTTGTCCTTTGTAGTGCACTTATAGAACATCAGACATTTTTTTAATTATGTACTCCGTAGCACAGAATGTCATTTAGGATATGTGTAGACCCAGAAAACAATAGGAATTATCAATTAATTCACAAGTCTGACCCAAGAGAGAACACTCCAGCATTCAGTAAGGCTGAGGCCAGGGAATGGAGTGTGAAATAGCTAACCTGAACTACAGTCAAGAGTCAGTCAAGGCCAGTCTCAGCTACACAGTAAGACACTGACGTAAAAGGGGAGATTGAAGGTGTGGCTTAGTGGATAGCAAGCTTGCCAGGAAAGCATGAGGAACTGAGTTCAGATCCTCGGCATCCACATAAAAGCTGGAAGTGACAGGGCATCTGTTACCCCAGTACAGGGGAGGAGGATTCCTGGGGTTGATAGTCAATGAGTTTAGCTGAAATGGCAATCTCCAGTTCCTGTTAGAGATCCTGACTCAAAAACTAAGGCAGAGAGCAATACTATAAAATACCAGATGCTCTCCTTTGGCCTGCACATGGGTAAGCATACATGCACACATATGAATATAACCGCCATCACACACACACACACACACACACACACACACACACACACACACACACTAAAAGGCAAAATCAGTAATTATAAGAAAAGCTTCATCCTATGCCAAATTTTCTTCATATACACACAAATATTGCACTCAGAAATAGCACATCGCATTTCAATGAGTAATCAGCCAAGAGAGGACAGGACACAGAATATGCCAGACAGAGGTCAAGGTCTCAAATTCCCTATGCATTCTCGTTGGTCACCCGTTTCCTTTGTAAACCAAGAGACATCTGTACATAGTCTCCCACACTGCTCCTCGCCTATCAGAATCACTTAAGAAAAGAAGCATACAATTTACTCTGCCACAGCAATCTCTTTCTCATAGTCTGCTCCTTTACCGGAATCAGAAACTCCACATTAATAAACATTTGCCTTGTTCTTAATTCAAAAGGACCAGCCACGGTGGGTGCAGAAGCCTCCATAACAGGAGCGCAGTCAAAACTGAATTTTGATGAAGCTACTTCATGGCTCACCTGCTGTCCAACCTAACTGAACTCTTCTATCATGTACTCTCCCTTCCACAGCCTTCAAAGCAAACCTCATCCACAGGATGTCTTCCTCCTTCTCTGCAATGTCTCTCACAGTCTTTCTACCTATCCCCAACGATGGATGGTGGTACGTTGTGACATCAACTCACAAAGCACAGTTTGGAAGATAAGTGAGATGTAGACTAGAGAATGTCTCTAGGACCACAGTGAGAAGGGGTGGGAAGGAAGCAGTGATGGGCAAATGATGGGACAGAGCTCTGATGTAGACCCGAGGACTAAGAGTTCAAACACATGAGCCTATGTGGGATGCTTTATATTCAAGGAATAAAAGAGGACAAACCATCCATGAAAGAGGCTTTAGGCAAAGTCTCTTTGCTTACACCACATTACACAAGTTTGTTCTGTCCTCCTGTCCCACATCCAACTGGATCGACCACTTAAGCTGCCTGTGTTAGTTATTTATCTGTTGCCTTGATAAAACACCATGACAAAGGTGACTTATAAAAGAGAATATTTAACTCTGGTTTATGGTTTCAGAGGGTTAGAGTCCATGATGGCAGAGCAAAGGCAGAGGGGCAGGAATAGCTGTGAGTTTACATCTTGATATGCAAATAGGAGGCAGATAGATAGATAGATAGATAGATAGATAGATAGATAGATACATACATACATACATACATACATACATACATACATACATAGACAGGTAGACAGGCAGATAGATAGATAGATAGATAGATAGATAGATAGATAGGTAGGTAGATAGATGATAGATAGATAGACAGGTAGAGAGGCAGATAGATAGTGATGGTGTCTGGTGAACAGGGAAATTATTTGGAAACATCCACCCCAAGTGACATACTTCCTCCAGGAATGCTATACCTTGTAATCCTCCACAAATACTTCTACCGACTATGGACAAGACCAAATACTCAAATACATGAGACAATGAAGGACATTATCTTTGTTGAATACCAGATATATTGGTGCTCATTGTCTGAGGAACCTATGCTTCTTAGTTTCAGAGTCACTAGGATGGAGTCTGTTTTTGCTCTCCACAAACAGCATCCCCAGCTTTCTTGAAGTGTGTCCTGCTCACAGTCCATGGCCAGACTACCTATCAGGCTAACCAGTTATTGTCTCCTGTTCTTTTTCATCTGAGTGCTTTCTGGGTGTCCTGAAAAAGACCTCGGTGGAGGATTTCTGGCAAAGAGTGAGATGCTGTGTAAGAAAAGCCCCCAAATGATTTGATTTTTTTTCCATATGGCATAATTTGCCCAAATAGCACAGTTTAACATTGGTTGAGAAGAAATCAGCTCAGCCATTGTGGCAAGAAAGCTCTGTATTTACCAGGGCAGGTTCACTGCTTCAGACAAAGCTGAACATGGCATATTTTTTAAAGAAGAAACAACTCTAAATAAGAGGTCAAATGATTCACAGTTAAAATACTCATCAGAAATATGTCAAGACTACAAATATGTGAAAATACATGATTGATTGATGGATAACCTATTCAGTTTGACAGAATTACTTCTACAATTTCTGCCTACTAATAAATAGTCTGCTGAATAAACAATCCAAAATTCCAGAGATGGCAGTGAGCCTGAGTTTTATCTTATACTCCAACACTGAAAGCAGAATCTACCAGCTTACACCTTGTGGTAATAGCTAAATTCAAGTCAAAGTATGATGAGATGTAGGTGTGAGACTGCAGGGTTTGTCTGGAGATCACTTACTAAAGTCTGTTTGAGGACTTGTGTTCAGATCCCCAGGATTCATATGAAAAGACAAACTTAGTAGCATACTCCCATAATACCAGTGCTGGGAAGATAGATTTCTGGTGCTTTCTGCCCAGGCAGTCCAGCCAATCAGCAAGCTGCAAGTTCAGTGAGAGACCCTAGCCCATAAAATAACATGGAGAGTGACAAAAAGATGCCTTACATCGATTTCTGACCTCTTCACGCACAAATGTCTGTATCCACATAGCACACACAGACATACTTATGCCACACATACACACTTGTGCACAAAAAAAACAGAAGAAAACAAAATGTTACTAAAAGTTCATGTGTAAAAGGCTTGGTCCCCAGCTGCTGATACTATTAAAATATGTGATTAAACCAAGGCGTCTAACCTGCAGTATGTCATTTCATGGATGAATTTATAGGAGGTGGGGCCTAGTTGAAGGAAGGAGGCCCCTGAGGACAGCCTTTGAAAAGGTATATCTTGTCCCCAGATCTCTCTCTTGCTCCCTCCTGCCTAAATTTTTGCTTCCTGGTCCCATGAGATGAGCAGCTTTCTTTGCCACATGTTCCTATTGCTATGGTGCTCTACATTGGGAAGGCTCCAAGCAAGGGAGCTAGCTGACCTCTAAAACTATAGACCATTGGTTCATAGTTCATGTGTTTCCATTCCTTTGGCTATTTGTCCCTGTGCTTTATCCAACCGTGGTCTCAACAATTCTTGCACATATAAACCCTCCTCTTTCTCGCAAATTGGACTCCCGAAGCCAATGGCTAAGGGGCCCCCATCCAGATCAGGCCCTCTGAATGAGTGAGACAGTCGATTGGCTTGATCTGTCTGGGTGGCATCCAGGCAGTGGGACTGGGTCCTGTGCTCATTGCATGAGTTGGCTGTTTGAAACCTGGGGCTTATGCAGGGTTGCTTGGCTCGGCCTGGGAGGAGGAGACTGGACCTGCCTGGACTGAGTCTACCAGGCTGATCTCAGTCCTTGGAGGAGGCTTTGCCCTGGAGGAGGTGGGAATGGGGGGTAGGCTGGGGGAAAGGGGAGGGGGGCAGGAGGGGGGAGAACAAGGGAATCCATGGCTGATATGTAAAACTGAAGTGTATTGTAAAATTAAATTAAATTAAAAAAAATAAAAAGATCAGCCGCTCCAAAAAACAAAAACAAAAACAAAAACAAAAACAAACAAAAAAAAAAAACTATAGACCAAAATATGTTTCAACCTTTAACCGTTAAGTGGATCTTCTCCAATATTTGGTCACAGAATGGGTAGCTGACTAACATACTTATTATACTGTGAGCAGAAGTCAAGCAGCAGACTCAACTTGACTTAACCTTCTCTCATTTACTTAGTGATGCCTGCCCATATGTCCCATGGGGTATCTCATCATACATGTTACGTGCCTACTAATAATGGTTTATTTTTGTTTGAATTTCTTGCTACAGATCATGATAAATAGCAACCAGATTATTATAATCTCCTAAGAACATATCAATTACTAAGATGACCTGGATGAAACAATATAAAAATATTTCCATATACTTAGACTATGTATCAAATGCTACTAGAACAAGAAATATTTTTTAAAAATGCATATGTACTAATTGAATCAATTTGAGGGGTTTGTAAATTAGATTCTGATCTGACTGAACTCAGAATTACTGACAAATACTACTCCTGTCTGATATTCTGATTCAGGTCATTTATATTTGCTAAGTCATGGATTTCAGTGTGGCTTATAGAAACCACATTTCCTTGGACATGGCCTGGAAAAAATATGACCTAATGAGATCAGGAAGATGGATGGCATACGTGCATCTCTTTTGACCCACACATAACATCACCCGTTACAGAGACATTTATTTAGATACTAAATTCGGAAGCTGGAGCCTTCAAGTCTGGGTGGGTATATGCCATCAAAAAATAGCTAAAACTTATTGAGACACAGAAGAAAGATGGAATAAGTTGTCAGGATAATGTTGGAAGCAAAGGGGAAGTTGTAGGAGAACACACAACAAAAGAATAAATCCTGAAGAGAGAGACGTATTGCTTAATTTTTCAAATCAAAGTTTTAAACCTGCTATGACTTACATCTTTAGACAATCCCTACCTAAGTTTATTATTAACTGCTTTCCTGTGTATTTACTCTGAAATATCTATAAAAACATATGTACAATAGAAAATTGAAGGAAGTAAATTAAACAAATAAGCTCATGGTATATGTATATCAAGTATGTACATAATACCCATTAATATGCACAAGCTTCATTAGATATTATATTTTTACATGACACAAATGAAAGCTTCTAATTAGGATTTAATTTGTATTTCTGATTAACTACTGTTGATATTAAATCACATCATTTAGTTATAATATGTGGCAGGAAAAAGTCCCATTTTTTTTTTTTTTTCGAGACAGGGTTTCTCTGTGTAGCTTTGCGCCTTTCCTGGATCTCGCTATGTAGACCAGGCCGGCCTCGAACTCACAGAGATGCGCCTGGCTCTGCCTCCCGAGTGCTGGGTTTAAAAGCGTGCGCCACTACCGCCTGTCCCAAAGTCCCACATTTTTAACTAAATAAGATAGATGATAAAAGTATGGAGGTAGAGAGGTGGCCTAGTGGGTAGGAATGCTTGCTGTACAAGCACGTGTAATTGAGTTTGGAGCCAAGGGCTCACATAAAAGTTGGGTGTAATAGTATGTTCACCAATAATCCCAGCATTATGAGATACAGAGCTAGGAGGATGGCTGGTACTTACTGGACTCTAGCCTATTTCTAGGTTTAATAGTAGACCCAATATATAAGAATAAGATACTGAGTAAAAGAGCAGGGCATATAGTATCTTCCTGTGGTCTCCAAATGCACACATATGTGCAACTACACACATACAAACAAAAGAAAAGTTTGTAACTGACTCTTCTTAACTTCTTAGCTAATAATAACACCAAACTTGAAAATTTTTAATGAGAAGTTGGAGGAAAAAGAAGTGTAATGAGAATATATTGTATGAAAAAAAAATGTTTTTCAATACAAAAGTAAAAGAAATAAAAAAGAAAACATTTAAGTATAGAATAAGTGATTATTCAGAGCCTACTAAAACATTAATAAATCTACTTAACATCAGCTATTTTTAAAACACATGGCTCATTGATTTTATCAGTATACAATCTTCTATACTAATTCACTTACAATGCTGGAATTGTGCAAACTGTCCTTGGTACATAAAGGACTCATTGAATTTCTCACTTTTCCATGGTGCTTCCCAAAATAAAAATGCAGCAGAAGCTACAAGACAAAATGTAGACATCTGGGACCAATGATGACAAGTAGAGGTGAGAAGAATTTCCTTCTCCCAAACATAGAAAAAGACCAACCGACCTCTCATTCACCCAGCCTTTGTATGAGTTACTGTTCTGTTGCTGTGATAAAACACGGTGAGCAAGACAACTTTTGGAAGGAAGAGTTTGTTTTTATGGCTCTGAAGGGATAAGAATCCAACACTGGGAAGCAGCCGGAATAGTGGCTACAGTAAGACACGGAGAACCTACATCTTAAATCTCAACTCCAAGGCAGAGAACGCACTCAGTATGGCAAGAGGCTTTAAAACTTCAACACTTGCCTGCCCCCAGTGACATAATTTTTCCTTCCAGGCCACAGCTCCTAAATTTACCAGAACAACTCCTCAACTGGGAATCGAGTATTCAAACATCTGAGCCTATGGGGAACGTTCCCATTCTCACCTCATGCCCTTCCTACTTCAAGAAGTCTTCTATATTTTGTAGTTTGTTCCCAGAAACTGATTTTTCTCCACTAATTCCCTCTCACCATATTTATCATTTCTTTCTCTTTATAAAGTGTTTCTCATTTTCTGCACAGTGTTCAAATGTGGCACTTTATAAGGACAGATTAAACAATGAGGACGTATGCATGTGAATTAAAGTGCACCATAATATAGATAACAATTTCAATGCTGCTGCATTGAAGGAAGACATCACAGTCTGTTCCCAAGATCCTGGAGAATTTCAATATAGGCTCTTGTGAGTCAGAAACTACCACAGCCCACCTAGAGTCCTCTACTTGTAGAACAAATGGGTAACTGTGAATGGCATTTGTTTCAGGGGAAGCCAGCATTTAGCTTTAAGCAGAATGAACTGTAAGTGGAAAGCAGACTGTAGATGTGTGTGAGCAGCCCCCACCATGCTTCCCTGTGAATGAACACTGATCTTTTCTTTGGGAAAATACATCTCACCTACTTGTCTAATTTGTGGACAAAGTAATCTCTCTTTGAATTGCCAGAAAAGTTATGGTCACATCAATATGCACAGTGAGTCCATAACACCAGAAGCTACCTGTCTGTGCTTTATTTTCTAAATATCAATTTTGAATCCCAGAGAGATGGTACACCATAGGTAAATACTTTTTCCTTCTGGCTGTCTTATTCCAGAAAATAAATAAGAAAGCCAAAATAAGCATGTTCACATAGTTCCTTCCAATGGACTAGCCAGAGAACCTAAAAATGCTATACTTACCTTCATGTGTATTGGGAAAATATCAAGGCTGTAGAAGAATGGGCTTTCACCTCTCAGCACAAAACTATTAGACTATAAACTTATACTTGAACATGATTTTATTGGGTAAGCCTTTCAGCGAAATGAAATCTCAGAATTCTGCACATTAGAAAGCTGATAGATTTCTGATCTTGGAGAACTTTTTATAATTGAAGAAAATCATTGATTAAAACAACAAGCCACCAAAAGTGCTAGAACACTCTGTGATCAACAATATATCAAACTGATTGAGAAGTAGTTGTTACTTTATAAAATTAAGATTATCTGTAAAGGCAATGGCCAACATCTTGGAATATATTGAAAGGTAGTACAAGTGACAGACAGCATCTATTTATTCAATTGTTTGATATATTGGGGTCCAGTTTACATCTAGAGGAGATGGGTAAGAGAAACCACCATCCTAAATCTCTACATCTACTTGCACTGCCAGCTCTTTCCAGTTATAATCACTTTCTAAAGATCATGTTCACAACCTGCTAAGGCATTAGTAGGAAATGAAAAACTCCTAATTTAAGATCAAAGCATGTTTTGTTCCCTTTGGTATGTACATATATACTTGATTTTTTTTTCATTTAATTTTCCTTACATTAAACTAATTAAATAGAAATCTTTGTCACATTATAGACATGGTTCATCCATTGGTAGAAGGAACCATTTTGCTTTTCTCAATAGATGCTAAGAAGTACTTCCTAAGCACCTGATAGGGATGATCTTCTCGGCCAGCAGTTGGGGATTATAAAGATGAACAAGCCACCCTATCTACAATACTAAACCCAAACTCTAAGAGCAATACTGTACTAGGTAAGATAAATACAGCTTCATGGCAATAATACCACAACCCACTACTCAACTATGAAATAAATGTTTAAGATACACATAATTTAACACTAGTATTAGCAATGAGTTAAAATATTAAGCTATATTTGGCGGAATTTTAGGTGGTTATGGCACAAGGCAGAGGGTACTACAAATTATTCCTCACTCTCCATTTCTTCTACTCACGTAGTTTAACACCAGGGAACGTGGATAAGTCTTGGGCTATATAAAGACACTCTGGAAGAGACTAAGTATGGGGTTGTCAACTGGAAGCAGAGAACATCAACAAAACACTTGATAATAGGCCTCACTCAGAGCATGCCATCCATGTTGGAGAAAGGCGTGGCTGTTCACTCTCTCCCTGCTGGTCTTCAGGAGAAGAAACAGAGTTAAACACCACTATAAGCCAATAAATATGTTAGAGATTCTTGACTAAAATAGCAAGAAGGAATTAGACATTTATATTTTAGTGAACTAAAATATATTTCATGAATTTTAATTTGCAGATGCTAAAGGTGGGACAGAGTGAACTGAGGCACTCCTCCAAGCACCTGCCTAGCAACACTTCAAAAAAACAGTAAGATACATGCTCTAGCATAACACAGGACCTACTAGGATGTTCTTTGGTGGGAATCAGCATTCAGAAATCAACATTCCAAGCAAAAGTCCCATTATTTCTAATTCTAATCAAACAAAACTAAGCCTTGTTATATTCTATTAAAATTAAAAACTCTTTAATCTTTTCTAAATAAAAGCATTAGATGCCAGTAGTAACACTGACTTTATAAAAACAATCAAGTAATCTGGACTATAGATTCTGACATGCATTCCAAAATCTTAAACAAAGCTACAGAAAATGTTTAATTTACATATACTTTCTTAAATATACCTCTAGCTGAATTTCCTTTGACATTGTGCATTGTTTGCATCTTTTCTTAAGCATCAGCGAAAATTAATTCTGTTGTAACAATATAAATGATGTTAACTATGAAAAAAGAACGAGTCAAGGGTCCAATAAACTGTCAAAAATTTCTTAGAAACTATTCCAAATTATTTCTTTCTTATCAAAAATTTTTGTTGTACAAAACAAAGTATGAGTAGTCTCACCACAGTGGACTCATTTGGTTATGAGAGGGTTGTTTTCCCCTTGTAGTCTTTAATACAGAAAAGCAAATGTTTCATTAAGCATTGTCCTTTGTCTACCTGCCTGATATACGACCTTTGGTCTTCATTAACATGAATCAAATTTATTTACAAATGCACTCTTGGGGCCAATGAAATGGCATATAGCATAATTAAGTCATATGTTCGATCATAATTGTTATTAGTTAAACACACTCATGCGTGTGGAAATTGACAAGAGTCCATCTTATTTGGCAGACCTCGGGTTAAGACATTTCTCCGTTCCTTGTTTGGGGTTTAATTACATTGAGATTTTCAACATTATGTACAAAAGTGATTTCTGCAGTTCTAGGAATAAAATATTTTCCCCTGTAGTTGATTTTCAATGGGTAACTACAATAAGATCTAAAATTAGGGGATAAGTTGAAAGCATGGGTTCTTTTCTCTTTTATCAGAAAAGGAGTATATGTTGAAGGACTGGTAGATTCTTCATTGTCTTACTAATAAACATCTGTGTCTTTCTAACAGTAAAGCTGGGAACATTGTAAAAGATTTATTCTACTTTTAACAATGTGTATGTGTGTGTGTGTGTGTGTGTGTGTGTGTGTGTGTGTGTGTAGGAATGTTCAGGTGTGAATGTAGATGCCTGTGGAATCCAGAAGAGGGTGTTGGATGCCCTGGAGCTGAAGTTACTGGTGGCTATAAGCCACCAGACATGTATGCTAAGAAACCAGACTTTGGTCCTCTGTAAAAGCAATATGGAACTTCTGAGCTATCTTTCCAACCCCAATAAATTCTTTTAGTATAATTTTTTTAATTATTTCTTTTATTATATAATTAATTATATCTTTCCTCTTCCCCTTTCTTCCCTCCAAGCTTTACATACCCATATAATCCTCCTTTCTGTTTTTTTCAAATTCATGGCCTCTCTTTTCATTAATTTTTAATATATATTTTTCCCAAATATAAACATCACTTGTATGCATGTTTTCATGCTGATGATTTGGAATTGGCTAGTCAGTTAGTGTGTTTTATCTGGGGAAGACTATTTCTCCCACTCCCAGCATTCTTTAGCTGCCTCTAGTTTTGTGTAAGGTTGAGGCCTCCTAGATGTTTTTGAAGGTACGTTAGTATGTCTTTTGTTTTAAAGGACTGTTAGCCATTGTATTCTATTCTATCCTACACTACTTTTATAACTTAGTAGTGTTCAATATGAAAGGGATAATATAAGCCAAGCAAAGTGTGCATTGCAGTCACTATGGAACAGTGATGGATCAGGGTCTGGAACAGAATAGTGCCTCCAAAAAGACCCTATGAATCAGTAAAAGGGGACTGGACCTGCCTCAGCTGAGTCTACCAGGCTGGGCTGACTCCCCAGGGGACAACTTGCCTTGGAGGAGGTGGGAATGAAGGGTGGATTGGGGGGGGCTGGGGAGTGGGAGGAGGGAGGACGGGGGAATCCGTGGCTGATATGTGAAATTAAGTTAATTATAAAATAAAAATATTTTTTAAAAAAACAATAACAAACAGAAGATAAAGGCAGGCCAATTCATGTTCTCAGTCTTGAGGAGACACTGTGCCAGTCAGTAGAACAGTCAGACTTTTGGTCTGTGAAAGAGACGGCGTAACTATTAATGACACACAACCCATCATAAGATACAGTCTCATGAACTAAACTGTGTGCAAAGATAAGCCATATTGGATATAGCCATTTCTCCTTGGTTCAGAGCATTGTCCAAAGAGCAGGGCAAACCACTGCTAATTATATCAGGATAAACTGGTGATATGTAATATGTGGCCACTGTCTTTCATCTGAGCTCTTCACAGAAACAATAACTAAATGGGTGTGTCTTTTAGAGACCAACCTGCCAGTAGACGGACTTACTGATTTTCATCTGAACCAGTGTTTCTTGAAATCCTGGAACCATTCTTTTGGCTCCTAATTATGAGAATGGACCCATGGCAAGACTCTAAATTTTATTTTCTAATGATCAGTCTTCATTTTACTTAGTCAATGTTAACATCCTAAGAGCTTGTTCAATGATCCTCAAGTTTAGTAATGGCTAAACCTTTAAATCAATCAGCACTTAGCATCTCAAACACTTCCATGGGTAGTCCTATTACCACAGAAGGGTAGGAATATTATTCTGTAGAAGGAAGGGGGTGTAGGATATCCCCCATCCCGCCAGTGTTCACTCTATTCTTACTTAAAACTTGTGTTACTGTTTTATCTTTCTTATACAAACTCATTTAAAACTATAAACATAATAAAAGAAAAACAGTATGGTATTCTCACATACATACCCTAGTTTCCTTGTGGGTAAAGTCGTAAGTCACTGATGGTTATTAATCTGGCCCAAAGAAATAAAATTTCATGATTAATTGTGAGGCAACATTAGTTGAAATATATATTAAAAGAATGCAACTACTCGTTCTCAGGTAGGGGCATTAAATGGTGTCTGTGTTGAGTGGGAAATGCACCACTCAGAACATGAGTATGAAAACGGGGAAAGGTCAGCAGTGTACATTTTGAGGGTATGGGGCATGCCCTCAAGTTAAAAGGGATACAATGATGCCGGGCGTTGGTGGCACACGCCTTTAATCCCAGCACTCGGGAGGCAGAGCCAGGCAGATCTCTGTGAGCTCCAGGAAAGGTGCAAAGCTACACAGAGAAACCCTGTCTCGAAAAACCAAAATAAATAAATAAATAAATAAATAAATAAATAAATAAATAAAATAAAAAGGATACAGTGAATGATAATCATCATGCTTTTCTAAAGCTACTCTAACAAATGACCACAAATTTGGAGGTTTAAAAGGACACGAACTAGTTTTCTTATGGTATGGGAGTTTCAAAGTCTGAAATGAGGCATCAGTGGCTAATTAAAACATCAGCATATCTTTATAGATATTTTAAGGAAGAATCTGTCATTTTGCTATTCCCACTTCTGAAGCCTGCTTGTGTTTTGGTTCCCTGATCCTTCCACCATCTTCAAAGCCAACAATGGCAAGGTGAGTCCTGTCAGAGGCCGTCACTCATACTCATTGCTGTGCTCTCCATTTAAGTAACCTGCAACTAAACAAGATCACCCAGGAAATTCAGAATAATCCTCTTATTTTGCAGTTAGAAACTCCGACTACTTCAACCCATCTTTAATATCAATTTCTCTTTATTTCATAATGTAAAATATACCTGCAAGCACATTCTGAGGGATATGATATGGACATTCCTGGAAGTTATTCTTCTGTCTACAAAGAAGAGAATGCCACTGTTAAGATTTGAATAGCTAAGCCTGGCAGGTAGCACAGACCTGCAAGCATAGCACTTAAGAGGTAGAATTCGGAGAATTAGGGAGTTCAAGGCACAGCAGTTTTGATGCTAACCTGAGCTATGTGACACCCTTTCTCCAAAAATCAAAGAACTGACTTTCTAGACTATAAAAATAAATCGACGTTTTTTTATTTAAAAAAGACTGTTTCTTTGATATTTATTCCTAATAAACCTATTAATCAAGTTTTATGTTGTGTGTTATGACACAAAAATATTAACTATACTCTAAGATAAATAGACTGGGTCTTTTAACAGCTTTGATCAGGATTATCTTCTGGGCTTTTGTGCAGTCATTTTGGTCATGCATTTTTTATTTATTTATTTATTTAGTTAGTTAGTTAGTTAGTTATATTTGGTTATGCATTTTCACAATCCAGATTTAATATTTTTAGACATAATCCCTACCTGAGAACTTTCAAGACATAACAGGATCTGAGAGCCAAACTCACTGATCAGAATATGAGCTTCTAGCTGCCCACCCCCACCCCCACATACAAACACCAGTTTGGGAGCAAGATTAAAGTCTGAGAAACATAGATACAATCACCACTCTCTAATTTAATATAAACATTTGTATTAGCTGTCAATATGCTACCCTGTTTATTTCACTGTTTGAAAGGCCCTCATTAGTGTTTGGGTGAAAGAAATTAACAGCTTTCATGATCATACTTTTATTTATACAACAATGAATCAACATTTATACTTCAAATCATTGGTAGAATTTTAATCTTCGAAACCAGAAGCTTTGCATTCTGAGTTTCATCTTGAATATGCCTATATTTGGAAATGAAAATTCAGACACAACATACAGCTGAATTACATGCCTTCTTTTATCTCTGAGCAGGGTGTGCTAATTGAATTTGAAAGTCTCCTAAAATAATTCATAATGGTTAGTTATGAGTGAATTTAGGCAATATATTGAAACAGTCATTTTGTGACTGCCTTCAAAGGCCAAGATTAACCCCAGAGCTAACAACTCAGCTCTCTTCTCTCAGTTAAGCTTTTGTGACTTTTAAAAAGACTTTTTTAAATGTATGCATATGTTTGAGAGACAATAATCTGCATGCAGGTACCCATGGAGGTCAGATCAAGGGCACTGAATCCCTTGGAACTGGAATCACGGGCCTTTGTGAGCTGCCAGACTTTGTTAGGGGAACTGTACTTAGGACCTCTGGAAGTGTGGCAAGTACCTTTAACAGTGGAGTCATCTCTCCAAGCCCCAATTTTATTGACTTTTGAACTTGATTTAAAAAAGAAATAAACCAGAATAAACAATGACAAAAGAGTAATCAAAGCAAAGCTTTAGACTCCCTTATGCTACTCAGAACAAATCCAATTGAGAGAAATGTCACTTATCTTTAAGCATTTAAGGGATAACAAAAGAAAGAGGAATAAGAAGTAGAAAGGGAAGCTCTCAGGGGCCGGCCTGGTATCTGTGCAATGATATTATAGAGAAAAGATTTTATTTGTCTTATGAAATATTTCCAGTCTTCCAGGAGAGTTACCCAAGCACCCAATGAGGTGCCCTGGAAGCTAGAATGTCATCCTTGCCCCCACCCCTTCACCTGTCCAACTTGAGGCAGAGAGACCAGCTCTGATGCATACTGCACAGGGTTGTATGATTGGTTAAACTCAATGGATAGCTTTTATTGAGTGCCTCTGGCATTTCCACTTGTCCTTAGCAGCTTTTACCCTATCTTACTGATTCACAACTACTCCTTGAGTAGATGCTACTGTTATCTGCATTTTCAGTACAGGTTTAGAGAAATTAAGGTCAGTAATATTCCAAACTATTCTAAATAATGAGCAGAGAACTTGAATTTGAATCAAAATTTTTTAGAACATAGAGCTATAAATAAATTTGGTCTCTTCATCTCAACATCAACATTGGTTTGTGGCAACATGTGTGAAGTGGCATATTTCCACAGCTTCTAAAAATGAGACTTTACATTTGCATGCATCAAGATGAATGGTTACCAGTAGGTATTACACACAAATATGTGTGCTTTCTACCTGTGTGTGTGTGTGTGTGTGTGTGTGTGTGTGTGTGTGTGGTGTGCTGTGTTGTGTTGTATGTATTTGTTAAAGGTGAGAAGATAAAAGGTTGACTACCTTCTTCAGTCATTGATATGATTAAAGAGATTAATACAAAGCAAATTAACTTGGCTTAGGAGAAAGTCATAATGTGGTTGCTGAATAAATGTACAAGTGAATGGATATTTCATCCTTATTAACATATTTTATGACAGAGTTCTAAAACCAAGAAACACAATGTTTCATCCATTACTTTTATATACCATTTCTTAAATGCTGCCAAATTAGTACCTGAGTAAAAATGAGTAATGGAGGTGATGTGAGATTTGAAGTAGAGTTAACGAGCGGCCCCAATCTGCTCTAAAGTGGTCCACCTGTTACTTTAAATTACAATCTCGGTAATGGTTTCCGTAAAGAATACATCATCTGCTAGCTCTTATTATATACACATGGTTTTAAAAGGCAGAGCAATACTTTCCAGTCTCTAAATTACCCTTACTGGTAGTGATGGCATTTTGCCAAGTCTAAATCATTGGCATATAAGAAAAAAAACCTTGTCGTCTTCCTTAGCTACAACAAAATAATTTTCTATACAAAAGCACTAGGTTTACGCTCCCCATTGTATGTTTATCATAGGAGAAAACCAAAACTGTTGAAAGATTAAGAACATAAAGGCTTTTGTCATTCACTGTGGACAGGGACAGTTGGAGTTCTTACTATGCTGTGGCCACCTGGTGGATATAATAGGTTCTTCTGCACCAAGCCTGTCTCACTTTGTCCTCTTGTCCCCTCAATTACTCACAATGAGAGGCCACAACAACCTGTTTCCTGTTTCCACTGTAGCTTCATTCATTGTTTTTGTTTGTTTGTTTGTTTGTTTTTTAATCACTCTTACTAGGGATCACATTAGTTTATTTGTTTGCTGCTAACTATACTACGCCTTTACATGACCATGGCACCCATGTACTGCTTTCTGGAGTGTTCCCCTTCCCAACTCTAAGCGCTATCGTCTCACATGCCCCACAAATATTCTCATAAAAAGCCTTCAGGTTTGGTCACATATGGGAGATTTCTGGCCATAGCAGATGGTTGAAGAAAAGATCAATGACTGAAGAAAGATACTTTTCTACTGGCCCTCAACCTGGGATGTTAAATACCCTGTAGCTCCTGAAAGATGGTAAGAGGTAGCAGATATGTGTATTGAGAGGCTTAACAAGGCCATCATTGATGCTATTGGGGACTGGGGAGATAGCTTAGCTGGTAAAGCTTGTGGCTTACCTTATTAGTGCAAGGACCTGATCTTACTCCCCAGAGCCCAAATGTAATGTAATGTGTCGATACAAACATGAACTTGCATGCACATCTGCACACATATACATACACAAAGTTAACCATCTTCACTTTCAGGGTATTTGGCATATTTATGAGCATCGTGTGTGTGTGTGTGTGTGTGTGTGTGTGTGTGTGTGTGTGTGTGTGTGTGTAATTACACTAATTCGTTTGTCTCAGCAGTTTTATTCCCCATTTTGCAATTGCAGTAACTGACTTTAAGAGGTGCCAAGAGCATAGCTATCACTGTTTACTAATATTATGTGTTGTTTCTCTAAATGATTCGTTTGAACCCAAAGATGTTTCTGTTGCTGCTGTTTCTTTTTATATATGCATCTGTGGAGGTGTGTGGAGGTGTGTGGAGGTGTGTGTTCATGTCTGCGTGTGTGTGCATATCCTGCCTGAAAAGGCTGGAGGACAGTCTCAGTCCTCAATTTTACCTTGATTAAGAAAATGGTTCTATTGTTCACCTTGGTGAACACCAGGGTAGGTGGTCCATGATCTTTAAAAGCTTCTTTCTGATCATCCAATCTTGCCATAAAAGAGCTGGGATTACAGATGTGTGTTACTGTGTGTGGCTTTACATGGACCCAAACTCAGGTTCCTATACTTACACAGGAAGCATTTTTATCGACTGAGGTATCTTTCCAGCCCATGTTGCCATGATTCTCTTTTCATTGAATTAAAAAAAAATCCCATTAAGAAATTTTAACTTGGGTGTTTGTCCCATCCTTGCTAGAGACTAACCCCATATTTTCAGAAAGAAGAGCACTTTTGTGTTTCTCTGGCTCTAGAAACACCCACTAAATTTAATTTCTCATATGAGAATTTTAAGAAAAAGATTTAACTTTCTGTTGATGCCACATTCCCAGCCTAAAGGCACCATTCCTGACTCCAATATGACGTTGCTTTCTGATCCACATTTGACTTACCCACACCAAGGTGGGTCATGCTTCATCCTCATGGGGATTTTCAGTTCTCTTTCTATATCTGTATCATCTTTCCCCAAAGTTATATATGTTCTCAAAGTAGGGATCAGGACACTGTGTTATCTTCCTTTGGTTCCTCAGACTCCACCCTAAAAAGTACTATCTAATACTTAATTATGAAGGGTCAGATAACTTGGACTGATTACTGCGCATTAAAAACTGTTATGTGTCTCCAGGTCAAGCCCCATACGCAGGAATAATGGACCAACAGAAATTGGACTCCTTGTGCTTTTAGTGGCATTACATTGTTTAAGAGAAAAAAAGCAAATAAAGTTGGGTGGTTGGGGAGTAAGAATATGTGAGGAGTTGAGGGACAGGAAAAAATGATAAATCATGCAGTATATAATTCTCAAAGAATAAATAAAACACATATGCAAACACACACATCTTGTATGCAGGTTAAGTGCTCTGTATGGGCAGGGAATCAAAAAGGGTTAATGCTTCAGAATTAAAGTTATTATACTGAACTTTTATTCTATATTATATAAATTTAATAATCTTACAATATTATTTATATTGTGTTTTGTGGCATATCAAGAAACAGTTTTATAACTGGACAGGGTGGTTCATAGTTGTAATTTTAGCAACGAGAAGGCAGAGGAGGGAGGATTATCAAATTACAACCTGGGCAATTGTGAGACCCTATTCCAAAAGAAAATGTCAGTTATTAAATAGTGTGTGATATCTACAATAATATGAGTTCTTTGTATTTACTCAGCTTATTAGACTGATAGTGTGTGGAACACATGACTTCAGTCACCTCTCCTAATGTCCTTGTGCAATGAACTTCTACAGTAAAAGGAAAGTTGGATTCCAGGCTAACTGACTGCTGGTGAGTGAACATCAAATATTTCAATGCAGTTCTTTTACATTATTCTTGGATTTTACCCATTTCTGATTCATTATTTCATGACCAGGAGAACATCTTTTACTTGTTAGGTACACAGTAAGTATGCATTTCTGTACTTATTATTTTTGAAAATATATTTTTCTCATTTTTATTAGTTTTTTGAGATTTTTGTACAATATATTTTTGTCATATTCACTGCCCTCTTCCAACTCTTCACAAATCCACACCCTCTTCCCCTACTCATTCAACTTTGTGGCCTCTTCCTCCTTTTTCTTCTTTTGTTCAATCCTAAAGGGGACTTCTAGATCAGATCCCATCCTCCCAAGGTTCAGGGATTTTTCTGGAAGAGGGATAGAAAGATTATAAGAACTATAGGTGGTAAATGACTTTAAGAAAACATTTTCCAGACATAGCAGAACAGTTACAAATACAAATCCACAGTAATTGTCATATGGGCATGACTTATGTACAAGTTCAAGCCAGACAAAATCTCAGCATGGAGAGGTGAGATGGGCACCAACTCCTACCCCTGTCAAAGGACCTACTGACGTTTGATAATATTTGGAAGAAGGAAAGTTAGTCCTCTTTAAAGTTGGCCATGTTCCAGTTGAAAGGTCACACATACAAGAATATGTGGGCAGCACCTTCCATACTTGATGAGTTTAACACCCATATTTCTTATTTCTTACTTATTAGGAAATGTGTGTGATCTGTCTGTTGAATTCTATACCATGCCATGAGGCACTATAGCAAAGACATTTTACTGGCTCCAGAAGTTTACCACATAGTTTGTACAGAAATTCCTTGCAATAAACACAGTTGTATCCTTTTACTCATCAGAGTGGGTGTAGATTTGAGTAGACACCAACCAGGAGAGTAATGAACGGAAAACAAAGCTCACAGTTTGAAAACTGACTTGAAAATTAACAGCCTAAACTTAGAACTTCATCACTGAATCCCCACTGGCTAATACTGACTCCGAAGCATGACGAAAACAATGGCTTGTCACCATTCAGTGCTTCTAAGTAGTGAGGATAATTTGAAAGCTTAGAAATTGCGGCTTAAAGTGTGGGTTTTCTGAAATAGGATGGAGTCTACCACTACTGGGGTCATTTAAGCCTGAATGTGTGTATACATCCCTAGGAGGCAGAGCATACATTAATTAAGCTTTACAAGTCAATCATTTTGAGACATTGTAATCCATAGCTTCACTATAAGAGGTTTGTTTTAGAGCCAATTGCTTCGAATAGCTCTTTTTATGCTATCATGCAAAAAATGAACACATGGATTCAAGTGTTCCATCAAAAGAAAGCTATGTGGGGATGGAAAGATGGCTCAGTGACTAAGAGTACTTACTGCTATCACAAAGATTCCAGGTTTGGGTTCCAGAATCCGCATGATAGCTTGCAACTGTCTGTCACTCCTGTTCTAAGATATCTAGTGCCTTCTTCTGTCCCCCAAGGGCACTGAATGCATGTGGTGCATACATACATGCAAGTGTGCCCACGCGGGCGCGCGCACACACACACAAAAAAAACAAGCAAACAAACAAACAAAACCTTAAACAAAGATATCTGTTTAAAAAGCAGGTATACTTCTCTACCCTTCTTGTTTGGGTTTAAATGATCTCCCTATGTTCCTATAATCCCTTAATTATGCTCAATCCCTTTCATCCCAATTATCTATGTAATCACTTGTGACTATCACTGAATAGCTCTTGTCCTCAAGAGCCATAGGTGGTATGGTAATTTGTCAGAGCAATCCCAGGCCCTCTCCACTTGCCCCACTCTCTGAATTTCTTTCTATAGACAATGCTTTCTGTGTTTTGCATCCTACCATGCTGGATCTCCCGTCCCAGCCCTAGCTGTGCAGCAGTATTTTGCCAGCAAAGTTGTGTGAGATCAAAATGAGCCATCTTAGAAATAAGACCAAAATGCTTTCATCCTAAAATTAAGGCCTGAGATATCTTCTTTTAGGTACAGACCATGAGTTACTAAAACCAGTCAGTTCAGATTCCAGAAACTGGGAAGTGTAAAAGTACAGAGTCACAAGGTAGTCCCCAGGTAATGACTGCCAGACTATGGAATGTCCTCTCCCTGGTTTCCAGGGTAACTGACCACAGAAATGTCCCCACCTGAGGGCAGCCAATGAGAAACAGTGGCGGGCAAACACTCCCTTAGAAGTAAGATTAAGCCATGATTTCTAGAAAGCCCCTAAAAGCGAGCCAATCAGAATTCTACCGGTACTAGCACCCCTAAATGATGTAACCTTGTGGTTTTTGCCTTTAAAAACTGAGCTTGCAAAAGATGGGCACTTCCTCCAGCCTCCACTGTGTTGGATCTGTTGGACAAAGTCCCTGCCTAGGCTTGTATATCCAGAATTAAACCTGGCTTTTTCATTCCAACATGCTCTTTTTTGGTGGTCTCTCTGGGGGTCACGATCTGGGCACAACAGTGGGACAGGCCAGTTTTTCGTGATGACAAACCAGGTCAGCTTCTCAGCTTCCTTTGTTTTTCCAACACAAGTTCTATCTTCCTAAATTCCACTCCAAACGGAATCCTCACCATCATTCTTTTTCCAGTAAAGGTCAGACCGGAGAACACCGAGAACATGCATGGATTTTGTCTGTTTGAACAGCTGCTTGAAACTGCTCTCACTGTTGTCAGAATCTTCCGCTATAATCTTTTGGTCAGGGAGCTATAAGTTCAAATTGCTTATATTGAATTAAGCATAAATGATGCAGTGGGATGTAGAAGCCATTGATTTTACCATTCCCCAGTCATTTCTAAGATCCTTGTGCTTCGGTGCTCTGGGTACCACAGATTTATTATATTTGATCTTTCAACCTCTTTTATCCACCCATTTTGTTAGATTCCTTTATACAAATTCTTTACAGATTTAAAAAAATTGGCAACAGATTTGAGGTTTTAACCATCAGTTTTAGAATATAATTACCTTATTCTTGTTTATATTTTCTTTATGTTTCCTGTTCACTCCTGCATTAGATTTGGTTGGTTTGGAACAAACTCTTTGGTTCATAGGTGAATCATATTGCCTTAATACAGAAACCTCTGCTATCAATGTATTAGTACCAAATGGCATGGTGTTTTAAGATAAATTAAGCAGATATAAAATTTGAGTTATTAATAGAAATTAAATAAATATAGAAAAATACAATCAAACCAAAAATATAGTTTACATAAAATAACCTGAAAGAAACTGAAGTATCTGTTTTTAGAATCAAAGGATGCTAGGGTCCATCCTATAGGGTCAGAAAACAGCTTAGAACATACCAGTTGCATAGATGACTTTGAAGGTGTCCATCACATAGGTTAGGCTGGCTTGTTGTCTCCTTGGATTTTTTGCAGAGCACCCTCTAAATTCTGTTGGAGTGTGGTGAGTGGTAAGCAATCTGGTAAGGAGCTACCTTGAGGTAACTTCCCATTGATCTTGCTCTCCCCATTCTACCTTAGGCTAGAGATTCACAATACACTGTAGGTCTATGGAATAGCTTGCCCGTGGTTTAGTGTTGACTTCAAAGTGTAAGAGCAGTGTACTGCCATTCTCTTGGCCTCTTGGTAGACTTAACTTACCTTGTTGAACTAGGGACACTAACAGTGAACACCATTCTGGTGTTGCTACTATTGTCTGTGTAAGTAATAAACCTTCTGAATTCATTTGTCTCTTTGGTCTCCTTAATAGCCAAAGTTGGCAGCAGCAATATTAATCCTGTAGTCCTATTAATTACCCCGCTGCTGTATATAGACCATTTACCACCCAACAGTGAAATTTCAATTTCATTGAAATATATGATGTTTTTGATACATCAATGGTATACCACTGCATTCACAATGAAATGAAAACTTTTAAATTAAAACTTCTTATTTCGGGACACCACAGTAACAGTTCTTCTAATTTCTGATATAATCCATGTTAGTAATCCTACTCTGTGATTCTGTCTAACTTAATTGATATGAGTATTTTCGATTTTATTTGTTTTATATGTATGTGTGTCTTGTGGGCCACAAGAATATATTATAACGATTCAGCTGTGTATTAAAGCTATGCTTTGACCAGCCAAGGGTTTGTCAAAAGGCAAGCCATTTATTATGAATATTTGGTGCTATCCAGCCTTTAATATTTCAGCTGTCTTCTGCTATGAAATTCTTGCGTGCCAAAATATTTCCAGATCATTTAGCTAACAGTTCAGCTCCCCAGATCTGCTTAACTTCCTTCCCTGCTGGAGCCAGTCCTTGGATAAGGTCAGTAGGCAGAGACAAACTGGTGGGAGACTCATAGCTTTGTTTCTTGTGCAAATGAAGCTCAGACCATCTCCTCACCTTGAGGTCTAGTGGCTCTCCAGAGCAACTGACTGAGAACAAAAGAGGTTTTCACATATCAAGGTAGAAGGTAGGGTGGAGGAACATTCCTCAGGAGGCAGAGAACCATAGTGAGGGAAAGAAAGGGTAGGCTTTTTTTTTTTTTTTTTAGAGATAGACAGAATGGAATGGCAAGAGAGAAGAAAGACAGAAATTCTGTAGAGGCTAAGCAGATCTCAGGTAGAGTTTTCTGAGTGCCAGGAGTAGAGAGAAGTGGAGTAGGGAGTAGTGGAAATGGGAAATGAGAAAGTGGAGGAGGAAGATGAGGGTAGAAGCATAGGAGTTTAGTCATTAGCAGGACTACGAGCTAGGGAACTGGACAGAACTGAAGATATGTAGACCGGATTCCATCCCAGAGAAATAAAGTAGACGAGTAAAGAGCTTGGTGTATTTAGAGTTATTCTTGTCTTGAATTTTGTCTTAGAGGAATAAAGTTGACAGACATAAAAGCATAGTGCATGTAGATTTTTCCCTTAGCTACCCCATGCCAGAAGTAATGAAACCCCCAGGACTCCTGGGTATTCAATACGTGTGTCTTGTGTGCATGTGTATGTGTGCATTATGTGCATGCCTGATGCTTACAGAGGTCAGAAGAGAACATTGGATTCCATAAAACTGGAGTGAAGGATGACTGTGAGACACCATGTGGATGCCAGGAATTTAACCTGGCACCTCTGCAAGAGAAGTCAGTACTCTTAAGCACTCAGCCAAGTCATCTTTCCAGCCATTTTACATACATATTTAACTTAATCAAAAGAGCAGTTGAATTTTTTCACAAACATATGTTTTGATTCCCTAGATTCAGCAAAGCAAAAGAAATACAATGGATAAATGGATGGATGGATGGATGGATGGATGGATGATGGATGGATGGATGGATGGATGGGTGGATGGATGGATGGGTGGGTGAATGAAAACTGGTAACAGCTAATACTTAGTGTATACTTCTCAAGCTCCATATGATTTTAAGTCATTTAGTTACTAACTCATACCAGGAATGTTATGGGGTTTTTTGCAAGTTTTATATATAAGGAAATTTAAATACTGAAATAGTATGTAACTCAAGGTAGAGGCAAAGGTCGTTATGAATAAGTAAATCAGTATTTTATCAAAAACTAGGAGGGGAAATTATCTGGATTTTGCATTTACATGTTAACACACCTTTCTAATTAAAGATAGTTCATTTTCAGTTTCTTCTTTGTAATATTTCACATGCTATATTAACTGTAATTTATTGTAGTTTTAACCCAAATTTAGATGCACACATTTGTTTTCAGCCCTTATCATTTAAGTGCCAGCTTAGAAAGAATCATAGGTTACAAAATTAATATATCTTGATCATTTGCATCTGAATTCAGTTAATGCAAATTTCAACATACAAGAATTACATACACACACATGTACACACAGAGAGACATTTGTGCTATCTTTTCTGAGTACAATCTTGAATACTTTGTCTTTCAATAGTCATAAAATAATGCTTAAGGGCTCCATAAAAATGCAAAAAAAAAGTATCAGATATGAAAGTGAGGCACAGCCATTTAATGTTAAATTGACATGATTTTTGTGATTCATTAAAACAGAGTTTTTTGGGGCCGGGCGGTGGTGGCGCACGCCTTTAATCCCAGCACTCGGGAGGCAGAGGCAGGCGGATCTTTGTGAGTTCAAGGCCAGCCTGGGCTACCAAGTGAGTTCCAGGAAAGGCGCAAAGCTACACAGAGAAACCCTGTCTCGAAAAACCAAAAAAAAAAAAAAAAAAACAACAGAGTTTTTTGTTTGTTCATTCGTTTGTTTGTTTGTTTGTTTTTAATATACTTTGGCAGTCTGGTGAAGGTGATAGATTGGCAACTAGTAAAAAGGTAAGTTAGCATTCTCTACTTAGAATCATTGTTATAGATATTATGAGAAACCTAAGCTTGATTATAATGTCTTCTACAGCAAATACTGTAAATACTGTAATACTAAAAACCTAAGCTTGATTTGAATGTCTTCTACAGTAAATACTGTAAATACTGAAAATACAGCCTGTCATATACTTCAAAAATATGTTTTTCCTCCAAATACAATGCTTTCTGAGGATTAGCTACAAGCATGTAGTCAAAGTGGATACACAGAATAACACAGGACTCTTCAAAACAAGAGCATATAGAGAGTGTTTTTTTTCTCCACTCCATATCTTTCATAGTCTTGAGGGAAGAGAAGATGACTGGCCCAGAGTCTCGGTCCTTCTTCCTCTGGGTTTCTGAAGTGAGTTTATAGCACTCAGTCATGGATACAAGAAGTGTCTTCTCTCATGCTGCATCCATCACACTACTGTCTCCAAAGTAAGCAGAAGAGTATTTGCATTTCTGAATCCCGGTTTGTTTTTGCGTGGTGCTATGACTTGGAGAACAAGTAGTGGAGAGGGTGATACTGTTCAAGTCACTCCCAGCCAACACTGACTGGAACGAACTAAATGTCTACAATCTTTATCACCATAGGTGTAAATTCACCCAACAAAGAATGACAGACAGCTCTCAGGAAGCATAGGCAAATAAGCTCTTAACTTTTGTTTGCTGGATTTTTGTATTACTTTGTGCATACACAGACTGAATTAACTCAATTTCAGGAATATATATGCTTCTATGCAAATCCCCAAGAGATTTTATTTTTTTAACAGTTTCAGTCCATCAAAATTTTGTAATCCCACTAGAAAGTTGTGGTATGAAAGAGTTTGTTAATAAGACAAAACTCAGACGTCAGGGTGAACATAGCTGCTGGTACCTATGATGTAACTTGTATTGATTCCAAGTATGTAAGTATTGAAAAATCAGAACACACACTGAGTTTCTATGGGGACTCTTAACGCTATAATGAATAAAGGACATTAATCTCTTTAAGAATCAGTGACTTGACAGAATCACTTCTACTAATTGGCCGTCAGTTGAATGTATACTGTTTAAGCCTTTAACAATATCACCAAGTTTATGTTTTTTTAAAACTGAACTTAAGCAGAGGACATACAGTTATGAATTTAACTCAATTACTATGGAAGTCCCCATTAGAATTATCTGTATTTATCTGAATATACGATCTTAGCTTGATGCATAACACTTAAAATGCCTAAAACTTTATACCAGCTGGACAAAAGTAGCTAGAAATTTTTATCTACAAAGAAATTTAACCATTAGCTTATATCTGTTTATTTCAAATCTGAGGGGATATCTTACAAAGTTCAATGTTCCAAACAGAAAAAAGTAACTGATAGGAGCAGCGTAGATACAGAAACATTATTGGGAAGTTGGTTGGTTAACAAGGACTAATTTTTAGAAATGCCAGAAATGCAGAACAAAAATCATCAAGGTATTTTTACTGTACAGCTTCCTTGAGTATCAAATAGGAAAATAAGCAGCATGAGCATCAAATGTGGTACATTCTCCAACTGTAAAAACTCAACACACTTGTATAAACATAGACCATCCCCAAAGGGCTAGAACTCCACAGGACACATTGTGGAAAATGTCATTTATTTTTGTGAAAAATCAACCAGATAAACCTCATGGAGACTAAATCTGTGAAAACTCAGGTGATTCTCATATGAGTGAGGTACTACACTAATGATCTCAGCTTTATACTGTTCTTGAACCAGATTATTACTAACTTTACCTGTCTCCTGCTTAGAGTCTTCAGCCCAGGTAGCCACTTCCCTGACAGTATAAGCTTATTCATTTTCCTCATGAATTCTTATTCCCTGCACATTCTTCTTTGGCTTCATCAGGTTTTCAAAATTGACTCCTATTTGAAGCATCCCTGCAGGTATGTGTAACCCTCCACCTCCTTAAAACCTGAACGTTCGTTTAGCACCCTCTGGTTCTGGGACACTGGGACTTAAACACTATTTCATTTTATTTTTCTTTCTATTGACTTCGGGTCCCTGGCTTGTTTTCTCAACATTAACTGTAATGTTTTGACAGTTGTTCTGCTTTTTAGGTTATTATCTACCTGTAATCAATTATTATCTTTTATGTTTAGTTACTTATGATCTTTCCACAATCCTTAGAACCCCAAAATTTCCTGGCACATAGTCTGAGTTCTAATCAAGTCTGGCCAATTGCCCATTCCTCATTCATGTTATACTTTTTACTTTGATTTAGCCTTAGCTTTGTTTTAAGATCTTGGCTCCTTGCCTTGTGCAACCAATTCATTATGCTTTATATTGCTTATGCAAATACTATGCATGTGATTTTTTAAATACTTTTCACTAATTCAGATATCTTCATTATTATTCGGTCTACTAACAGTAAATGGGACATTTAAGGTTTTAATTTTTCTTTATAAAAGTAATGTATATTGAAAAGGCTATAGCTGCTTTAAAAAGTATCACTTATGATAAAAGTCAATTACGGAGCTAGAAAGATTGTTCAATGATTAAGAGCACTTGTTGTACAATTATTATTGTACAAAAAGAGCTCAGATCCAAGAATACATATAATATGGCCAGTGTCCCAAAATACCTGTAACTCTGGCTCTGAGGGATCTGATGTCCTTGAGTCACCTCCATGCATGTACAGACAAGCGTGCATGCGTGTACACACAGAAAAACATGCACACACATCCAAATACAAATATTTTTTAAGAAGTCATTGTTGCACCAAGAAAGCTATCTGTGGCAATTATAGAGCTACATGTCTGGTCTTAAAGAAGAATGGAACAACTTCTGTGGAAATTGTCCTTCACCTGCAAAGACAGCCTCTCAGTTTGGCTCATCACCAGAGTGGCAGGCTAACTAACACCTTTCCCAGAACAACATTGACTCAAGCCCACTCAAATAAATTGATGTTCATCTTTTAAGTAACTCATTTGGCAGGAACAAGCCATTTGGATGCCAATTTGAAGTGACAGAAGTAGGGCATGAGCAAAGGGGACATCTGAGGGAAGTATCTTACTCTGTGTCAAGACACAGCATCATTTAGTTGTTTTACTCTAAATATTACAACACAGACCTGATATAGTAGAACACATATACATTCCAAACATAGATATTGCAAGTGTAAAAACTCCTAATAAATACACAGAAGTCCAGAGGATTGCATTCAGAAAGACCCAGTGAAAACCAGGTACATTCTGACAGGGTGTCATGATAATGCTTGGTGAATTCACCAAGGTCAAGACCATGAGTCTTCTCTTTTTATATAAGCAAATCTGTATTTTCTGTTAGAAGCTTATGGTACAGGTAGCATCATTCAATTAGTTATACATTTTTTTGTTTCTGGTCTTGATGACAATGTTGAGAACTAGACACTGAGCAAAGTAAGCATAAGTTAGGTGACAGATTATTAATGGCTTTTCCAATGTATAGCAACTCATCTGAGATTTGGGTAGGCTAAAAATGTGATCCAAGATCAATTATCTGGCTAGTAGTATAATAGGTCAATGAAACAAAACTAACATATTTCAGAACTCACATTTGATTTTATTGAAAATGCACCCTCTACTTTACATGAAAAGATCAACCAAGATCCTGCTGAGATCCAGTCTCATTAATAAGTTTTTAGACTTGGTTTATTTTATGAAAGGCGTCTACTTCATCATTATACAAGTTGAACACTGGAGATTATGCAGAGTGAGCACAAACGTGGGCAAGTATAGGAATTGTGTACTGCTAGCTCTGTAGGACTATTTACTCACTTGTAAAGCCTGCTACTTCAGAATATGAAGCTATACAACAATTCACTCTGGGACATAGGCGTTTGTATTTCAACTCCTGAGACCCAAATATTCTTTTTGCCATAGGATATAATCATAATATAGTTGCATTCGGAAGGGCTTGCCATTAGAATTTAACATAGATATACTGTTCACTATGCTAAAATGAACTTACAGAGGGCAGCACTAACTAACAAGGTCCCTTTACAGTAGTCTTCAAATCTTGGACATCTTCATAAGCAGCCAAACTTTGATTGACATCCCTAACAACAATCTCCCATCAACCAGAACGTAAAGTCATTCAAGGAGAGCAGTTCTGAGAATTCTGGACAAATCTTGTCTATATCCATCAGGAAAACCGAGTATTTTAGCAGACTTAGGGTTTGTAAGTTCAATCTCCCATGTACTATAAAGATGTAATAATGCCTCATCTACAAGCCATCATTTCCCCATTTCCAAACTTTTGTCATCCCACAGATCTGTGCCTTATGTCATGTTCTTTAATTTAGACAACTCTCTTAACTTTTTTTTCTAAATTCACATCATTTCTCCTACTAATCCACTCTACCTAGCACTCCATAACTGCTACTCTACATTAATAATCCTCTGTATATTGAGATATCTTTTTGGAATGTTAATTAATATCCCTTAGCTTAAAAGAACCACAAGTCATGGAGGAAGGTGATATGTTTTGTTTTCATTTATGTTGTGACAAAGTCATCATACTCCATAGTCAAACTGCACCATTCTCCATCAGTTATCCAAAAATTCATGTTGCAGCATGGCCTGAAGTTACCAGCATATGTTTTCTTTCTTCATTCTTTCATTTGCTATTAGAGACCAATGGAATCTCTAGATCTGAAATGGAATCAGCCCCTCACTGTCTTCATGATGCTGCTTTCAGGCACTTGGTCAGCTGGCACCAGAGAAGACAGTAGCTGGACCCTAATGTGGGATGTACCTCTGTATGCTGTGAATGTGTGTTGCTCTCATTGTTAATAATAAAGCTGACTAGCCAGTAGTCAGGCAGGAAATATGAGTGGGAAAACCAAATGAATGAAGGGAAGAAAGAAGGGGAGTCAGGCAGCCACCAGCAGCCACTGAAGGAGCAAGATGTCAGAGCACCAGTGAGCCATGGGCTATGTGGTGATATAAAGATTAATAGAAATGGATTAACTTAAGTGTAAGAGTTAGTTAATAAGAAGATTGAGCCATTGGCCAAACATTTATAATTAATATAAGCCTCAGAATGGTTACTCAGGAACTGGCGGGCGGTAGAGAACCCTCTTGTTACAGGACCATGGTGTGGCACTCACGTGGGGCAAATTCCAAAGGCTCCCACCCATCCTCCCCCCGGCTGGCAGGTACCTAACCCGCCTGCAAAGTTCCATATAACCAGGGAATGCATACACGGTTCCATTCCCAAAAAAAGGGAGTAGCTAGTCTGGTCTCAGTTCCCTAGCTTAGCCCCCAGACCAGCAAAAAACTGCTGTGAGTGAGGCACCCTCCTCCCTGAGTGCTGGCCCCTTGCCATCTGGGCTCCTGTCTGCAGCAGCTGCCAGGACAAGAAAGATGTAAGGTACCAGAAAGCCATGAGTCATGTGGCGAAGTATAGATTAATAGAAATGGGCTGAATATAAGAGTAAGAGCTAGACAATGATAGGCCTGAGCTAATGACCAAGCAGTTTAAATAATATAAGCATCTGTATGTTTATTTTATAAGTGTGCTAAGGGACTGCCAGGGCTTGGTGGGACCTGGAGAGAAGCTCTCCAGCTACACTAGTGTGCCACAGCATCATGTTAGTTCTGTTGATAGTCTTTTCATCATCAGTTGACTATAAGGCAATGAGATCCACTCCACTCTGTGTCTTGCCATCATTCTGGGTATCTTTGATGTCCAATGTCCAATGGAAATAGATCCAAAGAAGATTCTTGCTTCTCTTGCCATCCTTCTTGTAAATGACATCTGCTTCTATTTAACTCTTGTGACCTACTTCCAAAGTCAAAACCTATAACCCTGTAGTGATCCAGCATACTCCACACTGACATAATCATCAGATAGTTTAGTCAGTGATCATAACTGTCCAATCTTCTAGTTCTCCCAATTACTCCTCTTGCTTATTCTACTCATGTGTGCTTTTACATGAATGAATCTCCAATTTTCCTCCCTAGTTGTGAAATCCTTACTGATTTAATTTTCTTATCTTGTCTGAGATTCTAGGCCCCCCTTTCACTTCTTCAGGTATTCTTTCTAAAAGTTCAATTAGTATATATTCATGTGTCTGTCCTTTCCTAGCCTAACCCAATACCCCATGTACTGGTCAAAAACACAGCATACTAGGACATGTTGTCACTCTATGCTCTTATCTGCTGTGTTTGGCATTTAGTGATGCTACACCTTTGCATCTTTATCCATATCTGCCTATGATGCTGGGCACCAGAAATGCCAACCTTCCTTGCAATCCTCACACAATCAACTAGCACTCTTTCCCTACAACATCTGTGCCAACTTTTTATATTCACACTCATGCACACATCACATATCTTAGCAGCTGCTTTCTTCAGCAAATTTCACTCTCCTCATTTATCATTCTTCATTCATGTTGAACTTCTTGGTGTTTCTACATATGACATGTTTATGGACTCCGATGTATACTTTACCCTTTGATCTATATAGTCTTGTACTCAGATTTATCTTGAGTAACTTTTACTGGTCAGATTGCTCCTAACTTTGATTCTACCAGAATACTTTCTGATTTGGATGTATATGGTATAGATTTCCAAATCATGTACATTCTTCCATCACAATTCTTGGTACAAAGACATAATTGGAATTTACTTCCTATGTACTGAATGAATGGGTGGGTGGATAGATACATCATTTCCATGGTATTTACTTTATCCTTGTTCTTCTGATGGCATTATTACTTATGTAAGGGTTGTACCTTGTGTATGCATGTGCTTGTAGAAGCAAGAGATCAACCACAGCTGACATGCTTGAGTGTATGTCTTCCTTGTTTTTCATACAGGATCTGTCACTTTAAGCTTGCTGGTTAGGGAGGATAACTAGCCAATAAGGTTTAGAGATCCTCCTATTTCTGCCTCCACGTTTCTGGGATTATATGTGTGGATTACCACATCCAGCTATTTACATGGGTACTTGAGATAGAACTCTGATATCCATAATTGAAAGGCAATTCAAGGCAAGTAGTTTACCAACTCTGCTACCTCCCTGGGCCCTGATGGTATTACTTTAGTACTGATTGACTTAAATATGACTGTCATATTTAAGTCTTAATTCATTTATTAGAAATATGGAAATATTTCTAATATTTTAAGATATTTTATTATTATCTTATAAATTATTATCTTATGTTATATCCTGATCATTTTGTTTAGAAATTAAGCCATTGAAAAGCCCTATATTAAAGCAACACACATCTATTAATGAATTTACAATATCTGTCAATATGGTTTTTTTGAAGACAGGGTTTCTCTGTATAGCTTTGGAGCCTATCCTCAAACTCACTCTGTAGACCAGGCAGGCCTCGAACTCACAGAGATCAGCCTGCCTCTGCCTCCCCAAGTGCTGGGATTAAAGGCATGTACCACCACTGCCTGGCATATCTGTCAATAGTTGCTCGGTAATTGAGCCTTCAGTATAATGATGTATCAGCGACAGTATAGTGTGAAGAACTAGAGGCTCTGTCTACCTTTGATGAAGCTAAGTCACTTGGTAGGACATTTTCTTCTATATTAGTCTCTTCAGGCCATGGGAACAACATTGTAAATATATACAAAGTTATCATAGCCTTACTTAATATCTTAGATTGTAAGGTGATAGTCACATCTTCTAATACCATTTAATATTTAAATCCAGGCATCAGGAATTTTGTCTAAATGACACCCAGAACTAGAGTAGGCAAAGAAAAGAATTGACTGTGTTTTATCTCCAGAATCAAGAGATACTACATCCCCATTTATTAAGCCAACCAGTCTGCAGGCCTTCATTGTGTTAACCCTGGAACATAATACATTCTGAATGCCGTATGAAACTTTCCATAGCTTTAATTTATAAGAAAACAGAAAGTACAAACAATGTCAGGAAAGAAATGCAACCACACTAGTTACTTTGGCCACACATGTTAAATGAACTAAATACAAGATGTGCAGGCTGGAAACTGGAAGCATTAAACAATATAACATGCCATAACACCTAGTGTTTAGAAAGTAATTCATGAATAATTATATCTTAAATTATGAGTGCCTACTATCTAGCACACCCCAAGTTCTTATTTATTTATTTATTTATTTATTTATTTATTTATTTACTTATTTTTGGTTTTTCGAGACAGGGTTTCTCTGTGTAGCTTTGCTCCTTTCCTGGGACTCACTTGGTAGTCCAGGCTGGCCTCGAACTCACAGAGATCCACCTGGCTCTGCCTCCCGAGTGCTGGGATTAAAGGCGTGCGCCACCACCGCCCGGCATTTCTTATTTATTTTTATTTGCTTCTGGTGTATGATGGGGATAGCATCAGGACATCTGCTTTACAAATAACCAAACTGACTATCTTTTTGAAGAGTGATGCAACTGGAAATTAAACCAAGATCTGATTCAAGCTAGAGCTTTCTTTGCCACTATCCTACATGATCCTATATTAATGTATATATTGTATATTATATTTAATATAAATTTGATATGTCATATGATATTGATTTATGATATATAATATACAATACTGATATGTTATATATAATGTTATAGTATATATATTACATATATTTGACTAAATGTATATATGGTTGTATTTTCATATCCATATACACAAGAGAGAAAAATAAAGCAAAGAAGATTTATTGACATGATTTAAATCCTTCCCTTTACGATATTAAGTTGAGACATACTTTACTTGGAAATTAACTAGAAAGACTAAGATGCAGAAAATTTATAAGCATTTAAATAATTTGGAATAATATAAAATTCATTCTGTTACAGGTCATAGCTACAGACACAAGATTTGAAATTTGAATAGTTGGCCAGTCAAATGGAATTTAGCACTGAAACCTATTTAGAGTCATTTGTACTACTTGTTCTGAAGTCTGAGACTGATGTAGAACATTATTTGTTCTTTGAGGATCTTCATTTTGGCCAGCTCTCATTAGTTATTACAACACCAGCAGGGTCATTAGACTTACATTCTGTCCTGCATCTCTTCTTATACACTATTTTCCATTCTAACCTGATCTTTCATTGCCCTAGATATTACATAAAATGAAGAAATAGTATTATTTAGTGATGGACTAGGTTAATTGACTTTCAATGTTTATTTGATTATGGAAGATTGTTGAGGACCAATAGTCTCTCAAGCAGGTGCAAACTCAGATGATAAATGTGACTGAAACAAAAGAATACAATACAGAAGATAGTGAAGTCATACCATGAGCAGCCATGAATCAAGATACACAAAGAATACCAGTACACACTTCAACATCATCTCAGAGAACCTTTTAGACAGTTTCATAACGGCTTCAGAAAGCAATAGTGTTTTATCCAAAGAAGGATTCATGCATGATTGCTGTCTCACACAGGTAAACATGTGATCATATTTGAAAGATCTCAATTTGCTAGATCAACTTATTTGCATTTTTATATGTATTTCTGTGTATGCACATAGATATTACCATCTATAACAATGGCACCGCCTTATTATGAAGTAGCAGTCTATGCTTAAAAGAGATGATTCTTAAAGTACATGTGTATCAAGAACACCAGCTACTGTGGTAAAGCACTTCTACATTCATGTTAGACACTTTAAGGCAGTGTTTCTCAACCTGTGTGTTGCAACCCCTCTGAGGTTGCATACCAGATAGCCTTCATATCAGATATTTACATTATGATTCAGAGCAGTAGCAAAATTACAGTTATGATGTAGCAACACAAACAATTTTATGGTTAGGGGTCAGGACAGCACAAGGAACTATATTAAAGAGTTGCACTATTAAAAAGGTTGAGAAACTATTGCTCTGCGGTCTACTAATAGCACAGGTACAGAGAGGACAATCAGTCAGTGTTGGCAGAACACATGAACATCTGTAAAATAAAAAAGTTGCTTTGTCCAACTTGAAAAACATTTTGTTCTCAAAATTACATTTTAAATTACACAAGTATCGTGCTTCTGAATTCTAAGTTCAAGGTTATTTTGCTCTTTAGTACAACAATTAAACTGACAAATGATTGGTTTTTTTCAGAAGAGTGAAAAAATGTGTGTGTGATACTATTTGGGTTGCCTTTTCTATCAAACAAATTTGCACCTGCATACATAATACCTACAAATCTGTAAAATATAACCGACTACTGCTGCTTTCTTTAAAATTCTTGAGAGTTTTAAACCTACCACCATTATAAATATTTATGCTTATCCCAAGTTTCATGTAAATTCAATGAATTTGCTCACTGATGGAACCATTGTTCAATCCTTCCTGTTGGCCTCGTCAACATTTCTGTATTCTTAGTAGATGCAACATGGCTTAGTATATTATAAGTGGATTTCTTAATGCATAAATGCATTTGCAAATGAGTTCCTGGAACATACTAATGACATTTTGTTCTGGACCATTTCCAAAATGATTGCATGCTAACAAGCTAATATGAGAGAGAGGGGGGACAGAGAGAGAGAGAGAGAGACAGAGAGAGAGAGAGACAGAGAGAGACTGGGAGACAGACAATTATTCAATGGCTGTTAACTAAAAACATTTGCACATGAATTTGATTACTTGGGGAAAAGCATTGGAGTCTGATTGACTGACACTGGAATTGAAAAAGGACTCTCTTGAAGTTCAAAGCTTTATCACAAATTGCAGAATCATTAATTACCTTTCACAGGATCTAGGGAGTTGCTGTGTGTAAAGTCTGCTGCCTTTATGTTCTTGAAGCTGAACTAGAAAAGCAGAGTCCCAGCAAACAACTAGAAAATTGAATTTTGTTAATTAAACCACTATGTAAACAGAAAGTCTGAAAAGATGCCAAAAGTCTACCATTTGTTGATGAGGTATGATTTCTCTGTAATAGTAGCATATGGACATCAAGAAATTGTGGTGTGCTTAACCTAAGTGGATTAAAGCACTAGACAGATACTTGAAATAACTTTTGCAAAACACACATCCATCACTGTCCAGAGATACAATACAAAAGCACTGTAGACTTTGAAGCATATTTGGCTTCTTTATTTTCCTATGTTTATTTGTATATCATGTTCAGTGTACTACCTGTTAGGTTCATATCACTGACATGCTGATTACTGAGAACTTGGGCCTCATTTACCTTATCTGTGAGCAGAGTGAAAATCACATGTAATCTGTGATCTCCTGGTCTGTGAGTTCTTACTGCAATTCACTGTGTGGTTCCAGGCTCACTGTCATTGTGATATACAGTGTGATATAGATCAACAAATGTATGGTCATCCCCAAGAAAAGCTTCTTAAGGGAGCAATAGAGTGAATAGTTGATAAATGCAATTCAAATAATGACTAAGAAAATAATCTCCCTTTGTAAAATAGAAGAAAGGAATCTCAAAAACTCATACATTCTGTGGATAGTTCATGATTTTTCTCAGTCTTTGCAAAGGACTCATGTGAGTCATGTTCTAAGACATCAACAGGGAAATTAATGAAGTCTTAAGCATTATAAAATGCTTTTTTCTAGTTGTAGACATTTTAACAGAAAGCCTTATTCTGAGAAAACCTAAGATGGTGAATGTCTTTAATGATTGCATTTCTTATCATACACAAGGGAAAGTATCAGAAAGAGGGAGGCGTGGAGGGCAGGAAAAAGAAAGGAGTGGGGAGAGGAGAAAACACCAAAGAGCTGTAGGAGTCAGAATCACCCAGTGACTTTTAATTTACACTGACACATTTCCCTGGCCAAGGCTACTGGCTATAGGCAAATTCACATGACCAAGAGGAATCCGGAGGAGGTGTGTGTGTGTGTGTGTGTGTGTGTGTGTGTGTGTGTGTGTGTGTACATGCTTACAACAAAAGATTCTTTGGAGCTCTTTGACTTCAGACTAACATATGTGATGTGGATGTTATCAGAGGATGCATGTGGTGAGCAGCTGATTTCTGTTTACCTAATGTGGTGCTAGAGCCACAGAGTACTAGAATTCAAATTAATACTGAAAGAAAAAAAAATCAAGCTTTAAGGAGGTTGATTTAGACATTCAACAATTCTGCACAAGCTTCTCTTAAGATACTACAAGCAAATTTGCTATATCCATGTATTTTTTCCTCAGTTATATTTTACCTAAAAATAATTGAGATACACTCAGATTTATTAAGCACAGATTCACTTTCCTCTGCTATGTTGAAGTTTAGATTACTAAAATTTCTATCTTAATACTATTTTAAAAATCAATTTTCTTAGCATTTTGCAATTTAGGCATAAGAAAATATCAGAGAAATGGCAAGAAATTTAAACTACGCCATTTATTTTTGAAAACCCAAGACCCACAACCAGACATTATGCAGAGAATTTCTCAATGGGAGGTCTCCATCAGATAGGGGGAGGGAAAATTTTATGAGTCAGTGGGGGTGGCCCACTCAATCAACTAAGCAGGGCTCATCTGGCCTCACAGTGATTGAAGCAGCAAGCAAGGGGCCTGCACATGTCTACACGGAAGTCCTCTGCATGTATGTCATAGCTTGTTAGCTTGGTGTTTTTGTGGGATTCCTACCAGTGGGAGCTGGTATGTCTCTGACTCTTTTGCCTTCTCCAGAACTCTTTTCTTTCTATTGGGTTGCCTTGTCCAACCTCAACAGGAGGGCTTTTGTCTTGTCTTATTGTTTCTTGTGTTGTTGTGTTTGGTTGTTGTGTCTTGGAGGCCTGCTATTTTCTAAAGGGAAATGGGGCGGCGGGGTAGTGGGGGTTGGATCTGGGAGAGGGAAGGTGGGATAAGGAGCTGGGAGGAGTGAGGGAGGGGAAACTGTGGTTGGAAAGTATTGTATGGGAGAAGAGTGTACTTTGAATTTAAAAAGAAAAAGAAAATCTGAAGACAGTGGTATAGATCTTTACTTTAGAGCTTCCCTAGAGTCCAGATCTTTGGAGTCAATGGCTCCCTGGATTTTCCAAATACCCAAAAAGTCCTCTCAGCCCTGCAGCATCACAAATCCTATGTTTGGATGGGACTTTGGGAATCCTGTTAGATTGTCTTTGGTTCAAGGAAGAACAACTGATGGGTAGGCCACTAAGTCTTCTTTGTACCCACCCCTAAAGCATTGCATTCTTTCTCACTCTTCTTTACTTTTCTGGAACTATTCCTTAGGATCAGACATGTCTGAGATTTATCTTGAGACAAATAATGTAATCTATCTCAAAGGAAAACCATCTAGATCTGGGATGTACTACGTACTTTTAGTATAGTGCATACAACAAACACAAAGTCGATGCCAATTGCCACTGAGGTCTCTCTGTAGTTACTTACTTATTTCTCTCTTACTTTAAGAAAATTCTTAGAAACTATTTGTCCTAGTTTCTGCTGCTGAAGTTTTATTGTGAATAAGGATCAAGAATCCAATTAGACAACTCAACAGTGAGTACAAATCAAAGGCACAAAGCAAAAGAAAAAATTAGTTTCTCTCTGAAGAATTGGCCTCAATGGAAATAATTAGATAAATACTATCATTGGATAGACCAGAAAGTTAAAAAAAAAAAAAAAACAAAAAAAACCATGAACCACCAGCCAAATATAGCCTCTCATCTGTTTCAGAGTAATATTTCATTAGTGAACTGATTTGCCCTGTAGTTGTGTATTGTTAAGTATGGTTTTATGTTCAATGGCAAAACTGACTAACTACAACTTAATCTTATTACATGCAAATTCTAAAATCATCACTGTCTCAAAATATTTGTTGAGTCATGGACTAGATGATATGTAAGTATGAAAATATAGGGGGAGGGCACAGAAGAGAGTCTTCAAGAGCAATATCCGAAGGATATTCAGAACCTAACTTTGGATTCATCTGTCAAGACCCCATCTTGGTTTGTCCACTGAGAATGAACACACAGTAGGGCAGGGAATGGAGAGGCATGAGCCACTAGGGAACAAAGTTTAAGAGTCCAAACCAGAAATGGTAAAGTCACTCTATCACTTACAAAGGAGTAAGAATATTTCCACACTAAGTCAACATAGGGATTTTCTTTCTTTTACAGTGTTGAGAAAATTTACAAAGACTGAAGGAGGAAAATTAGCCGACATTTTGCGCTTTTTCTCTAGACACACAAAATCCAGAAAATCACCCTGGTGTGTCGAATAAGAAACCTAACCAAAGAGCAGACTAGAGAGAGAAGAACTGGAATTACCTGTTGTACAATTTTTTTCAGTGAGTAGGAAGGTCATGGTGTTGGGTTTCTGGATGAAGAGCTCATTTGGCTATTATCTGACTCAGTTTAAAAATATTGCAGTTCTTTGACTCATTGCTTTGAATGAGTCACTATGCCAGAGTCTAATCATAATTTATCTCAGCTTTAATTTTATGTCTGGAAAGAAAACACTTGAGAAGTTGCATTAGACATGAATAAAGTTATTGAGAAAGTTCCATGGGAGCAAATAAAAGATAAGAAAATGATGTCTGTGAGGACCAGACACAACTTCAAAGAGACACTTGATGCACCAACTTCTACAGTAGCATGTCCATGGGGACTGAAGACCCTAATGACTGCAAACCTGTGAGGAGCCATTTGGCATTGAGCTTGTGAGAGAAATACAAATCCTCCTCTGAGAGGAATGCAGTATTCCCTCTAAAAATAAGAACCATCTATTCAGCTCTTGATACAATGGAAATGTGGGATTTTCATTTGTCATTTTCTTGATGCAGACATTTGAGTTAATGTCAAAATAGCCCCTCTGTGAACAACATGGTGAGCATTAATAATGAAGGTGATGATTTTGGTAGTATTGAATGCTCAGTCAATCTATAGACATTCCCTAACATTCAACCATCTACTTTGAAGCTTTATGCAAACAATCTTAGGGGAGAAAGTTTTTTATGTTCTAATGTCTTTTGAAAGTTCTTAAGTTTACATTTCAGATTACGTTTCTCACCTGCTTCTATGTCCAACAAAAAGTTAATGTAATCAGGCTCATTATATCAGTAACATCAAGAAACTAGCCACACCTCACTTTTAAATCTTAAGGATTCCCTGTATGCCTACAGAGAGCAGCCTACGTTTCATGCTTGCTGGCATTCTATATTAATCAATATATATGCATACATACATACATGCATATATATAATGTTATAAAATACAGGGATCATTCCTTTCAGTATATAATCTTTTTCTTATTGATGTATTTACTTAACATAACTGCTACCAGGAAGAGATTTTATAAAATAATTTGCTGTAAGGCAAAAACAACCATCAACATTAGGGCTATAGTATTGTGCTATTTCTGTGGGACCTCTTCACAGAGTGAGACAATATGCAAGCCAAAGAAATAGTTCTGTAATTTTGATATTTGTGGCATAACAACCAAAGTAATTCTTCCCATATGGAAGAATTTAATAAGAATTTCCTGACTTTTGTTTGTTTGTTTTATTTACCATGTTACTAGGTTCTGATACATGCATAAGTAGGACTCATGATACAAACATTCATCCAGTCTTCAGAAATGAATATTGAATGTTTACTGTCATAGGTGTGGAGGACAGAGCAATCCAGGCCCTTGATTTTGGAGAGGTGTGGTTCAATGGATTAGAGTTAACAGGTATTCTGGGCTCTTGTGTTCCATTCTCTCTGATGGGTTAAATTAATGTCTTACAGCATTCTCAGTGGCATCCATTGTTATGAACACTAGGCCTACTTTACTATAAAGAATGTGCAGCCCAGAGACTCAGTAACTTGTCAATAATCACAACCCAAAATTAAGGTCAAGCTCTGGCTCCAAAGGAAACCTGACACTGTAGACCATACTCTCACACTATGAAGACACTAAAAAGTATAGAGGAGAAAGGGAAGTGTGATGTGTAGCTAATTCCATAGGAGAGGCTAGAATTTTCTTCTAGCTTCATTATTAATAATTTATTCCTGGCAAACTATCTGATTTTTTCTTTATCTTACTTCAATCTCTCTCTCTCTCTCTCTCTCTCTCTCTCTCTCTCTCTCTCTCTCTCTCTCTTTCTCTCTCTCTCTCTCTCTCTCTCTCTCTCTCTCTCTCTCTCTCTCTCTCTCCCTCTCCCTCTCCCTCTCCCTCCCTCTCCCTCTCCCTCTCTCTCCCTCTCCCTCTCCCTCTCCTTCTCCCTCTCTCTCTCCCTCCCTCCCTCTCTCTCTCACACACACGCATACAAAGATGTATTACACTTTTTTATAATCTTCTCATCAAACAGGAAATTAGACATGTATTAAGCATACATAAATTATTAGTGTAATGTTACTATATTATAAATGATTTGCCTTTGAAATTATCTTCATTAAAGTGTCAGTTAATGTCTACTATAATAAAATTCCCGTTGGTTGAATAAAATAAAAATAAATCCAAAAATAAAACATATTCCTCTTTTGATGGTTCTTTATACAACAGGTAGCTTACTATCTCATAAAGAAAAAAATGTATGTCTTAAATATATTACATAGATATCCTAGAAAAATCCATTTCCATTCAGAAACCTGACAACAGAAAGTCTACTTTAATTTCTCCTTTCATATTGTTTCTCATTCCAGTGTGTGTCAAGAATTTAATTGTAGCATGAAATTAACCAGTTATAAAATGGTGCACTTATGCCCTTGCCTTCTAAAGCAGAATGCACTAAATGATTTGCTTAATGGCCTCTAACATGGGACCTCAATTTAATAACTAAAGTGCCCTTACTCATTGGATGAATTCCTGGTGAGAAGTGCTCTGTGTGAAATCCATCAAAACATTAATGGATCAAACACACACACACACACACACACAAACATATCCACACACATGTACCCAATTACAACACAAATTCACACATACATACACATGCATGTGCCCAATCACACACAAATATACACACATACGTACACAAAAGATACACATGTACATAAACACATGCACAGACAAAAGCACTTACACATACATATGCACTAACACAATATATACACATACAGACACAAATACATACATATTCATGTACACGTGAATAAACACACAGTATACACATACATATACACATAAGACTCAAACACAGTATACATACACATATATAAACATACATATGCAAATATAAACATACACATATATACAAGTATACATACATATAAATGCACACATATGTATAAATACACACACACACACACAAATTCTACCACCACAACACACCACAATCACAGAAATTAAAATATAAGTACACACTCTGACATACCAAGCTGTTAGGTTTAAAGCAAATCTGTCTAGTTGATGACTCTTCCTTCTCTGTGAATGTGTGAGCTGCTGATCCTTTAGTTGGGATGTAGATATGCCTTATTGACTTAGTAGTTGGAGTGAACATGAATACTCCACAGACATAAACCCATTATGCTTCTATCTCCTTTTAATAAAATCACTCTCTGAAAAAAAAATAATAACCTATTGCTTTAGTTGAGGATGGAAGTAGAGAGGATCTGGGAGGAGAGAGGGAAAGAAAAACAAACTATAATGTATCAAAAAGTTAATAAAATCAATTTCTATAGTTCTAGTTGCAAAAGGTTTAGCTTCTATAAAGCAATGCTGCTATAAGATAACGGAATATAAGTTTAGATAGGAACTTGTAGTTAATTAAAATTATTCTATGACTTCACAAAATTGTGATTGTTCTCTATAACCACACCTTTATAAGCATGCTGCAAACCTAAATGTTCAGAGAATGAAGGAAGGGTTTGAGACGTCTTTTTAGAAAACTGAATAAAATTCCTTGACTTCTCTGCCTTTTAACTGTTTTCTTTTAATAGATTTATTTCCATCTATTGCTCTAACTTTATGAAAATTAAGGAAATAAGAGTGGCAGAAGACAATGAAATAAAAAATGAGTTTAACCTAAAGAGAGAAAATTGTAAATTGATACAATCCTAAACTTTTAGATAGATTCTTTTATGGCTTAGACAGGAGAATGTTAGTAATTGCGTTATATACTTGGGCATCTATAATCATTACATTGCAGATATTTAAAGGCAAGGACTTGACATATAAGTATATAGCAAACTCTTAGACTCCAAAGTTGAAAAAGAAACGTTTTTAAATCTCTGTGTTCATTTTTAAACCATGTGATGTAGATGAATCCTTCACTGTTCTTTTAAGTCTTGTATGATTTATGTGGTTATATGCTTTTGACAGAGATGATAGTTGGGGTTTGAGTAATACAAACTGAGACTTGAAAACATTTAGAGGATGTGTAAAAATGGGGTATTTGATTAATTCCTATTACTTATACAGGATAAAAAATTAATTTTATAAAATCTTGAACTTTAATGATTACTGCCATGTGTACATTTTTAACACAAAATAACATTTTAGTTCAAATACTTCAGCCTTTTGTAACAAGTTTAAAAAGCATGAGGATGATAGTCTTATCCCCAAAGTCTAGATATGAATGTAGATGAATTAAAATATTGAACAGTCTAGATCTGACCTTAGATTCCTGGTAGTGAATTTCATTGATAATCTTAATCATGCCCATAAAGATTAAAATGACTCCATGTGTCCACCTGACACAATCTTATAAATGAACATATATTCCATCTGACAATTCATTTCATGATTCATGTGGTTTTTATTAACTAAGTGCACTCCGTCAAGAAATTGAGAATAGTTAGTGTATCTATGGCATTCTGTCTTGTTGCCTGCCCAAGCACAGTGCATCCTGACTATCACCAAGCAAGAGACTCCAGCTGCCTGTTTTGATCGTCACTGCTTGAGGTTGATCATCATGAGCCTGATCATTACAAATTGGTAATATCACATCCATGCATTTGTCATTTCAAAGTGAACACTCACATGCTTGTGTGTGACAGCATCGTGTCCCAGTGTGTGGGTTTCTCTCTTTTTCCATATGCTCACAATAGCCTTTGCACTGTGTTCCCAAGTTCTCTCTGCTGCATTAATTCATACATGCCATCAAGCTTGCATTGAACTCCTCAGCTCTGGGGTGGCAGAGGTCATTCTGTTCTCATGTTAACTAAATCAAAGTCTGTTTCAAACCAAGATTGCCAATTGCATTGAGCTAAAGATAGAGGCTCTTTGCTAGAGGAAACTTACACAAGGGGCTGTGTTGATACCTTTAAGCTGACTTCTTTTTACAATTCTAAGTCACATTGAAATGGAAAGACTTGGGCAGATAAGGTCACTGCATTAAGGACAAATCCCCAAGCAGTATTTCTTCCTAAAATGCAATACCACTCTAATCTTTCACTTCTCTACTTGAATACATTCATATAACTGTGAAAGCTTAGTGTTTCCACCTCATTTCAAAATGCTCTCTTACGGTCACAATATCTCCTCAGAGACTTTTAATCTTTCGCAAAATGACAGAACACTTTCCCTTTGACTATAGGTTCAAAAGCAGGTGCTTGTGTTTTCAGGTCATACGTGAAATTGATTGGTTCCTTTAGAAAAATCCCACGGTGTCAATTCAAGCTAGAGTCTCACAAAAGCAAATTGTATTGGCTTGTAAAAAGTATCTGTTTATAACAATGAGTGCTCCTGGCAGCTGCTCATTGGAAAGGTATTAGTCACGATCCTTATCATTAAATACATCATTCATGGTTAGAAAACAAGCTATGCCTATATAATTCAAAAACTCAAGGAAGCAAATGGTTACTTGTTTTCCTTCTCTTCCCTTCCATTCTCATTCTCTTTGAGAGTTCCCTTCCATTCTCTCCTAATGTTACCTGGTAGTGCAGACTATGGCATTCTGTCTTGTTGCCTGCTTTCTTTTTAGCTGACACTTGACAATAGTGTTCAGCTGAATTATGCCCTGCCAGCTTATTTTTGATAGATTGCTTATATACACCCTCTTTTATGTTATTGAATTTCTCTCCAGTTAGATACTCTTTCTCTTTTTCACTCTTCTGTTACACCTGTATAGTCTAGTCTAACTCTGTGTGTGTGTTTGGGACGGGGGGGGTTACATTGTCATGAATCAGAGAAAATTCAGCTAGGCATGTGTTATGTGTATTGTGATTGAGTGGCAGCCGCCCGACACTTAGAGAACAATTTATCTACCTGAATTGGGCTAGACATCACTAATGCACATGGCAGATTGATTTTGCAGCTTTAGTGGATGTATTCTTTATTAATGAGATTCAGTATGATTTGCTAAAAAGCCTTTTACTGGGCAGTAACTTTTATCCCCTCCCCCATCTCTTTATCCCATTTAATCTGTTGAACTATGTTCCATGTTTTAAAATGTGTTCTGCTCTATTTTTGTTTGAAATGCCAAGGCTTTTTAAATAAATCCAGAGGAACTGAATAGAAAAAAAATTACAAAATTTAAAAAGAAATACTGAATTGGAATTCATTGTAAAATGAAAACATAGAAATTAAAATACCAATGAGTCATTAAGAAGTTATAAAAGTATAATTGTATGAAAAAGATGAAACAATCTAAGAAATATGCTTGACATGTGGATTAATTAATTTCTCTAAATGAATGTTTATGCTAACAAGGCTCTTAAACACATCATCACATTTCTTTATAAATAAAATAAACAATTTTCATTGATTTGCTGAGACCTGCTAAGCTTTATAGACTTCAAAAAGAAAAGAGTAGACATTTAGACAAAAAACATCAACTACATATCTCTTAGCTATTTGCTTAATCAACCAGAGGCAATGGGGAAGCAAGAATAATCTGCATTGAATATGACCTTCTAAAATACTGATACTTTTCCAAAAATGTAAAGACGGATCATCTGAGAACATTGTGTCACCTGAAAACTTACTGCTTCATAATTGGAATGGAGCCAAAGGCAATCACCTCCCTCATCCTGAGAGAAGGATCTGCATGTTCTTTTTTTCTATGGTTATTTCACTATTATATTTTCTTTTAATTTCTTTATTGCTGACCTCTATTTTAATTCTTGTAAATCACAAAATATTGTTCACTCTCTAAATAAAATATAGCATATTTTAGGCAGTTACATATTTCAACTATTGCCATACACATCAACATTTTTTTTAAAAAAATTATATGTGAAAACTAACAATAGACATCCTTGGAAGTTAGCATTTCCCCAGGAAATTTTTGAGAAGCTCAATTTTCTTCATGTATGTCTGGTACACTTTGTCAAAAAGTTGAACATGCCTGAGTTACAATTACTGTACCAAAGAGAAAGAAACAGGAAGAGCTCTTTCCCCAGGCAAAGGGCAGCTGAGAACACTGCAGGGCAAGCCTGCCCAGCATCCTCAAATACTTGCAGAGCAAAGAAATGTCTTGGGAGAAGTTTACACCCTGGTACTAGAAATGCACTGTTTGCCTGAAGAGGAACACAAGTGGAAAGCACTGAAAGACATCGTTTTAGATGGGAGCTCTTGAGATATGAGGTAGTTGTTTTATCTTCACAATTCATTATTGATGGATTCTCCTTAGCCACAGCAAAAAAAAAAATGTTATAGCAGTTGGACAGAAAAGATATATTTCCATTGAAAGAGTGAAAATATTAACAGTTCATGCTCTGAAAAGGCAAATGTGCAAGGTAGTTCCTTTTAAAAATGTGGAAACTGGTCAGCAGATTGCACTATGAATGTCATGTGTTATGTTAGATTATGTTACAGTGCCACACCGGGTGAGTTCATCCCTATTTCGCATGGCAAAGCTGAGAAAGCATACTCCCCACAAGCAATAGTTTCCCTTCTCTTGGCTATCAGTTTAATAATTAAGACCCAAACCATCAAAGACTGACTCCTTTTGAATTTATCTGTATAACTAATTTTTCCTCCCAGAATTTTTAGGGAAAAGAACAAAATATGTTGAATAGGATGAAGCAGGATGAAAAAGTTGTAAGTTTTGGGCTATGTGTGCTTTGTTAATTCCCAAAGCAGAGATACTTCTATATCTGTTTTTAGCCTCAATGGAGGTCTAACATCTTTAAACATGGAACGATAGGCAATGAATAATGGAAAGAGAGGCCTTATAAAGAAGGGAAGATGGCAGTTACTGGAGCAATCATAGCAACATCAACAATGATGCTTGCAGTAACAGAGGCTGCCAGCTCTGGGCAGCTGTGTGCTGGCTGCCGTACAAAGCAGTGGGCCCCACACGGTACATGTACCTGGTCTGTGCTTTAACAATTGAAGAGACCAAATATTATTTTTCTCAATAAAGAATAAATGAGTAAGTTTAAGAGTAGTTAAAGAGCTTCATATGGATCTGACTACATCTAGCAAGTAAAGACTCTAATCTCATCTTGTATTTAGACACTCAAATTTCAGCACTGTTGAAATTAGGCTATGCTTCACTCTGATTACATACACAGCAGGCCTCCAAATTTCCTCCTTACAATGGGGTAGAAATTGCAAGGTTTATCAAAAGGCCTTAGAACAGGGAATGTGTCCTATATACATCAATTAGCAGACTAATTATTCATTGCCCCACAGTTGCCAAAAGACCGCACATGAACATTACCAATGGTAATAATGATTGAACCTGTTCATTTGTAAAAGCATTATTTCCATTTGAAAATGTCAAGTGTCGTACAGGCCTCCGTCTATGTTTCATCTTGCTTCTTAAATTACAGAATTAGGATTGTTAGCATTAACCTACCTGAGAAATCTCCCAATGTATGGATTATATAGTTCTGAGAAATCAAGATCACTGACTCTAGTAAACAAACAAAATCAATTCCTCTGAGCAATTATCCATTTGGTCTAGTTAATGTAGGTGCTCAAACCTCATTTGCTCTTCAATAAATATAAGTTTCAAATTTGCAGAGTGAAACTACTGTATCCTACACTGACAAAATATTAGGAGGGTAGGTAGACCCTATGCCCAATATTTTCATTATAATAATAAGAAAAACTTTCCTTGAGCTTAAATGTGTATGCATATATCCATGTACCTGTTAGCATTTTATAAACATCTGAATGTCTACAAAGTTTTCAATTTTATATGTACAAATTTTTGAATATGAACCATAAAAAATACCAAAATTATTAAATCAAGGGAAGCTCAATAGACACCTGAAACACTATGTATGCCATCTTCGTCACTAACCGACTTGTTGCCCTGTCTTCTCAGTCACAGTTAAGGTTACCATGGCCCCTGAATGGTGCTCTCACTCTCCACATCCAATCTGACACAAATTTGACCTACTCTACCTTTGAGAAAGATCTACAACTTCACCTTGGCTCCTCACCTCCAGACCACAGTCTACCCTCAACTCAGAGACTTTCTACACAGAGTACTGGTCTCTCTCCTTGTTCATCCACAGAGCAGCTAAAAGGCCATCTTTTCAATTATAGGAGTCAGATTTCTCATTCCTCATCCCAAATGACCCCATTAGCTTCCCATGTTATACCAGTTCCTATGTGTTAAAGTCATATCAATAATCCCAAGGTCCCTGAAAGACCATCCACCACCTCGCCTGACCTAATTGTCTCATCTTCTCCACCTCACTGGCTCAGCTCTGTTCTAGTCACATCCTTAATTTGCCTCTCTTCTCACAAAACTGCTCCTCTGACCTCTTTCCTGGTGTCCCTTCTGCTGCTTCAGACAGCGTGGCTCCCTCCCTCCCTTTCAGTTCTTCATTCATATGTGACATCCCATCTGAGATAGCCTGAGCAATCTGCTTTAAACTACGCTCTCTCGATGCCTCAAAATGCAATTCCCTCTTTTTTTTTTTTTTTGATAAATTTGTCATTTCGTTAACCAAGGCATGGAGAATAATGCTTGACATAAAAGATTCTCAGTAATAGAGTAATGAAAAAAGGTAACATAGACATCATATAGTTATGTAGTACACATACATATTAGCCTGACAGAAAATCTCCTCTCCTTGGTAATGTCCATTTTCATCCCATTGAGCCTCTTCATTTCTGAGTCTAATACCAAAATATACTGAGTGCTTTACTTAGCTCCAAATCAAAGACTAAAATGTAATCTGCTAATTAAAATGATAGATTCTAAATATTGGTCTATTTTTGTTTTTCTAAAACATTTACTTGGTTCATTGTACTGAAGGTGCTTGTTTTTTAAGACAAAGCAAATGAGATCCCCCCCTTGCATCTTGGCAGGCTGGCTATGTCCACATTCCAGCAGGAGGGGCATAAATATTTCCAAGTATGAACATTACTGGGAATGACTTTTAACTAGAGGCATATGTCCCCAGCAGAAATTCACAGGGAAAGGTTTGATTTTCCTTCTATCAACTTAAAATTATAATTAATTTCAAGGTAACCCATACATTTGTAATAAAGACATTTTCTTCAGGCAACCTCAAAGTTGGACAGAAGCCTCAGAGGCAATTTTATTAGTATGCTCAGGGTCTACTCTGGCAATTTCATTATATTAGACATGTTCTCCAGGAGATATTTCACATTTGGTAGAAAAAAAATAGAAACATTCACAGATTCATATTCTAGTTCCACAATAATTCCTTTTCTGCATTTGTTACTGTTCAACATTTTTATAAATACCATATTTACATAAAAGGTTGATAATATTCCCCCATTACTTAAACTGTGTATTAAAATAGCCTTAGATAGGAATGGTAGCCAAAGTCCCCCTAAGGACCTCCAAGCAATTTAGCACTATATATTGAGGAAAGGTACCTTCACTTTTGCAATGGGGTTCCTTTAAGTCACCCAGTTGTCTCAGAGTTAGGTGTCTAGAAGTCCGCTGCTTCCTCAGCATCAGAAGAGCTCACCCTGGGAAATAGCCTGTCTGGATGTGGCTCTGTGCTAAAAAGCCCCTCCTCTTGCTAGCATCTGTCTGTTTATTTCAGATACAGAACAGATACTGATGGTCTTAAAGCATAAAGCCAGTGCTGGGACCGGGATATGATTGGAGCAGAAGCAATTTAGAAAACCTAGTTGTTCTGTCTGAAATCATTCTGTTAGAAACTGAAGTAAGCAGAACATACACAAGGGACCTGGAAACCCCATTCCTGTGGGCTCTAATCTCTACTGCCAGGTGAATAAGTAGGGACATGGGCCACCCTCGTTGCAAATATTAGCATCATGCAAATTGAAAGTTGATGATTTGCAAAATACATATTAATCATCTTAGGACGGGGTGACCCATGCTGGAAACAGTGAGACAGCATATACAACACCAGTTGCCTAGCACAAGGATGTTCTTAGATATGATGTACACATAGCCATCCTTGTGGATGTTCTTTCTAGCTCAGTAAAGAATAGCCACCAAGGGGATGGTCAAGGCTGGTTACTGATTTTTTTTTCTTCTAATCCTAGGGTTCTATGAACTAAAATAAAATTATTGTGTATTTGGGAAAGTAACCCAAATTACTGCTGTGCTTGGCTATCTCATTCAACTCAGAAAAAGACTGTTTGGGTATATAGTTTTTTAACACCAAAGCAAGCAAAACAGCTTGTGGTACTCTGCAATGCTTAATAGAAAAGTAGTTTGAATTAATCACAAATATACGCAGAAGCCAAAATTAGAGAGGGTTATTAGGAGATTCTGCTGTTTAATCTCACTCTGTATCAACACATTAACCTTGTTTTCTTGGCCTGAACACTAAGTCCTACAGTAAAATTAGGTCAGAAACTCACATCAGATTAGATCAACAGATCCCTGGCAGCCCAGGCACCGGCAAGCTGCCTATGGGCAAGGGCTTATCTCCAGTGCTTGTCAAAGCCTAGAAGCAATGGTAAGCTAGAGGCTACCCCCGAGCTACCTGTAGATAATTTCTTTATACTGTAAGGCTAGCTGTAGAGACTTGTGTTTCTAAGCCTTTGTTCATTTAGCTGTCTTCACTTTGCTTACATGATGCTTTTAGTATCCTTTTGAATACAAATATAGGAAACTTTACATTACTACATGCCTGTGTTGAGAACAAATGCATTGAGGAAAGCTATATGAGACCAGACTGGCTATTCCTGCTACACTGAGTAGGTACAGCATTCACAAAATGCACATCAACGCATTTTTTGTTACCACAATGGTTTCCATCATGTTGTGAGCGTAATTCCAAAAGTAAAAACTAACTAAAGTATTTGTATAAATGACCACACGTCTATGATAAGCATTCTCTGTATAACTATGACTTTGTGTAAATAAAACAAACTGATTTACAAATTTGGTATCACAACTATGTCCTTTTGGAGTAATAGTAAATGAAAAATAAATTTAAAATTTTTATTTTTTATTGTAGCTTTCTCCCTAAAAGTACAAGAGAGACTTTAGCAGGTCTTTGATTCCCTTTGCATAACAAACAATCTGAAACTCTTCAATCTACATAGTTTTCAAGTGCATACACAAGTATACAACTGCATGCCTTTTTAAAAGGAGCCATATGTAATCTAATTCCATTTCAGACTGTCACTTTTAAAGAGGAAATATAACCTCATATAGATCCCTTGAGGGCATCCAAGGGGAATAGAGACACTGGTAATCAGCCTAAGTGGTCCTTTGTGTCAGAACCATTTTGCTAAAGTCAAGAGCTGTCTTCCAGACTCACAATGTTTGGAGAAATTTCACTAATGCAGTTTTCTTTCATTAGGAGCAAAACAACCAACTGCTTCCTACCATAAAGACTGTACTTGAAAAAGATGTGAAAATTTCCTTGTTGGTTTTTATTTAGGGGTATTTCTTACATTGTTTTCAAAATAACCAAATGGGATGGTGCAGAGACTAATCCCGGAATTCAAAATGAATTTTGCTCAAAAGGAATCCCAGAAACTGGTTGCACCTGTGGTGTGTAAGATGGTCTTTTGATTGTTGATTTTCTTCAGTGGCTGTCCTTATTTGATGACCTAACAAGGGGTTAATTATAAACAGAGGCCCTGTTCTCAGAGGTGCCTGCAGATACTGCCCTACAGGCCACCTGTCATTTATCACTTCCTTCCTTCTTATTGGCCACAATTGAACACACTGACCATCAAAATTTGTTCCTCACCAACTAGTGCATTCTAATCCATCTTAAATGAACGACCTTGTTGTTAGGTACTTGTACAATTTTTTTTTTTCTTGTGGGCTACTTAAAAGAAGTAAATCTCATTTACTTGTGCCTGTACAAAGCCTGTGGGATTTAAACTATCAGAGACAATGAACCACTGCAATAATTGTTTTCATTCTCCATTAATTTTCCCCCTTTAAGTGTTTCTGTCTTTCTTACCAAACATCACTTTAAACTGTGGAGAGAAGCACTAAGGGTGTCACCCTTTTCTTTACTTCGTAATTCGTTTTCACCAGCAAGTCTTTTCAGTAAAGCCCTCATGGCAGGTGGAGGGGAAGACACAAGGAAGTTAACGGTGACAAGAGTTCAAGTTGGCTTAAAACTAAGGAACTGGGCTTAGGGAACCTAAGTGACTTAGATCACAGAAAAAGCGGAGGGGATATTGTTTGTCTAAGGGCTCTGTGCTAAAGCTCCCCAGCTTGAGCACAAAAGGCATTTCAGCAGTATGTGGTCCAGAAAGCCAAGCACATGAAATCCTATTTCCATGTTTTAAGCATGCCTTGGCAGTCTGCACATTTTTGAAATTGCAACTGGCGCATTTCACAGAGAATTATCATCAATGCCTTTTCAAGGTCAAATGTGCTGCCTTTTAGAATTTCTGGCATTTATATCCCATATATTAAATCACAGAATATATTTTGAAGGCATTCAGCAGACAGATGAAGTAATTTTAATTAATTAGATGATGTTTATTAATACCTCGCTGATTTTTTTTACTTGATATTAATTATGAGGCAAAAAAGAGAAAGAAAATAAAAAACTATAGTACGTGTTCGATTTAAATGTGGGTGTTCTATGTTTTGAAATATCCCAGGATCCCTCAAAAGCATGTTTGAATAGAACCCAGTTGATGGACATTCTAAAAAATGGACATTTTTTCATTGGGAATTTTGAAGTGATGTGATTTTTAAAAAAGCACACATTGAGGAGAGATTATCATCATTTGAAAATTGCCACTCCCCTGGGATACTGGTCCTTATATGAACAAAATAAAACTGAATTCAGACATTAAAATGATTCCTAGACTACACTGTTTGAGGAGATGCTATAGCCAGTCCACTCCCAAGGCAGTGAAGGAGGCTTTTAAACTCCTCCTCAAGCAGAGGCATTGCTGGTCTGGCTTTGTTCACTTTTTTCCCTCTCTAAGCAAGTCCCCAGTCACATCCAAAGACATCTATGCCATTTTGCTTTCCATGGGCTTAGCTTTTGGAAAAGAAAAGTGACTTGGAGAAGTTTCAACAATTTTGGGCTCTCATAGGATTCTTACATTTCCAAGATATTTACACATTAAATTAGAATTCCAGAAAAAAAGATTTGGGTTAGGGTTGAATAAAGAAGAACTGAGTTATAAGTAGCAAGACACAAACCATATCTTTTAATTTCTAAAACATTCAAGTGTTATGGCACAAGAATTAATGTTATTTTGGATGTGATTGTCTGTTCCTGGGTCTAGAGGATGCCCCATAATTCTCACGGTGATGCACACTTGGTCATTTTTATGTTACCATCGGGTCTCTACTGGGTATAAGTGGCTCTCAGACTGCTTACCTCTGTAAGTCTTTTGTGACTTCCCCTTTCAGATCTGGAGTGAGAGAGGGCTGGACCTTAGTCTTTTCCTTGGCATACTGTGTTACACTGAGAGCTGTCCCAAGCTTCTGGGTCCTGCCCTGCACCTGTAGCTACAATGAAACATCTAGCAGAGCAGGAAGAAGGGCATGTTCAATGAGTCTGTCTCTCTGTTTCCTTCCCTGCTGGATCACCTCCAAAGTTGTGGTTCTGACATTACTCAGTCTTCCTTTGTGGCCCAATGACTACATGTATTGGGTTCTTCCACTGTCCTTATCTTGTGGAATTTCAGGTACCTAGGGGAATATTTCCTGGGTTTTTGATCACTTTAAAATTTAAGTCCTCTCTCTTCCACTTTTCCTCCCATGAGGTGTGCACCCTCGACACCCCCTTCTCTTCTCTCCCTCTTTCCTATCTTTCTTTTTGTCTCTCTATTATAATAAAACATTTCTATGTGGGGAAAAGTATTTAAGTCCTAGGTGTCCTTGTCCTGTAAGCTCATGATTTCAAAGCCTATGGAAGATTAAGATATTTCTCACTCTTATCATATAGAACTTTTATTTTGTTCTCTACCCAAAGTCCTGGGTCTTTTCTCTAAGCCTCTATGCAGAATATCTACCTGAGCCATTAAAAGGCTTTACAACATTTTTCATACCAAAATAGTCTTCCATTTCCTGCTATTTGCTTAAATTCGATTCACTTTCAGTTTTTGCTATTTCTTTTTTTCAAAATATTTTTATTTTATAATTGATTTAATTTTTCATATCAGCCACAGATTCCCCTGTCCTCCCTCCTCCCACCACCCAGCCTTCCTCCCGAATCCACTCCCCCCCCCATTTTCACCTCCTCCAAGGCAAGATCTCCCCTGGGGAGTCAGTCCAACCTGATAGATTCGGTTGAGGCAGGTCCAGTCCCCTCCTCCCTTCACCAAGGCTGAGCAAAGTGTCTCAGCATAGGCCCTAGGTTGCAAAAAGTCAGCTCATGCACCAAGAACAGGTCCTGGTCCCACTGCCTGGGGGCCGCCCATACAGTTCAAGCTAATCGACTGTCTCACTTATCCAGAGGGCCTGCCATTTTAAATAGAAACCACATCCTGCTAGTTCAAGCAATAATGGCATACACAGGGAGCAACAACAGGCCAAGGAGGAGCTCCTTGTCATTCATTCTCCACACTCTGTGCCTAAGTCTCATCAATCCAAAAGTTCATACAGTTTCCACAGTGTAGCTACCTTACCCCTTTTTACCACAGCCATCTTAGTTCCAACCACCATCAGTTCTAATAAATTAGCACAAAGCAGGAGAGTCAGTTTACATGTGATGTTTATTCTCTTCTCAAGCTATGCTAGACTTAACTCTAATGTATAAGGTGAAAGTCAATGCAGACCATTTTCAGGTTTTCTTTTCAGTTTAGTAAGTGATCTGGGCTACCTTGTGTGCTTTGTAACACAGGAGGAGAAAGCAGTCTGATGAATCCAGCAAACTGAGCTCAAGTTCACACAACCCCATCTCTGACACATCGCTCATAATGGAGTGGCAGGCTTTTGATGTGTCTCCACCTATCTGTATATTTGCTCCCAAGTGCCTTAGACTTCAGATTTCCACTCCATTCTTCATGCCTCTTTAAACATATGCCAGTAAAGCCCTTGAAACTTAGCCATTTCTGTTGCCACTGTGTTTGGATATTTATGCTGAGTCCTAGTAAAGGCGACTAATAAAACATGGAAGCTGGTGGGATAGATGTGTACATTGTGGTGCTAGGAAGAACCAACAGGATGTTGCAGTAAATCAGTCTGTTTGTTCACTTATAAAACAATTCATTGGTGATTGGCAACTGCAAGATTGCAGAACTTTACATTGTAGTGCTATTATTCTCTAGAAATTATGTAACAGATTCTTTTTGCTTTGAATTTTTGAAAACTCAGCATTCAAAATTAGTGTAAAATGCTCATATATGAGCAGAAGTATATTATAAATGCTACATAGGAAAAATAGTATAAAAGGGTACTTTGCATACTAGAGCAAAGAATCAATTTTAAACTGAGTAAAATTTTAATAATTCAGAAGTAAAACAGTATATTCTTTCAAAATACTCTTCTGAAACATCTTTCTAGTTTTCCGTCTCCTTCCCTACTCTTTCACTCTATCCCTCCTCTATTTCTCCTTCCATCTTTCTCTAACATGTAAAATAGTTTCTTTAAATTACGAGTTTCGTGCAACATGGCCTTGCCTCTTAATTGAACTTGAAAAAATGTTTTCATTTCCTTAATATCATAATCTTCCCAGAGAGTATGTGACTGAGATATTAGATGGAAATCCTCTATGAAATTTCCAAATGTCCTATCACTATTCAATCATGCAGATAACTGAAAAAAAGTAATTTTTATCAACTTTTTGAATTTTTGAACTTAGCAAATGAACTCCATCAATAAAACAGGATTTCACACAGCAGCTTGTGACTACAGGGAAACAACCTGCTTTATTGTTCTGTAAAAAACAAAAATTGTGTATCATTCCTTTGTGTGCATACACCAGGAGCTTAACCTCTGTTTGCAAGGCTACAGTCTGTGGCTCATTAGGTTGTCACTAGTAGGTGTTACATCATGAAAACAATTTTTTTGAACAAACTTGGAACCCTTGGTACCAAACCAAGAGGTGTAATCACCATAAAATTGCTCAGAAGCATACACTAAGGATTCTAAGTGTCTTCAGAGGCCCATACATATCTAATTATTGACAAGTGTTGGTCTTATTCTAGGAAAAAGATGAACTCTATTTTAAGGTAAGAACTATAAACATAGGCCGTTAAAGGTGGACAGTCTCATAAAACTCTAACTGCTAAAAGTGTGTCTGTGCTCCATGGTGCTTTTACCAAGAGGTTGTTCAACACAAGCTTTTATGGAGAGGAAATTGAATTCTCTCCCTAGCCCATCTGAACCTCCATATGAACAAAGCACAAGCAGGTAACTGTTGTTAACTAAGGCCAGGATCTGTCAGAAGGATGGATAGGCATTTGGTAGGGTCCAGGTGTCCCTTTCACTATGTATTCCGCCAAGACTCTGACCATCCCCTTCTTTGCCAGGTGTCAGCAACACAATCTTAGCAGGAACTGTAGACTCCCTCATGGAATGCAGTGATTTGTACTTACCGTTTGATTGTTTCTTCCTGTCTTCGCCGTTTCTCATTCTTCTCTTTCAGGTAAGCCAGATTTGTTTCATTTCTCAAGCGATCATTCTCGCGAGCAATGTCGGATGCGTTTTGAATAACCAGACCGTCATATGCCTTCATCCCCATGTCCTCAATATACTGGAGAAAAGTGTCCAAAGGGTCTTCTTCGGGATTAGCACTCATCATCTTGGAGGGTATCATGGAAACGGGATGCGTCCTGAAGATTGACAACACATCATACCCTTAGCAAGGGTGTTAAGGTTCGTCCCTAAGATTTTGTCATCTCATATCTCAAAGGAGTTACCAGGCTCCTCAGGATGTATGTAGCTCTGATGAGTTATAATACTTAAGCTAAGGGTCATTGAGATAATTCCATGGGTAAAGGGGCTTGCTAGCAGGGCTACCAACCTGAATTCCAACCCCAGGACCCCTATAGTGGTAGAGCATAACTGCCTTTCTAAGTTGACCTTTGATCTCCACACACACACCATGACATACATGGTGTACTATTTGTATTCCTGCACCATAAATAAATTAATGTCTTTAAAATGTATTTAAGATATAGTGAGTTAGAGCATAAAGTTGTTATCAAATCCCATTAAGGAAAATAATAGAGTTAAAAAGGATTATGTCCCATTCATATTATATTAGATCTCTGTGTTCCCTTAAATGAAGCTGAATTTTATATAAATAATTCAGATTTATACATTTTAAGTTTTCCAATAAAGAAAATTCCTCATTACAAATTACAAGTTCCCAGAGTGTTTGAAACAACGTGAAATGTGTACTATTTGAGTATCAGATGCTCCATCAACTCAGCAACATTAGCAAGGACAAAGGACCACAGTTCTGCCCTGCCACCTGGGAATGTGTAAACATTGTCTCTAAAGATAAATATTTGGTTTGTATGAAGACAGACATAATTTTGTTTCTCAAAATATGTTGTTATAATAACATAGATCTAAATTTTGTATTTTCATTATCATAATGACATTTCCATGTATATTTAAATTAAAATAATGTTATGTTGGAGAAAAATTAAATTACATTTTCCTTTAAATACTTAAGTGAAAATGTATAAATCCAAAATGGCCATACAAAATATAATTGCAACCAAGGAAAAACACACATTTGCCATATAATTTGTATGCTTTTGAGACCCTGTGTTATTTTCAAAATGGCCCTCTATAAGTGTTTCATATTATAATTTTCTATGATATATATATATTGTGTTGTCAGAACCACACACATTCTCAGCAGTCTGATAACACTAGCTTTGATATTATTATAGCATTGATAATTAAAAGTCTCAAAACTTTGAAAAATTTAAGTCACAGGTCTAATAGCTTGACAAATCAAAACCAAACCAAGCCATAGTTTAAAACATGGAACTTTGACATGGTACATCTAGCTCTCATAAGGGAATGAAAAAACTCTCACTACCTGCTGCGACTTGTAGAAGAGATGACTGTGAAGGATTTAGCATAGAACTCAGCAGTAGTATGCACATTGAAGTGCACAAAGATCACAACAATGTTAGTGAAGAAGCTTGGCAAAAACATCCATGTGAAGTATATGTGTGCATTGATGGATGCATGCATGATAGATGGGTGGACAGAAAGGCAAGTTTTAGAAATCATCATGTTTTGAAGAACTTTCCAAGTATTCACAACGAGTTAGAAAAACTGCTTTAACAACAACAAAGAACAAAATTATATAAAAATAAAAATTAATCTTCTATGTTAATAAGACTTATTTAATTTCGTATTCACTGTGGCATAGAAATGGATATAAGTGAGTGGAGTGTGGGATATGTCTGTCATGTTTAGAGACTCTTTCTCTAAACAAATAAAAATTTACAAAGTACCTTACAACTTTTACTTCCTTTAAAAAAAATCATTGAACTGTTGATCAGTCCATCTATTTACTGCAAAAGTCAAGAACTTTCTTTTTCTAAGTATACATCAAAATCGTCCTGAAATGAAAATCATATTTTATAACCTGGGTTGTAGATATAGATATCTTAATTCATATCAGAATTTATTAGCCTTTTAACTGACAGTTAATAGTTAACCCAAATTTGAACCACATGCTGAATTTACAGATTTCTTTCTCAGTCTTTGATATTTTAGGAACTGGAGGTTGTTTGTTGGCTTCGTATTACATTTTTATTATGTTTTGTTTGATTTCTTTGCTCCAGTGGGTTAAAAAGACTGGATAGTCTTTTAATTCCAACTTTATACTATATTGAATTATATATAACATAATTGAATTGTATTAAGATTACATGCTTAAGTGGTGAGCACATAGGAGAGAAGAAAGTGACTGCTGTGAACAAATTCCATGTTGATGGGAGGGATTCCGGAGAGTATCTTTCAGCTATCTAAAGTATTGCCATTACCGGAAATTCACTTGCATCAGGAACATCTGCAGTAGGTACTCCAGGCTAAAAAAAGACCAGCCTAACTTTATGACAATTAATCTTGCCTAAGTTAAGCAAGCCAACTCAGTGTTATAAGCCTGCTAGAGATAACACCTCAGGCTAGAATGATTCCTCCCACTCTGCCCTCCAGCAAAACTGTATTTTTCCCAGGTGCAAGAAGCATGGGTATCCAAAGGGTTGTATTTTAGTTATTTATTTTGCTGAGGATTTCTACCAACCCTAGTGATTCTCCTACAGTTTACATATTATAATTATGTATAATCAACAAGGTAGTGGATTATTTCTGAACATTAATTATCATTATGGCATTTCAAATTACATGGAGTTTAAGTTGTTATTGTTCTGAGAAAATGTAAAAAATATTATTGCAAAATGTTTACACATGGGAATTTTTTTTAACTCACATGGATTTTTTTCACATGAAAATCAATCCTATTGTCAAGTCAAACTCCATATTATGAAAAAGGATTACATGTTTATGTATGTGCCCATATCCACCTCAAGGAAAGTGTTGGTCATATGATCATCCATCTATTTAAGAGTCTATTGGACACCTGCTACAAACAAGGCACTGATGAATGCCAAAGTATAATCTTCTAGATGTCACATTGCAGGAGACTAGAATAATAATTATATCTCATCTGATTCTCATACTGTTTACATCATCAGCTGGCCATGAATTCTTTATTTCCCATATTTTGAGGATAAATGGGTATAGCTTCTCAACATTGACATTTGATCTTTAAAATAAAATTCGCAGTCTGTCAATGATTAAGCTCATAGTATTTTTTTTGCTGTCTCTATGGAAATTAGTTTGTGATGTATGGGGAGGGGGATGAGAGGGACTCTGAAAAAGTCCTATAGGACATAGGTACAAGTTTTTCCATGTGCTCTAAAAATCTCAAATAAGTTGTTTCTAGGTCTATGGCTTTGCATTTAATAATACCTTAAGCTTCACTTTACATTAACAAAATGATGGCAGCTGGAATGGACTATGCCATGAGAATTTGATTTTTAAAAAGTGTATGTGTTCAACAAGCCTAGTGTTGATATTGCTAGGCGAGTCTTTCACAAACTCTTTTTAAATCAAAAATTTTTATTACATTCATTTGTGGATCTTTTTTCATTGAAATGTATATGATGCATGATTCTACAACTTTTATAGGAAGGTCAGAGGACAACTTGAGACAACTAGTTATCCTGTGGTTCAAGGGGATCTTACTCAGGTTGTCAGGCTTGGTGGCAAGTGTCTTTATCAGATAAGTCATCTGTCACCCACCCCTTATTGGTGTTTAAAATAAACTTGTTTTTAAAATGCTTACTAGTGATTTTATTTTTGTGTTTCTATGTGTATATGTATGTTTATGTGTGTTTGTCTTAAGTAATCTATCCACATGTTTCAAAGTAAAATTAGTTTAGCAAGGAGTCATGTTGTTAAATATAATAATTTCCATAGTTACAAATTGTCAGGGCCTGAATGGTGGCTCAGAGGTAGAGGCACTTGTGTGTGGCTTTATGACCTAAATTCCATCCTTGATCCTACAGGCAGTAGGAAAGAATAGACTAGTAAGAGCTGATGTCTGACCTATACATTCATGCTGTGGGAAGCATGCCTGAACACAAACACAAACACAAACACACACACACACACACACACACACACACACACACACACATACACACACACCCTTCCTTCATCACAGAAGTTGACATGAGAGTAAAACTAGGAGTTAACATATTTCTTCATTAATCAAATAATTTGTAATAAAGGCACTTATGCACGACACCTCTTATTGTCCAAATCTAGAAAACAAGGGCACTAGGATCTATGGCCCACAATGCTCATTCCATTTTAAACCATCCACCATTGACTTTCCAAGCTGACGGATATGTTTCAGATGAGTGAACTATAGCTTTCTCCTAGTGAACAGATTCAACAGCAAACTGAACTGTGTTAATTGTCTACCTTGTTATATTCACTACTATTTACTGCAATTAGCATGAAAATTCAATAAATCATGTTTTCAGAATTCATACTCATGGATAAGATAGATGTTGAGAAAGGTATGTTCCATGTCTAGCCCATCTAAGACTTAACTGTAGTTCCTGCCTCTTAAATTGCAATTCTGTTTAAACAGACACAGAATTCCTCAGTCTTAGGAAATACTGTTAAAATGCAGCTGGGCTCTTGTGTTCTATGTAGCATTGTTAGGGTTTTCTCAATAACTAACCATCTCCCTTACTTGGCTTCTAATTAAACATAGAAACAATAGAATATAAAAGGCTGAAAGAGAACTTCTGCATTCCTATGGCCACCAATAACGTTGTGCACCATGTTTTTTGTTTAAAATAAATGAGAGAATTTTGCTGCCCATCTATATGCTTGCAGCTATGTGTCTTCATTCTAAGAGTAGATATTCTTTCTTTGGAAGCCCCAGCACTGATCCAAATAGTGAAGTGCTATGTATGTATTTATTGGAATTTGTGGCTAATTTAAAAATCATATCAGGAATCCTCTAGGGATAGTAGGTTAAATTACCAGATCAAATCCCATGAAATACACAGCGAAATTCAGGTCTTTACTGTATGACTTCCTATACTTCTATGATATGCATTTTCCAGAGATTCTGTTCATTTAATATTTAGATTACTATGCCTACAATCATGTCTTACCAAAGCTATAGATATTGAGTTAAATATTAAAGTGGATGACTATTTTTTCAGCTTTACATTACTCTTACACTTTGTTACTTATAACCTGTTGACCACACCCTTCACAAAGACTACATTGTGTAATATTGTGACATTTTCTAAAATTTGAGGTTTCACTTAACTAAAATGCACTAATTAAATTCTTACCATGACCAAGAGAAATAAACTAAGCATTTAACATTGAATTGAGCTTTACACACATACACACACACACACACACACACACACACATTTTACACAGCCATCACTGTTCCTGACAAGGCTGAATGTAAAGCTGATAGTGATATTAATTCTCACAAATGTTCACACAGAAATAAAAACCCACAGCAAAAACCATGTAGATCCAAATGAAATGGATAGAAACATAAAATTTAAAAAAATACCATTTTCTTCCCCCCTTTCTGTAGCTGATACTTTCATCAAGGAAACTCAAGTGCCAAGCCATTCTGTAACACTTAGTAGTAAGGAGAAATTTTAAAATAGGGAGTGTTTTTGAAAAATAAATGCATACGAATTTCTCTAAGAGCATGTGCTTCTGTAGCATTTCCCCTCCACTAGTGAAGAAACCCGCTCTGTGTGGTGTCAGTCTACAGAGTATTTAATACAGCACCCACTCATGGTGAGAGTGAGTTCCTCAAAGCCACAGGCTGGCGTGGGAGAGAAGTCACACAGAAAGAGTCAAATGACTATTTAGGCTGCCTGGTTCTTTCTCATCTACATCTAAGCATCTCTCATCATCCCTTTGTCTAAAATTCTCAACCAATTCCTCAATTAGTGTAATTTCCTGCGTTGCTAGGTCCACCACCCCACCTCTGTAAGGGTGGACCTGATGGAGGTGCACACTCACTCAATAAGACCGAGCCCTGTGATAAACCTGATAGTTCCACTTACCCAGGTAAAAGTTTCATATGTACCAGCATCCTCTGAGTGAACTAGCCTCCTGGCCACTGGTGTTTTGTTTTCTTTGTAAACTATTTATCCCAAATTTCTAAAATGAAGCTGTCCTCTACATGAGATTGGCTTTTCAAAGATACAGAGTGGTGGCAACTTGTTTATCTTTATTTTCCCACCTATATTGAGTGAATAAGAATGAAAAACAACTCTGATTTGGAAGTTAATTGTTTCTCCATATTTAAAGTCTCATAAGAATTTCTAAATTTTAGGCCATAGCAAATACTGAAAAATAATCTTATGATCAGAATCAGGTAGAGTTTATTTTATGCTATTATCTTAATGTAATTTGTGATATGCTGAAACATCCTAATACATAGGAGAGAATAAATGCCTTGATAAAAGACTGGATACTTGACCCTGACTTTATACTTATGTTTCAATTTATTTGCAGATGGCACAAAATTCTTAGTTTCTATTCTTTATACATTTTTGATGTTTTCAAAGGATATTTGTCTTAATGTTATATGAAGTTCTTGGAATGTGAGTTATTAAAATTTGATTTTCCCTCTCATTCTCCTCAATCCATCTTCCTTGAGATGGGGAATCCTAGAGGTTTAGGTTGAATGAATGTTTCCTCATGTGATTTTGACTTTTTTTTGTGGTTGTTGTTGTGTTGTTGAATTGTTCAGCAATATAAAGACTATTTTACATTATTTGCATCCATTTACACCAATCTAAAATCACATACTACATAGTGCATGTGAAAATATAAGTATTTAGTAATCAGACTTCATATACATATGTTAAACGCATATGCAAATTCCTATCTAAAATTTGCTAACTTCATTGTCTAGGACCAAATCAAGACTACCTAACACGGTTAAAACCCATAAGCCGTGCAAATCATGTAAAAAATATTTCTGCAATAAGAAACTTAACAAACTGTCAAATACTAGTGTCAGAGATTTTGATCTGTGCTTGGAATCCTGTATCCTACCCCACAAATGGTCATATTCATATTCTCATTCTCAGTGTTCTCAAAATGCAGCTGTTCTGCACAAAACAGGGAAAGAAGTTACCACCAAGAAAGCCTGCAGGAGTCACTACAAAGGCACTGATTGCTTCTTTCTCAGAAAACAGATTTCTTTACAGGGAGTTTTTCTCCACTACCTCCCTCCCCTAAATTGGGAAGTGGGCATATGCAAATGCAGTAGCATCATGTACCAGGCATCTCCCCCAACTTCCAGGTTGTCATGGTGTCTTTTACCAAAGGTCTTAAAAGATTGGCTACATCCTCTCTAATATTAAAGGCTCAAGAAAAGTGCCAGTGGCTAAGGGACTTTGTGGAGCCTTGGGCCAATTGGTTCCAGACGCTTACAGGGCAGTATTTGCAAAGTAGACATAGTCAATTTAATAAATTGCTGACTGGAGCTACAATGGAAACCATCTAATTGAGTTGATAGTCTATGACTGATTGATTTATTTTAAACAATAGCCACAATTCTTTTCCCAGAGAATTTGACACTTCTGTACAACTTTCCAAACCATTCAAGTTTTATAACTCTGCTTGTCCTTTGTAAAATTGTAGCATTTTTCCACAGGTCTGTTTTCACAATTTCCTAAATATTAAGTGTCTTTCACAGAATTCTCTTCTTCTCTGAGATGGACAAAAACGTGCTACTTTTCAAAGTAAAACAAAATCATTTGTACACATCTGGCTCTTCTTTGCTTATTCATTTTTAAGTTAACACTTAACAATACCTTAAATAAATTGGAGTGTGTCCAAAATTAAAAGTTAAGAGATCAATTTTTGTTCTTGCTCTCTATTCATTATTCTATACTAATTGATTATAAATTGCAGATACTAAAATTACCAAAAATATACCATATAAACTCTTCTATATGTTCTAAATTTTTCACTACATTTACAAAAATAAAAAAGTACTCCTTTAGTACAAAACAACTTTAGTATTTTTCAGGAAAGATGAACATTTTTAAACATGATATTTTCCCAGATGTGCAATACGTACCTACATTTCAAGTACTGAAAATATTTCTGGGTAGTTTTTGGAAAATCAGAATGGAGATATTCCAATGGAATAAGTGCATGTCCCAAGTACAACAAGTCTACCTAAAGTTCTTCAGAAGATGTACATTTTGGTGAGACTAATGAAATCTTCATGATATTGACTGGTATTAAAACACATTTTCAGGAAAGTATCTATTTGGAGTCAGACAGAAATAAGCAGTTTCAGCTTCTAAGTATGCCCAGCAATTTGGATATTTTGTGGTAGAGTGTGTATCTTTCCTTCTGAGAATGCAAAATTGGGCTCTCATTGATGACACCAATGAGCAGAGCCCATTGTAAAATATTTATGGTATGGAATTAAGACAAACAGCAGCAAACACAACTTGAATAGCAATTAATGGCATGAAAATACTTTCAATTCTTGTAATAATTCAACATAGCTTATTTTACTAATGGAGATCTATTTAACATTTCCATGGCAATCACTAAGTGGGTAAGGGATTAAAAATAGCCGGGGGCTCACGAACACTGTGGATGCCCATGTTGTATCTTTATTTCTGCTCCACCTAATAAAACATGCAAACTTCAGCATTAAGTATCCCTAACTAAAATCCATCCCATTTCATAACAAATCGATTCCCCTATTTAGTTCTGGATTTAATTAGCATGCTTATAGAATCTGAAAAATGAGATACATACCAAAAACTAAGTCCCCAGGGAAAGCTAAGTGCAATAGTCAGGAGGTGACTTGGGTCTGTCAGAGCCCTCTCTCAGGGCTGGTCTCGGGGCAGTTCGGTAGGAGTAATCCAGCACCATAAGAAACAGACTTGTAGGTCAGTTCAGCTTTTCTTCAATTAAAGTGCATTATATCTGGATGGGAAAAGTGTTGAATCCAAGATTCTTCATCACTAGAGACCAGAGCATTTTCGATGTTCTTTCTATCAGATAAAATGCCCTTTAAAGTTTGCTAGGAAGATGCAGTGGCAGAAGACAGCTGCTTGCTTCCTTAAATCGACATTCGGAGAAAAGAGGGCATAGCTAATGGGTGGGGATGAGCGCACAGCCCCTCTCCTTCCAGGTCCAGCAGGGAAGAAATTGAATGATTTTACCCACTTTGCTACACAGATGATTACAAGACCCGAAGCAGTCACCAAGCTGGCTAAGGTACCTCATTTGATCATGTTCTGTGAAGACAAAAATAAATGTTAACAAAAATCAGACACGTCCTCTCTAAATGTCTCCTTTCAGCCCCAAAGAAGATGCTCTTTCTCGTCGCATACATACAGAGGGTTTGGAGAAGCCTAGCTTGTAGCACCGTCCCTCCCCCATGACAACCAGCTTGCTCTGGCTCCTCTCTCTCTCTCTCTCTCTCTCTCTCTCTCTCTCTCTCTCTCTCTCTCTCTCCCTCTCCTCCCTCCCTTTCCCGGACTCCCTCCCTTCCTGCTTCTCTCCTCTCTCCAGCTGCCTTAGTCTGTTGATGCTGCTGCTGCTGATTAATCAGGGATGCTGAAACAAAGAACCTACCTTCTGAAATAAGCAGTAATCTCTCTCCTCTGCTTCTGCAATCCGCCTGCACTGAACGGCAAAGCTGCCAGCATCCTAGCACCTTGGATAGTTCCCACACCCTAGGCCCACTGGAAAGGGAGACAGAATGACTGAAGAAATGGCAAGAAACCCCGAAAGCAGCACCGATTTCAGCTCCCCGGGGGCTCCCATCCTCATTAAAGGCTTCCCATCCAAGCAACAGAACGTGTCCCTTTTATCTAACTGAGCTAAAGTCTGATTTGTCAATGACAAAATAAAAAGAGAATAAAGAAACCTCTTCGTTTATATCCACTGTTTAGCATTAAATCAGTCTTTTTGGAGAGAAAAATTTAAATTAATCAAAATATGGTTCTTGGCTGGAGGATAAATTTAAGTTATAAGGTTTTCACCCCAGTGGGGCTAATAAAAATGAGCAACAACTTAAACGGAACTCTCAGATCTCAGTTTGATGCCCTTATTTGATATCAATTTTGCCTCCACCCACCCTGTACAGCAGAGCCATGCACACAATTACTGCTGACGTACTTCAGGCTGCTGCGTTCAGAGAGGGGGGGGAGGAGCCTTTTAACCTCATCAAAACAGCTTGATGCCACCTGCTCCCATGGCATGAGAACAAAACTAGTCCACTTGGAAAGGACGTGCACAGTGCACGTACACAGAACAAAGGTCTCCCTGGGACCTCAGTGTCTTAACCAAAGTAAAAGGTACAGGGATCGTGGCATATACACTCCTAACTCCTTCAGATTCACTGCAGACATGCTTTAAGCCATTCTGTTTCTTGCCTTTCCCAAAGAGATTCTGGATTCTCATTCTAATATTCCACCGATTCTGTGTGTATAATTTTATTTTATATACTATGATGGACAAATGTGTATATACTTGTGTCCACATATACACAATATATTTATATACTTGTGTGAATATACATATATATATGATTATATATGACAAATCCAAATTTTCAAGCTTGTTTTTCCTCAGAGTAAATGATGAAAATAGATTTAAAAAAATACGTTGTTTGTTTATGGTGTAATATGCTGATTCCTGGCTCTTATTCTGTGTAATGACAAGACAAGAAGGCAGAAAGTAGGGAAGGGAGATGAGAGGGAAGGGAGAAATAAAGGAGTACTATGGTAAGACTAACAATAAGTAACTGGGCTGAAGGAGTTTATCATGAGAAAATGTGTCTGTATTACTGCACAGTGGTCTCGACACTTTTTTCCATGTCACTTTCCACCAGCAACTTTCATCATCAATGGCTTCTGCTTGCAGGCTGCTCTTCTTTTGAGTTAAACATCTTGATTTATAAGTAATTCCATATGAAAATATCCTCATGTACCGATAAACCATATAGCAGTAATCTTGAGGTCACCTTCCTAATTCCTAAATGAGAAATGGGACTGTGCTATGGTTTCATATGTTTTGTTTTTAGAGTTTAACTTATAAGTATCTGGGGAGAAATAAATTCAACACATTATATTGCTGGATATATTCCTAATATATATTACTCTATTTAACGCAACATTCTCTAACACACATTTTAAAGCTCACGGTGGATTTCCATGTCTTTGTGTATCTAGCTTATGAATGGACCAGGATTTCTATTTAATGTAATGAGATACGCTGGAAGATTAGATATATGCAAAGAAAGGAGAGGAGTATAGGTAGGGAAGGAAGGAGATAATATCAGATGTGTCTTTCTCAAATAATTTTTCCCTCCCTTTCCCAGCCAGCCCCCCATCTCTTGTGTTAAAACCTTAGCACATCTCAGTAAACAGACTCAAGTACCACTTATAATCTGGCAACAGCTCCCATGCTGCGATTGAGAGGTTTACTAATGTGTCATTATTTTTGATAGTAAAGTGCTCTCATAAAAGTTGTCGTTCATCATGGAGCCTAAGTTGAAAAGTTGTGTTTTTTTTAAATAAGGAAATCATGCTACAGACATTTGGGGAAGTAGAAATATTTTTATCATGATCGATAATTTAAGCAGGTTTAGATGATGATACTTTGAACTACAGAGAATATGAATAAACAAGGATGAAATCCCTCTACATGTGTGGGGAAACAGTAATCAGGCAAATAAAATGACATGCCACCAGTATCACCAGCTAATCAGGAGTAGAAACCAAGTCACTGGCTCTCATTCTCATTGTCTATCACAGTGGGGTTGTCACCTGGACTCCATGCCAGAGAATAATTCCCAGAGAGTGAGATTATATATATGTGTGAGAGGGTTCATAAATATAGATGTTTTCATCTCTATTCTCAAATTTTTAAATTGCTATATATCTCACAAGCATGGAAAGGACCTGACAAATTTTACCACAAAATTTCCAAAAAGAAAGGTTAGTTTTAAACTCAAAAGAAGAGAAATAAGATGTGTATCACATAGCTAATCTTTAAAAGTGTACATTTCCATCTTTGGGAAATTGTATGATATTAGCTTCCCATTAGTGTTCTCTTTTCTCTTTCCTGTCTTATTCCCTCATTCCTTTCCTTTATTTTTCATTCTTTTCTACTTTCTGACTATTTTTCCCACCCTTCCTTTTTTCTTCTTCCCCTTCTTTTCTTTCCTTTTTTTCAAATGCTTATTTACTTCCTTTTTCTTGTCCTTTCATAATACAGAATAAGACCTAGAAATTATGTCACCATACTCATGTGCTCAATGCCACAATGCCTTCATTCTAATTGGACAACTTTGTATCTGAAGATATATTAGTGTCTAGGAGTTTGTGACATCTTTGGGATTTGGTGTCTTGAACTATTTTTTCAAATGTCAATGAATAAAACAGAAATGACGTATTGTTAATTTTCAAATAATCTTAGTAGCAAAATCAGCTTCATGTCAGAAAAATATGCATCAAGTACGATTAAAATTGAAAATCTTCATGAGGGTAAAAAAGTATAAATAACCAAAAATCTCAATGTTTAGTTATGTGATGATTTTTTTCTATCTTCACAGAGTGGCTAAGTGTCTCTGGTATTCCTAGGAAACCAGATATTGGATGTCTCATAGATGAAAGTTCTCTAAAAGTTCTTAAGGCAGAGTAAAGTCACCTCTTGTTGTTGTACAACAACGATTTGGTGCTTTATGGGTTAAACAGACCACTTCTGTAAACTCAGAGGGGGAGGAGAGTTCTGGAAATGTGTCTTATACTATAAACCAGCCAGATAGAAGGAATACCTTTATGTGTAATAGTCACGTATATGATAGAATTCATAACTGACATAGAACAATCCAGTTGACTAAAATTCAGGAGGCACCAAGAATTCTCTGAAGTTTTGTCACAGTTTTTAACAAAGCCTTCCTAGTATTTTCCTGTGACCTGTGTTCCTTCTCTTATTCATTACAATTAGCTTAGGGAAATGAACCCCTGTTATAACAAAGTTATTCATTAAGCAAAAAGCTAATCTCCTTCTCATCCAATAGGGTTGGCTAAGTCACCCAGCACCAGCAGCAGAAGAAAGTCTTGAGAGAATAAGAACCATTTATCCCTCTTTACTTTGCCTGCAAAAATTTAAATGTCAGCAGAAGCCACACTAATGACATATATAGGAGCTGGTGAGATGTGTGTGGTACAGGTACTGCCCAACCCAGGTACTTGGTGACTAAATAATGACTAGTAGTATAATAATACTCACGAAACTAAACTTATAGCATCTGGGGACAAACTGATGTTCTGTGGCACATTCATGTGGTAAGAAAAGTAAAAAAGATAACAGACATGGATACCACTGCTTCCTTGGAATAATTGGAATGAATCCTTCAGTGAGGGTTCATAAATATAGATGTTTTCATCTCTATTCTCAAATTGTTTAAATTGCTAATAAAAAGACACCCCATGACCAGTGGAGCAGATACCTGTAGTCCAACCATACAAATTCTCTCTTTGAATGGGTCATATCTACTCCAGCTTTCTTATCCCTTCAAAGCCTGTCCTAACTCACCGCACTCAAAAGTTGGTGCTTGCTGTATGTTCTATGAAATATCCCCTGAGTGATTAAAATTAAAGTCATGAGAGTTTTATCATACACTCCTTACAATGTCTGCTTAATTATTCACATGGGCTTGTGTAAAAAGGAATGCCATTTTCCTTTCTGTCCTTACAGTTCGAGCTCAGTGATGTAGATGCCACCAGAGTTGGAGGTTTGCTCAAAGTATACAAAACTCCAGGCCTCAACAGTTGGCATATTCTGCACACAAGTACGAACTTCAAGGTACCTATCTGATGAACATAATAAGGTCATCTTAAGCATGAAACTATAAATGAATATTTAAAAATAAATGTTGTAAGCCAAATGCTAAATGCTTAAGAAAATATCTGCACTTTTTGCACCACCTGAAAATTCAGACTTCCAATATGAAATTGACTAGAGTTGATAGATGAATCCACATGAAAAGTCACTGGATGTACGAACATGTGGCTCCTATTCAAAGGAGACACAAATTTCTTTTGGAATACTGTGAGGTTTATGAAAACATACTACACTCTGCGTGCCTTACATATTTCTAGCTCTTCAGGCCAAGATCAAGGTGCCTGTAGACTTTTCTCCTCATGAGGACCCTTTCTGGCTTGCCGAAAGGAAGGGGCTGGTTTATCTTCCTCTCCATATAAATGAACTAATCCAGTCTCATGATTTCACCTTCTCAACATTATCTAAACTTAATTTCATCTCAAAACTCTGGTCCCCAAATATCACTGCCTTTGGGGATTTGGGCTTCAATATATGCATTTAGGAGGTGCAGTTTATAACAGAGGTATGAAGGAAGTGTGGTAGAAATGGAAATACTTCTTCTGGAATAGATAGAATCAATTTTATAAATAGTTATGCCTTTATAAATTCATTATAGTCAATGTGACCCAAATTTGACTAAGATTGATAATGAAAGAATGTGATAGCTATTGGCACATATGTCCTTAACTGAGTATTAAAATACCTTATAAAACTACATTGATTTACTTGTATGAGATAAGACTGTAAATCAATAGAAGAGGTTAAAAAGTCTAAGAAAAGCATGTATAGGTATTATATCACAAGACAAGCTTGCGTTTTAAGAATTAATGAAGTTAGAGAAATGCAAATGGATTCATATATAGTCACTTCATAATTCATAGTATAAAATGAATCTAGACACTTGCAATTGAAAGTGTAGTACAGAACCTCCCCATGGAAATATTTGGGGTCTTGTTGAATATGCAGAGGTCTGGGTTACATCACAAACTCTTTAGTCAGTTTGGGCTGCTATAAATAGATTCCACAGAATCTACAGTGTAGATTAGCTCTCTTTCACAACAGAACATGATTTTGCCACGTTTCAGAGGATGGGAGCCATGTGTCCAGCTGCCAGTATTGTCAGGCTCAGTCGATGTCACTCTTCATGGGTCCTCATATAAGGGAGGAGATGACTATGGAGAGGCAGAGACAAATAGATGACAGACAGACAGATAGATATATATGACAGATGTTGATAGATAATATGTAGATGATAAATATATCCATGATTGATAGATGGTTAGTAGATTCATGATTATTGTATAGGTAGTAGATAATTGATAGAATTTATAGTTGATATATTCAAGATAGATAGATGATAAAAGGAAGATAGAGATGGGGGAGATAAAGAGAGGAGGGGAAAGAAAGGAAGGAAGGAAAGAATGAAGAAAGAAAGGAAGGAAGGAAAGAGAAAGGAAAACTGGAAATGGTCCACCCAATGATAACACAAAAGACAGAGAAACTGAATGAAAATCAAGAAAAATAATTCATAAATATTCAATATAATTAAAGAGGAAATATTATAAAGTGAATTTAACTAAAAACTGGGAAATTATTTATAATACAATATATATATATATATATGAGATCTACTAGTTACATATGGTTATAATATTTTAAAAAAATCACTATATACATGCAATAAATAATCACTGAAGTACTGGACAATAAAAGTACCAGGAATGCATCAATAATTAAATAAGAAAATAAGATGAAGAATAAGTAGAAGAAATGATGATTAATTTTAGTAAGACTAAAAAGTAAATTAAATCAGCGAAGAGTCAGGTTTTAATAATTGTCATGCTGGTATATACGAGGAGAAATAGATAGTTGTGTGAGCATGTCCATCTAAAATGCAGGTTAATCTATAGTGTTTTAGTGTTTCAGTGGGCACAGTCCATGAAACATTACTTCTATTGTAAGTATGAAATAAGTGCTAAACTCCATGGTTGAGGCTTTTTGTGCATAATAATTGCAATAACTTAAAAGCTCCCTGCTTATACATCCTAGAAGATGGAAAATTTAATTGTTCCAACACCTGTAAAAATATTTTCATTTCTCTGACATCTTACAAGGAGTGGGGCAAGGGAACTGTCCTTACAACTGCCACATTCCTGCACTACTTGCTTTATCTGTATTCATGTGACAATGCACAAAACATGTAACCTCTCCTGGCCTGAGTTTATTAATCCTGAAAATGGCAGGAATAGGAGTATAAAACCTGTTTATTATAAAGATCAGTAAAAATTTCATTTCAGTAGATCATGCACTTTGGCCATATTCAGTCTTCTTGCCTTCTCCTGTGCCTTCCCCAAACAGCACCCTACTGCCTAACAAATTCATAATAGTAACAGGAAACAGAATGGAAAAAATAGCTATTATTAAATATGTCTTTGGCAAGTTACTATTTGGTTATGTTACAAAATCCAAACATTTTTTTTCATTCATCATCTCACTTGAAATATTATTTTACCTAACCTTCCATGACTTTGCATTCTTGGTTTTGCTCTTATTTCAGTGACCTCCCCTTTTTGATATCTTTGCTGATTTTAAATTTTTATTTCTAAATTTGGGAAGCCCCAGATCTCACTCCTGGTCATCATGTCCTCCAGTCCTGACTTCTCTTCTTGATTTTCTACTCTGAAAAAGAAAACAAACACAATCACTCATCATACCAACCATACTAATTTTTCAAAACTACTTATTGCCATTTGTTTATATATATTGACTGTATTAATTAGGGTTTCTATTGCTGCGAAAAGACACCATGACCACAGCAACTATTATGAAGAAAAACATTTAACTGAGGTGGCTCGGTTAAATATAAAAACTCTACATTTTTATAGGTTTAGTCCATTATCATCATGGTGGGACATGGCAGACATGGTGATGGAGAAGGAGCTGATAATTCTACATCTTGATCTGAAGGCAACAGGAAGTGAACTGAAACACTGGGCATGGCTTGAGCATACATGAGAACTCAAAGTCCACCTCCACAATGACACACTTCCTCCAACAAGGCCATATCTACTCCAGCAAAGCCACCTAATAGTGCTACTCCCTTATGAGCTTATGGGGGCAATTACATTCAAACTACCACTCTGACTGTAAGTTTTGTAGTTACTTTTACTTTTGCCTTTTTTTTCTAAGATAGAAGCCCTATGGAAACAGAAGTCTTGCATGCATTTGCTTACCTTTCCATCCCAGTTCACACTTCAATGCCTATGGATAGAAGACATCGAACTAAGTAATTGAAAAACTAATTTATATGAAAAATAACCTAGCAGCACACAGCATATAATGGTAACAGTAATTATGTACAAGAATAACATTCATGATAACAGCATTGTCAGCAAACACATGTGCAATGTTCACTGTGTGCTGTGCTCCCCTTAGCTCACCCATTCCATAGCCACACTGTTCTCATGAGACAGGCATTCTAATTCCTCTCATTTTACTAATTGGAATCTTGAGGCAAAGAGAGTTAAATTGATATGCCTGAGGTTATGCAACTACTATATGCACAGGGAATTGTTTGAGACCGAAAAAAATGGTCAGGGCTAATTTTGTTTACATTGAGTAGTAACATTGTTATATTTTGTAAAAAATAGATATAGGAGTTATTTCATTTTCTACAAGTATAGACTATTTTATAATATTTTAATAAGGCAATTTGTGGTAAAGTGTTAAATTCCATCCTCCACAGTGTTCCCTGAATCTGTCCCCTTTGGAACCTGTGGGTTTCCTTTTATTTTTGCAGTGAACAGGCTGGATTAGGCAATTTGGGGGGATGGAAAACTTGTATTGCATTATTGAGTTGGCAGTGACTGCAATAAAGAGGTGACAAGTCAAACAAGTGTGAGTATACTGGTCATATAGGATCTTGGAGAAATTAAGAAGTTGATTGCAAGTGAAAATGCAACTTTTCTAATGAAAACATTAAAAACTCGCTGCAGTGTTATTGGCCAGGTGAGGGGTCAGCTTTCTGTATCAGTTTTACATGACACAGAGCTACATCTTGGCCTCTCTTCCAACTTCTGTGACATCAAATGCTATGAAAATCTCACCAGAATGGGGACATGATAGTATTGCTTACATTCACGAAGAATGAGTAGGTGTTTGAAAATATCCACTGGTAATTACAGAGAATCATGGAAGAACCAGTCAAAGCTGGAGTGTACAATAGAGTCCTTGAAACTCTTGTGTCTTTACCTCATTTAGATCATTTCATCTAATTATAGTTGTCTGAGGGAAATTTAAGGCAGATGTAGGAGACCATAGAGGGTTGATCACTGAAGCAAGGCTGGAAACCTCAGCACATTCACAAAACATGACCATAAACAGAAATCATTTAATATTCTTCTAGATCTAGGTTAGAATTTTACATAGACTTGGACACAAATTCCTCAAATAACTTGGCCCCATCAAACCTTCCACCTCAAGGTTAAACTCACCCTTGCCTTCCCTCCAAATAGTCCGCACCGAGTGCTGTAATCACCTGGATTTATATTTTCACTGTAGTCTCCGGCTGTAGAAATCTGAGCAATTGTTCACCTCCTATGTGAACTTCTTCAGTCAAAAAAGGTAATAGTATCTACCAGATAGTGTTGTGAAAATTAAATAAATGAGAATCTTCAAAACACACATTAGCTCCTATAACCCCAATTTATTATCTTTAATACATTTTATTAAATATTGCTGACTTAATAATACACTCAGTGGTCTATTTATTGTCTGCCTCTGATATTATAATCAAGTTCTAGGGAGAAGGCAACTCTATTCCAGGAGCTATGAATGACAGGCATCAGTAAGTGTCACTTAAGGAAAAAAAAATGTTTAAAAGAGGGCCAGACAGACTTCCTTCCTCCTTCCCTCCCTCTTTTTCTCTTTTCCTCTTCCTTCCTTCCCCTCTCCTCCTCTCTCTCCCCTCTTCCTCTATACATTTCCTGTTGCTACCAAGCACCATTTTTAATGGCTCAACCAGTATAACAAAAGGAGGAATATATTTTTAAAAACACTTTTGGTAGAAGAATCACACACAGACATATGATGTATAAGTTTTGAGTGAGTTACAAATGAAATGCAGAAGGGGACAGCTTCATGCCCATTACATGTATCAAACGGACTACAAATGGGTTGCATTTTGAGACCTTTGCTAAACTTTCAATTATGTACTGATATTAGAATGAGTAATTTCTATAAACATACTTGTAATCTATGATAGTAAATTAGGAGTTATAAAATTAGTCCAACTATACCAAAAGACCACAATCTTATCAAAATTATCAGTACATTGCTATAAAGGCATCACAATACATTATATTCCACAGCACGAAACAAATATTTAAAATTAATTTTTTTTAACAATTTCTTAATTGAATCTTTGGGAATTTCACATCATGCAACCCAATTTCATTCACCACCCAGTCCCTCCACATCCTCACCTCTCTTCTGCAGCAGCCCTCCCCACTCAAACAAAAATTAAAAACAATCAAACCAAACCAAACCAAACAAACACAAAGAGGAAACCCCCCAAACAACAACAACAAACAACAATAACAAAATAGTAAAAACCTCTTTTCTCCTTCTTCTTTCCCACCTCTCCAACACCTCTTCATTCATCTTGGTGGCATTGGGAACCATGGTATGTCACAGAGTAGACCCCTTTGTCCAACCAGGTTTACTAGCAAATGGTCATTGTAATGAGTCACTGGTCTGGTTCAAGGCCTCTGGTTTCTGGTACACCATCATCTCCAGATCCTTACCGGGAACTCCCCTGGGATATCCTGGGCCACCTCCCCTAGTCATGGAGCTCCTGTGGTTACCAATCTACAGGACCAGTTTCTTCAGGAGCTCCAGCAAGTGCTAGATGGGGTAGATGTTAGAATTGGCCCAGGTGTGGGTCAGGGTAGTAGTCAAGCTGGTCATTCCAGGCCACTGGGGTGCCACCTTCAGGCAAGGGGCAGAACCAGATCTCCTATGCCCATGCCATCTGAGTCAGCTCTCCCATGCCCATAGTGAGGGATGGAATGATCTCTCCTGAGTGTGGGGGGGGTGGTCTCCCTTGAGAGTGTGGGTCAGTTCTCTTGCTGTAGTGTCCAGTGAGGGGGAGGGCCAGCTATTCCAGGGCCAGTGAAGGGCAGGGCCTGCTCAGCACCACAGATGGTTGTCATGGCCCCATTAGGTGACATTGGCTAGAGAGATGGCTCAGCTGTTAAGGGCTAGCCTCACAACAAAAAATAAAATTAATTTTTAAACATGTATTTTTTTATAGAAAAGTAATATGGAATGTGTGGTTTAAATGCTGTATCAATGATAATGCTGTGGTTAGAATACATTGTTGGGCTCCCGTGTGGCGTTCTTCCTCCCACAGGCCCAGATGGGATAGGGTGAGATGGGCTATGGCTAGTTTTGGGGCTCTTCCTCTAGGAAATAGTATGCCATGCTGGAATGTGTTTCTTAGCATGTTCTTCTGGAAAATCACTTACTGTATGTAGCTGACTTGAGATGAAATAGATTTCATGAAATTCTAGTTCCTCTGAATCCTTATTTGTTGAATTATAATCTGAAATTATTTTCAACTCACTAATATCTCAGTTAAAAATAAGAATACAAACAGGAAAATATAAGAGTGTACCATGAAGATTCAACTTTGGTAAATTCCTAACTACAACATGGGAAATATGTAAATATGCAAACATATATACACTGGAGCATACATGTATGTAAAATAGTCAATGCATTACCATAATTTAAATTTTACCAGCTTGATAGTTTTATCAACTTGAAATTTGATGAAAAGTATTTACATTTTTAGTATTATTGTGTCTCGGCGGGGGGGGGGGGTTAAAAGAGAGAGAGAGACACGCTTGTGTGGGTATAAGTGCCAAAGCACCTGACTATGAAGACTAGTGGACAACTTCTGTGTCAAGGTCTCTCCTCTTCCCTTTGTAAAAGTTGCAAGGATGGTACTCAAGTCATCAGTTTTGAGCAGCAATAACATTTACCCATTCAATATTCATTTTGAATTGTATTTTATTAAATAGATTTTGTGTGGGGAATTCAGTGTGGCCATCTCATTAGTAAATTAAAAGTAAATGGCCTATGTGATAAGAACTCATGTTTATCGCCATAGTCATTTTAAATGGAAACTGTTGAATAAAATACTTAAACCATTATCTGTAATAATTTTCTACATAATTTTTAACTAAAACATATAAATGATATGTTCTTACAATAAGTAGAAACCAAAACTCAAGTTAATTACTGCATGCAGAATACTTTAATCTCAAAATCCCTGTTAAATACTAAAGGACCTTACACATTTACAATTTTCAAAGTAATTGAATATGGAGTAATCTTTGTTTAAATTCAGCTGTTTTCCAATCATTTGAATTAGTGGTATATATTTAACAGAATGTTATTTTGCTTTAAGAAATATATTTAAATATTGACAAATTATAATCTGATTGAAAGTAATATATTGTCAGAGTCTGGGGACATGATTCTCTAGCAAAAGCACTAATATTCTTTTAGAGAACCCAGGTACAGTCCCCAGACCCATATTGAGTGTCTAGTTTCAGGGATCCAATGCCCTCTTCTGGCCACTGTGCACACAGCACTCATGTGAACAAAGCTACACACAGACTACACACAGACATTCACAAATAGACCTAATTAAAACCTTAAAATAAAATATTTAAATATAACAAAGCAATATATTTTTCTTATGTGCAGATCTAAAGCTGAAATTTGTGATAACTATGTACAACTAACAATTTAAATGATTTAAATTCTTAATTGATTATAGTATTTTGTTCTTCCAAATATATGCATCTATATGTTTTCTAGATTTACTTATGTGTCTTTGCATATAGACAAGCATAGAAAGACTGACTTAATTCAATACCAAATCTTCAGCTGATTCTCTTTCCAATTTCCCAACTAACTCACATTAGAATTGTAGGAATTTTCTTTTCCTGTGATTTTATTATCTGTTGGCTTTGGATAACAGGAGGCAGTTCTGTGTTTCCAAAGTCAATCATTCTTGTCACAGAGTCAACCTGGATTGATGAATCAGAAATTTTCATGACAGAAACCAGAATTAAGTCAACTTGAAAATATAAAACTCAACTACAGAAAAATACTGTTGTAGATTGAGTCCATGTTAAAATATAGTTCTCACACCAAAGGGAATAAGACAGATTTTATTCCGGTGTCAAATATGAGTGGCTTGCCTTGAGAGAACAAACTCAGGTTACGCTAAATTTAATATTACACTGTGATTGCATTTTTTGAAGTTTTAACAAGAACAAAAAAAAAAAAGAAAGTCATAATTCAAGATACTTTAAAAATATATTGGTGTGAACCCAAGAAGAATAGGTTATAGTAAAGCGGGGACATCTCTAATACAGGCATTAGATATCTAAAGACATTCTTAGCCTTTGGGTTTGTGCCAGCTAGACATCTATTAGTGTATTTCATTAATATATTTTATTTAATATTTATATAGTCACATAATGAACAAATCTACTCCACATCCTCTCCCATTTCCTCTTTATCGATTCCACTACTTTTTCTCCCAAATTTCATACATTCTCTTTTTTTGAAATTGCCATAATACCACCTTTGTCATTTTATGGTTACCTATGCATATGAGTGTGGGACCCTCTACTGGAGCATGGTAGCATCTCAGGGTCAGAACCCTGAAGAGAACTGACTCACATCTCAAAAGGATTTACCTATAGTTCCAAGGACAGATGTTCATCAGATACCAAAGTGAGCAAAGAATATCAAAGACAGCCTAAGATAATTTGGCTCTGGATCTGCAACATTTCATCTCTCTTCACTTACAGAAAGTCCTAATGAGGTTATAAGCGCTATAAAATCTTTGACACAAATCCAGTTTTTTTTCTTTTTGGGGGGGGAGCTCATTTTATAATTCCTTTATCATTCATTGGTGGTCTGAACAATCACTGGTAAGAGGGCAAGGGGTGGGTGGTCATCAGAGAAAGCCAAGTACAAAGCTCAGGTACAGAAAGGAGAGCCTCGAATGCTTAATCATATTCTCTCTCTCTCTCTCTCTCTCTCTCTCTCTCTCTCTCTCTCTCTCATCTTGGCTTGATTTCTTTTAAATACAGACTAAATGCAAACTCTCTGGGCATAGAAGCACATTTTGATCAATACCTCTAAATACTCAAGGTCACTGTCCTTGCTACTAAAAGGAACTGTCCATTTTTTTAAGTTCCAGAAAGAAGGGAGAAATCATAACCTGAAGCCTGCATGAATCATCACTACCCAATTCTTACAAAAAAACTCCAAGTCAGAATTTAGATTCATGGTCAAATTTAGCTGCACAAGAGACTTAAAAAGTTGTCTTAACCAGGACAGCTATACATTCAAAGAGCCATATGAATTTCAAAGAACAACTAACACTAGACAATTGGTGCAGTACAGACATGTTAGAGATAATTCTAGTGCTGATAGATTGCAGTAACTGAAGCAGAAACAGAAGGACCAAAAGTGAGTGGGTTTCAAAAGGAGGCCGGGAACATTAGAAGACATACTGTCAAGAAAAGAAGCGATTTTGCTATTACAAATAAGGCTTTTACTTTCAAATTATTTTGTGTTTAGCTGGATACTTGAAATTGAAATCAAGACCATTTCAGTTCTGTTCCCTTCACAAAATTGTTTTCATTTTACTTCAAAAGGCTAAGCAGTGTACTTTTGCTGTGAATGATTGATTGATAAATAAAACACTGATTGGCCAGTAGCCAGGCAGGAAGTATAGGTGGGACTAGCAGAGAGGAGAATTGAGAGAACAGGAAGGTGGAGAGGAGGAGATGCCAGCCTGCCATCCAGGGAGCATCATGTAAAGGCAGCAGGTAAAGCCACGGGACACGTGGTGACATATAGATTAACAGAAATGGGCTGAGTATAAGAGTAAGAGCTAGACAATGATAGGCCTGAGCTAATGGCCAAGCAGTTTAAATAATATAAGCGTCTGTATGTTTATTCTATAAGTGGGCTACAGGACTGCCGGGGCTTGGCAGGACCTGGAGAGAAAAACTCTAGCTTCATACTTTTCAGGGAAACTAGCAGCTTACTCACATTCAGAGAAAATCTTGTTCCCTCAATTAAAATGAAAAACAAACAAACAAATAAAATCTTGGGTTCTAGAAATAGACTAGCAGCTAAGGGTTAAGAGCTAATAGTGATTACTGCTCTTGCAGAGAACCCAAGTTCAGCTTCCATCATCCATGTTTTCTGGATCACACCCACTTGCACCTCCAGCCCCAGAAGTATCTCGGACATCTGGCCTCTTTGGCAACCTTCACTCATGTACACATAAGCACACCTGACCCCATACATGTACATAATTAAAAATTTAAAAATAATTTCTTAGCCAGGAGGTGGTGGTGAGGCACTCAGAAGGCCAAGGCAGGTAGATCTCTGAGCTCAAGGCCAGCCTGGTCTACAGAGTGAGTTCCACAAGACATCCAGAACTACATAGAGAAACCCTATCTTGAAAACAAAACAATAAAGAAAGAAATAAAATAACTTCTTAAAACACCTTGATTTTTTTTTCAAAATGTCTGCTTAACTGATTAAACATAATATAAAAAAGACCCTCAACAGGGTAAAATATAGGACATTTGACACAGAATAAGTTTCTGGAACAAATTTCAAGAGAAAATTTTGCTCATGAAGCTGTGGTGACTGCTTTCTTCCACAAACCTGAGTCCTTCAGTCATACCCAACCTGGTCTTCTTTGCAATCACTGCCTCATTCCACACACAAGCAGAAGGAACCCTTCTAGGTTTCCAAAGGTAAATATACTTCCGGTCCTAGCTAGGTTTTCTATTGCTATGGTAAAACAGTCACTAAAACCAACTCAGGGAGGAAAGGGTTTATTTTGCTTACAACTAACAGTTCACCATGAAACGAAGCTGGGGCAGAAGCCCAAGAAGGAACCTGGAGTCACGAATCCAAGTAGAGACCTCGGAGGAAGGACCTGTCCAGGGTTAGCATCAACCAAAGTGAACTAGGCTTTTCCACATCAATCATTAATTGAGAAAATGCTCCCACTGACATTCTCACAGGCCAGCCCACTGAGATTCCCTCTTCCCAGGTAATTCTAGTTTGTGTCCAGTTGACAAGAACTAACCAATATACCCTCAAATACTTGTCAGTAGAGATGCCTCCTAATTGCAATACCAATGATACTTTCTAATGGAAACATCTTTATGTCCTCCTAAATATCTTTGCATTTTAAATCTGATGAACAATCCTTGGTTTCACCTCCTACCAAAATATCTATTGTATATTTTAACTGGGAGAGGATGGCTGCCATGTAGCTAAATTGGAAGCACGCATATTTTTAGTGCTTGGTGAAAAGACTTACATAAAGAACAACTCTATTCACTCTACTGGGATCTTCTTATGTAAAAGGCCTGGCATGACTGTAAGGTATTATTATGACTATAAAAGCTCCTCACTCTGTAATCATAAGAAAGGCAGTACTATGGAGAATACCATGCAGTTGCATGGCAACTGAATCCTTGTGGAGTTAGTTACCATGCAGAGGAGATCTTGTGAGTGTTTTAAATCAACCCAGCCAAAAAGAACACCCAGACCACAAGCAGATAACCACCCACCTGTTGCACAAGGACATTTTCTCCTGGTAGTCAAATAGAATTGGAGATGTAGTTATGACCTGGGCAGATCCTGAGTGCCAGTTAGGAGGGCTTTGTTTGACAAGTTTTCAGCTCCCCTTTTTTTCTTTTTTCTCACTGTGAAAATGAGAACACATGCCTATGATTGCTAGTGACACTTGAATGTCCAAGAGCCACAACATGTGTCCATTCAAGATGATTCAGAAATGGAAATACAATCCACTGACCTGCAACATTGGTCTGACACCTCAAGATCCCTTCTTGTTAAAAAGTAAAATTCACATGTACTTGATATAGGGCAATTGTTTTGTTTTACTTGTCAGCATTGCTTCGCACATTTAAACATTAAAAACAATTTTATTTAAGGGTGATATCCAATCTGTGTTAAGGAAGGGTAAGTAACTGATACACAGCTATTTGTTATATGCTATTTCCCCCGTAGCAACAAGACTACAACTGAGTTAAGCAAATCAACAAAGAAGCGCCTTCATAGCTTCTGCCAGAACATTAGGGAGGAGACCCTCTCTGCAGTACCGCCTTAGTGGTATCTCATCAGGAGATGGCAGCTACTTTTCCTTCTGTAGATTGAAGTTGGTTGGGTTTTTTGTTTTGTTTTGTTTTTTGTCGTTTCTTTGTTTGTTTGCTTGTTTACTCTTTGAGCTCTTTTGCTTTCCAGGGGCCCACCACCCAGCTCCCAGATAAATCACACAGAGTCTTATTCCTACTGACAAATCCCCAGGCTTAGCTTGGATTATTTCTAGCCAGTTTTTCTTAATTTAAATTATCCCATCTACCTTTTGCCTCTGGGCTTTTATCTTTCTCTAATCTGTATCCCTTTCTTTACTTCTTACTCCATGGCTTGCTGTGTAGCTGGGTGGCTGGCCCATGAAGTCCTCCTCTCCTTTTCTTATTCCTCAATCTTCTCCTCCTATGTATTCTTTCTGCCTACCAGCCCCACCTATTCTTTTTCCTGCCTAGCTATTGACTGTTCAGCTCTTTATTAGACCAATCAGGTGTTTTAGACAGGTAAAGTGACACAACTTCACAGAGTTAAGCAAATACAACATAAAAGAGTGGATACTAGATGTAAAGCAAAGGATGATCAGACTAAACTCCACAGATCCACAGAACCTAGGAAACAAGGAGGACCCTAAGAGAGATGTATGAATCACCTTGGGAAGGGGAAACAGAGGAGACCCTGATGAGTAAACTAGGGATGGGGGGGGCAATAAAGGGTAGGGGATGATGGATGAGAATATAAGGGAATAAGATGGTCCAGCTGGGGGATGGGGTGAAGTCGGAGAGTAATGAAAGAGATATCTTGACAGAAGGAGATATTATGGAGTAAGAGAGAAACCTGGTGCTAGGAAAATTTCCAGGAATTCACAAGGATGACCCCAGATTAGACTACTAGCAACAGTGGTGAGGGTGCCTGAACTGGCCTACTGTAGTAATCAGATTGGTGAATACCCTAACTGTCAATATAGAGCCTTCATCCAGTAGCTGATGGAAGCAGATGCAGAGATCCACAACTAAGCACCAAGCTGAGCTCTGAGAGTCCTGTCAAAGAGAAGGAAGAGGGATTATATGAGCAAGGGGATTCAAGATCATGATGGGGAAATCTACAGAGACAACTGAACCAAGCTCAAAGGAACTCACAAACTTTAGACTGACAGCTGTAGAACCTGAATGGGACCAGATTAGACCCTCTGCATATGGGAGACAGTTGTGTAGCTGGGCCTGTTTGAGGGGCCCCTGGCAGTGTGATCAGGATCCATCCCTAGTGCATGAGCTGGCTTTCTCGATCCCATTGACTGTGATCAGACAGCTTGCTCACCCCTGATAAAGCAGGGAGGAGCTTGGTCCTGCCTCAACTGAATGTACCAGGTGTAGCTGTCCCCCCATGGGAGAACTTACCTTCTGGAGAAAGGGATGAGGGATGGGGAAGGTGGAGATAGGGGGAGTTGGAGGAGGGATGAGAGGGGGATCTGTGGTTGACATGTAAAATGAATGATTAATTAATTAACTAATTAATTAAAAAAGAATGCAGCACATCTTTGCATCATTGAGCAACTGTTCCATAGCATAAATGAATGTAACATCTTAAAATAATATTCTACAACAGTAGATAAACCTTCCTAGAGAGAAGCCGTAACAGGGGAATATGGGGCAATGAGAAGAAGCATGTAGGCCACTAACCCACTAAGTGTAAATGTATCATTAAAGCCTTTGGGCTCTTGAAGGAAAGATCAAACATTCCCAGATGGAGTTGATCAAGGAAACTGTTCAAGCTCAGGAGGGAGCTGACCAGGAATCAGTGACCAAAGCACCATGTGGCTAGGGTCTCAATAAAATGAAGAGTCAACCCCCACGAGGCACTCACTGCCTCAAGAAGCAGGCATCCAGGGCACTTGCCAACATTACTCTGTTTGGAAAAAAGCTCTGGCAACCCCTGCAGCAGATCTGCCTTGCCCTGAAAGAAACGGCAGCCATGGAAATGGAAGGCTCCTCCAAGCCAACCAGGACTAGTCAGCCACAGCCCAAACCACAGAAGATACCCCACTCCAAGATGTGGATATGGAGGATCTTGAAGATTAGAGAAAAGTTCCCACCCCTCCCATCAGAATATTCTCAACTAACTTAGCCAGGCCTGGGGTGCAGCTCTGTGGACTCAGCTACTTGGGAAACTGAAACAGGAGGAGTCCAAGTTTGAGAAGTGCCTCAAAAGGTTAAAAAGGCCTTGTCCCATAGTTAAAACAAAGGAACAGAGCAGAATGGTGAGAGGTAGGGATAGAGCTCAGTGGGACAGCACTTATTTAGTATGCATGAGGGTCCAATCCTCAGTACCACATGGGCAGAAGTAAAAATTTAGAGGTCTCTGTGGGAAGTAATAAGGAATATACTAGTCTACAGCAACATGACCCTTTCAGGGGTAAGATCAGCTACTCATAATCTCTTTTCCATAGGTCACTTGTTCTTAGGCTCTGTCTATATCAAGACATGCCAGGCAGCCTCTAAAAAATTCTGAGGAATTTCCATCACACCTACCTCTTCAGCACAGAAACAAGGCTGGGTTGTTTAGGCCTTTACTATTTAAGGAGCTGGAAATGCCATCTTGATTCCATGAGAGGACTGAGCCTCCCTCATCCTCTTCCTGTGGAGTATGCTTCTCTCCTCTCCTCTTTTCTAAGATAACTGGCATCATCAAGGGCCTTTGGGGACACCCTAGGAAGTCTTCTGCATAAAGCTTTTCTCTACCATGCAGAGCTCCTCTGCAGTCATAAAACAGCAAGTGCAAAGAAAACATGTTTGGAAAAGGAATAAGATCAGAGAAAAAAGAGAAAGTATAAAAAGCCAAATTACTATCCCATTATGTTGTTTCTACAAAATAGCTAATATTCATTAGATTGTCACAACAGCCAGGATGACAGGCAAAAATATTTAAACTTTCTCAGCTAGTAAAGATCTTCTTATTTCAGTCAGTTTAATAATGTGCATACTGCAAAGGAAATACCTAACAGTTGCCTTTGTTTATTGGTCAGCTACAAATCCCTAAATATACATATAATATGCATATCAACTTAGTGGCAACTTGAAAATGCAACACACTCAACAAGAACTAAAGTCATTTTACTTATTCTAAAATATCCTCAATAATTAGTGTTGTATGAAGATACTGGACATCAATACAAAATTTCCCATGAGTTTGCCACAGACTCGGGAGTTCCACAGTGCAGTTTGGTTGCCCTCGTGCTCCATTGTTTCCCCAGGATACCTATAGCCTCACAAGTACAGAGATTTACATTAATCACATTTGAAGAGGAGTAAACCAAGTGAGTAAATCAGTCATTTATGTTTGGTAATGTGTTAGTTTTATCTAGAACAGAGGAAAACAGTTTATATGAATCAGAATCTCTGAATCCCTTCCATGCAACTATTCATCTCCAGTGACTAAAATTGGAGGTGTCGGGGGGGGGGCTGGGGGGGGTGGAGGGAGGCAGACAGCACTGTTCATATATCACCTGGTCTTGATAATGTCATTTTTTAGCGTTTGAGACCACACATGCAATCTCCAATAAACACTGGATTGATGCTTAATGTTGAATCTAGAGTGAACATGTCCTCACAAATCTGCTGACACTGGGGATGGGAACTCAAAGTGAGTGTGACCTTCGAAAGCTGCAGGGACAAATGAGAACAATCAGACTAACGTTTGTCACCATGGGGTCACCAGCAGAGCATATCTCTGTACAAGGCATGTGTGGGAAAACCATTTAAAAATTTAACAGACTCACTGGAACTTGGCAAGAGCTGTAGGTGATGGAGAAGCATCATTATAACATCATGTTTGTTCAGTCCCAAACCCCCCAAATGGCAGTGCCACTGACAATGTCCTAAATGACAGTCTGGGTTCTGCTCAGGCTAGGACTCAGCAGGACTGCTGCCAGATAGATAACTTACACTTAGCATTCTTCAGAAACCTATGAAATGGTTTCTGTCTGCCCAGAAAATTCACTTCCCTTATTGTCCCTTATCTCAAACAAATGGGGCACCTAGCTACATATCAAAGCCCCATCCTCAGGCCCCTTAGGTCCCAGTTAATACCCACCTGAAATGCCTAAAAGTCATCAAGTGTTCTAGACCTAAACTTCCAAGCTGTTCTAGCCTACAGCTTCTTCCCCACCATAAATACCTGCTCTTAACTGGCAAGTCTTCCTCTGAATTTTTGACTACTCATTCTGCACCACCCTCACCACCACCACCATCAGAACTGTACACCATGACAACTTTGGATTCTCCCCAAATGCCTCTGGCTATTCTATCTCTACCAACAGAGAGATAGCCACATGACAGTTACATATTTATAATAAATCTTCTTTGCTGTGGGATGGTCTTTCTGTACACTGTGAATCTGTGTTGCATTCGTTGGTTGATAAATAAAGCTGATTTGGCCTGTATCCAGGCATAATATAGCTTGGGGGAAAGCCAAACTGAACAGAGGGAGAAAGAAGGGCAGAGATCAGAGAGATGCAAACCAGCCACCCAAGAAGAAAGACGCCAGCAGACCACTAACACCAGGGCCATGCGGCAATACAAAGTTTAAGAGAAATGGGTTAATTTAAGTTATAAGAGCTAGTTAGTAATAAGCCTGAGCCATCAGCCAAACATTTAGAATTAATATAAGCCTCTGAGTGATTATTTGGAAACTGCTGCAAGATGGGGAGGGTCAGAGAAAAGCTTCTGATTATACTTCTTCCCATCCATGGAGCAGTCTGGGGTTCCATTGAACCGTCCCTTACAATGTCACCTGCTCATCAAGTGCCATCTGCAAGAGCAGCAAGCCCTCTTAACCATGGAACCATCGCTCCAACCCCCATGTTTTCCTTCTTTGTTGCTTTTCTTTTTTGTTTGTTTTTATATGTTTGTTTTTAATTTCCACATTTGAAAGAATATACATTATATAGGCCTTTCTGTGTCTGACTTATTAAACTTAACATGGTATATACCAGTTCTATCCATTTTGCTGTAAATGATTGGTTTCGATATAATCAATTATTTTTCAGTCAAAAATGCATCATAATAAATGAGTATAATAGCTGTTAGAGAACTGTCACAATGAAATTAGTATGAAAAGGCTATGTGGAGGTCTGTTGCAGAAGAAATGGGCAACTACAGAAAACAATAAGCTTCCTATCCCTGAGAGCTTATATTCCTTGGAAATTGTGCCTTCTAAGGCCCATTGTTCAAGCAACAGGAGACTTCACATCCTCACTTGCCTTATATGCTGCTCTTCCCTTATGAAACCTCAGATTGTTGTATTTTTCTTCTTTATTTTTAACGTGGCTTCCTGCTTTTCCTTTTTTGGGAAGTTGTGGCATGATAATAGGTAGACTATGGTTTCAACTCAAATGCTGCCATCCTCACGGATGCAAACCAGTGTTGACCATAGCTACCAGAAAACTTTCGTTCAACAATATGCTTGAACCCGGACAGCTCTTATTGGGTGTTCTCAATAGAAGCACACGTGACTGCAGTTTCAAATTCTGTCAAAGATATTGAGCTCAGTGGATAGATCAGGGCTACAGTAAATGTGTATGCCAAAGTCTCCTTCAAGGTAGAATTGGCTCAGTTACACACACCATAAAAATGCTTAATGAAACATTTTCACAAGGCTTTCCCATGAAAAGCCCCATGTATCTGATTTTACAGTAGCAATACTAATGGACCAGCATTTGAAAAGAGATTTATTACAAAATTAACAGGGAAGTGGTCATATACCAATGATGTTAATATGATATTGAGCATGTATAATGAGCTGAGAGCCACCTGAGATGTTTTACAGATCTGCTCAACACTCTAACAGCTCTGATAAGTAGACAGGGAGAGCCTCAGCTTCACAGACAGGGATGTCAGTTTAAAAGCTTTATACCATTTTCCTAGGATAAAAGCAAAAATGAAATCCAAACAGGGACATACAAAAACTGGTGGCCAGCAGGACTTCTATTAAGAACAAACAAAAACAAAAAATCATTTCCAAAAAGGTTTATACAGTGGTTTCGTCATATTTTACCAAGAGACTTCACAATAATGAACTTGATTTCTTTTAGACATAGGAAACTAAGCAAGTTGATTGATGCACACAGTGTACACCATGCAGGAGAAACCTCTACAGAATAGAACTTTGAACAGTGGCCCAAAATTTAGGCTTACACAGCATCTTCACTAAACAACAGGATTTTAGAGAGGTGGCAAAATGGACATCAGGTTTGGTTTTTGGCTTATGAAAATTGAGTATGGAAACAAATAATGCAGTAAGGCTTGTGGGAGAAAAAAGCTCAAAAAAAAAAAGAAAGAAAGAAACTTCACATATTCAGGCCCTAAGGAAGCAGTGACAGCTTTTTGAAATTAGTTGTGCTGATTACTTTTGATCTTTGACAAGTTCATACATGTATATATTATATTCTGGTTCCTCTTCTCTTATCTCCTTCCTACCCTAGTCAAGCTCCTCTTTGCCCACTAGTCCCTTTCCTGGATTCATGACGCTGTTTTGTGTGGTCCTTCTTTAGTGTAACCAGGGCCATGTGTATGACCATTGGATTAGAACTTTGCATTGGATTGGAACATAACATTGCAGCCTGGTGGGGTCAATACAACTGAGGCAATGATAATACCTTTATTGGAATCTTTCAGTAGCAAATAGTTTATCAGTAAGAGCCCCCGAGCTCCTGAGACACTGAAACACTGAGCCCCTGAACCCCTAAGACCCTGTGCCACTGAGACCCTTCACCACCCATGATTGAGATCAGGGTATTAGAATATCTCTTCTTGTGCAGGCCCAGTGCATGCATTTGAAGCTACTGTGAGCTTGTAATTGCAATGACTGTATCTTGCGCAAAAGGTGGCTGGGGAGACTAATTTTGATTGTCAACTTCACTGTATCTGGAATCAACTAAACTACAAGCTGGTAGGTGCTCCTATAGAGGATTTTCTTGATCAGTTTATTATGAGTAAAAATATCCACCCTAATTGTATATGGCATCTTCTGGTCACAGCCCAGATGAAAGGACAATGAAGAAGGAAACTTTGCTTTTGCCTGCTTACCCTCACTCTTGCCAGTAAGTTTATCAATCCAGTTGATGCAGCATTCCTTTAAGGATATTAGAATCAACTCCTCTGGGCTTCCAGTATTGTTATAAGACTAGCAGATCTCTAAGCATATTCTAGGTCTAGAATGTATTAGTACTGCTGAGACAAACAGCATCCTGGACTAAGTAACTCCTGGACTTTTAACTTCTCTCATGTGAAATAGCAACAATTAGATGCCCAGACCAAATCCTGTAACTCAATCCAATGAATATCCTTTATATATACATATATACTATATATGTACATATGCATATATATACACATATATATCACATATTCATTCTATCAGGTATGTCTTTGTGAAGAATCCTAATAATACACAGCTCTTCTCTACACAATTTTAATTTTCTGTCCTTTCTTACTTCTTCCACAATGTTCTCTATGCCTTAGCAGGGGTGATATAAATATCTTTATTAGGACTAAGCCCTCATCTGTCATTTAGTAAAAAAAAATTAATACTATATTATAGCTAAAGTGATGCAGTGTCAAGTTGCCTGCTAAATTTTATGTTTATAACCACAGACAATTGCTACTCCAAGTCTTTTTAAAATTAGTATTTCCTTTATTTTTGATATCTAATACCAGATGGTCAGCAACTCTTCAGTCTTAATAGAAGCTTCCCTTTCCATCAAATGAAGATAAAGCTAAAACACTGACTTTTGAAGCTGTGTTTTAGATACCAGCCTAAGTGATATTTCAGATTTAAACTATGAAGTCTACCAAATACAGAATATGCATGAAGATCTTTGTTACCATTTTGAAGAAAATATTTTTTTCTAAAAGATTTTAATTCTAGGTACCAGAGATATACATAGTCCCCTTAAAATAATGATTGACAAATGATTTTTGCCATGATAGCAAACTCAAAATGTGCCTCTATTGAAAAATTTCATCATTTTTTATTTTTCTTTTTGCTGTTGTTTTGGAGATTTGTTTTGTTTTGGTGTATGTGTGTATGTTTAGTGTAGTGGTGTTCTTGATCCATGATATGTCCATGATATAAATATGCCACAAGAACAACAGGAATACATTCTGATATCTTACACTATAGTCCAATGTTAATGAAACATGCACTTTAATGTAAAGCATGCATCTTTTTTAAGAGATAGTTTGACATTCTGGAACCTAAAAAAGGCATTATATCAAACAGATAGTATTGAAAATGTTATATCTAGTTATGCAAGCACCATTTTTTGAAGATGCTTTTTTTTTTCCATTGTACAGTTTTGGCTTCTTTGTCAAAAATCGGCTATTCATAGGTGTGTAGATTGTTGCCAGGGCCTTCAATAGATGTATGTCTGTAGGATGACTCAACCCTAAAAGGGCTGAGGGCCAGCTAGCCCAAACCAGTAAAAAAGATACTTTCTGAGAGCCAACTTGGGTCTGCCTAAGGACCTCAGCAACAGCAGCTGAGACATGATATGGACCAATAAGAGGCAGCCATGTCACACCAGCAAACGCAAATTCATCAGACCTACCCCCAAGGTGGGAGAGAGGGCATACAAGGTTTGCCTCTTCCTGAATAAACTAACCTTGTGGTTTTGACATTCTCCCAGAGTCTATATGGTTTGTCTCTGCACCTACTTGGCCCCCTCCCACAAAGGGAACAACAGCACAGGACCCTGCCACATATGTCAACATGTAGAAGATTGCAAATAGATCCATATATATCGCCATGCACAAAACTCAAGTCTAAGTAGATAAAAGACCTCAATATAAATCCAGTTACATTGAACCTGATAGAAGAGAAAATGGGAAGTAGCCTTGAACACATTGACACAGGAGATCACTTCCTAAATATAACACCAGTAGCACAGACACTGAGAGCAACAATTAATAAACAGGACCTCCTGAAACTGAGAAGCTTCTGTAAAGCAAGGACACTGTTAATAAGACAAAATGGCAGCCAACAGAATGGGAAAAGATCTTTACCAACCTCACATCGGACAGAGGGCTGATCTCCAAAATATGCAAAGAATTTAAGAAATTAGATATCAAAATACTGAACAATTCAATTTAAAAATAGGCTACAGAGCTAAAAAGAATATTCTCAATAGAAGGATCTCAAATGGCCAAAAGACATTTAAGGAATTGCTTAACATCCTTAGTCATCAGGGAAATGCAAATCAAAACAATTCTAAGATACCATCTTATACCTGTCAGAATGGCTAAGATCAAAAACACTGATGACAGCTTATGTTGGAGAGGATGTGGAGCAAGGGGAACAGTCCTCCACTGTTGGTGGGAGTGTAAACTGGTACAGTCACTTTGGAAATTAGCATGGCAGTTTCTCAGAAAATTGGGAATCAATCTTCCTCAAGACCCAGGTACACCATTCTTGGGCATATACCCTAGGAATGCTCAATCATACCACAAGGACACATGCTCAGCTATGTTCATAGCAGCATTATTCATAATAGCCAGAACCTGGAAACAACCTAGATGCCCCTCAACCAAAGAATGAATATGGTGCTTTCTTAGAAAATTGGGAATCAATCTCCCCCAAGATCTAGCTATACCACTCTTGGGCATATACTCAAGGAATGCTCAATCATACCATATCAGCACTGTTTGTAATAGCCAGAACCTGGAAACAACCTAGATGCCCTTCAACTGAAGAATGGATAAATAAAACGTGGTACATATACACAATGGAATACTACTCAGCAGAGAAAAACAATGACATCATGAGGTTTGCAGGCAAATGGATGGATCTAGAAAAAATCATCCTGAGTGAGATAACCCAGACTCAGAAAGACAAACATGGTATGTATTCACTCATAGGAGGATACTAAATGTGGAACAAGGATGACTGGACTGCTACTCACATCACCAGGGAGGCTACCTAGAAAACAGGACCCCAAGAAAGACTCGGGGATTACCCAATGATGGAGAAATAGATTAGGTCTACATGAACATCCTGGACATGAGTGGGGGTAATGAAGGGCAAGGGTCGAGGGAAAGAGAGCTTGGGGGAGCGGGAGATCCCAGCTGGATCAAGAATAGAGAGGGAGAACAAGGAATAGGAGACCATGGTAAATGTAGACCACATGAGAATAGGAAGAAGCAAAGTGCTAGAGAGGCCCACAGAAATCCACAAAGATACCCCCACAATAGACTGCTGGCAATGGTCGAGAGACAGCCCGAACTGACCTACTCTGGTGATGGGATGGTCAAACACCCTAATTGTCATTCTAGAAACCCCATCCAATGACTGAGGGATCTGGATGCAGAGAGCCATGGCTAGGCTCCAGGTGGAGCTCTGGGAGTCCAATTAGCGAGAAAGAGGGGGGTTTATATGAGCAAGAATTGTTGAGACCAAGGTTGGATAAAGCACAGGGACAAATAGGCAAACAAATGGAAAAACATGAACTATGAACCAATGGCTAAGGGGCCCCCAACTGGATCAGGCCCTCTGAATGGGTGAGACAGTTGATTTGCTTGATCTGTTTGGGAGGCATCCAGGCAGTGGGATCTGGTCCTGTGCTCATTGCATGAGTTGGCTGTTTGAAACCTGGGGCTTATGCAGGGTTGCTTGGCTCGGCCTGGGAGGAGGGGACTGGACCTGCCTGGACTGAGTCTACCAGGTTGATCTCAGTCCTCAGGGGAAGCTTTGCTCTGGAGGAGGTGGGAATGGGGGGTGGGCTGGGGGGAAGGGGAGGGGCCGGGAGGGAGGAGAACAAGGGAATCTGTGGCTCATATGTAGAACTGAATTGTATTGTAAAATAAAATAAAAAAGAGTGATTTGCTCCCTAGCAGAGCCAAATTCTATTTCTTTGCAATATAATTAAATATGGGGATCAGAATAAGATTATAAAATTTTGGAGATAGAAGGGGGCACAATGAGCCACACACACAAAAAAAGAATCATTAAAATAATAAAAATACAAGAGGGACTTTGGGTGGAGAAGCGGGGATTCAATGGAAGAGAGACAGGAAAAGATATTATAATGGTAGAATGTGATCAAAGTTATGTATGTATATGATACTGTGAAAGAATGAATAATTTTAAAAATATATTTTAGGTTTTTGTGTATGCATGTGTGAGTGTCTGTGTGTATGGGGGTGGGTTGTGTCTCTGCGTCTGTGTGTTCAGGTGCCTTCCGAGGCCGGAGGAAGGCATAATATTCCTTGACGCTAGAGTTCCAGGCAAGTGTGAGCCACTAGGCTTCAGTGCTCAGAACTAAAGAACTCCAGGCTTCTGCTAGCACATCACACACTCTTAACCACTAAGCCATCTCTCCATCTTAAAATAAGATATTTAAAGAAAAAAAGAATGAACTGTCCTGGATTTGGGCCGGGGGTTTAGTTATGGATAAGTGCATAAAATATATTTAATAATGAAAATGCAAACGCTGTTGTGAAGCAGTACCACAGCTTCAGAATGGCTATTTTAACAGTTCCCTGAAATGTATAGATTTAGAGTATTGTAACTTTAGTGCGTGTGTGGTATTATTTGCAACTTCTTCACAATAAAGCATTAATGAAACGTTTAAAAAGAAATAAGAAGGAGGTATTGGTTAATTAAATTGATGTAAACGAACCAGTTTCCCTCTATTTATCTGACTGTGACTTAAAAATATCTGAGAACTACAGGATTGGGAAGATAATCTAGATATTACTTTAGTCTACTTGTTCCATCACTTTTTAATCTAGACAAATACAATCTCATCTCCTTACTAGGGAAATATGAAACATCATACATGTATGTCTACCTATTTGTTATTCAAATCCTCATATTATTTTCATTAAACCTGGGTGTTGGATTCATTAAAATTTAACATGCTCATCATGCTTAGCAGTTTTTATTCATTAAAAGTAAATAACCCATGTTCAGTGACAAAACTCACAAAATTCTTTTTTCTTTAACCAAGAAAATTTTGAAAAATACAGCTGTGGCTTTCATAAGAAGTTTTCCATGATGACCATTTGGCTTTGGTTTATAGCTTCGTTCACTGTGGAGCAACTTAACTTTTACATAGGAATTGGGTTCTTGAAAGCTTTATTTAGTTTCCTAGGGAAATACAAAAAGTTCAGCTCAGAAGCTAGTTTGAAAAGGCAACTTCATGGATAAGCACAGTTGCTATTGACTCAGACATTATGGGGACAAGCACTCATTTTAGCAAGTAAGTTGAAATTACATCATCTGTGATGGTCTCCTCTAATTCCTTCATTTCATTCTTTATCCCTCAGTTTCTGACTCCTATAAAGACAGCCAGTAAGAAAGAAATTAAGACTCCTTCCAACTTTGTTGTTCATTCTCTTATCATATATTAATCTAATATTTGAGTTGAGAAGTGAAACACTATATAGAGACCACTATGGGATTCAAGATAGGCAGGTAAGAGGCATTCATGACAACACTCTCAGGAGAAGAAAAAATATCCAATTTTACTCTCAGTGAGTGCCTTGGTTAAGTTTCTGTTGCTCCAATAAAATGCCATGACCAGGATAACTGATGAAAGAGAGCATTTAATTGGGGCTCCTAGTTTCAGAGCACTAGAATTCATGACCATGATAGTGGGTGGCATGGTACTGGAGCTATAGCTGAGAACTTGCATGTCATCAACAAGCACGAGAGAGAGAGAGAGAGAGAGAGAGAGAGAGAGAGAGAGAGAGAGAGAGAGAGAGAGAGAGAGAGAGAGAGAGGAGAGAACCAAGTATGATGTGGGGCTTTTAAATATTTTAGAAACCTGGTGATATATCTTTTAGCCCTTTCCAAAGATTTCCAACAATTGGGAGTCAAGTATTAAGATATATGAGTTTACTAGAACCATTCTTTTCCAAACAACCACAATGAGTAAAGCATGAAGATCTCCTCACACAGCACACTGTGGATTTGGAGTAAGCACCTAAGAGTAAACTTCTCTCCATGACATTGACCTATGAGTCCATCCTGTGGCATTCCTCACTATCTCTATGGCCAGAACTCACATGTCCATTCATAAACAAAAGTGAAAACAGTAGGAAGATATCTCATGAACCATCATGAGAAAGGAAGGAGTCATTTCTTATTACCTGTGAGCCAGCACAAAGTGATGATATAACAGTGTGAGGCAAGCTAGTTCAGAAGTGAGCTGAACTTTTTGTATTTCCCCAGGAAACTCAATAAAGCTTTCAAGAACCCAATTCCTATGTAAAAGTTAAGTTGCTAAACAGTGAATGAAGCTATAAATCAAAGCCAAATGATCATCATGAAAAAACATCTTATGAAAGCTCCAGCTGTATAGTTCAACTATACGGCTGGTGTTTAGTAAAAAAGATGTCAGTCTTTTGAAGAGTGTGGTTACTGTTAACTATGAACCTGACAGGATATGGCATGACATAGAAACAAGTCTCTAAGTGCACCTTTTGATTAGATTAACTGTGAAGTATAGTCTATCTCTTCTTTAAATTGCTTTTGTCAGTACACGTTATCACCCCAACAGAAAATTGCCTAAGACAAGGAGTAAATCACTCTCTTCAGAGAAGTGTTGTAGTATATACTTTAAAAGTGAGTTTTTAATATGGTTTAAGATGGAATAAATTAATGATGAATCCTTGTCTCTCCTTACTCTCAGTATCTAGAATACAAAATATAAATTGGCCTTATTTTTGATACTAGTATATATTTTCCTGAACTACTGTCCTATAGACAAGTATTTATGGAATTCTAGAGGTGATATTTAATTAGCAGCTCATTGAAATAAATGACAGAACAGTTAAATGTAAATATTTCAATTTATACAGCTCAAAAAATGGGGAGGTCATGTACTAGTTAAGGGATTTAGATGAAAGATTATACAATAGTGGTTGTTTTGCCTTCAATACTTAATTTTCTTCCTTTTATAGGACCAGTAATTTGCAAATAAATTTTATCTTGTTGCCTTAACCTGTAGTCTACATTTTCAAATTCACATTTATTGTAAGGCTGAAGAGCAAGTGCTTTGTAATGGTTTATGTGTGAACATGACTAAGCCATATGCAGATACTTAGTCAAGCATTATTGTGCATGTTTATGAGATTCCTTCTGGACAAGATTAATATTTTAATAAATAATCTACACCAAAATTGCCTTGTCTAAGAAGGGAACATCTTAACTAATCAAGGAAACATGAATCAAACAAAAAGCCTAGGTTAAGAGAACAATTAGAGAAAAAGGAGGAAATGAATTTGAAAGAGAAGGAGGGGTACATGGTAGGGGAGAAAAGGAAGAGAGAAATGTACTCATAGTGTCAAAAGTTTTTTAAAATTAAGTCCTCCTGCTTAGCTAACCTTGGACTGTAGTCTTTTCTGACTATCAGGATCAGAGTCAGCCATCAGATTCAAACTCAAACATGAAGTCTTTGTGTGACTCCAGTCTCTTGCATTATGGGATTCCTGGAGTTCAGAGCCTTTGAACTCAGGTAAGAAACTTACTGGAACCTAAACACTTGTTCCTGTATATCTCCAGCTTGCTAACTGGAACTCTTGGCACTTCCTCAACCACAGAATTGCCTGACTCAATTCTTTATAATGATGAGAGAGAGAAAGGGCAGAGGAAGGATGAGAAGAAGGAAAAGGAGGAGGACCAAATCAAAGACCCTGACATTATTCCACACACCTATGAGCACCTGATTTTTGACAAAGAAGCCAAAATTATACAATGGAAAAAATAAAGCATCTTCAAACAATGGTGCTGGCATAACTGGATATCTACATGTATCTATTGCCATGCACAAAACTCAAGTCCAAGTGGATCAAAGACCTCAACATAAATCCAGTTACACTGAACCTGATAGAAGAGAAAATAGAAGTAGCCTTGAATGCATTGACACAGGAGACCACTTCCTAAATATAACACCAGTAGCACAGACACTGAGAGCAACAATTAGTAAATTGACTTCCTGAAGCTGAGAAGCTTCTGTAAGGTGAAGGACACTGTCAATAATACAAAAAGGCAGCCTACAGAATAGGAAAAGATCTTTACCAACCCCACATCTGACAGAGGGCTGATCTCCAAAATATGTAAGGAACTCAAGAAACTAGACATCAAAATACTGAACAATCCAAATAAAAAATGGACTACAGCCGGGTGGTGGTGGCGCACGCCTTTAATCCCAGCACTCGGGAGGCAGAGCCAGGCGGATCTCTGTGAGTTCGAGGCCAGCCTGGGCTACCAAGTGAGCTCCAGGAAAGGCGCAAAGCTACACAGAGAAACCCTGTCTCGGAAAACCAAAAAAAAAAAAAAAAATGGACTACAAAGATAAACAGAGAATTCTCAACAAAAGATTCTCAAATAGCTGGGCGTGGTGGCACACGCCTTTAATCCCAGCACTTGGGAGGCAGAGGCAGGCGGATCTTTGTGAGTTCGAGGCCAGCCTGGGCTACCAAGTGAGCTCCAGGAAAAAGGCGCAAAGCTACACAGAGAAACCCTGTCTCGAAAAAACCAAAAAAAAAAAAAAAAAGATTCTCAAATAGCCAAAAGACATTTAAGGAAATGTTCAACATCCTTAGCCATAAGGAAAATGCAAATCAAAATAACTCTGAGATACCATCTTAAACCTATCAGAATGGCTAAGATCAAAAACACTGATGGCAGTTTATGTTGGAGAGGATGTGGAGGAATGGGAACACTCCTCCAGTGCTGGTGGGAATGCAATCTTGTATAGCCACTCTGGAAATAAGTATGGCAGTATCTCGAAAAATTGAGAATCAACCTACCTCAAGACCCAGCAATATTACTCCTGGGCATATACCCAAAAGGTGCTCAACCACAAAAGGACATTTGCTCAACTATGCTTATTGCAGCATTATTCGTAATAGACAGAACCTGGAAACAACCTAGAAGCCCTTCAACTGAAGAATGGATAAAGAGAAAGTGGTACATTTACACAATGGAGTATTATGGCAGTGGTTAAAAAAATGTGTTATCATGAAATTCGTAGGCAAATGTATAGAACTAGAAAAAAAAAAAAACCATCTTGAGTGAGGTAATCTAGACCCAGAAAGACAAATATAGTATGTACTCATAAGTGAATGTTAGATGCAAATGAAAGGATAATCAGGATACAATCCACAACCCCAGAGAAGCTAGGTAAAGAGGAGGACACTAAGACGGACACACATGGATCACCCCAGGAAGGAGAAAGGGTTAAGATCTCCTAGGTAAGCCAGGCGGTGGTGGCGCATGCCTGTAATCCCAGCACTTGGGAGGCAGAGACAAGTGGATCTCTGTGAGTTTGAGGCCAGCCTGGTCTACAAAGCTAGTCCAGGGCAGGCTCCAAAGCTACAGAGAAACCCTGTCTCCAAAAACCAAAAAAAAAAAGATCTCCTGGGTAAACTGGAAGTGGGGAATAGAATGGAGGTGATGGGGGTGGAAATACGAGGGTTCAAGATGGCTGAGTTGGGGAAGAGACAGGAAGGGAGAGCAATAAAAGAGATATCTTGAAAGAATGTACCATTAAGGGGATGGGCTACAGAAAACCCCAGGAACTCACAGAATTGTCCCCAGCTAAGACTCATAGCAATGGTGGAGAGGGTGCTTGAACTAGTCTTCCCCTGCACTGAGATTGGTATCTACCCTAATTGTCATCATAGAACCTACGTCCAGTGACTGATGGAAGCAGATACAGTGACCCACAGCCAAGCATTGGCCAAGATCCTGGAGTTCAGTTGAAGAGAGGGAGGAAGGATTATAAGAGCAAGGGGGATCAGAATCATGATGGGAAAAACCAGAGATAGCTGACCCAAGCTATTGGGAGCTCATAGACTCTGAACTGACAGCTGGGGAGCCTGCATAGGACCAAACTAGGCCCTGTTAAAATGGGTGAAAGTTGTGTGACTTGAGACCCTTGAAATGGGACAAGGACTTATCCTGGATATACAAACTGACTTTTTAGAGCCCGTTCCCTATGGTGGAATGCCTTACTCAGCCTTGATGCAGGGGCAGGTGCTAGGTCTGGCCCCAACTTGGTATGCCAGCCTGTGTTGACTACCCAAGGGAGTCTCACCCTCTATGAGGAGGAGATAAGTGTGAGATTGGGGGATGTTGCGGGGAGCAGGAGAAAGGGAGGGGTTGGTATGTAAAAGGAAAGAAAAATTTAAATAAAAAATATACAAGATATTTTGCTTAGAGAAAGAGAATGAGTTGAGGCACAAAGTTGGAATTTGCAAGGCTATTTATAAAGAAGTAAAGGGTGGGCTTGTTTGATTTCATGTCCACCCACTGAACATTGCTTATTCTATGCTTCAGGATGAAATGCCCCTTAATCCACAATTCCTTTATTATCTCTACCCCTCAAACTTCTGCGTCTGATGCATGCTCTCCATAGAAGTGGCGGAAAAGTCCCAATAGAGATGTTCATGTTCTCTTCGTAGATGACCATTATGTCCATTTGTAATTGTACTTGCCTGTTTCTTCTGCAAAGAAAATACTATCCTTCCATAGTGTCCTGGTATGCTCTTCACCTCTGTTTGTTCAACTGCAAATTTGTATCTCTGTCTTATTAAATTCTAAGGGACAGGAATCAAGTTTAGGCTGTATTAAACTACAAACCTAAGAACTTAAAACAATAAAAACTACTAGTATATGCTTAATCTGGCTCTGAAAAGAATTGGTGGATAAAAAATGAATGACAATAAATAAAAAATGAAGGAATAACTAATACCTGAGTCTCAAGCCCATGAGTATTAATTACTTTCCATTGCTGGTAAACACTATAATCAAGACAAGTAATACAAGAAAGGATTTATTTAGGCTAACAGTTCCAGATGTTTCAAGTCCATGACGGCAGAATGAAGACATTGTGGCAGGAACAGGAAGCTAATGGCTTCCTCTTGAACCACAAGCAAAAAGCAGAGAGAGAGAGGGAGAACTAGAAGTGGGCAGGGTTTTATTCTCAAAACCCACCTCCAGTAACTTATTTTCTCCATCAATAGCCAAACCACCCTAAGCTTCCCGAACTATGCCACTAACTAGCGACCAAATATTCAAATTCCCAATACTATGGGGGACTGATCATTCAAACCACCACGCCATGAGTAACTGAAATATGAATGAAACTAGTGGAGGTGCTGCAGACCTATCCATGCTATACTGGAGATGAGAAAACTTAATAAATTGTTAGTATTCCTGGCTTATTTAGACCACAGTGCTAATAGAGGAAATACTGGGGAATCCAGCTCAAATATCATACACGTAAGAAGGAAGTATTTGGTCATGTCGATAACAAAAACAGTATCAAAGCCTGTACACAGCTCAGTCTCAGAGAATCAGGAACAGCAGCACCCCAGACTGTTGGCTCTGTTGCACTCAATGCTCTGCTAGATTTGTTCTTGGGAGGTCCTTTCCATTTGGTGACCTGTCAGTTCCACAATGATATGTGACTCTACCAGCAACTATCATTGAAGATCACTCCCTTTCTCTTTTCTACATGCATAAGTCTAGGGGAGCCAATCTTGGCACCACTGCAGACCAGTCTGTGTTATGGGATGGAAAGCATGGGATATGATATAATACTTGTCCATATTTAGATCATGTGTGATTCTTAGAGCCAAGATTGGGCTTAACCCTTCCCGAGGACAGAATAATGATGTTCCAAAAGAGCACTTGGTGCCTCTTATTAGCAGATGGGTATATAACAAACCCCAACAAATATGTCTCCTGTGATTCCATTCCCACTGTGTTATCTCTTTGTTTTAATATGTAGAGATTATGGCTCATCACTTTATTTGTAATTTTTTTATGGTAGAAACTATTGTCTGAATTCTTCCACTATTGGCTTTTAGTTTTTTACTATGTTTTTATTTTTCTTTTATTAAAAATTACTTTGAAATAGTATAAAATATGGACAATGTATGGAATTTAACTATGGAAAGGTAATAAATACAATTCCTACTAAATTTATAAACTCCTAATAATATTTCTATAAATGAGACTAGTATCTGAAGAAAAAGTTCCAAAGAACATTTCTGTTGGAATTTGAAAATTTAGTAAAGAATGAAAATAGCACTCTTAGTAGAAATTGTTACAACTATAGCTTGTAAAATTCAGAGCTAAAGCTTGTTGAATGATTCTATTCACACTTCAGAAAATCTTGGAATGTAATTGTCTTAACCCCCCTTTAAAACTTGGCATTTCTGAATGGCATTCCAAAATATTCACTTGCTTAATTATGGAAGATTTTGTTGGGCTTTTATTCTATGTAATTTTAGAGTCAGATTGAGTCCAGAAATTCATGAATCAGTAAATAACTCAAAATTACTCCCCAAAGGCTCCAAATGAGGCCGTGTTTTGTAGTGAAAAGAATAATGGAGCCACAGAATGCAGGTTGTATTTCTGTGTTTGTCACCAGATCTGTGTCACCATTGGCAGGTCAGTTAAATTCACCGGGCTTCCCTCACCTGAAAAGTGAAGAGGGTAGATGTGCTGTTTTGAAAACGCTCTTCTAAAAAGAAATCTGTAAAATCAAACCAATTTAAAACTCAATATCCCTGAATGCATACTTACTCTAACTTAAAGATTATTGACATTAATGTATTTTATCTTTTAGTAAGGACAAATCTAGTAGAAATATAGAATTCAATGTTTAGATTATAAGGACCAGTGTATTGCCAATGCAGAAACTATCAAAGCAAACTTTTGAGACCCTGTTAATTCAAACAGCAGATTGTCATGAGTTACAGCAGCAAACTGTCCACAAACAGGATGACTGTGTTCAAAAGTAAAATGTCATTTTAGTTCAATGATAACCTACTAAGAGTTTAATACAAAGTGAATTTTTCCACAGGACTCATTCTTTATACCACGGCAGATTGTCTGAAAAAGAACTTAATGTTTTTCTCCCTGTCTCTGTCTCTTTAATACTCATCTAATGAAACAGTCTTTCAAAAAAATACTGTTTAGTTCTGCCCAAATAATGATAAAAATCTTTAATAAAATCTGCTTGGAACTTTGAGAAATGGTTTGTTTTGGCTTCATAAAATATCCATGTTCTAAAATCTCTGCTAAAGCCCTACTTAAAATTTTCCAGAGGGAGGAGCAAATAATACTGTCTGGGAAGCCTAAATATAAAATACAATGAGTATCTCTATATTGTTATAATAATACTTATAAAAAATTATTTCTGACACTCTGAAAACAACTTATATTATTCTATCAAACAATTTATATTATTCTATCTCCTTTTCAGTTGGGCTTCATTGAAACAGAGTTGCATCCAGTATCTCTCAGCAGTCTTTCAACATAGAACCCTAAGGCTTATAACACACTGGATATCTATCTATATCTATATCTATATCTATATCTATATCTATATCTATATCTATATCTATCATCTATATCTATATCTATATCCATATCTATATCTAGAGAGAGAGAGAGAGAAATAGCACCAAGAAGATAAATGCAGAAGAGTATAATCAGATTTAACATATATAAGTTTAGGAGAATTTTAAGCCAGGCAATTGTGGCACAAAGGCTGGACAGTGGTGGCGCACACTTTTAATCCGAGCATTTGAGAGGCAGAGCCAGGTGGATATCTGTGAGTTCAAGGCCAGCCTGGCCTACAGAGCAAGATCCAGGACAGACACCAAAACAACACAGAGAAACCCTGTTTTGAAAAAACAAAAACAAAAGAAACTGTGTTTACCCATGTTTTAGTGTTTTGGTAAGAAAATAAAGATAATTAAATTATCACAGTTGTGTGTGATGATAAAGTAGTGTTTATCCAGTTATGCCATTACACAAAGATCAAGTCTAATAAATGTTATTCTATTTACTGACTTAACAAGAAGTTGAAAATAGAAGTTGCCTTCAAATACAGCAAAGTAGCTTCCTTACTAAAATGTCACTGAGGGTCTCCTATATTCAAAACTCATTTTTCTCCTGTAAAGAAAAGACCATACGTAAATACCTTTGAAGTGACAGCATGGTGACCTAGTCGTGTGCAAGTTACTAAGGTTAGATTTTGGAAGGTTTGGATACAGGAAAACGTAAGTGGAATGTAATAGAATGGTAAAGAGCAATCCTGGGAGAGAGAGTTTCAGGTTTCCCCAAGACAAAAGCTCAAAATTCACTATGCTCAATTCTTTGTTCAGGAAATTTTTTTCAAAGCACCTTTTACAAGATAAAATTTTTAAATTCAATCCTTTGCAAATTCTTCCTCAGTCAATAGTGAAAATAGCAGCCTACTCAGAGACTGTCCAGAGCCTTGAGAGTACAGTACAATTAATTGTTCTGTGTAGTCAGACATCCCTGCGAATTGCAGTCTAGTCTCACACTCCCTCGCTAAGTGACTCCAGACAGACCATAACTCCAAACTTGGTTTCCGGATGTGTAAGTCCGTCATGGAAAACAGAGATAGGGTGGTTGCTTAGGATTGATTTTTTTTTTTTTTTTGCCCACCACATCAACTATGTTTAAATGGAATTAACTGAGCTTCATAGTATTTCTGCTAGGCATGGCACCACAATTTAAATAAAGCAGTAGGCATAATCAAAGGAGTTTGGCACCTCCTGACACAATGTGGGAGCAGCATGGGAAGGGTGATGTGGTCTCAAAAGAACTAATTCCTAGACAGATTCTTTCTGGAAGTGAAATTCCCACTTATAACATAGTCAAATGAATGGAATTTTCTTACGCTATTTTTGGAAGGAAATTGCTTAGGCACAGATAAGTTAATATCTGCATATTACTAGAATCTTTTAATAGGATGGGATAACACTGCTTTTGACTTGCTAATCTACCTCACAGATGGAGGTGTATGCCTTTAAATCCCCAGAGAGACAGAAAGAATTAATGTGCTCAAAGCTATTGTAGTAACTTTTGGCTAGATATATAAAATAGTGATGTGATGGGGTTTTATAAAAATCACTTATTTTATTAATAAAGGTTTCATTTTATCTGAATGTACACTGTAATACTTGTTAATAGTATTTCTGCAAATGCCTATTATAAATATGTTATCACACCATTAGCAGGAAGTAAAGAAAAGCATTAATTGAAAAAAGCATCTGAAAGAAACTTGATGATTAAAATATAAAATATTAAAAGCATAAAATATAGGGTATAAGTAGTTTTATTAAGCAATTCTGCTTGAAACTCTGTGTATCTCTATTGGTTTATATGATATATATACAGGCATATAAACAGTTACCTCTGTCTCAAGAAAGAAAAAGTAATAAGTTACGAGTTCTTAGGATAGCTGCACTATAAAACCATGTGTATCTAGGAAACATCATTATCTAGGAAACATCATTTGAGTAACGTACCCTGCATCAGCTCTGCTCTCAACACACTGCCCTGCTACTGTAATTGCATCTCATTTTACTTGGCACTTTTGGTGGGACATCCATTTAGAATGTTCAGCTCACAGGGCTTGGCCCAGTCTCACCTCAGATGTCACCTCTTCAGGGAGGCCTCCCAAAATATGTAGCAATCTCTTCATTCTAAAATTCTGTTTTGCTTATGAACCATGAGCTTCTTGACTCCAGTCCTTAGCACAGCCTTGTAAACTTAGGATACCATGCACACAAACCATGAAAACATGAAGAGAGGGGGCAAGCTTTTGTTTTTCTCTTTTGAAAATAGTTGTTACTTTCATATACATATATATAAAATATAGCTTACTCACTTCCACTCCCCATTCCTCTCCTCCAATTCATCTTGGACCCCTGTCTACCTTCCCTTATCAGCTTCATGTCCTCTTCCTTTTTTTCAAGTACTTACTTATTCACATAGCTTGGTGAATCTAATCAGTTTTGCCAGAAAGTACTTGGTTGTAGGGCCATCAACTGGAGCATGAAAAATAATGTCAATTGTTTCAAACCAAACACAAAACAAAGATGCAGTCCTAGGTAGCTTTCCGTTGCTGTGATAAAATGTTCATGACCAAAAGCAACTTGAGGAAGAAAGGGTTTCTTTCAGATCAAAACTCTAAGGTCATATCCATTAATGAGGGAAGTCAAGGCAGGAACTCAAAGTAGGAACCTGGAGACAAAAATACAAACAGAAGCCATGAAGGAATTCTGCTTCCTGGATTGTTCCTCCTAGATGCTCAACCTGATTTTTATACCTTCCAGGACCACCTGCCCAAGGGTGATACCAACCACAATGAGCTGGGTTATCCCATATCAATCACTAATTAAGAAAATACCCCACAGGCTTAACTATAGGTTAATCTTAGGCAGGAATTTTCTTAATTGTGGTTCCTTGTCCTCAGATAACTTTAGTTTGTGGCAAGTTTTTAAAAAATGAAGATAATTGACATCCTGTCAACTAGACACACAAACACATTACTATTAAACCATAGACTTTTCTTTCTTGTTGTCCCCAAGACACCATGTTAATATTAATATGACACTATAAAATAGTCTAACTTTTTTTAAAAATAGAAAAAAAAAACAAAATATAATATGATAAAATAAAACCATCACATTGAAGTTGGACAAGGCAAACCAACAGAGGGAATAAAGCCCAGAAGACACTAGAATCAGAGACCTGCTCGCTTACACACCCAGGAGCACCATAAAAATACTAAACTGAAAGCTAAAATATATTCATACAGGACCTGGTGCAGACCCATGCAGATCCTGTGCTTGCTGCTTCAGTCTCTGTGAATTGGTATAAGCTTTGCTCAGCTGATGTAGAGGACCTTATTCTACTGCTGTCCTCCATTCCCTTTGTCTCTTGCACTCTTTGTCTCCTCTTCAACAGGGTCCCCTGAGTTCTGAGGGGACAAATTTAATGGAGACATCTCATTTAGAGTTATTTGTTCCAAGGTCGCTCCCCCCCCTCCACCTCTCTCTCTCTCTCTCTCTCTCTCTCTCTCTCTCTCTCTCTCTCTCTCTCTCTCTTTCTCTCTCTCTCTGCATAATGTTTGGCTGTGGGTCTCTATTTGTTCCCATCTAATCATCTAGTACAGGAGGAATAAAGCACTGATCTATGAGTATAGGAGAATATCATGAGGAATCATTTTATGGTTACTTTGTCTTATTTTATTTTTTTTTAGACCAGTAGTATTTATTATGAGTAGTATTTAGATCTAGGTCTCTGGGTTATCTGGTCTCTGGTTCTTGTTTACCCAAGCAATGTTGGGTGTAGGTTCCATCTTGTGAGTTGGGCCTTAAGTCAAACCAGACATTGGTTGGTTACTCCCAGAAGCCCTTTGCCACCATTGCACCAACATATTTTGTGGGCAGGACTGTGGTTGGGTTGGTGTTTATGCTTCTCTTTTGGTAGCCTGCAGTTCAAATTTTAAAAGTCTTTAAAAATTCAAACTCTAAAAGTTCAGTCTCATTGAAGCATCCAAAGTCTCTCTAAAGGTTTAAAATTTCTCTACAATATCTCAAGTCTCTAAAGTAGCTATCTCTCTATACTTCTAAAATTCCAAAGCCACATAACCCTGGGATTCTGTACAATCAAAAATAAGTTACACACTATCTTATTCCAAGAGGGGACAATCAGGCCATAGTCACTATCAAATCAAATCAAAATCAGAGTACAAGAGTGTCAGACACTGGGTATTCACTTATAATCCTCTGGGCTCCAAAGAACCTGTGTATCCACCCACAGTTGTAGCAAGAATCTTAAAAGTTCTTATTAATAAAATCAAACCCGAGGCCAGTTATTGGGGTCCATGCTGGTAGATCAGAGAGACAGAACAAGCCACAGCTATCTCACCTCGCCGGATCCTCAACTGTTCTTGTCTCCTCAGACTGGAGGCCTCTGAGTCCTCATCCTCATCCGGAATGGGTCTCAGCTGAATTACTGCTCAAAAGCCTGAATGCTTAACCAGCCAAAATCTTCTAGTTTCTGGTCCTCACGCCTTATATATCTTTTTGCTTTCTACCACCACTCCCTGGGATTAAAGGCTGGCTTTCTGGGATTAAAGGCGTGTGTCACCATGCTTGGCTATTTCCAATGTGGCTTTGAACTCACAGAGATCCAGAGGGATTTCTATCTCTGGAATGCTAGGATTAAAGGTGTGAGTGCCACCATTTTCTAGCCTTTGTATCTAGTGGCTGTCTGTTCTCTGACCCCAGATAAATTTATTAGAGTACACAATATTTTGGGGAACACAATATCACCACACACAGTAGACATAGATTGTCCTGCAGGCTCAGGATAGCTCCACTACAGAGCTGCTGCTGTCCCTGATGGTTGTCCCAGTGGTACTGGCATCACCTAAATGCTGGGGTCGCCACTGCAACTGGTTTGCACCTTCACCAGTAGCCTTTCCTGGGCTCTTTTCAGGGATTCTGACCCTGAAGCCAATCTTCAGCTTCTCTCCATGATCCCTTCATGCCTTCAAAACAGGTACCACTTGGGAAATTCTTACACATTATCAAGTTCAGCCGCCAGCATAATATACAGCCTTGATAATCCCCATACTACAGAATCTGTGTGCTGACACTGAGGAAATACTCTCCAGAGAATTTTGCCTCAATGGTTCTGGTCTCATCTTAATCACAGCTGATTCTTTAGCTTAACTGACAAGCATCCATTGTCTCAGCAAAACAAAGGCTTTAATTGTTCTTAATTAAAAATATCACAATAATGGCCTTAATAGAATCTTTTCTTTCCTCTGACACTTCCGAAGCCAGGCCTCTATTATCTGCATTGTTCTCAGAATTATCTTTTAAGTTCCCACAATAATATCCCATTAAGCTCTGACCACTTAATGACTTATTTAGGCCAAAGTTCCAAAGTACTTCCACAATCCTCCTGAAAACATGGTCAGGTCTGTCATAGTAATATCCTAAAAACCTGATACCAATTTCTGTCCTTGTTAGGGTTTCTATCACTGTGACAGAATACCATGTTCTAAGGTAACTTTGAAGAAAAAGGCTTATTTTAGGTTAAAACTCTTGGCTCATGGTCCATCACTGAGGGAAGTCCGGTTAGGAACCTGGAGGAAGGAACTAATATAGAGGCCATGGAGGAAAGCTGCTTACTGGCTTGCTCCTCATAGGTTGTTCAACACGCTTCCTTGTATCCCACCAAGAACAAATGCTGGCACCACCTAAAATAGACTGAGTTCTTCCACATCAATTATTATTGCCCTACAGGCTTGCTTACAGACCAGTCTTATAGAGGCCTTTTCTCAATGTGGTTCCCTCTTCTCAGATAATTCTATCTTATGTCAAGTTGACAAAAAAAATCAGAAAAAAGTGTCCATAACCAATATTTTTAAACAGTTACTATAGGAGCCATGAGAGGTAGATTCTGGCTGGAAGAAGTATGACACCAGGGATGTGAATTTGAAGTCTGGGATTTGGTGTGAACTCCTCCCTGTTACTAGTCTCACTAATTTCTAGTTGCCATGAGGTGTGTTACAACAATCTTCTGCCTCATTACTGGCCTGAAAAAGATGAAACAAGATGGTCATGAAGTGTAGCCTTTGAAACTGTAAGCCACAGTAGTGACTTCCTTCATTAGATAAGCTGACTCAGGTCCTTGATCACTGTGACATAAAACTGATTAGTACAGGTGGTAAGAGTCTTATATTTTCTAACACATTTGGCATATATCCAATATGATGCAGAACTAATTAAATGAACTTTCATGTATATGCTTGTGCTCTTCCTGTATGAAATGTCTAAGTTGGTTTCATGGAAAGCCAGTGTATGTCCTTGTGTAATAGATGGGCTATCTGAACACATGTCCTAAACAAGAGATTGAAGTCATATCCAAGGCCTTAAAGCTAATATTCTCTTCATGGTCTTGTCTTCTACTCTATCTGAAACAACTTGCCAGTTTAGAAAAACCCAGCAACAAGTTAGATGAGGTAAATTAAGCTACAAGAATGCTAAATTCCAATTAGATCTTTGGAAAAGATATAGCAAGTGTGGAAATAGGGTAAATGGAAGGAGTAAACCAGGCAATGTGCAGTTACAAGGCTATATTTAAACTCAATCTCAGTAATTACCTGTTAAGAATAGGACTCCATAGCTCTTCTAGTGACCTTGAACAAATTGTCAAATTCTTTACACTAAAAGTGACCCCATTTGTAAACCAGATACTGTTTTCCATTTATTGGCCTAAATAATGATAGCTAATAATCTTCATTACATGTTCTAGGGTCTTCCTATAATTTTTGTATGAATAGAAACTATTATTACTTTGCTAAAAACTAGTAATAGCTTGGTATAGCATTTCAAATAAGCAGAAAGTTATTCTTCATATTAACATATAGAATGCATGAGTTTCTGGTTTTTTTCTTCCACAGATCCTGGTTTGCATTGGTCCAATATATGGCATTTTTACCCTAATCATATCTTTAACTTCTGCAGAGACCTTTATATATACTCTTTTCATCCTTACTTTCAAGCCTGAAACCTCCAATATAGCACCAGCAGGAATTTTTCATTAATATATTTCTTTCAGAAAGTTAGTAATAGTATTAATTTAAAACTCTATGTGTTATTATTATGAAAGCAAAGTCAAAATAATTGTCGGCAAGGGATGATCCCAATACAAGAGGAAACATTCGAGAAATTATCATAAAAAGCACGTAACAGGGACTGGGAAGACAGTTCAGAAGTTAAGTGAGAAAAACTACTCTTGCCGAGCAACAAGGTTCAGTTCCCAGAAGCTACCTCAGGTACTTCACAACTGCCTGGAACTCCTGTTCCAGAAGATCCATCCCCCTCTGGCATCTTTGGGCACCTGCATGCACTTGGTGCATATAAACTCACACAGGTACCCACACATATATTTTAAAAAAAACAAATAGATAAATAAAATCTTTTGAAAGTATTTTTAAGGCAGTAGGACATAGCAAGTTGAGAAAAAATAGAACAGCATGTATTTGCTATTGTAGTTCATGCAAAGACTTGGGAATTAAGTAAGAATATTAGAAGCAATGACATTAAAGAATAATTATTTCTTTGGTTCCTTGAGGTCAACCTTAGGAACATGACTGTATTATTTACGCAAACTCTCTGAGTCCTTTGCCTCTGGGGCTTCATTAGATGAGTGAAAATTAATTATGGCAATTACAAATGTGGATCAAAGAAAGGTCTAATGGGCATTATGATTGATTCTAAGAAACATACATCTGTGAGGAAGACACGAGTGTAATTAACTTTAATCAAACTGAGAAATACAAATAGGCTATGGAATGCAGACCAACCAGTGAGCAGATTGACTTTGACAGGAGCTAGAAGTATTACAGACATATCAACTGAGGGTCTGTGGTGTGTGTGTGTGTGTGTGTGTGTGTGTGTGTGTGTCTGGGTGTGTGTGATATTTGAATGTGTGCACATGAGAGTGGATGCTGATCTCTATAGGCATGTGTAGAGACCAGATGTTGTCATAACTTCAGAATGTTTTCCTCAATGGCTTTATTCACCTTTTATTTTAGTTCAGGATCTCTCACTGAACCTAAAACTCACACTACTGGCTTGAGTTGGTACCCACTGAGCCTCAGAATCACCAGATCACCTGTCTCTACCTCTCTAGTGCTGGAATTCCAAGGATGTTTACCAAGACCAAGCAATTTTATTTTTCCATGACTGTTGGGGGTCTGAACTCAGGTCTCCACAGTAAACATGGCAAGCACTTCGCCCCATGAGATACTCTTGAGTATGTCAACTCAGTTTTTAAATAAGAAGAATGGGCAAACTTCATCAAGTAGAGACGTGTGTGAATGCTGGAGTTTTGTGAACCCGGCATATTCCTGTACTAGTACGATTGTGATAAGATAGTGTGTGAAGGAGGAAGGGACAGGATGAGGCTTAGAAGCATGTGATCAGCTAGCCTATGCTTTGAGAAGTTCTGAAGTTGGTCCTGGACTACACAATGATGTGGAGGTCTGTGGCATCATTAATTTAAAGTTGGGGGAATACTATGGTTACTTTATACCAATATTTTGTTAACTAACTGAATTGGTGTGATAACACCAATGATTAAATTCATTCCCTATGTCTATGTCTATCCAATTATTCTAATAGTGCTATGATCTGCACCTTCAATAAGTGAACATATTAGAAAACCTCCCCACAAGTTGATATGTACCTGATTTTGGCTATTGACATCCCTGAGAATCCTAACATTAAGATATAATGCCTTCTTTGAAGTAATAACTTAAAAGTTTTCTGCACAGCAAAGACATTACTTACTACAAAGTTTAGGATAACATCATTTTTACTTTTTCCTATTTGAGAATTAATTAGCATGTCTCTTTTATTATTCTTGCTATTAAATACATTATATTTAAATATTATATATATAGCATGCTTATCTAACTTCCCATTAATTTAAACAGTAATTAACCATGCCTTTGAGTTTTAGTATTCTGTCAACAAAACATTTTAAAACCATATCAATATACTTTCTTATGTAATTAAAACAATCAATTAGTGCAATTTTATAGTAAGATTGATAAGCTAAATATCAAGTCTCTTTAATATAATAATAAACATCTAAATGAAGACAGTATAAGAAAAAGTTCTGTGGCTAGTAAGTTGATTCAGCCTGTAAAGACACTTGCTACCAAACATGCTCCCAAAAATTGTTCTTGGACCTCCACAGGTATATAACAGACACACACACACACACACACACACACACACACACACACACAAAGCTCTCACACTTGTGTGAGTACACACACACAAATAAATAACTGGAAATATAATATAAATTTTAAAAAGAAAAATATCAAGTATGAGAGCAATATGTCTATTTTATTACTACATTGCTGTGGAATATTTGTTTAACTATGCAAAGATGTGTTACATTTGTTTAACTATGTAAAGATGTGTTGCTGTTTTACCTTGCCTGACTAAGGCACCTGATTGGTCTAATACAAAGCTGAATGGCCAATAGTGAAGGAGGATGTAGAGACCAGACTTCCAGGCAGGCAGAGTAAGTTGGAAGAAGAATTTGGGCTCAGGAAAGAAAGAAAAAGAGACGCCAGGAAGACATCAGGAGCCAGACAGACAGACACGGAGGAAGCAGAAAAGTAGGACATACAGAATGAAGGAAAGGTAAAAAGCCCCAAGGCAAAAATGTAAATGAATAGAAACAGGTTAAATTAAGTTAAAAGAGCTAGTGGGACAAGCCTAAATGAAGGTCAAACATTCCTAATTAATAGTAAGTCCCCGTGTCTTTATTTGGGACCTGGTTGGCGGCCCAAAGAAAATTCCAACTATACTGCAAAGTTCAAAAAGCTTGTTAATAAGGCTTTAAATTAAAAGTACCAAGTATGTTGCCATGTACGTGTGTGTGTGTGTGTGTGTGTGTGTGTGTGTGTGCACGTTTGTAGGTTGGTTCATTAAGTGAATCTTCAGTCAAACTACTTTCAACATGAATTGATCAAATGTATGGCCATTATCCATTTTACTTACAGTTGTTTGCTATTTCCCTGAGGATTACAATCGGCTGTTTTCAATATTTAAAAAACATGCTAAAAGATTTAGGCACTGAACACACTCCGTGCACTAAGACCCCTTTAATCAGAGTTTCGCCTGCTTCCAGGACATCATCTAGACTTCAGATTAAAGATATCACACTAAGATGTAAAGGCTATTCCTCTTATGGACTTAGTCAGCCATTATTCCTAGTTTTTATTGTGGGCCTGAAGTCATTCTACATACTTCACATGTTTATATATAGCAAAAGGAAGGAAGAAAAGGAGACTCCTGTGAACTTTGCCTTCATTTAAATTATAGTCTATTTAGAGGGGGACATTTAACAGTTAATTAAAAATGTAAGTGATAGAATTAGAAAAATAAAAGTGGTGTGGATTCAATGGTGCAGGCACGAGGTTAATTTAGGGAATTAAATAAAGACCTGATTACTTGTAGTTTGTTTAGCTTTGCCCCAGTTACTTATTTTGGAGGCTTAGTGCTGAGCCCATGCAATCATTTGTTCATCCCACAAAAGTCAATTGCTTTGAGAGCCAAGGCTGTCATGATGAAGCTGAGAATAACCATCAAAGTGATTGGGAATATTTCGTTTATTGAAGAGGCTTTAGACTGATAGAATGGGGCTTTTCAATAAGACTATATTTAAACTAACACAGGAATAGTCTATTTTAGAAATGAATGTAACAAATTATCTGAATAATTTCTTCTATCCCATTTTCTAAGCATTACTTGTGTTAATTTTTCTGCACCCAAGTTTACAGTGTTTCAACAACTAAGCCAGTTAGGAAATGTAAAGCAAAATATTTCCTTATTTTAACACAGATTCAAGGAGTAAAGTTCATGTAGCTATTTTACCAATCAAAGCATATGATGTGGGAAGTGAGATGCATTCTCTGTCTATGCAAAATCAAATTAAATGAAGGTAACACTATTAATCCTTATCTGCTACATTTTGTTATTCATCTGCCTCATGTCATTTCCCAATCACATTATCATTCCTTCTTCCTTGGATGTCTCTGATACTTAACAATGGCTTAATTATAGTTACTTAGAATACAACAGAGGACAAAATGATTATACAGGATATTTAATTTCCCCATGTTGGCCATAAAACAAGTTTTGTCTCAAAACTTGCTTTAATCATATGGTCCCAGATCTATACCAATGAATTGGCAAAAGTGTTTGGCACTTTGCCTTTAATAACAAAATAGACTTATCTATTTTTATTTATCTTACATGTATGAGTATTTTGACTGAATGTGTACTACTTGCCTGCCTGGTACCCACAGAGTTCAAAAGAGGGGGTTTGATCCCCTAGAACCGGAGTTAGAAATGGTTGTTAGTTACCTTGTAAGCCTGGTAACAAAACCTACATCCTCTACAAGAACAGTAAGCATTCTTAACCACAGAACCATCTCTCTAGCCTCCCTGTCTCCATTTGTGTGTGTGTGTGTGTGTGTGTGTGTGTGTTTGTCAAAGTATGAGGTAGTCCACGCTGACCTTAAATTCATGGCCAAAGGTGGCCTTGAGCTACTGATTTCCTCCAACTCCTGAGTGCTAGGGGATTGCAAGTTTTCACTAGCCTGCCTGGTTTGTGTAGACCTAGAGGTCAAACTCAGGGCTTCAAACCTGCAAGAATTCTATCAGCAGGAGAAGAGATACCATGATAAATGAAGACATCATGGGAATACCAAGAGGCAGGGTGTGGGGAAGTTCTCAGGAATTCACAAGAATGACCTTACCTTGGGCTACTGGTTATGCTCGAGAGGGTGCCTGGACAGGTCCATTTTGGTGACTGGTCTAGTGAATACCCTAACTGTCATCATAGAGCCTTTGGCCAGTGACTGATGGAGGCAGATGCAGAGATCCATGACCAGGTGCCAGGCCAAGATCCGGGAATCCAATCAATGAGAGAGGGGAGGGATTCTTTGGGCAGGGAACGTCGAGATCATGATGGGAAAACGTGCAGAGATGACCAGCCACACTAGTGGAAACCCATGAACTTTGGACTAATAGCTGTGGAGCCCCCATAGGATTAGACTAGACCCTTTGCATACAGGAGACAGTTGTCTATCTTGAACTGTTTGGGGGGGACAGGCAGGGGAATAGGGATCCATCCCTGGTGCATGGGTGGGCTTTTTGGAGCCCAGTGCCTAGGGTGTGATACCTTGCACAGCCTTGGTGCAGGGGGGAGGGGCTTGGAACTGCCTCAGCTGAGTGTGCCAAGCTCTGCTGCTGACTCCCTGTGGGAGACTTTGATTTGAAAAATGTGGGGATGAGGGGTGGGTTGGGGGAAAGGCTGGGGCGTGGGAAGAGGGAAGAGGGGGGATTCTGTGGTTGGTATGTAAAGTGAATAGAAAATTTCTTAATTAAAAAAAAGAATTCTATCAGCTGAGCCATATCCCAGCACCACATTGCCTCTGTTGACTATATACAACAGTCATGAGTGATGGATGGGTGTGCTGCATCTCCCTGACTTATCATTATGGACAAACTCTCCACTGTCCTTTTCCTGTTGTGATCCATGACTAATTACAGCAGCTGAAGGCTAACATCGAAGGAAACAACAAAAGCCACCCTCCTTTCCACTCTGCTTTTATTACCGGAGAATCTACACACTGAAACACTTTGCAAGTCTCTCATTGTGAGCATCCAGAGCCTAACTGACAGCCAGGCAGTAACCTTTACTGGGAGTCAGTTCATGCACGTCATAGCTCTGGACACTCTAAGATTATTAAGAAGGTACTAAAGTTCCTAGAGAAACTACCAACAGGGTCTCTTACAGCTAAAGTCAGTGTCCAACTCCAGAATAAATCTATGACTTTACAGAGTAGATCTGTGCCTGCTAGAGATTTCTCACCAACCTAGACTCTTCAACCTCTGGGTTCATTCTGATTACATTGTACTATAATCCACCTGCTGGCTCAGTCTCATGTAGAGAAGTAAGTCATTCCAAGGAGAAAGTAATCAAAATGACTTCTCAGCAACTGAAAACATATCACCATAGATTCCGTAGAAATAGTATTATTTCAATATTGACAATTATGTATGTTAGATAATGACACATTTAAGATAATGTCATTAGGAGTTCACTCCACTGCACAGTTTAGAAAGGTCCAGAGGAAAAACTTTCACTACTTAATTGTAGGCTATGTTTGATATTCTCAATTGTGGAGAGATACAGGTCGGTTATGGATAGTGACTAGAGAACTGAAAATTTCTCATTGAGAAGTGTCTTAGTCAGCTTTTACTGTCAACATTACATAGCCTAGAGTCACCTGGGAAGGGAGCTTCAATTAAGCAATTACTCAGATAAGATTGGTTGTGACCATATCTGTGGAGGATTATCTTGATCATTACTGGTGTAGCCGGGTATGGGCCACTGTGAGCAGAGCCATTCTCTAGGTGAGTGTGCCTGGGCTATGTAAGAGAGCTAGGTAAGCCTGAGCCTGTGAGCCACAGGCAACATTCCTCTATGGTTTTTACTTCAGGTTCCTGCTTGAGTTCCTGCCCTAACATCCCTCAGTGATCCACTGTATCCTGTAAGCTGAAAATTAACCCTTTCCTCCCCTAAGTGGCTTTAGGTCAATGTTTGTAATAGCAGCTGAATGAAATTATAACAAGATGCTTAAAATAGTCTAAATTTTGGTAGTGAAACAGCCTGTGAGCATAACATAGTCCACTGGCGAGTACACTTATAAATGGTGAGTTATGTGACAGGTATAAAATACTGATAAAATAGCTACTATTCTGTTTCCATGATATTTCACCAGATAATAGCTACAATGGTACAGCCCTCTCTTGATTAATCATATTTAACTGTTTACAAAATTCAGTTTACCTGTTTCTCTTAGCCAACAAAAAAGAAAAAAAAAAAAGACTTTGCAAGCTGAGCTTTTAAGAGTCTGCATCAAATGTTACCTAGCACACATGCTTTAATGAAACACATTTATAATTACACACCTGCATTCAATTATCCAAAGTGCAGACAAAACATATATTTTCTCCTCTTGGTCTCTGCCTTAGAGAAGCCCCACTTCAGAGTGCCTTCCCCCTTAGTCTGTGCATGATGGTTCTTCGGGACCACTTTTCAGCTTCAGCTTTGCTTCAAATAGCTCTGAAACAAACTATGCTCTTACTCGAACAATAGCCGTGGAGAGGGTAACCAGAACACTCTACTAAGGAACACTTGGAAAATTCCTCTTTCTCTTTGTACAATCCTAAGTACATAAATGATACTTCAAATGTATTGTGCTATCCAAGTTTCAATGGTTTGCTTGCTTTCATCTTTTTTCAAAATGACCAAGAAGAAGAAAAGATCAGTTGTAAGAGAGGACTATAAAAATCGAACAAAATCTAGACAACTTAAAACAACCAAAACTATATAATAATTCTAGCAGTGGAAATAAAATGAAAACAGGAGTAAGGAGAAATGGCATGCCAGCCAGTGCATGGGGACTGCTTTGCCAGCACAACTACACGAGAACATCTAATCATGGCCTTTGTTTCCCCGGAACACCTTTCTTAAATAGATTTGGTTCTAATCCAAACTCCAGGATGTTAAGAATATGTACATTGATTTTCTTACGTTCATTATAATTTCTACTAAACTTTAATTTGAAAATTCCTGTAATTTAAATTATTTCCAAATTGAAAGTTACAGTTAATTCAAAGAAACTAATAAAATTAATAATAGAAATGGGAAGTAATCCAAGGAATGCCCCAATGTCCATGTTGCCCTAAACATCCTTTGGGTCACCATAGTTCTTTTTTTTTTTTTTTTTTTTTTTTTGGTGTAAGACTAACATAAAGATTAGTCTGATCACTCAAAACAGCAGAAATTCTCAGGGACTAAAAACCTGGGCGTTGCCAATCATGCCCTTGTAATTCAACCATTGGCTCATTCATCCCCAACTCTCTTTCTTGTCTTATCTCTCTTTTGTCACTCTCTAAACTCCATCAAAGCTCTTTACTTAGGCTCCACATTTTCTACATTATATCAAGGAACAAGGCAAGACTTTTAGGAGAATTCCAATTACCCAATTCTAACCATTACTGAAGTTCCAAGACTCATGATAAAGCTGATCATATTCTTCCATTTCATCATCTCCCTTCCTTTTACTGACTTTGGAGTTTTGATTTAACCCTGGAGTCAAGTTGGATTTTAGAATGCTTCAACTCGTGACTAGTAAAACTTAGCATTATTAATATCAACTTAGTAAGCCAAATGGGCCATGTTTTTGGTATCTCAGAGTTTGAATTAGAACCACATCAGCTTAAAACAGGAACAGAAAGGTAGAGCATCATGTTTAAAACTGAATTTCCTATACCTTTACTCTCCCCAAATTCCTACTATCTTAACTCATGTGCTGTGCTGCATGCTCTTATGATTCCCTAATATAAAAATGCTGGTCATTTTTTTCACATCATTTTCCTTCTTTTTTTGTTTTTATCTAAATAGCTTTTAATGAGTTTCCATTACAATTTTGTCTAACAATTTAACAATTTAATTTTCAGATTCTCCATACATTCTTTTCTGACTTCTGAAACTTCAGCTAATGTCCATTTTTAAATTACTAGAGAATTTAGAGTTTATGTAAGCTGGATTTTTGATTAATTTCACAAAGCTCTTCTAGTGTCAGTTTCCTCTTAAATATGAAATGAGGTCTCTGGGAATAGAAATGAAGGGATGGGTGGTTTAAACAGTTGTTCACACAGGATATCCACAAGTCACTCACTGGACTGTGACATAGCAACATTGGAAGATAAACCTGTCATCTCTAGAAGGAAAGAAATACAAAACCATGGCTGCCTCAGTGGAATTGCTGGACAAGGTCACCTAAGGAGAAATTGCAAGCTGAAATAGACCCTCTCTCCACTAAATTCCTTTTCTAGAGTATTTTATAACAGCAACAGAAAAGAAACTAGAACAGTAGAAATAATAAATACCTCCCTTTCTTGGCCTCTCGGGTTTTCAAAATTAATAAAAAATAAATACACCTGGACTGGCAAGATGTCTCAGTGAGTAAAATCACTTACCACACAAGCAAAATGACCTGAGCATAATCCCCAGAACTCACTAAGGAAGGAGAGCACAAATTATTGGAAAATATCCTGAGTTCCACACAGGCTGGGGCAGTTGTGTGCCCACACTCATACACTCACACCCACGCACACACATGCACACACACTCCAATAATAAACAACAAGAAATTAAAAATCTATGAGGATATTCCTCTTGCTGTATTTGGTTGGATTCCATTTCCGTGACTAAAGTATAAGAATCCCTGTTTGCAAGATGGCATCTTCCTTTGGGAATATGACCATAGTAATGAGATGAACATTATCCTGCATAAGTGCTATAAAATACTTGAAGATGGTACACCCCAAAGAGCTTTTGAAAATATTTCAACTATATTAGTTACATTATTAAACCTCAGAAATATGATTAAAGAGTCAGAGAGTTTTATAAAAGTCAAAGCTGAAAGGCTGCAAGGCCTGGCCTCTTTGCTGTAGCACAGAGACCAGAAACTCAACTCAAGCACATCAACTGCTTGATAGATAGGTTGAAATCAAGCACTTTCCAAAGTTGCACCTCTACAGTTATTCCATGCCTCTGGTTCAATTTGTGCATTATGTACATAGTTTCTAAGCCACCTGTCATATATAACACAGTTCTATTACCTCAGTTCATATCACAGTGTGCTACTGGAATCTCTCAGAATGAAGGTTCACAGTGAAAGGTATTTGGTAGGAACTACTTAGGAAAGAGAGAGAGAGAGAGAGAGAGAGAGAGAGAGAGAGAGAGAGAGAGAGAGAGAGAGAGAGAGAGAAGTGTGTATATGTATATGTACATATGTGCATGCACAACTGTGTCAATGTATGTGTGTGTGCACACTTGTTAACAATTGTGTGCACATGTGCCTGTGTTTGTGTGCCGGTTGTGCATGTGTCTATGCCCATGTGTTCTCCACACTGTTCCGTCAGTTATGAAATGTCATATAAATATGATTCAAACCATTTTGTGACTAGAATATTTTGTTCAACACAATGATCTAAAGATCTATTGAAGATATTTTTGCATCTACACTTGAGTTCTAGTAGTTGCTGGGTATTATTCCCTTGAATGATTATACAGCAATTTGTTTATCCATTCTTATATTGATGGATACTTGGGGCTTTTCCAGTATTTGACTCTCATGACTACAGCTGCTGTGAACAATCTCACATAAAGGTTTTGCAGACATGTTATTTCATTCCTCTTGATTAAAGACTGAGGATTGCAATTTCTCTTTCACAAGTAAGCATCTGTATGGGTTCATCACACAGCAGAAATGCTTAACCATTTGCAAAGCCACACATTGCCTTACATCCCTGCCAGTCTAAGCTGCTGAGAAAACTCTCTGGTGTTGGGGGACTGTCAGTATTTTTACTTTTATTCCTTCTGATAAGATGGCTGATACTTCATGTTACTTTCAACTTCCTATTCACTATATTAATTACCTGGATGTGTGCTTATTAGACAGTTATAAATATCTTTTGGAAATCATTTTTTAAGGTTTTGTCTGTTTTATACATTGATTTATTATCTTCTTAATTGCAGTAATTATTTATGTATTTTTAGAATCACTTCTTTGAGCAAATACATGGTTTTGCAAGTTTTCTCTCTCAGCTGTAACTGGTTATTAATTTAAAGATCTATCTAAAGTTTAATTTAAACTAATATTTATGCTTAAGATAATTATTTTGTTCTCTGAGAATTTTTGTGTATTGAGAATAATCTAAGTTTTCTTGGAGAATGAAAATTAATACTTCAAACTCACTATGGGAATTTATGGGCTTAGCTTAGAATTTTAAGTTTATGATCAAATGAATCTTTTTTTATTTTCAGTATATGATTCTTTTACTTCATTCATTAAATTTATTCCTAAGAGTCTTATATTTTCACATTCTAGTAAATAAAAAATTATTGTAAACCTCTTTTTCACATTGTTTACTGGTGGTGTATAAAGTAGAACTAATTTTGGTGTGCTGGTTGTATTCACCGTAGTAAAGGAACTCATTTAATCATTCTAATTTTGTGTGTGTGTGCGTGTGTGTGCGTGCATGTGTGTGTGTGTGCGCGCGCACACGCGTGCTTCTACATACTCCATAGAAGTTTCTCCATAAAGATCATATCATATGCACTTACAGAGCAGTTTACTTTTGTTTGCCTAACTTGAATGGGTTTTTTTTTTCCTTGTTGCTTAATGGTCATAGCTAGACTCTTCAATACAATAGTACAATATTCACATTTTCATTGTTCCTGATCCTAGGATGAAGGACTTCAGTCTTTTACTAGATCTATTAACTAACATGGCTGTTTCAATCACTGTTGGTAAAGCTCTTTTCACACAAGTATAAAGACTTTAGTTTGGAAGGTTTTTCTTTCCAAACAGATCCATAGAAACAAACAAAAAAACAGACAAGGGGTGCCAATGCAGGGGAGACAGAGACAGGAAGATCTCTGGAGATTGATGAATGGTCATTCTAGCCACATTGGTGAGTCCCAAGTCTCAAAGAGAAAGCCTGTCTCGAAAACTAAGGTGGACAGCTTTGGAGGAATGGCACCCAAGGCCGACCTCCGGACTTCACACAGATGTACATATACACACATGAGGTGAAGCCAGGTAGACCAGGACTCTAATTTGTGGGAATAGTTACAACTTCTTTACTTATAAATTTTCAGAGAATAAACATAAGCTATTCTTGATTTTATTTTTTGGATATTTGCATATTTCTATCCAGACTGTGTATCATTCCAGCTAAGTTACTCAGTCAGGTGAAGTGATTGACACAGATTTGATTATGAGAATTTTTACTTCTGTTAGGTCAGTAGTAATGCTTCCTCCTCTACACCTAGTCTCACAAAATTCAGCTGACTTCCACCCTTTTTGTGTGCAATCTAGTTTGACTGCTTCCTCTTTGCTAATCTTTACAAAGGAGCAGTTTTCATTTAATTTCACATTCTAGGTCTGATTTGTTTACATGGCCAAACTTTGAAATTATTTTTCATGTTTTCTTTGTGTTTATTTTGGTCATGTTGACTAGTTTGTAAAGTTTGGAGTTTACTGATTTTAAATTTTTCTTTAAAATAATATCTATAACTGTAAACATAGCTCTGATTAAAGTTGTATTAGCTTTGTCACATACAATATTTTGCATCTACTTTTTGTGCATCTTCTAGTATTTCCAGTTTTTCTTAGAATGATTATTCTTGGACCCATTGATTAAGGCAATTACATCATTAAATCTTCACAATTTTTAGTATTTCCTACAATTTTCTTACTTATTGATTGATTCCTAATTTAAATTTTTATTGCTACAGGACATATTTTGTGTTATTTATATATCCTGAATTGGACTTATTCTACAGACTGAAATGTGGTCCTTTCTAGAGTACATGAAAAGAAGGCGATTTCTGATGTCAGACCTATTTGATTTAGGGTGTCTTCAAAGTCCATTTCCTTGCATAGCTACCTGGCTGTTCTTTCCATTATTAGATCCCTCCTCTCTGTTTTAAAGTGTATCTATTGCATATAGGGTTTTGATTTCACAGATTTCTTTTGCTTTCTGTGTTGTAAAGGTTATCTGTTACTTTTTGCTTTTGTTGCTTTAGATTGAAAATGTATATAACTATTCCTGTTCATATAGTTGAAGTGCTGGCTACCAAGAATTTTCTCTTAACCATTGCTTTCATGTATCTTGAAAACAATGTGTCAACTATTGCTTTACATATCTACTGTTTTGTTTTCTAAGCTAGAAGTATTTATTTATGTGTTCCAGAAAGCTTTGAAATTATAGGGATTATTCCTTCACACTTAGAGCTTTCCATGTCTCCCCTGAAGCTCCAGTCAAAGACAGGTTAGCTTATTTGATAGTGTGGAGCAAATATTGGAAACTCTGTTAAGTTTTGTCTCTTTTTTGACCTCGTGTTTTCAAGAATATTTTCCTGTCTGTTTTAGGTCACATATCCCATAGATATAGCTCATTTATTCTTTATTTTGATGTCTCCTATATGATTTTAGACCAATTCAGTATATTTTGCAATTTCAGGTAGAGAATTTTCATATTTTGAGGAGTTTCTCTTTGACTGCTAGGATTATCTATAATTTATTACAATCATTTTCCTTTAAATTTATTAATATATTTGCAATTGATGCTTTTGTCTTAATAATAAAATAATATTCTAAGAGATAAAAGGAGGACTTGAAAACAAAACAACAAAGGATCTCAGATTATATCCAGAACTGAGGAGAAATGTTGTGAGAAAGATCATTGTCTTAGTTCTCTATTGCAGTGAAGAGATGCCATGACCACACAAACTCTTATAAAAGAAAGCATTTAATTGGGACTTATTTATAGTTTCAGAGGTTTAATCTATTATCATCATGGCAGGAGCATGGATGCATGGAGGTGGACATGTTTCTGGAGATTTGGGAGTTCTACATCCAGATCCTCAGGCAGTAGGAAGAAAGATAACCACTGAGCCTAGCTTGGGTACTTGAAACCTCAAAGTCCACCCCGTCCCCATTAACACAGTTCTTCTAACAAAGCCACACTTCCTAATCCTTACCAAGGAGTGCCACTCCCTGATGATTAAGCATTCAAACATATGAGCCTATGGGGGCCATTTATATTCAAACCACCACCACAGTCATTATAAATCTAAGCAGTAAAATTTGAACTCCAACAAAAGATTAAATAATAATATATCAGTGTTACATTTTCTGGATATAATATGGTTCTTTGGTTGTGTAACAGCAAGTTTTTGTTCTTAGGATACAACGATTGTGATACTACAAAAAATCTGCTATTTAATCTCTCATATTTTGAGAAAGAATTATATAAAAACAGATGAAAGAGATAGATGGTAAATAGATACAAGACAGATGATAGATGTAGATAAATAGATGGTAGATAGATGACATATAGACAATAGATAGGTGATAGTCAACATTGTGTTAAAGAGTTCTATAAAAACTTTAAATTTTCTAAACTTATTTAAAGAACATGTGATGTCTTCACATGGTTGTTTAGAAAATACTAGTTTATGTTTGTGTGTGTGTGTGTGTGTGTGTGTGTGTGTGTGTGTAGAGAATAATTCAGGAGTAAGAGATGGAGTCTCCAGAGTCCCTCCTTCATCCATGCCTGCTGTTGATAAACCCATCTTGTGAAGACCCAGTATAAGAATCTGAAACTATTGTGAGTTTCTGTTTGCAATGACTGAGTCTTCTCCCCAAACCTGACATTTCATAGCCCTTCTCTCTATATTTGGATTCTTATATTCTTTGTACCCATTTCCTCAATGTCCTCTTGTCTCTGCAGTGGAGGTATAAATGTCTTAACCGCATCAGTCACTTGCTTTAGCTCCTTATGTAGCATTTCCTAACAAGAGCTAAGAAATGAAAGCAGCCTGCATGGCCATGGAATAATGGTGGATAATGAAAATGTGGTACACATACACAAGGGAATGTTATCCACATGAAATTTAGAGGTAAATGGAGGGTACTGCAAAAACTATGAGTGAGATAACACAAGCCAGAGGTGGGGGAGAAGATACCACTGCATAGTCTCCCTCAAACTTATAGCCTGACCTTGAATATTTAATTCTATCTATTCAACTTGAAGTTCCTGTAGAAGTCAAGAAACTAGAAAGGTGCCATTAGGAGGGACATTCCTTAAAAGATATGGGGTAAAGTCGGTCAGTAGTGGTATATGCCTTTAATCCCAGCACTTGGGAGGCAGAGCCAGGCGGGTTGCTGTGAGTTTGAGGTCAGCCTGGTCTATAGAGCAAGATCCAGGACAGGCACCAAAACTACACAGAGAAACCAATGTTTCCCTATGGCATTTTAATATCCTTAGTGTTATTTATTTCTCATTGCTCCTCTTCCTCTGTATTATCCTCCCAGCAATGACCTTAGTTTAAGTTTCACCCCTGTTTTTCACATTTTCTCCCTTCATAGCACCTGTTTTTTATTATCCCCCTCTCTAGAGCTCACTGCCCTTGTAGTCTCTTTTAATTTTCCTGTCTTCTACAATTACATGTGATAATATCTATGTATACATATATATTCACATCTACATTCATATATATATACTCATATCTTGAGATTCAGAGCCAGGATTTACTAAGAGGGAACATGTGGTATTTATCTTTCTTGGTCTAGGTTACCATACTCAATAATATACTTTACAGTGTAAACCCTCTGAGCCATAACAATGATACTAGTGGGATATGCCCAATGGTGCAGTAGTGGCACTACTTTCTCAGGAGTAACCAACAGCTCTCTATTTGAATTGGAGACATCCACCCACCCTCCGTCCACCCAGGAGGGTAATCATGCCTGGTACTGTAATCTGAGCAAACTACCCCCTTTTAAATCCTGGACCCTAGACAAGAACCCAATTCTGTCAGTCTTCTAAGCCAATATAATTACTAACTATGTTCTAAAAACATCCTCACATCCACAGGTAAGCTCTCCCCCTCACCCTGCTTAAATCTTTCTACCTCCAGTATTCTCCTGCTCCATATTTATTCATATTGCCTATGCTCTAGCACTGCACATCTTTTTGTTTGTTTGTTTGTTTTTTGAGGAACATTTAAAATGAGGAAAGAAAATATGACAGAGAAGTCCAGCTGCACATTTCTGACTACTTAAAACTTCCACAGTTTGTCAAAGATACTGATAATCAAGAGTTCAGTCCTCATGTTACTACATCAAGTCTCCTGTGTGATGGAGCACACTGAGTCATCTTGAAGATTCAGCAATCATATGTTATCAGATGCACACACACACACACACACACACACACACACAGCAGCTGATTTAGAATATGTGACACATGGTTGGCGATATTAAAAGCAGAAAGAGAGATAAAAAACACTGAAGACAGCTTATGTTGGAAAGGATGTGAAGCAAGGGGAACACTCCTCCACTGTTGGTGGGAATGCAAACTGGTACAGCCACTTTGGAAATCAGTGTGGAGCTTTCTCAGAAAATTGGGAATCATTCTACCTCAAGACCCAGCTATACCACTCTTGGACATATACCCAAGGAATGCTCAATCATACCACAAGGACACATGCTCAACTATGTTCATAGCAACATTATTCATAATAGCCAAAACATGGAAACAACCTAAATGCCCTTCAACTGAAGAATGGATAAAGAAAATGTGGTACATATATACAATGGAGTACTACTCAGCAGAGAAAAACAATGACATCATGAGGTTTGCAGGCAAATGGATGGAACTAGAAAATATCATCCTAAGTGAGGTAACCCAGACTCAGAAAGACAAACATGGTATGTACTCACTCATAAATGGATACTAGATATAAAGCAAAGGATAACCAGACTGCAACTCACAGCTCCAGGGAGGCTAGCTAGTAAAGAGGATCCTAGGACAGACACAGGGATTGCCCAGTGACAGAGAAATGAATGAGATCTACATGAACAAACTGGGGGTGAGGGAGGGATGGAGGGCAAGGATTGGGGGAAAGAGAGATTAAGGGAGCAGGAGGTCCTAGCTGGATCAGGGACAGAGTGGGAGAACAAAGAAAGAGATACCATGATAAGTGAAGACCCCATAGGAATAGGAAGAAGCAGAGTGCTAAAGAGGTCCCCAGGAATCCACAAAAATGACTCCACTATAGACTACTGGCAATGCCTGAACTGACCTACTCTGGTGATCAAATGGCCGAACACTCTGTCATGATAGAACCCTCATCCAGTGACTGATGGAAGCAGATGCTGAGATCCATGGCCAAGCCCCAGGCAGAGCTCCAGGAGTCCAATCGGTGAGAGAGAGGAGAGATCATATGAGCAAGAGATATCAAGACCATGATTGGAAAAAGTAAAGAGACAACTAGCCAAACTAGTGGAAACACATGATCTGTGAACCAATAGTTGAGGAACCCCCATGGAACTGGACCAGGCCCTCTGGATAAGTGAGACAGTTGTTTAGCTTGAAATGTTTAGGGGGCCCCCAGGCAGTGAGACCAGGACCTATCCTTAGTGCATGAGCCGGCTTTTTGAAACCTAGTGCTTATGCTTAGACACTTTGCTCAGCCTTGGTGCAGGGCGGAGGGGATTGGACCTGCCTCAACTGAATGTACCAGGCTCTACTGACTCCCCAGGGGAGACCTTGCCTTGGAGGAAGTGGGAATGGGGGGTGGGTTGTGGGGGAAAGCTAGGGGTGGAGGAGGGAGGACAAGGGAATCTGAAGACAGCTTATGTTGGAAAGGATGTGAAGCAAGGGGAACACTCCTCCACTGTTGTTGGTGCAAAATGAATAGAAAATCTCTTAATAAAAAGAAAAAATACATATGTAATATATATAAGTATATGTGCATACACACAGAGATAGTTTAATAAAGTTGTACCACTTGAGGTGATATTGCTCTCCCTAAGAGCCACAGAACATATAACAAGAACTCCAATGACAGGCATGTGAAACTTTCCTTTGAGTTGTTGGTCCAGGGAGTCCAAGAGACTCCCAAAACAATATAGGGGATTACTGCTACCCTTGACTGCTTCCCAGAACTTGAAGTTAAGACCCTATTGCTGCACACATCACATGCTTTAGACACGGGACATGGAGGAATCAAACTGGAACTTTCCTGAGTGCCCACTCCCTGAGGATTATCTCTCATAGTATCTTTTATCTCTTTTTCTTAAATTATCTTATACATAAGTTATGTTACATTAAAATGATTCAAAGCCAAATAAATCCCTCTACTCATTATTACATTGCCTAAGTAAACCAACATCTTCATTCTCAATTGCTCTTGAATTAGTAAACATACAAATTAGTTTTACATGTGCGAAGTTTTATCATGGACAGAATGATGTTTCGTTTGTGATAGTTAATTAATAGTTGCCACACATTTTTATTTGCCCTACATATTACTTCTTTCTTTCCCTTTGCCCTCACTCACCTCCTCCTTAGGAAACTCAGTGTTAGCAGATATGTTCTTCCACATTTATCTTACACCTAATATGCAAGTATATATGATCTACTCATTCTACCTCATTAAAAAATTATAAGTTGCTAAAAACCATAGTTGATAATGCAAAAAAGAAGTTTTGATAATTTATTCATATATAAAAGTATATTACTTGTATTTCTTGCATTATGAAGTTACTTGTTTTTAAGCATTCTTACTTAAAGTATACCATAAATCAGTTTGGTTTGGTTTCTCTCGAGTGGAACCAAACTCTGATGCTGTTTGTGAAGCATTTCAATGCAGTATTCTTCTGAATTTGTGTCTTCTGATCCTGTCACATTTTTTCTGCCCACATTCAAGTTTCAAGCATGTGCTTGTGGCTTTCAACTACATGGTATCTTCAAAGTTTTAAATTTTGTTTTAAATGAAAATAACATTTTTTCCTATCCCGACTATTTATCATGCATTTATACTTTTATTACATGTCATAATTGCAAAAATGATACCACACAAAGGCATTTAACAACAAAACAACATATTGTGTAAGAGAATGATGATAGAAACTAAGTTGTATAGAATCCCAGATGGGAGTCAGCTTTCAGACAGCAACCTGAGTGCCTCTTGCATATATTATAGAGGGAATAGAGAACACAGATTATTTTGGCAAGTCAGTTAAACACACAATTGTTAAGAAAAACCTGTTTTATGTGTTTTTAAGGTCATTTAGTTTGTATAAATGTTATTATCAAGTACATAATTGTCGGTAATACACTTTTCGAGTTAGCAACACATAGATGCTATATGTATGAAATAGTGAGTGGCATCTAATTCACCCCTTTCCATAATTTTATGATATTTCCTCCAAGGATATTTAAAACTATAATCAGCCATCACTTGCAGATGAACATCCAGACTATGTCTAGATTTGGTGACGTCAAGCAATGCTGTCATTGCCGACCTCATGCAGGCATTCTCCACAATCTCTGCATTTGATTCCGTAAGATAGATCCGCACAAGTGTCTTTTGTTTGCTTGTTTCTCTCTTTCTGCTTTTAATATCTTTATATTTAAAACACAACTGTACAATATTACAGAGTAAGATTAGGGTCTCAGAATGGGTAATCATAATCTATGTTTACCCTTGGCAAGATTTCAATTAGAAAAAAAAAGCCCATCTTTCTGTGAAAGGAATATAGTTTTTTGGTATAAATTTTCCACTGTGGAATATCTCTGTCAGGCCGCATGGTGTTGCTAAAAGCAGATTTGTAAAGGGATGGCAACAGTCTATTTTGTTAAGCCAGGATGGTTCCCTCTAACAGACCTATCTAAAACAATTCCACCCCAGGCCACTGCTGCCTTTAGTCAAGTATAAGGGTCTCTGTGGTAGAACATAGGACTATGGAGGTCAAAGAAGAAGTTATACATCTGTGAAACATATGCACAGATGAATAACCTGTCCTTGTCTTATTATTTGGATACTGTACAAGCAAAATTCTGTGGTGCATAAACCTCAGTGTGGAATGTGCTATATTCAGAACAGTTTGCCACTTTTCTATGAATTCTTTCACTGTGAATCATGTCATCAAGGAGTAAGCATTTATTAGTTTGTATTGAGATAGTTGGAGAAAACACATAAAACAGTTAATCATATAAAATATTTATATGATACACATCTAAACACAATTTTCATTTATCAAAAGTCAAGAGAACATTGCAACACAGGAATTGAGCCTGTTTTTAATTACTCATGATAAAATAAGGAACCAGCATTTTGTAGTTGTTATAGGACAATGGATTCTGACTTATCAGCATTTCATGTATCATTATTAAACCATTATTAATCAACTGCTTATGTAGATTTAAGAATGAAAAATATTACAGAAGGCTACCAGGACCATCAGGTTGCATGAGTCTTTTCTTTAAAGTCGCCAACCATGTGTCACATATTCTAAATCAGCTGCTGTGTGTGTGTGTGTGTGTGTGTGTGTGTGTGTGTGTGTGTGTGTGTGTGTGTGCATCTGATAACATATGATTGCTGAATCTTCAAGATGCACTCAGTGTGCTCCATCACACAGGAGACTTGATGTAGTAACGTGAGGACTGAACTCTTGATTATCAGTATCTTTGACAAACTGTGGAAGTTTTAAGTAGTCAGAAATGTGCAGCTGGACTTCTCTGTCATATTTTCTTTCCTCATTTTAAATGTTCCTACTATATTATACGTAAACCAGAGATACAAGATAATGAAAGTTTAGGAATGTAAAAGAAGCATTTGGCATATTTTTAAAATTACATTTGTATTCATTCATTATTTTGTGTGCATGAAAGATGAATAAACATATGTGATGGCGTACATAGGAAGGTCAGGGGGCACATCGTGAAAGCTGGATCCTTCCTTCCACTATGTGTCTCCTGAGGATCAAACTCAAGCTTGGTGACAAGCACTTTGACCTGCTGAGCCATCTCAGCAGAACCTTTGCATGTTTTGTTACTGAAAATAAGATTCCTTTCCTGTCTGGCTTTTACAGACTAGAGTAACACATAGATATTCTAAGGATATTATAGAATTCTGAATTGTCTCTTTCCTCAAACACCACTTTGAGTCCAGAACAATGATGAAATAAGTCTGTTTTCATTAATTGTGCCCTGGGTAAATCTCATCGCTATGTGTATACTATAATGACTTCATGGCTAATAAATGCACAGGAGTTGTTTTGTGTCATTTGTCTATTGTATCATGCTAAACTTTTAATTATAATAGTCAGCAGAAACCTTCATCCCTCAATTCCCAAGTTAAAACAGAAATGCAATTGTGTACTCTTTAACATCAAGTCACAGTTTTTGTGACCAAGAAACCTCTGTTGTCTTTGATGTATTTTAAACTCAGTATTGCTGCCCAAACTTAGGTGTCACGTTGTTAGGAGACAGAGGAGAAGTAGAATCCTGTTTGCCGGAAAGGTTTCTCCACATTCTTTGTGTCAAATGACAAGAATGGTGGTACTCAACTTCTGAGTCTCAAGAGTGGAGATATTGGAGGTAGTGGCGGCACACACCTTTAATCCCAGCACTTGGGAGGCAGAGGCAGGCAGGTCTCTGTGAGTTCAAGGCTAGTGTGGTCTTCAAAGTGTGTTCTAGAACACCCAGGGCTCTGTGTGACAGAGAAACCCTGTCTTGAAAAACAAAAAAACTAACAACAATGGAAAAAAATGTGAAGAAACCTGTTTGCTTTCTTACACAGTCATAGGTAAATAGTATTTATAAGAATCTTCCTCCACTGTCCTATCTCGTTCTCATTTGCCTTTAACAAGCCCTTCATATAGTCTTGGATTTTTACCTGATACAGTGACTGTATCATTCATAAAGGGACTGGCTTAGTGATATCCCTGTGTAGATACAATTCTTGTGATTTTTCCACTGCCCTCACACATGGGGAAGTCAAAAAGACACACACTGAAGGAATTCTAGTTTTGAACATGATTCTGTTCACCTTCACTGTGACGTAATAGCCCAGTTTATTTACAACTTTTCTAGGAGTGATAGATCTGTAATCCTAGCACTGAAGAGGACAAGGCAGAAGGATCACAGCAAGTCCAAAGCTGGCATGGGCTGCCTAGTGAGGCCATCCTGGGATAAAAATCAAACTCCTACATCAAAACAACTATCACAGGAAATTAAGATTATTTTGCTCCTAAATTAATCAAAAAGCAGAAAAACTATTTTCTATGGCATTTCCTGAAATAATTTTGGGACCAACTTATAATAATGCAAACTCAGAAACACAAATATTTATAATTCAATTTATTAAGCGTTAATAGTTCCTGTTCAAATTAGCGTGGATCTCTATCAAAGCCATTAGACCTATTCAAAGCCATATATGTAGAAGACCATACACATTATGTTTACCTTTCCTACACAAACTTGGAAAGAAGGCCACTTGGTTCCTCTAATTAAAATGTCAAACCCATACACAGTTTGGCTGGTACACACAGTGATAAGGAAACACAGGCACAGTTTAATTCATTCTTCTAAATTGCCAGCATACAAGCTTTTGTTGAATGCAGTCCAGGCTCAAAAGCATAATTGATGGCAGCTCAAATTCTCAGTCAACAGCCAAGGACAAACACTGAATCTGTTGCTGTTGGCTTTGTTTGGGTTTCAGGTGCAGGGCCCCTGCCATATGGTATCCTAAAGACAGAGCTTTTGTTACAGTGTGCATGTGAGTGCAGGGGCGTGTGTGTGTGTGTGTGTGTGTGTGTGTGTGTGTGTGTGTGTGTGTGTGTGTACTCTAATATTGCAAATAGCCTTAATGCAACAATAAAAAGGAAGAAAACAATGAAAAGATAATCTACTCATTGCTTAGAACAATTACAGACCCCAAGCTGCTGGGCTATTAAAGTTACATAGCAAATCAGACAAGTGGAGATTTCTATCCAAGACACTGTTTCATCAGTGAACACTTTATTTGCCCTTTACTCTTTGTTTTCTTTTCACCACCAAATGGTTGTGCATTTATAATTAATGAGATGACACTGTATTATTAATACAAAATTCAAGACAGTTTGCAACAGACCAATATATTTTGGAGAAGTTTTATACCTGAAATGTTTTTTTAAATCATCACTGCCTATGAATGTTCAGCATTTTTTACATATGTGAAAAATATTTTAGTTCAAAATGACAAACTCTTTACATTAAATTAAAATGGATGAATGACTGAAAAAGTGACTGCATACAGAATAAACAATTGATCAACTAAAAAGTACAGATGTCTATGAATGAGTAACATCAGATTTAATAGATTTGAAAACCTCTACACTTACCTTCCTTGTTTATGCTATTAGAACTCTAGTTGCTCAGTTGCTATTATCACCAGCGAACTCGAGAAGGCTTATGGCAAATAGCAAAGTGTCTATACTCAAGAACAAAGAGTTTTCATATCTAGCAGAAACTCATTGGAAGTGGCAGTAGCTATTATAGTCAGTATATGGTTATTAAGCAGTATTAGTTTAGGATTAAGAGCTCCTACAAAGAAAGCTGCAGGCTGACAATGACTGATAAGAGAAAGGGAACCATTCTTCTCCAGGAATAAGTCTCCTGTTAGGTTGTCCAGTCACAAGTAGTTAATCCTTTACACATGTGTACATAAAAACAATGTCAAATGGACTCAATAGGTACATATGTGTTGTGTGTGTGTAATAATTATAGAAGTGTTCACGAAGTTGAAAAGCAGTGGGGATGGGACACCAGAGGAGTTGTATCTAAAAGGAAGGGTTTGAAAAGAGATGTAAGCATAGTACTCACATATGGAATGCTCAAAAAAAATATGATAAAAGAAAAGTCCAAGGATAAAATAAACCCCAAGATGCCCAGCAAAGGAAATTAATCTTAACACGATTTTGAAGAGTGAACAGACATATTTTACATAGAAAAAAATTAGATCCTGAATAGCCTTCCAGGAAAGACTCATAATATGAAGAAAACTGGAAATGAGAAGGAACGGGCTGGGTTACTTGTAATGATGCACTCCCAGAGAATAATCAGATAATTCAATTGACAGGCTTTCCAAGAAACTGGTTTCCAGACATTTTCAGACCTGATGTCATAGAGAAGTGTTTTCATTCAAAGCGAAGGTTATTGACAATTCTCTGCAAACCACTGATGGTATCTCATTAGATAATAATGATGAGAGCATTATAGTAGCCTCATCAGGAATCCTCTACTTTGTTATTTTTTTTGCAAGAGAAAATATTGCAAAATTTTCTTTTGGATAAAATATCTCTAAATAAAAGACTATTTTAATAGAAAATAATAGCTTCCACATCCTTCAATAAATAGTGGGAGAAACTTAACCCCATGTAAGCTCACATAACATGTTTATACAGTAATGATTTAGTTTGCAATCATGGTTGTTATTATTTAATTGAAGCAAGCTATAAGAAGATGCCAAAATTCTAGAAATATGTGCTCTTATTCACATCAACACTTTTCTTATAATTGACACTATATTTGCAACATAATTAAGAACACATCCTAATATAAACGCATCAACTAATAAGGAAGTATAATATAGTAAGCTAGATGTTATGTTGTTTTGTAAAATAGCTTCTTAGAGAGGTACATTTTCCAAAAGAATAATAGGTGAGTTTCCTCTTGCCATTACTATACAGTACCAAGGGTTTGCAAACTAACAAATAATTATTCATTTCACATCTGTTAAATTCATCTGTGTCATATTCTTCTTCTAGACCCCTCTGCATCATGTAATTGAAAAAAACCAAATATATATATGATGTGGCTGAGGCAACAGGCAGCTTCCAGTACTCAACTAAATTGAGTCAAATCCGTGCTAAATAGCATAGCTTCCTAATGAGTTCATCTGAGTACTTCTCCAGCAGTGACCAAGATCTAGTTTGGAAAGACACCACCTTATACACTGGGCGAGAGTATTGATGGGTGCCCTGATTAAATTATCTTCCTGCGTGATGTTACAAACAAAGGATTTCCATTGGTTTTCAGAAAGTTGCTCCATCAGTCCATAGCAGACTCTTCAGTGTATTTCATTAACTGCTTCTTTGAAAGGTCAGTCAGGGCTGGCCAATTTCTCCTGTGGGATATTGAATTTGACCTTTGGATTGTTGTTTCCCCTTCCTGCTAATCCTGCCTCCTGGATACACTTTTTCCATGTGTTTCAATGGAGCATGATTGGTGACCACACAAACAAATTGCTTTTTGGTGATTTATAAAATGTCCTGGATGACTGGTGAGGTATTTTCAGGATAATCATTATGTACTTCTTATCTATAATGTTGCCTTATTATACAGCCATTTCTTTGAAGTACTATTTACGAATCTTAGCTTACAATTGGAATAACCCTGATAGCCTTTGCCTTTTTATTTTCTGTTTAATGCCCATGTCCTACATCAAGTAATTAAAACAGAATCCCTGGCTTTGGGACCCAGTTATCAACACTTTTCAAAAGCTACCCAGGAGAGTCTGATAAGTATCCAAGGCTGAGAACTATTGTGGGAGAAGGTGCAGTATATTATGAGATCCTTGTCTGAAGTATCCAAGCAGTTATATAATATTTTCCAATCTCTGGTCCTCTGATGAAAGTTATACTGGATCAGTGTCACTTGCCTTTAATGCAGATATGATTATTTATGCTATTTTATAATATGTATGTGTTCGATCTAGCATTTTTTCTAATTACCTCAACTTAACTTCCTACCTTGTACTCCAGAGAATGAGAGAAAGGAAGATTTTGTGAATAGAATGTCATTGTTATTTTTCTTCAGTGTGTAGTAGACTCCTCAACACAGACTAAACCAATGAAAATAGCCAATGTATAGTATCACATAACAAAAACATTTAGGCATGGAGCTGAACAATGGTAGTTGTATTTTACCATCTAAATTATGACCATAAACTTTTCCTTTCCTTCATCTCATGTCTCTGCATTCCATTCTGTTGGTTTGTTCTCAGATCTCATATTTAGGCTCCGTTGATTTGCAGGCTAACACTACTCTAACTATAAGTTAAACAGTAGAGTGTGTCTCTTCAGGTAGGTTTATCAAATTTCTGGCAGTTATTTTAGTTGGCTTATCTTGTATTCCTGAAGTTACCCCTCAGGCACTAACGATACCCAGGAATATTTGGGGTTTACAGGTAGTTCAATAATTCCTATGCTCTCTAGCTGGAGTCAGAGATGAGTTAGTATCTGAAGTACACTACTTGAAATTGAGGTAGTTTATACCAAAATCCATGCTACCGGAGTGAGGGATGATTTCTTATCTGAAGCACATTACATTAATTGGAATAGTTTGTACCAAAATCCATGCTGTAGCAGGAATCTTAGAGAGTCTTATTAATAAAATCAAACCTGGGGCCAGTTATTGGGGAGAAATTCTGGATGGTCAGAGAGACAGAACAAGCCACAGCTAACCTCACCTGGCCAACTTCTCAGCTGGTCTTGTTTACTCAGACTGGAAGCTTCTGTGCCTTCATATCCAAATGGCTCCCAGCTGAACTGTGCTGCTAGAAGCCTGAAAGCTTAACCAGCCAAATGCTTCTAGTTTCTGGTCCTCACGCCTTATATACCTTTCTGCTTTCTACCACCACTCCCTGGGATTAAAGGCGTGTGTCACCATGCCTGGCCGGTTCCAATGTGGCCTTGAACTCACAGAAATCCAGAGGGATTTCTACCTCTGGAGTACTAGGATTAAAGGCATGAGTGCCACCATTTTCTAGTCTTTGTATCTAGTGGCTGTTCTGTCTTTGACCCCAGATAAGTTTATTAGTGTGCACAATATTTTAGGGAACATAATACCACCACACCATGCTGCTGTTGTCTAAGAGGAAACCATCAAGACTGGCCTTCAGATGACATACACAGACTTCCACTGTGGAGCAACTGAGTCTTCCCAGCATGAGCTTTTATGGGGAATCAGATTACCTCAGCCATAGCCAGCCCCTTATCAGCATCAAGGCTAAAATGATCCCCATGATGATTCAAGTATACAAGGTTATTTGGGGAAAAGAAATGAGTGCAGAATCATCAGTACTAACATGGCTTCCTTAATGAAATGTAACTTATAAAAACAGCTACTTACAGATTGGACTCCCAGACCTCTACCTGGGGCCTGGCCGTGGATCTCTGCATCCACTTCCATCAGTCATTGGATGAGAGTTCTACCATGACAGTTGGGGTGTTTGGCCATCCGATCACCAGAGTAGGTCAGTTCGGGCTTTCTCTCGACCATTGCCAGTAGTCTATTGTGAAGGGATCTTTGCTCCAGGAGTCCAATTGGCAAGAAAGAGGAGGGATTGTATGGGCGAGAGTTGTTGAGACCATGATTGGAAAAAGCACAGAGACAAATAGCCAAACTAGTGGAAACACATGAAGTATGAACCAATAGCTGAGGAGCCCCCAAGTGGATCAGGCCCTCTGGATAAGTGAAACAGTCGATTAGCTTGAACTGTTTGGGAGGCTCCCAGGCAGTGGGAGCAGGACCTGTCCTTAATGCATGAGCTGGCTGTTTGGAGCCTGGGGCCTACGCAGGGACATTTTGCTCAGCCTGGGTGAAGGGAGGAGGGGACTGGACCTGACTCAACTGAATCTACCAGGGTGAGCTGAATCCCCAGGGGAGTCCTTGCCCTGGAGGAGATAGGAATAGGAATAGGGAGTGGGCTGGAGAAGGCCAGGAGGAGGGAAGACAGGGGAATCCGTGGCTGATATATTAAATTATAAATTTTTTTAGAAAACAGCTACTTACAGAAGAGGGAAGACTAAATGATATTTTAGGAAACAGAATGAGACAGAGCAGTTCTTTTGTTTTTTTTTTAATTTATATCTTTATCACTTTAAAAATGACCTTTGGAGGTGACATTCATATTTAATAAGCCTATACATACTTGATTAAATAATGCTGTGAACACAAAATGTATTAACATCACACAACCTTCTTCCTACCCTTATGAAAAAGATACAGCTTAAAGATTACCTAAATTTTAAAATAGTGACCTGTTGAGTTGTTGTTGTTGTTGTTGTTTTTTCTGGTTCCAGAGAAGTTCTTTTTTTATTTTATAATTTGATTTAATTTTACATATTAGCCACGGATTCCCCTGTCCTCCCTCCTCCTGCCTCCCCCACCCTCACCCAGCCCACCCCCATTTTCATCTCCTCCAGGGCAAGGACTCCACTGGGGATTCAGCTCAACCTGGTAGATTCAATTGAGGCAGGTCCAGTCCCCTCCTCCCTCCTCCTAGGCTGAGCAAAGTGTCCCTGCATAGGCCCCAGGTTACAAACAAACATGGCATGTACTCACTCACAGGAGGATACTAGATGTAAAACAAAGGATGAGGTGACTGCTACTCACAACTCCAGGGAGGCTACCTAGAAAACAGGACCCTAAGAAAGACGCAGGGATTGCTCAATGACAGAGAAATAGATGAGATCTACATGAGCAAACTGGACATGAGGTGGAATAATGAAGGGCAAGGGTCAAGGGAAAGAGAGCTTAGGGGAGCGGGAGATCCCAGCTGGATCAAGAACAGAGAAGGAGAACAAGCAAAAAGAGACCATGATAAATGAAGACCCCCATGGGAATAGGAAGAAGCAAAGTGCTGGAGAGGTCCCCAGAAATCCACAAAGATCCCTCCACAACAGACTACGGGCGATGGTCGAGAGAAAGATGGAACTGACCTACTCTGGTGATAGGATGGCCAAACACCCTAACTGTCATACTAGAACTTTCATCCAATGACTGATGGAAGTGGATGCAGAGATCCACGGCCAGGTCCCAGGTGGAACTCCAGGAGTCCAATCGGTGAGAAAGAGGAGGGATTTTATGAGCGAGAGTTGTTGAGACCATGATTGGAAAAAGCACAGGAACAAATAGCCAAACTAGTGGAAACACATGAAGTATGAACCAATAGCTGAGGAGCCCCCAAATGGATCAGGCCCTCTGGATAAGTGAAACAGTCAATTAGCTTGAACTGTTTGGGAGGCCCCCAGGCAGTGGGACCCGGACCTGTCCTTAATGCATGAGCTGGCTTTTTGGGACCTGTTGAGTTTTAATTCCATGTGATATTTGGTTGAGATCTCCAATTAGTCCAGTTAATTGTTATGGTTTGGATGTAAAAATGTCTCCCACGGGAACAAGTGTAAACTCTCAGTCCATCACTCGTTGCATTGTTCGGGAACATTGTAGAGCTTCTCAGAAATGAGCCCGAGCTATCAGAAGTGGGTCACCTAGAAAGGGCTTGTGAAGGCTACATGCATTTCCAGTTCTGGCCTATGATCTCTGTGTGAGAGCTCTGAGATACACTCCTGCTACTGTAGATGAAGCTACCCCAGCTGTCACACTTTGCTCTATGACTGACTGTAATCTCTAATCTACCACTTGCCAAAACTATTCTTCGTTAGTTGTTGCTGTCAGGTATCTTGGTCTTAGCAATGTAAACAGCAGCTAACACAGTCTATGGTAGAGACCCAGCAACAGTTCTTACATAGGACATGGTGAAGTGAATCCACCTCCCTCACTCCCTCTCCTTTCTTTTATCAAGGTCATAATTACCTATATATGGCAATTAGTGTTATTTAATCACCAAGATAACATACTATTTTTCTTTAGATGCAGTAGTTTGAGATATAACTTTTTGCCTGTTATATTTCTAGTCTACTTACAAACCTTGCTTTCATAAATGTTATTCTTTATAGAAAAAGTTTGGGAAAAAAGTATGATATGTAATTATGCCATTTAAATTCAAAGGCCATTATGCTTTGGTAGTTTTCAATTCTTTTCTTTGGCATAGTTTTACATATATATGTATATGTATGTATATATATATATCATATATATAATATATATATGATATATATATATATATATATATATACAGTTCATGCTTTTCTCTTACCTCCCTGATATTCTCATCTTTACCTGATCATGTGGTAGCAATTTATCAAGCACATGAGTTCTCTAAATGTCCTTACGGTGCCCATTTGTCCTTTCCATCACCGTACATAATGTCTAGTACTCTTGGATTCTCACCAGGGGTTTCTCATGTTCTCCTTAAGTCCTTGTTTCTAATGCTGTTTATTCTACACATTGGGTCCAGCATGATTTGTCTAAGTCTGTACATTTGATCAACTAATTATTCTGCTTTAAAATTATGGATACAGGGGCTGGGGGATAACTCAGTAAAGAGTTATAACACAGGCATGAGGGTTTGAGTTAGATCCCTAGAACTCACAGAGAAAAAGGAAAATTGGTGTGAAGGTGTATTTTTGTAATCTCAGCCCTGGAGACATGGAAACAAAAAGATCCTTGGAGCTTCCTGGGCAGCCAACCTAGTTAAATTGGAAAGCCCCAAGCCCCAGTAAAAAAAAAATACAACAACAACAAAAAATTAACAATGAACAAAGCCCTCCAAAACAAGGTAGAAAGCTTCAGGTCAACTTCAGGTTGACATCTGGCTTCCACACACATGCTCAAATACACATACTTTTGCACACATGAACATACACACAAAGGTAAACATGCAGACAGATTCCCATTGTTTCTTGGCATAATAAGCCAAGAAACAATCTCTGGGTCCAATGTAGAGGCCTTAGTACATGTATTTATATTCTGATCTCAGGATGCCATCTCAGCCATCCTTCCTCCTTCATATTTGCTTTTTTTTTTAGGAGCCCACACCTTCCCACCATTGCTCTATTTGATAGGATGAGAACCTCAAAAGAAAATTATCCATGCCTATAACCATGATCTTTGGTATTGCCTAGCTGAAAGTATTAATCATTTCCTTGTGTAGAATTTCCTACAACAGATTCTTTTTTTTAAAGCTTTATCTTATTTTTAGTTATGTGTTTGTGTGTGGGTATGTGCACATGAGGGCAGGTTCCTGAGGAGGTCAAAGGCCTCGAATCTCCATGGAGCTTGACTTGCAGGCAGTTGTTAGTTACCTAACTTGGGTGCTAGGAGAGGAACTGATGTCATCTGCAAGGGCAGAAGTGCTCTTAACCATCAATCTGTCTCTATAGCCCGCCAGCCAAATCTTCTTCTAAAAAGTGCTCTACATTTGATGTTCAAATCTTAGTTTAGGCATTAAATTTTCCCCAAGTTCCTCAGACAGAAGAATGAACTATTATTCAGTGTCACAAGTTCTGTCCAGGCAAACTCCAAATCTCTGGGAAGGGCGAAGGATACGGTGAATGGCAGCCTAGGGGGCTAACTTACCTTGGAGATTTGCTGGTATAAGCAGCAAGCTGTTTCCGTCCTATGCTTCATGAAAATGAAGATGATATAGATGCTGATGTGCTGCCAACTTGTGCATTAGCACTGCAGCATGGCCTCCCATATACAAGTTGCACATTAATTCTCCTGTTGTAAATCTGCCTGCCAGACTGAAACAGCACTGCAAGCCCTTCACAACATCCTGTTCGTCTTTCTCTTCCATGCCCTTGGCAGAGAACTGACTGTATATAGGAAGCTAAAAAAGTGTGGGGTGAATGTGTGCAGCTATGAATGAAATGGTGATCTCCCATCATATTGTAACTTCAGAATCTTTTCCCCTCAACTTCATCAGGAACCAGGCTGGAAATTGGATGTTTTTTATTATCTATAACCAAAGATTCTATCTGTCAATAACACGTGTGGGTATTTAGGTTATAATACTTTAAACAAATGGGCCATTCCAATAAGTATTGTAATTTACTTCTAAAAAGATATTTTCACAGATAATTCACTTCAATCTTGATATTAAATATAGTGCTTATGCTGTATCTAAAAATTAAACATTTTTTAAAAATGTGCTTGAAGTTTGTGTAATTTAGATGGTAATAGTAGTTGTAAATATTAATATTTTTAGATTGCACACAATGCTTAGTGATGTTAACTACACAGAATATAAAATAACCTAGGACACAAGCCTCTGAATATGCCTGTTGAGAATTATCATGATTGTATAAATTAAGGCAAGAAGACAGCCCAATTTGAGAGGGACCATTCTCTGGCTAGGATCTTGAACTGCATCTCAGTGGAGAATGGGAGCCACATCAATATGATTTCGTCATTCACTGCTTCCTGAGTGTGGATGTATTGTAACCAGATGTTTTAATGACCCTGCTGCTTTGACATCCATTTATGATGTACGGCACCTTCAAATTATGATCCAAAATAAACTCTTTCTCCCTCAATTTGCTTTTCTCATAATGTTTTGCTTCAGCAACAAAATAGTCACTGACACAACATGTGACTTATTCTTTTATCACATCAAAGCAGACCCTTAAGAGGCAGTGCTGACATTCTACACAGAAATCTAAGAGCAAAGGCTGCAATACTTTATTCAAAATTTGAGGGAAAAAGGAAAGACAAAGAGCCACGTGCCATGTCTTACTCCCTTCATACATCAAATGGAACAATTCAGGGACACAATTTTAACATGTTTATTCTATCATTAACTTAACTACAATATTTGTGGCTGAATTTCTGTTAATCAAATACTAGATTATTTGTGGGATTCTCATATATTTCTCATAGATGTACTTTATAAAGGTTTGTTCTTCTTTCTCTACGAAGTCAGACCCTAACTAAGGCTCAACACACTTTCATATTTTCCCAATTTAAGCAAACGGAGAAGGTCACAGATCCTGATTTGACCTTTCTGTAATTTACCTGATATCCACAGTCTGGAAATTATCTCTATAGCATCTTGATTTTATAATTATAAGTTTGGCCCAGTTCTTTCAAGCATGAAGATTCTTTAAAGCATCATTTAGAATTATAGGCATTTCTGGAATTTAACCTTTACAGTGTTTCAATTTACAGCATGAAATTACTGTGGGGTGAAATCAATGTAAAATACCAGAACTGGTCCACAGCTCATAAATACTCAGGAAACTGATGATGATAGTGGTGGTGGTTATGACGGTGATGAAGATGATGATGATGATGATGATTTAATCTAACCTCCTCATGATTCAATGATTCAATAAGAAACCATCTCAGAATGAGAAAATAACAAAGACTTAGATGAGAATGGTGACAGAAACTGATACTCACCCTCTATAACGCAAACTTACTTAGAGATTGCTCAAAGGCATTTTGCAAATATTATCATGATAACCACGGCATGCTGGTTAAAAATGTGGAGGAAATCAGAGTGTCCCCCAGCCCCCTTGGCTCAGGCTGATGCAGTGTCTTCCTTCACGAAACAGCAGCAGCAGAATTAGGAACTTATTAGGAAGCAGACTCTTGGGCAGCTCCCCAGACTGGGTGAATTACAATCTGCGTTTGACAAGTTGTCCAGTGACTCATGATTTTATTAATGGTGGAGCAATGCCATTACACTCATCTAGAAGTAAACTGAAAATCAGGGGGGTGGGTTGTGCAGAGAAGCCAGACTTCAACCCTTCCCCACTATTTGTTAAGTGGGAGACTTTGGACATATTCTCAAATGCAATGTAGCATTCTAAATACCAGTTCAGTTTGTTTTCCTATAGATCATAATGATGAAAACAGGAGAAAAGAGCAACAGTAAGAAACATATTTTAAATGACATGTGAGTGGATGTAGGCATATATTTAAAAATTGCATCTTTCAAATAAAATGTGGAGAAAAGAAGCAGAGAGAACATTTGTAGGGCAATTTTGAAATAGTTAAGTTTTGCTTTTTATCTTTACACATATTAAATGCATAATTATAAATATATCTGTATATTTGATTTGTTATTTATAGCATTGCATTTTAGTGATCGTTCTTTCTCAGATAGAGATCATATTCATACAAGGAAAAAAAATCCTGATGGGAGAGACTATTTTGAACTATGTTTACTTTTCATGGCTAGGTCCTTAACCGTCTTAGTTGATCATTTAAGACCATCTTGGTTTATCAAATCTTAGACTGTATAGAAGTGACTACTTTGCATTCAGTGAATAGAGAATTCACTCAGTGAGAAAGTTATTCTTGTTTTGTTAATCCTCAGTATACAGTAGCACTGAGATGTTTGAGATGAGATGACCCCTTTCCTGGTGTTTTAAAGTCAGCCTGGCCAAATAAAAATGAATTAAATCCAAAGAGGAGTTTATATGATCTTTGTCTCACCAAGCACCATGGCTTTATTTTGGACTTCAAAATATGATCATCTGAAATTGTTTCTTAAGCAAAAATATTAAATAATGCTAAGCAGAAAAATAATGAAATTCCCATCATTTGAGGAAAGATTAAATTCTCTCAAACAACAGGAACTTATTTTACCAGCAGAGCTTTGGAAATAAATATAAAATCAGGGATACCATGCTTCTTTATTCTGAATTGTGACTGACAATGATGACATGTGATTAGGAGAAGCAGATTTAGGAGCATCCTCTGTCACTCTCAATATCACACAATTAAGACTAGCCTCAACTCCAGCCTGTATGTAGAAAACTAGGATATGGGCATTTTATAAGTGAAAGTTGAAAGTATGTCTATGTACCTGGCAGCATCAGTAAATCCACTCTCTGTCACAAAACTAAAAGCAACACAGAACCCAAAAGCTTGTTTGGGTCAGTTTTATAGATGAAGTGAAATGGTCCAAACACAGAGTGAGTGTCAGATGACCTGAGCACAGATTTGATACTGGGATAATAATATTTTTCTCCTCATAGGAATAATTACCACTCCTGTAGATCATAAGCAAATTATAATTTAGTAAAATTGGCTGTCAGATTCAAGTCTGTATTTTCATTATCTAATGCTGGTTTTTAAATATTCTTCCTGTAGTTGGGGCAATAATATTAACGCCCAGGACAACTAATTCTAGATAACTTGACGGGAGAGATACAAAGCTGTATAGGCAGACTGATTTTAGTTATTTTAAATGAATCCATCCCTTCAAGTAACTAAAAAAAAAAAAAACCCTCAGTTGTTACAAAGGTCCTCTGACTTATTTCTCAGTGAATTATTCATCAATAAAACGTAGGGCTTAATTTGTGGCTATCATAATCACCTCCCCTTCCATCACCATCAATTCTCAGCATGGATCTCAGGGGATTACTTGTCACTACTGATTTTCTATCACTCTAGAGATCCTTGAAATATTATATTTGATAACCATCCCAGACCTGATTAAATTGCTGAGATAAGAGTCTTTTATCCTAGCACCTCAGCCAGTAGAGGAGTCATTTGGAGCAGTTAAGAGCATGTCAGAGTGGCACCCATCATTCTTTTATAATCAAAGTCTGGGGGAAAAGTCTCCAATTTTTTTTTTCTGAATGTTTCAGTTAATATGCATCCAATTTCTTCCTCTCTCAACAATGAGGCCTCATGAGTCTCTAGAAAGATGCTGTATCTCTTTTCATATTTTATTCTTTCCCTGAAGGCTGTTTAAATTAAGCTCTTCATACGAATACCCGAAAGGGTCATTGATCTTAAAATTACTGTTAATTATGTAGACCCACATGTTTTCACTAATAGCCACAGCTTGGTAGAATTTCGTTTTTGTCTTTACAGGGCTTTGTTTGCCCAAACAACATTTTTACCAAGTTATAAAAGCATGCATTAAAACACCCCTGTATTTCATTCTATAGCCTCATCTAAAATCAACTGCTGCCAAGGATTCCACTCATTTGTGCCCATGCTATTCCTTCCCTTCCCCCCTACTTTTATGTCATTCTATTCACTAACAAATACAGGGTCCTGATGTTAATACATTCTGTAAGCACAGTGCCAGACAGGAAGGCATAATTGCTGCCCTCTATGACTTGAGTAGGAAACTTTGGTAACAGAACCCATCAAATTACATACAAAAATATCCGTTGTAACTTGACTAGTGCCAGGCAAGAGAAATCCCATAATTAAAGAAAAGGGGGTAAGATTAGGGGAGGGAGGAGCTAAAGTAGGTAGAGCTGAGCTGAGCCCTTAAAACAGGAAATGATCTTTGGGGGATGCTGTCTGAGCTGAGGGTTAAAGAGCAAGTGGGAGGTTCCTAGGCAAGGAACATTATAAAGCCATCCCCAATCCAAACAAAGGTTCAGTAGCAGGAGACCCTAACTGGAGAGAGTAAACCTTGCCAACAGAGCCTGTGAAAACAGGGCCCAGATAAAAGCTATTGTGACAAGCATAACCTGCATACACAAGGCCTTAGAGAGAAGAGGAGCTCTGCCTCTCTTCTAAGAGTTGAGTGTGGAGGCATTTAAAGGACACAAGGATCACAAAAATGGTCATTTGAAAGCTCCCTCTGGTTTTGTGTGGATGGGGATAGGCACAGCAGATCTATAGGCAAAGGATGTGGATGTTATTAACATAGGGGGAATTTAGGGAACAGAGAGGATATAGTGGATTTGTTGAATTTTAAAGAAATAGAGTTGAGGAAAGACGGTCATCTTCTTGAACATGAAGTTCTACATCTCAGATATTGCTTTGAGCTTCTGTTAGATGACTGGCATTGTGAACATACACTTGATGGGTGTCAGTCTTTCCTCTTCTGTCTGCTGCTCTCTAGTGGTTTACTTGGGACAGGAAACCCCTTGGGTTGGCATCCAAGCCTCTCACACTGATCCTCTTCACTCCTTACGTTGCTCGTGCCTTTTTTTTTTTTTTCATTATAAATTAATATAAAAGCTTTCGGTGGCTTCCTCTTCCCTTACACTGATCTCTTTGCCCCTTTAGTTTTGTTTTGTTTTTACCAAAGTACTCAGTTCCTCTTTGGTTCCTGTGGTTCCCCTCACCTCCATCCTTCTCAAACCCACCCTAGCATGTGCCTCTTCCTTCTGAAATATTTTCTTCTAAACCTTCTCCTTTATTTAATGCTAACCTTAAATAAACCCTAGCTCATTCATCGCAGTCTTAATTCAAATCTTAACTCATCCATTGTTGCTCAAATGCTTTCCTCCATGTGCCCATTCTCAGCTTGTGCACTATGCCATTTTTATTCCTTTTCCTGTAGAAAGAGTTTCAATTCTAAACTAAACTAGAAATCCCTCAAGAACAGGTTTGGGGTCTGGCAAGGTAAAGGCATTACCTACTAAGCCTGATGATCTGCATTCAATCCGGGGACCCACATGTTAGAAGGAGAGAACTAACTTCAGAGAGTTGTCTTCTGGCCTTTACATGAACACAACGGTACACACACACACACACACACACACACACACACACACACACACACACAACTGTAATTTAAAAAAACTAACAGATCTTTTCTTTCTTTTTAAAATTTTTTTTATTCATTTTACATATCAACCACAATTTCTCATCCCTCTCGTCCTCTTGCTCTCCCTCCCTCACCTCCCCTAACCCACCCCAATCCAATCCTCAGAAAGGGTAAGGCCTCCTATAGGGAGTCAATAAGGCCTGGCACATTCAACCGAGGCAGGACCAATCCCGCCCCCCAGTCAAAGCTGAGCAAAGCATCCCGCCATTTGGAATGGGCCTCAAAAAGCCAGCTCGTGCACCAAGGATAGATCCTGGTCCCACTACCAGGGGTCCCACAAACAGACAAAACTACAAAACTGCTGCCCACATGCAGAGGTCCTAGTTTGGTCCCATGCAGGCTCCCCAGCTGTCAAACATAGGATACACTCACTCATAAGTGGAAACTAGAGGTAAAGCAAAGGATAACCAGACCGCAATCCACAGCTCCAGAGAAGCTAGGTAACAAAGAAGTTCTTTTCTTAAAATTTTCCACATTGCCAGGAAATAGTATGATATGTAAACAGATCTAATGTCATATTCTCAAACCTCTACCTAAGGGCAGCTTCAGAATCATCCAAATCTCCTATGCAAGGATCTCTGAAGACAGGCAAGAGTGATAGCCAAGTGGTTACTGGCATGCACTTGAGAACCTGGGTTCAGTTTCTAGCATCTATGCCAGATGCTTTACAACCTATTATCCTAGCTCCAAAGGATCTGATGCTCTCTTTTGGCCTTTGCAGGCAACTGCATTGGTGTGCACATGCTGCACGCAGTCACATGAGCATACAGATAATTAACAAAAGTAAAAACAACCTCCAAGTAGGGAGAATTGCATTCATACAAATATGGGGGAAAATGAGATGTGTTGTGGACTTGTATGAATGGGATGAAACAGGTGGACTTTATACCTAATAACTTCTTTGTTCATTATATAAAAGATAATACCATTTATCATTCTAACTACATACTTACATAATTATATCATCCAAAAAGACAATTTAGAAATAAAAAAATGTTGTATATATTATTTCAAGAAGTAATTCACACACAAATGTACACCTCTGTTTCAATTTGGAAATTAGATGACTAAATTTGGGAGTATGGGTAGCCACAATCAATTTGCAGTTCACAATAGCTGTAGAAGTTTTTTTGTTTTTTTTTTTAGTTTTTATTGAAAAAAATTTTATACAGTATATTCTGATTGCAGTTTTCCCTCTCTCATTTCCTCCCATATCCTCAAATCTTTCCCACCCATCCAATTCCACACCGACTTTTTCTCTCTTTAGTAAACTAGCAGGTAAATAAAAAAAAAACCAATAGAATAAAACAATACAAAGAAAAGACACAAAAACACAAACACATTCAGATGTACATGTGCACACACACACGTAGACAAATTTCTAAATTGGTCTTATTAAATAAAAAACACGGAGCCAAATATAGGGGTGAAAGGCTTAGAGATCAGGGAAATAAGAAAAGCTGCCAGTCAACCTTACCTCACCAACTCTGCAGCTTCCAAAAGTGAGCTATACGCCTTGCTCTTCTGCCGTCTCATTGGCTCTTAGCCCAGCTACCTCACTTCCTTGTCACTGTCTGTCTGTACATGGTTGGTCCTGGGACTAAAGGTGTGTGTCACCACACTTGGCTCTGTTCCCTAGTATGGCCTTGAACACACAGAGACCCTACCTGCTAAGTGATCAGATTAAGGGCATGTGCTGCCTGACTTTGTTTACTTAAAATGGCTTGCATTTCCCCCCTGATCTCCAGGCAAGCTTTATTTATCAAAGCACAAATAAAATATCAACACACACACACACACAGACACACACAAAACCCCATTAAAATCAGAAAGCATAATGTATAAGCAAACGGTCAGTAAGATGAAAAATATACCCCAAAAAGGCAATATGAGACAAATAATCTTCAAAAAAGCCACTGAGCATGGGACCTACCCTTAACTGTGGTTTGTATAACCAGTGAGGCTCCATTGGAGAAAACTAATTTTTCTTGTACAAGTGCTGGTCAGTTGGAGATATCTTCTTAGTTATGGATGGAATCTTGTGTTCAATTCACCCTCCCAGCACTGAAACACCATCTAACCTGGACCTGTGAAGGTCTTGTTCATTCTACCACAGTCTCTATGAGTTTATATGTGTGTTGTAAACGAGTTTTCCTGTTGTATCTGGAAGGCACTGTTTTCATGGTGCCATCCATCCTCTCTGGCTCTTACAATATTTCTGCCTCCTCTTTGGTGTAGTTTCCTGAACTCTGAGGGGAGGGATTAGATGCAGATATCCTCTTTATGACTAAGTGTTCCAAGATCTCTCACCCTCTCAACATTGTAAAAGAAGATTTTTAATGCCCTCATCACAAAGAAATGATAAACATTTAGGTGATATGGCTGTGCTAGGCTAGCATAATATACTACTATGCAAATTATTCTTGTAGCTAGGTTTCAAAATTTTATGCTATATTCTTCTTAAAAAGCATAATCATGTCAAATAAAACTTAAATTTAAAAAAAATTAAACACTCATTTTCCATATAAGCATGTGCTTAAATAGTTAAAAAAATCACTTAAATTACAGAAAATTCAGTGAAAAATTGACACTCAGGTAATGGGCCAATCAGAGGATGATGTTCACTCCTGACCTGTGCTTATACAGGTGAGATAAGGGACAATCCATCTTATGTAGACAGACCATCTATCTTCCCTTCTTTATAGAGCAGTCAAGAACCTCACACATCTGTAATTAGCTGCTTCTTTATTTTCCATGAGCCTCGATGCCAAATGCTATGCCCTACTCTGCCCTGATCCTGGCCATTGCCTCTGATGTCGCAATCCTTCACTAACGATGACCACAGGGAAGGTGGGGAAGAGGTGACACTGCTTTCAAGGTACCTGCCTCACCTCAGAGTAGGGAAGGCTGCTGTGTTTGTTACTTTTATCATTGGTACAAAATACCTGCGAAAAGCCACCAAGGGAAGTGTTGTTCTGGTTCATTGTCTGTGCTATCCACAAAAGGAATTCATGGTAAGATAAGATGGATGGTCACATCATGACCATAGTAAGGAAGCAGAGAGGGATAAATGCTGGTTCTTAGCTCCCTCTCTCCTTATTTTTAAACCCAGAACCCCAGACCATAGAATGCTGTTCTCCACATTCAAGGTGGTTCCTTCCACATCAATAAGGATGATCTGGACTACCCTTCAGAAGCTTGTCTCCGAGGTGATTCCAGCTCCTGTCAAGTTGACAATCAATATTAGCTATCACAATACTGCATGCACTGAAAGGACCTCTTGCAAACCATACCCATTTCACTCAACTCTCTTCTGTTTCTCATACTCACCTTCCCAGGTGCTCTGCCTGTCAACCCCATGAGCCTGTGTCAGTTATCCATCCTCCTCCCCTAGAGGTTTGGCCTGTTGCTAACTTGTGTGCCTCTCCTTTATTCTTTTCATGTTCTAAATTTTAACTGTCCACCTTTGTGACTTTCTATGAATCTATACCTTGTTTTATTTCAATGGTTTTCGTTGTTTTAATGTTTATCTGATGTTATGTTCTGATTTTTCAAATATTTCATTAATTCTTTGAGAAATTCATACAATGAATTTTGAGAGCATATTCATTCCCACTCTTCCCTCTATCACCTCCCAAATCCATCCTTTCCTCTCTGCCCTCAGTTTCCTGTTTGTTTGATTTAAAAAAAAAAAATCTATTCAGTCCAATTTGTGCTGATCATATACTCCTGAGTGTTGGGACATCTACAGCAGTCAGCCTACAAGGGTGGATACCTTTTAAGAAAACTGTGTATCCCACACAAGCCTTCAACTGTACTTAGCTTCAATGAAGGCTCATGAACACTACAGGGTAAACTTACAACCCATGATCCCTTTGCTCTACTTTTCCTCCCTAATTTTGAACAAAGCTCTCTTTTCCTGAATTGCAGTACACACTTCAGAGAGTAAAGCTGGGCATATGGCAATTAACTAATTAATCATTATGCATGTAATTGTAAGCAAATATTTTCTTCTAGTGTGATTATTGAGCTTCTAGTCTTTGATGTTTAAAATTCATCTATCATTGTAGAAACAGGTCAAAGTCTTTCTTCATATTAACCTTGTTTTATTTTTACAACAAGTTGAGTTTCTTACTCTATTCTATTTTTGTTTCTAATTTGTTTTATTTTCCCTGTTTCTTTTTCCATCTGTCTTTATGGTAGCCATTTGTTTGACATGCATTTTATATATTTTATATACATTTTTTATTTCATCCCTTTGTTATTTTATCCAGTGCTATTTCTAGCACCTACTCATTTTGTAAAGTGGTCTAGCCTGTGTTGCTGGAGGGCTTCTCTCCAGGTTCCACCAAACCCCGCAGTCCCACAATCCACGTATAAAATAATCACTCAGACGCTTATAATACTTATAAACTGTATGGCCGTGGCAGGCTTCTTGCTAACTGTTCTTATATCTTAAATTAACTCATTTTTATAAATCTATACCTTGCCACGTGGCTGGTGGCTTTCCGGCATCTTTACATGTTGCTTGTCCTGGTGGTGGCTGCAGTGTCTCTCCCCCCTTCTTCCTGTTTCCCCAATTCTCCTCTCTCTTTGTCCCACCTATACTTCCTGTCTGGTCACTGGCCATCAGTGTTTTATTTATATAGAATGGTATCCACAGCACTTCCCCTTTTTATTCTTTTTTTAAAAAGGAAGGTTTTAACTTTAACATAGTAAAAATATATATAACAAAACAATTATCGAGCAAGAATTACAGTTACAATATTAAAGAAGATGTCCTATCTATCTTATATTTGTGAGTTTAAAGTTTTATATCTAACTTATCTTTTATCATAACTGAGGAAATTACAACTATCTAGTCTTTAACCACATCAAAGACCTGAGAAGGAACATAATGGAACCTGAGAAATGGTAGATGGATGTAAGCAACTTTCGGGAATCTTGCAAGAGTAGACCAAGACAGCTGGCAGCCTGGACAGTCACCTAATGTTTCTCAGCATTGTTGGTGCATTGAAATTGGCTACAGGCCTAGAGTATCTGTCAGACCATTTTCAGAAGCAGGATTTCTGAAAGACCATCTTATCCTGTCTTGGCAGAGTACAGTGGTCACTTTCCTTGTGTCCCGCTTGTCCAGAGAGGACAGCATTGCATTTGTACTGTCAGCCATCAAGGCAAGGGCAGTTCTTTGCCCAGTAGGCCATTTTGTGCCAAAAAGACAAACTTCCAAATGGAAATGTCTTAGAAGCCCAACATTCTCTTGGGATCAATTGGTGCAGCCAGGAGCAATTGTAGCAGTTATAGTTACAACTTAGTATATATAATATCTTAGATGGAACATTTTAAGCATTAGATTCAGGTTCTTTAGGATAGGACACCTTTGAATAATCTTTGTAACATGCCATTTACCTATGCTCTATACTTCTCTGGATTTTAGTATGTGTTTCTTGCTTGATATTGTTTGCATTGGTTGTAGTTACATCTTATCTAGGTCATTATCCCTCATTATTTCTGGACAATATTTGATAACCATTCCTTTGTATATAGTCTTGTATTAGTTTAGAACCTTCTTATTTAGACAAAAAGGGGAAGATGTAGTGGGTAGCCATTCCAGCTTGGATCTAGAAGTTCCAGTCCCCATTGAGACTCTGGCAACTGTCACGCCTACGAAGCGGGGCCAGGGGAGGCGCCTGGAGACCCGAAAGCTGGATGGGCCAGCGCTCTCTCTGTGCGCTCTCTCTGTGCCGGGACGCTGAACGGTGAAGGTGGACTGTGCAGAGCTCCGGAGAACACCGCTGGATTGCGTTACACCTTTCTCAGACCCTGCGACCTACCTTTCACTTAATTTGTGAGTTACGCCATTAAATAAATATCCTTTTAACTACGTGGAGTGGCCAAAATAATTTCTCCAATAAGCCTGTTAATTCTGACTTGACTTTGTATTCATTTTCTATTGCTAGTGGAACAACTTACCATAGACACAGTGGTTCAACAGAACAGAAACCTATTGTTTTATAGTCTGTGTAGTCATACAAAGTTAGTCTAAATGGGCTTAAATAAAGATCAGTGTTTTTGCTACCAACATATTTTTGCATGTGTGTTAGAGGGATTGTGCATGCAAGTGTATATGCATGTTTATATGTCTATGGGAGCATCTATGAGTTCAAGTGTGCACACAGGTTTGTGGGCTCAGTCATGATGCTAAGTGTAGGTTCTAACTGGTAAATCAGGCCTTAACACAACCAGAAAGTAATTGACCTCCATGCCACTATTGCTACAGTGGGCATCCTTGTTAGACCAGTCATTAGTGTAGTCTGCCTGATTCACAGCTGAGCAGGGCTGATGTTTTCTTCTCTTCTCCAGTAGTGTGCATAGCATTTTCAACCACTATGAAAACTTGCTAGCAGGAATGATGCTTCCAGTCAGTACCAGCTTAATTTTTCCATGTTTTATAACTCAAGTGTGTAGTATCTTCAGGAAGAGCATATTACTAACAAGTTCTAGAAGGTAACCAAAAGCAATGGCAATAACATATAATATGTGGAGGTCTATAGGATCCCACTGACCAGCAATTCTAAGAGATAACCCGTTCCAGGGACTAGGCTTTTTCTTTGTTAGCCTGTAGTATCTAATGCAGGCACTTTTGCCCCATTGTAGGAAAATTCCATTTAAACTCCTTTCTGTTTTTTGAGATTATTATATAATTACATCATTTCCCCCTGCTGTTTCCTGCCTTCAAACTCTATCTTGTACCTGTCACTAATCTATTTCAAATTCTTAGCCTTTTTTTTTACTTGTTATTACATATGTGTGTATGCATATATATATTCCTAAATACATAAATAAAATGTACTCATTCCATGTAAGGGTACTTGTATGTGTATGTTTTTAGGACTGGCCATTTGATATTAGATAACTAATTTGGATATGTTCTATCCTAGGAAAGACCATTTCTCCCATTTTCAGCATCTGTTAGCTGCCTGTAGTTCTTTGCCAAGGTTTAAACCTCGTGAGCTTTCCCACTTCCACATTAGCATGTCTGCCAGTGTTGTCCTTGTTCAAGTCACATTTCAGCAGCCATGTTACATGTATATACATTTTAGAAAACTTCTACAGTAGTAGATTTCCATATAACATTTTCAAAATGCCTTGAGTGTCAAGTATCCTTTCAAAGTATCTCTTCTTGACCATGCCCTTCCATCTTCCCACCCTACCTTAGCCCTCCCTGTTCTGCTGTGGAATGGAGCATAGCATTTTACAGGTCTGTTTTCTTATTTCTCAAGTAATATCACAACCACCAGTATTTCTCATCCCTATCAACTTCGTGGCAATGACTTCTCAATGAGTTCCCCTGACTCCCTCTTCCTTTCCCAATACGGCCTACACAACAGCCTTAATCTTTTATTAAGGTGTGCTAGCATCCTTTTTTTTTTAACCCTATGAGGTTAAACATGCTTTAGCAGGCAAAGTACTCTTAGTCTGTGTAGTCACATCCCCTTGGATACAGGTTGGTTGGCAAACCCTCCTACATTGAAGCCACTATCCAAATACTGCTGCTTGTTACACCTTTTTTCTCATAAGAAACATCTTTCTCCTCTCTCAGCACATGTTTAACTCAAGCTTTAGGGTGCACTTATACTTCCACCATAAATCCTGCTCTGAGTTCCTCAACAACAAATGGTAACAAAACCAAAAACAAACCAGAAGACTTCCTAGTGAGCTTAAGCTGGGTCATCTGTGATTTACACCCCATCCCTCCTCCATGGGCTTCATCTCATCATCTTCTATTCATGTTATTCCATTATATGAACAAGGCCATGTTTTTATATGGCTCAGAGTGAGATTGTGAGATCAGACCCAACATATTATAGTATACATGCACATCACATATTCAAATCCACATTTTTTCTTTCTTTTTTTTTAAAGTAAAAGAATGAGGTTATTTTAGCAAAGCAACTCCAAGGTGAACTTTCCAGTCCCAGAGATCAAGGCAGGAGAAGTCATCTCAAATCCCCATTTTCAATAGAGGGTAATGTTCATGGGTTCCAGAAATATGCTTGAAAGACAAAATGTTTGCACAAGAATTAAATACAGCTTCCAGACTATCTTATATACCTGTAGCTTACAGGCATTTACATCTATTATTTTAGAATGAAAATAAAAATTAAAATTTTAGAACCTTGTTACATAGAACCACATTTAATCATAACTATTATTTATAAGACAATTTAACATATATAGTGTAAAAGTATGTTAAGAATGTCAGATATCCTGTCTAACTTGATACTTATCCTTGCACATTAAATTCCTTCCCCTTCTTTAAGCTTTTATGATATTAACATGTTTCACATGGATCAATTATATTAGGAGAAAATTTGTGAAAAGGTCTTAACTTAAACCTATAAAGAATCATGAGTACAAATGACATAAATAAAATTACTGGTAGTAAGAAGAGGAGTAGGGGAAGAAGAAGAGGAGTAATTTGGGATCTTGGGATCGAACCTGGGACTTTGTACACCTCAATCACACAGTCTACCACTCACCTGCCGCCCTACTCCTAATGAAATTATTTTAAATTTTCTTCTAATTTATAATAGTTAGGAAATAAAAAGGAACAGGTATTGGAAGGATCATACACTGATGGAATACTAAACAATTTTTCTGGGTCCTAAACACTTTCTTAAATCTTTGAGGAAGGCAGAACTCTTCATCAAATAACATGCTTAATATTAACAAAAATATGAAAAATAATGTCTTCATTCGTTGCATCTCTGTTTTAAGTCTTTATATGAGTTAAAGATATATATATATACTTCTACCTTATTTATATGAAATTAAATATAGTGTTCTATGTGTAGATAGGCCAGACTCAAGTAAGCAAGCAAATGTAATTGACTCTTTGAAATAGAATATAATTATCCCTTTAAAAATAGGTCAAAACATTATATCCAGAATTCTCTATTTATAGGAACAAAGCCAGAGGAGTTCATAGTTCTTACTTCTATTGATCTCCTACTTTCAGAATGTAGCACATTGGCTTACATATAACGACATTTTACTCTTCCCAGGAAGTCTATACATCAGCCTGGAGGATCATGGAAGGCAGCAGGTACTGGTACAGAGACCAGATGGGGAATGCAAAGCAATCAGCAGTCTGTGACACTCTTCCAGAAGACACCAAGCTCACGTAGTCAATGACTGCACACTCCAAGATCCGTTCCCGAACATCTCCTGGATAACGTAAATGTTATCTCTGTGGAAAAATGAAAGTATCATTCTTATTATGAGAAGACTGTCATTTAAAACAATGCTTTTATTGATATAAGAGTAATTCAATAAAAATGAAATTAAAGGGATTTTCCTGTTTTAGTTTGAGGTAGCACTTACAAAAAATTGAGCTTTCTCTTTAATTCCATTGACTACTAGCACAATGGGAGGCAGACATGACCAGTCACTGAATATACATATACATATATATACATACATACATATATACATACACACACACATATATATATATATATATGTCATACTGTCTCACTTAGAAAAAGTGATTTTTGAAGAATTTGTTTCACAGCCCTGCCCCCCTTCAGCAAGGAGGGAGATAAATACAGAAGTATTAATATACACTCCATTTTAACTCTTCTACAAAGATAGAAAATCTTCCCATGGTTTAAAAACTAGGTGTTTATTTTCCTTTGAATCAGGGAGGTTCTCAGGAGAAATGCATCTTAAGAAACTGAATAAATGCATTATTTATACTTCTTTGTCTTATGGTTTGTGGTTTCTGTTTTGTCACAATTACTAAAGCATTGGATTTGATTGCAGCAGATTGCTGTTTGGTTTTCTCATGTATTTTATCCATTTATAAAGCCTAATTAATGTCACCAACTTGCATCTAAGAAACCATGTTGATCGGAATGCTTCCCAGGAGGAAGTCTATGTGGGCAGGGCTTTTCTTCCCAAGACTGAAGTTCTGTGAATCATTCTATTTTACAGGAATTGATAAGATGCAGGCATTGTGACAGTATTAAAGGCATATTAACCCATTTTGTAAGTTGATTGTCAATTTTGCAAGGGACTCTGACCTGTTCAGACTTTGAATTTTATTTTTTTCCTTGAAGCCTAATACATATGATTATGTTTATGGTTCATTAAAACAACAAGCATTCAAATTAGAGGGCTGCTTGAGGTCATGTTGTTACTGTCCTTTTAAATGCAACCAAGTCTCCTATCACATATGATGGGAATTGGGCCAATGCTCTCACTGAATTTGAATGCTGTCTTTCTCCCATACTTACCCAGGCCTGTCTCTTACTGGTCTCCTGATTAGTGTTTTGCTTCCTATTCATGTAGTCTATGATTCCTAAACCTCATACTGTGACTGGAATGCCTTAGAAACCCATGGAGGACCCAATATGTTCAGCAACCAACTAAGCATGTGATGTTGATAAGGATGCAAAGGTTAATTTAGTTTTATTACAGTGTAATTTGCACAAACTAAACACAAGTCTAGAAGTTTACTGACATTAGACAGAGGAAAGATTCCAATTCCACACAAAGGCCATTAGTCATTTTTTTGGAGGCGTATTTAGAACACTTTATAGAAGAGGAAAAGTTTTATAAAGATGAGTGTGGGAGAAAAGTAGGATGTGAAGACAAAATAAAATGATACGTAAGGGCAGTGTTCATGATAGCACTGCGGATGTGAAAATGAACTGGAATTGAGTAATGGTGAAACCAAGCATAAAGTTGATGGTAACCGAACACTATTATCTATGTTTGATAAGATAGTAACCTAAAATCAATGCTCAGGCTTCAAGACTTCGTAATTAAGATTTGATTCTTATGAAATGATGATAAGCTAATATGAAGACATGAACAATCTAAAGACTAAATTTTAATTGTATGTATTTCCTACTTTTCTCCTTATGGGAAACACTTCTAAATATGTTTTTTTTTTAATCTCTATCAAAAATTAGATTTCAAAAACACATGCTCACACCCCAAGCCTCCTTTGACCAAAATAGAACGGAAAAACAATTACACACACTAATGTTCAAATTTACTGGCTATGAAATAGCTGAAATGGAAATTTTGGCCAGCAAGCACATTTTCAGGAATAAATAAGTGTGCTCTTCTTCCTAGTGATCACTGACTATCTGTGAGTGAGCCGCAGTTGCATGCCAGGAGAGGGTTAGCTCTGACAATCTGTTCATTTTTGTACGCTCCAGAATCAATGGGGTGAAGTCATGCATATGGTCCCTGTCACTGAACATGAAAATGACAGAAGTCAGCACCCTGGCGAAGTTATCGGCCATTCATTTTCCCTCTAGATACGTATTGTGTGGTGCTTTTGTGCCCAGATTTGTCTCTCAGTTGATTTTTTTTCTAGTCTGTTTTTAAATTAGGGACGCAGCTTAAGTTCACCTAAAATAAACAGACAAATTTACCCAATCAATACACAGTTTTGATTTGGGTGGATTAAATGGCAGAGCCCAGGATTTCTTAAGAATCAGTAGCTTGGCTGGCTAAGATTAGAATGTCAAATTTGCATATTCTCTGACTGTAATGTTAGAGAACATACCTCACAATTCTCAAAGGAAAGTGAATTACCAAAGGTATTCAAAATAGATGATCAAATTAACAATACACTCTTAATAAACTCTTTGGGCCACACACAAATGTCAAAGTAGGAGGAAAATCCCAAGAGAATAAGAGTTCTAGCCAGAGAAGGAGGGGGCTGGGAGAGCAGAATCAGGAGTGAAAGTAACTATATAAATGCAGAAAACTATCAAACAAGCAAAAAATATTTTTTTTTAATGTATGCATTACTAGACATGCACAGGCTCAAACTAGGTCAAATCTCAATAGGGAGGGAGGGGAATGTGGAAACAAAGTCTCACCCTTAGCTAAGGAACTATTGGCATTTGACATTTGATAGAGAGGGAGAGTCAGTTTTCTTTAATGGTATGAACCCTATTATATTGCCATACTCCAGGACAGGTCCCCCCCAAGGGTATTTAACCAACACAAACTGGACTCCATGGGTGAGAGAGAGAGAGAGAGAGAGAGAGAGAGAGAGAGAGAGAGAGAGAGAGAATTCCATGTTGGGTTGGTAGGTAGTTGAGAGTAAATCCAGAAGGAACTGGGGGAGAGATCTAAACATGATCAAATTACATTGTATGAAAATCTCAAATAATTATTAACAATGTATGTGTTATCTGGGCATGGTGGTGTCTATCTTTAATCCCAGCATTTGGGAGACCAAGGAATGCAAATCACTATGAGTTGGAAGCTACCCAGATCTATATAATGAGTTTAAAGCTAGCCAGGGCTGCATAGTGATACCTTGTCCTGTATATACCCTGCCCTTTCTGAGAATTGTAGAAAATGTATGTATTTCACCATTTTCCAAAAGAATTATAAGATTCTTGAAATATTCTGGGAAGTAATAATTTTAAACCTGCTATAGGATAGTGCAGGTGTCATGTGAAGAAATGAACAAGTACTTGGCCAAGATCCTGGAGTTCAGTTCAAAGAGAGAGAGGGAGGATTATAAGAGCAATGGGGCTCAGAACCATAATGGGAAAAACCACAGCGATAGCTGACCCAAGCTAGTGGGAGCTCATGGACTCTGGACTGACAGCTGGGCAGCCTGCATGGGACCAAACTGGGTCCTCTGAATGTGGATGAAAGTTGTGTGTCTTGATGTGTTTGTGGGTCCTCTTGCAATGGGACTAGGACTTACCCCAGTTACATGAACTGGCTTTTTAGAGCCCATTCCCTATGGTGTGGTGCCTTACTCAACCTTGATGCAGGGAGAAGGGGCTAGGTCCGGCCCCAACTTGATATGCCAGCCTGTGTTGACTACCTAAGGGAGGGCTTACCCTCTATGAGGAGAGGGTCGGGATTGAATGGAAGTAGGTGGGGGAGGGGGAAAAGGGGAGGGAGGAGGAACAGGACTTGGTTTATAATAGGGAAGAAAAATTTTTTAAATAAAAAATTATAAAAAAAAAAAGAAAATAACAAGATGAGTTTTAAATCATTTTCAAAATGAGGTTGCTGCTGGTTATATCTTTCTTCTATGGGCCATAAAATATTGTACCTGGCAGTATTCTCTCTCAGTCCTCACAAGGCAGGAGTATATCACCTATATTTTACAGTTGGATAAACAGGAACTCAATCAAGTTTAAAATCACATGGTGGGAGAGCTGGAAGAAAAGCCCAGAAGATCAAATTCCCAGTTAGTGGCCAAAATCATTAGTGTTGCTCTAAATACATTGCTCTCCTTGGCGTCAATGAACTGTGACCCTAGACAGTGGGAAGAATGAGGAGGGAGGGAAGCTTGAGGGAAGGAAAATGGTAAAGAAGACAGATGGAGGTCAGTTGTACACTGCAATTTTATATGTGCCATCAGTGTGGAGAAGACAGCCATGAGTCAATCTGGCATTGCTTTAAATGAACTGTAAGCACCACAAACATACTTAATGTTACAAACACACTGCCTCTCCATTTTGCCCCCCACCTCCAGTCCAGCCCCCAAAAGGGGGGAAAACAGCATTAATTTCTTGATACTTGGACAAGTTATTTAAGTTGTTTGGATTCAATTTACTTACATATGATGATCAGAAATTATTATAACTCCTACCACATAGCACTGTTAAAGAAGTTTAAAGAATTAAAGTTTTCTCATGCAAAGGATGCCAGCTTTGCCCCTGTCTACTCCTGTCCAACTATATGGACTAAAGACTGTCCTGGCTTTGTGGTCATTGTCCTGGATTTCAGAGATTTCTCTGTCAGTTCTCGGACCACAAGAAAGGTTTTCAAAGTGGGCATTGTTTATTCAAAAGTTAACGTAAAAAATAAGAAATTCCTAGCCAGGCAGTGGTGGCACCTGCCTTTAATCCCAGCACTTGGGAGGCTGCGGCAGGCAGATCTCATGAGTTCGAGGCCAGCCTGGGCTACAGAGTGAGTTCCAGGAAAGGTGCAAAGCTACACAGAAAAACCCTGTCTCAAATAAATAAATAAGACATTCCGAATCACATCTGAGAACCATTTCTGCTGGAAAGCCTAGAGGTCTCAACAAACCCATTTGATGGAAAGTCTTCATCAAATCCCAGAAAGGATGGTTAACATCAGAACCAAAAAAAAGTACAGAACTCTCATTACCCAAGCAGATGAGCTCAGTAGCATGCCAACACTGAACCATCTCTCCTTTGTGATATCCCTGGAGCTCTGGCTCGTGGACTCGGTGCAAAGATCTTCTGCCTTCTCCTTCACTATCTACTGCTCTAACCCAGGTAATTTCTATATTGTTATTCTCAAGATGAATACATCAATAGGTTATTTTGCTTTATGTATTAAGTACCTAATGCAATGCCAGCTGTGAATTAAAGATATAATAAAGCCCTCGTCCTATCCTTCTTTTCTGCTGCTGTCAAATGTGGGCCTCGTGAAGACTTTGGTCCATTGTTTTCACTCTTTACAACATTTGCAAAAACTGGACTACCTACTAAGGAGTGGCTTGCATTCTAAATAGTGTGCTTGCTACCAGGAAATAGAGAGATACATACACAAGTCTGTCCTTCAATCAGCTCAAAGCTTGTGGAAAAGACACCAAACTTGACTAATTACTTTTAAATGTTACATAAAAATCATAAGAGTATTTAAAGGCTTCAAGAAAAGAACAATACCAGATTGGTCAGAAGAAATAAAGTTTCATTTTGGCTTTTTTGAAGAATTTGTTTTTAAAATAGAGACTGATGAGAAAGGAACTTTAGATAGACAGTATAAGCAAATACAGTGAGATTTGGAAGTCATAAAACTACAAAGAAATCATCTCATCTGATTAGAAACAGAAGCAGAGGCAAGGAATGACAAGAGCTAAGAAGTTGGGCCCTTGCCATGTTCTCCTCTAAGCTATTCAACCCTGAGAGGAAGGAGAAGCCAATATGAATGATGCATCCAGGTGTGTTTGCTATCCCACAGTAGCATCCCTTTACCCTGACAAATATTGCAATAAAAGGTATCAATCAGATGCTAATGGTTCTTCCAATATTCAGAGAATGTGTGTAACACAGATTACAAAAGTAAATACAACATGTACTCTTATTCAAATATTTTATATTTGATTAGTTGAAAATTATGCTTTATAAAAGATCCTTGGAAGTAAATTAGTCTATGTAATTACTATCTTAATGTAAATACTTTATTAACAAGGGTAACTTTCTTATAAGAATGAAAAAATAAGTGGCAGCTTATCTCAATGAGAATTTATAGTAATAAGTAAACTCCATGATAGTCAGGTCCACAGAGATGAAAGAGCTTACACACAGTATTTAGGTCCTAAATTCACAAGAATTTATCCAAGCCACACAGACTGTTGACTCTCTAGAGGAGATATTCAGGTCATAAGTGGCTCCTTTATCTTCATGGCTCTTTATGTCTGGCCCAGAAGCTGTGTTCCAGTTGTCATGAAAATTAGTCAATGATCCATGATTAATCATAAGATTGATTTAGTTGATTTTATGATGCTCCTGTTTCCAAAATCCATTGAAAAATAGGGCTCTTGGACTGTAACACATAGAAAGGCAGAAGGAAGGAGGGAATGTGGGTGGAACGATGTCAGCCATGGGCTGCTGAGGGAGGGTGTGCCCTGTCTTCCCAATCTGCTGTATTATGTTGAGGGAATACTTTGACACAAATAAATATACCAGAACCCATATGTATGTATATGAACACATTGAACTCTATGAATTGGTCAAATTGCAATTAGATAATCTGTTGGAATTACATACATGGTTCACTTCCTGCTATGGATGTACAAATCTATGAGAATTCTACCCTAGCTGTTACCAACTATACTGGGATTATCATTTATTTTGGTTTTTTATGTTGTCTTTGGCCATTTATAAGCACAATTATATTTATTGGTATAAAGTTCAATCAGTTGGAAAAAATCAAAGGAATGCGTTAAAGATAAACAAGCACAACTTTACCTCACTTGATTGCTAAGCATTGTCACCATGGTAAGGACTGTCTATCACTTATTTGTACCTTCAGATGTTTATTTGCTCTTGCTAGAAAACTCCTACCTGCCCTCACGGTGAACTTTGAACCTAAAGGGATTATTTTTCCTAGCCAAAGAACATATTGCCTAGTCTATAAGTCAATGCAGCATCACCAGAGAGACAATGCACCTAAAAGCAGATTTAACCAGTAAGAAAGAACTGATATAGAAAAACCTGTATTCCTTTGTTTCTTGCTTCAGATGACTCTTTAGTGATGTTCACACTGCTTCTCTGAGTCCCTGAAAAGCCTGTGCTCCAGTTGCTGTTGGGGAGGCTGATTTAATAACATGCATTGGTTCTTTTCACTTTCTTCTCTCAATTCATCTCTGACTGGTATTTCTCAGTGCCCTCCCATACCCCAGATGATCTGCACTCAAATCTCAGTCTTATGGTTTTCTTGTGAAACAATAAAGAACAAGCATGTCTGTCTAAAAAAGTCTTCTCTGCTGTCACTATGTGTATACCTGTTCAGACTGTGTTTACTTGAGAGACTTCAGGGTTCAGCAATTCACAATATTCTTGTTTACAGACCTTAGTTCAGTCACATAAAATACTTTAAGCAGACATTCTTCTCAGCTCACCTAGGCTGGTGACTGAGTTTTGTGATCAAGCCACTGTGGAATAAGCACTTCACTCTGGAAAGAAATTGCTGGTGACAGTTATCACTTTGAGTCATAAAAGATCTAATTAAACTCAAACGACTATGATATCACTGTGTAGTTTTTGTTTTATGTTGCATTTATAACGTGAACTCTTTTTCATTGTTGGGAAAAAAAAAAACACCAGACAAAAGCAAATTGAGATGGGGAGGGGATGTTTTGGCTTACATTTTTAACATACAGCATATCACCACAGGCAGAGATGGCATAACAGAGTTCATGACAGCAGGAGGAACTTATATCTGGGGTTCCTCGTGTCTGGAAAAACCGAGAAGCAATGAACAAGGTATGCTGATGCTCATTTCCTGCATACTACATTTTTATTCAGTCCTGGACCTCAGACCATGTGACACTACCCAATTTCTGTGTGATTTTTCCCTCTTCAGTTAATCCTTTGCAGAAACACCCTCACAGACATGAAGAGAGGCTTGACAGCCCTGGATGATTTTTAAGTCTAGTCTAGTTAACAATGAAAATTATTCAACATAATTAATTTGTAGTTTTTGAGGCATTCTCGGTTTGCAAACTCTAAAATACCCAAATTCTGGTGGTAGGCATTGAGCCAAAGGTTGATATTGGTAAGCAAAAAATTGAAAGATGGTGTCTAAGAATTTAAAAACTAGAATGCATTACAAGTGAAAGTAGGAGTCATAAGTAAACATACTAGAAAACATTGAAAGCCAGTGAAATGCTGTTCCTTGGGAAATTCAATAGTGCACCCAGGTGCAGAAATTAAGTGACGTTGGAAACACTAGCAAGTAAAACCTTAGGATTAACCAGAAATAAAGAATAATTTTTAAAAGAATTTGAAATGATCAAATCACACACACACACACACACACACACACACACACACACACACACAGCATAAGATAAAGACTTGACACTGGATTTTGTAAAGTTTTGATTTCTCCCCTGGCTAAATTTGAATTGAAGGTAGGCCTTTCCTACCACAACACCTCAAAAGAAACTAGCATGGGAGATGACTAAAACCGTACATTGTGTGGTTATTTAAGATGTGGGAGTTTAGCATCCAATATACAATCTTCATATCCTTCACTACTTGGTTAATGTGTTTTCTTTCTTGAGTATATACCTGCATGTGTATTTTCTCCAATGAATCGTTCTCTGAGAACAAGTAGGAAGTGTTTCTGTCAACAATATGAACTGTCAAGTATAAAATGCTTACTATGTGGTGTCTTAGATATTTGCAAATGCTATTTCAAGTATTTGCATCTCTGTAAATCTATAATCCTTGTGTTCTTCAATGACATTAAACAATATATCCTAACAGAACAAACTTCTATGACAAAGCCATATATGTGATACATTTCTATTTAGTGGTTCTGGAATAGAGAATACATCATCCTTTAAAGACTAATTTTGAATTGTGTACACTTGACTCAAGTGATAAATGTAACATGTTCCTCTCATTAACAAGAGGAAAGTGGGATTCTAACCAACCAGCAATGGATGACACCACTTATCTCAGTAAAAAGCCATTTTTGCTCATTAAGAATCACGGATTAGTATGTACATTGAATAGAAGAATTTCTTAATAAAAAAAGAATCACTGGCAAGCGATGTTTTGTTCATCTTTCTTGGGTGACTCCCTTTTTTCTGTATGAAAACCTTTTGGAAAACCATGTTTACCTCCAGTTAAGCAGGATGAGGTGGTGCTACGTAGAAAAGCAAAATGAACAAAAATATGACTTAGGGAAAAAAAAGAAAATGGAAAGAGATAAGGGCCTTTGGATTTGGCCTTCTCACTTTGAGCACCATGGTCATCTTCATAGGAAAGCTGTTCTTAGTTGTATGCTTGAAGTGAGTTCTCTCCTCATTGCCCCTACTATCCAACTGCAAAAGATGTTAAATGCCGTGTGTCTTCCTCTTGGCACTCCTCACACTGTGCACAAATTAAGATAGTTCTCTGTACATTATTCTTTACTCTGGAAATAATAAGCTGAGGCACTCATCATGCATTCTATGAACTTTAGAGAGTAAATCATTTGCAAGTGATATTATGTCCAGCTCTGCCTCATCTGAAAACCAAGTTGTTTGTAGCACTGAAGATTGAAAATGACACTAAAAGCATACAGTGATTTAAGAGTCTAGTTTGATTCATGCACAAGCAAGGGCAGTCAATAGATGGGTGGAGACTAAAAGGAAGCTTGGGATATCTTCACATTCCCACTGCCCTACATAGCTAAGGAAAGAGTTTTAAATTAAACCAGTGTGTGTCCACCCATCCATGACTTTATAATGAGCCTACAAAATAATTAACCCATGGGTCTTTAGCCTTGTCAGGGAAAGTCTATCCATTTTTCCCCAGTTTTAATACAAAGCAGCAATACTGAGAAGGGATGTAGTGAGTAATGGTAAGATAATAACAGAATCACAAGCAGAAACTCCCCAGAGATCACCAGGGCTCTGAAAGACAAAGGCACCTGGGGAAGAAAACAGCATTTCCTAAACCATGTAAAGGTGCCAACCAATGACCTTGCTCTATCCCACCCTCTCCAGGTTGATGGAAGAAATGGCATCTGTTTTTTACACAGATTTTATTGCAATAAATAGCCTTTCACTCTATCATACCTTTGGCACCCAAAAGACCAAGTCTAGGACTGACCATGGGTAACATGTCAGAATTAGTTGTCAGTCTTTTTCTTTCTTCTTCCGGCCCCCTAATTTTGAATCTCATCCACATTTACTTCAAATTTATGAAGAATGTTCATTGCTACTGCCTCCCTCCCTTTCTGATACATCAGAAACCATAAGAATGCTTTTATTCTTTCAACATTTATTAATATAAGCTGTTCAAGATTCACAAACCATTCTCTGCTTCCCCTGGAAAGAAAATTTAGTAACATTCATCACATTTCAATAGTCTGATGCCAAATACAATAAATATCTAGCAGATGAAAACTAGGCCAAGTTGTGTCATGGATGTTTCATGAACAATACAAAATTTTCCTTACCGTAAACTAGTTTAGTTCTAGAATATCTGCAGGCAAGTCAAGAATGAATGGCATAATTAAGTTGTACACTTAATATAAAAGACACCCAACATTCCACAATGAACCAGGGTCTTTAAACAGGGAAGTTTTTGAAACAGGTTTGGGTTTGAATATTGGTGTAAAGGAGGTAACTAAATGAATAAGGTGTAAGATCCTGAAGACAGAAGCAAAGGTCTATTTAAATGGTAAAATGTAAGATGAAGCATGGTAGGTGTTTGGAATCAGGACTAACACTATATTTGAGATTATCAAAAGGAGGGGAACAGAGAAGAAGAATGAACTAAGGCTTAGTTTTACTGATAGGGCTGAAGATTAGACTTTTCATGTCCATCATGCAGGGGCAGCTAAAGTACCAACATTAGTGTGGTGGTTAATGTCAAGGGGGAGCAGAGAGCTAAGTAAAGCTGTAGTACAATCATTTGAAAATGATGTCACATTAAATAAGAAGGGGTAGTATTTGGATTCTTGGCATATTTAAGACCTGGTGATTGATTGGAAATAGAATCATTAAGAGGAGAAAGACTTAAGGGAGGGAAATGTTCAAGCTTCTTTCTTGGATGGGTAGTCAGTCACTCCTTACAAGGAAGCAGGATGTATGGGAAGGAAAAGACATTGTGGGAGTAAAAAATGTGACTTCAGTTCAAGTTTGGGAACTAAAATCATGTAAATGAACAAAAATGCTAGGACAAGAACGTACATACATACAATATAAATACAGGCTGTGGTTCAGCTAATCCAACAATGGTTGATTACAATCATACGTTCCACAAATCCAGTAGCTGTTCAGTCTATGAGGCTGGATGGCTCAGCTAGACTTCAGCATACTCCAGAATCCCAAAGAAGTTGGCTCTGATGCCAATGAAGGACAGACTTGCTAACAAGAACAAACAAGGAGAGAGACAGAAAAAAATATATGAGATATTTCTTCTTACATGTCCTTTATATCAGCTTCCAGAAGAATGTGTGGTCCAGATTAAAAGTGGACTTTCCCACCTCAAGGATCCAGATTGGAAGTGGTCTTCCCACTTCAGATGATTTAATTAATCAAATGTCTTTCACAAGTGTATTCATTCACTCATTGGGATTTTAGTTAATTCCAGATGTAGTCAAGTTGACAAGAATAGTCAACATAAGAAGTGTTGTGAATGTCAAAATTTGGGTAAGCATCTGGAGATTAGTGACAATGATCCATGAGAAAGTGAGTGGCAGAAATGTGAGTATGTTTGGGTATAAGTAAACATAAAAGAAAGAAAATGAAGAATAGAGAAAGATGGTTCAAAGGGGGGAAACTTCTGCCATATGTAGGTAACACACTCTCAAATCTTCACTATAAGTAATAAATGACATTCAGAATTCTATTTACTCAAAAGAGGTTTGTTTTTTGTTTGTTTGTTTGTTTGCTAGCTTCAGTTTGTTTGAATTTTGTATAATTGAATGTGACCAGAGATCCAGTCTGGAGGGAGCAGTTATAACTATGGTGAGAAATCCACAGGTGAAGGAGATTCAATGGAAACTATGGACAGTGGCAGATGGGCAATGTAAAGGCACTAGTTTTAAATAGAATGGGAAGTATATGCTGTGACTAGAAGTTAGGAAGTAAAGTAAACATCAGTGAAGAAGAAATGTTGGAAGAATCTAATCATAAGACTATGTCTGCTGTGGGATGTCTTTCTATATGCTGGGAATATGTGTTGCTCTCATTGGTTGATAAATAAAGCTGTTTGGCCAATGGCAAGGCAGTATAAGGTTAGATGGTACATTCAAACTGAAGATGGAGATGAAGAAGGGTAGAGTCAGGAAAGATGTCAGCCCACTGCCCAAGGAGCAACAAGATGGCAACAGACTGGTAACACCATGGCCACAAAGATTAATAGAAATGGGCTAATTTAAGATGAAAGAGCTAGCTAGCAAGAAGCCTAAGCCATAGGTCAGATAGTTTGTAATTTATACAAGTCTATGTGTGTTTACTTGGGACTGAGCAGCTCAGGGACAGGGTGGGACACAGGAAAACTTCCACCTACACTATGTCCTCCTCCAGAGACTTCACTTTCTTGACAATTATGATCCCAAGGTTTTCAGCACATATCATGGTGGTTGGACACCATTGTGACCGCAGAGAAAAACCAAAGTTCTCAATGACCACTCAGTGATGACCCAATAGATTTGAAGCCAATTTCGACCAGCAGTACTGAGAGAGAAATTAGAACTTTGTATTTTGATAGCTACCACTCTACTCATTTGAGTTCTTATTCACAAAAAAGCCTGTAGACAAAGGTGAATGGTGCATTGATTTGAGAGTTGGAGTATTGTTGGATGAAAAGAAATCCTAAGATGATGACAGAGACTCTAAGGGTACATCCATGACATTGTACTGTATCTCCAGACAGGAAAGTGGAAGAAAAGGCCGTACATAGCCACTTTCCGAGAGAAAAAAAATAGAAGATTAATATAATAGGCAGGAGCTCATAAGTCAACTAAGAGTTGTTCATGAACCCCAATTTAAGACTATTTCAATGATTTCATATTGGCTTTCAAGAAAAAAGATTTAATGGGAGTGTTCACAGCAAGTCCTCACCACTTGGTCTACTTTTACAGAGAGTCACATAAGCATGGGTAGTTCTAAGCATGGGTAGTCAGGGTTCTGTATGAATTTGCCATAGGCTATGTGCTGTGAGATATTATTCTGTATGCTGTGAATATGTGTTGCTCTGATTGGTTGATAAATAAAAAGCTGATTGGCCAGTAGCCAGGCAGGAAGTATAGGTAGGGTAAGCAGACAAGGAGAATTCTAGGAAAGGGAAGAGCAGAGTCAGGAGTCACCAGCCAGACACAGAGGAAGCAGAATGACAAGACAGAATTGAGAAAAGGTACCAAGCCATGTTACTAAACATAGATAAGAATCATGGGTTAATTTAAGTGTAAGAGCTAGTCAGTAATAAGCCAGAACTAATGGCCATACAGTTTGTAATTAATATAAGCCTCTGTATGTTTATTTGGGCCTGAGTGGCTGTGGACCGGGTAGGACACAGGAAAACTTCCAACTACAGCTGTGTGGCTTACAAATGGCAGAAGTTTATATCCCGGGGTTCACTACAGTCAGGTTTGCTAAGAGTTCTCTTCTGGATCGGCAAATTCTTATTTGATTCTAATATTGAAGACAAGGGACTAAAAAAATCTCTCCATGATCCTTTTGATAAATCACTGATTTTATTTATTCAGTTGCTCAAAGTTTCCTTCTCTATATATAATCAAATTATGGGGTTACAATTTCAACATATGAATCTAAGGAGTGGAAAATAAACATTCTGTTGAGCAGAAGCAATGTTAGAGTGGCTGCAGGCCATAGAGTGTAGAATGGAGTCTTACACTTATCTTCCTGGTGCTGTGATAAATATGCCCTGATGGAAGCAGCTTAGGGGAGAATGGGTTTTATTGTGGTGCAAAATTTAAGGCTACAGTCCATCATGGCAGGAAGTAAGACAGCAGGAGCTTGAAGCCAGGGGTCACATCCCATCCACAGTCAGGAAACAGAGAAGCTGCTGCTCAGCTCCCTTTCTGCATTCACACAGTTCAGGATCCTGCCAGGGAATGGTCCCACCCACAGTGGATGAGCCTTCACACCCAATCAATGTAATCAAATAATCCCTCACAGGTATTTCCAGATGTCCAGTCCCAGATTATTCCAGATTCTGTCAAGTTAAAAATCAACACTAGCCATTCACAAATGGTTACATCTGATATTGATGATATAGAAAATGATGACAATTTGCTGAATATTTTTGTTTAGCAAGTTAGTTCTTAGTTCCTGAAACTAAGGCAAGAAGAAGAAGCCACAGAAGTATGATTTGAGGTTATTGCAGTATATGTTTCATAATCACAAATGCTGAATTTTCCTAAATAAAGCATAGGAATTTATCCAGGTCTCCAAATTTGAAGTAGATTAATTACAAATAAATAAATACCACCATGAAGAAAAGGCATAGAAAGTAACACCAAGGAACCTCAAAGGAAGAAAGCTAAGAGTTCTTTCTGATTCCCTCAGACTTACATTTTCATGAAATAAAATCAACAGGAACTTATTGCTTCATGCTAGATGTTGAGGTGGTAAGGGATATTTAATAATGAACCAGTTAATCCTTTATATGAAATATTACCTTTTCCTGTCTTGTAAAACAAGTTGAACATTTAAAAATTAAAGCTTCAACGGGAAAATAAAAAGGCTTTTCTTAAAATTTTGCCCTGTGTATACCCTCAGTAAAAGCTTGCTCATTTGAAGGTTGCTAGGGGGTTGCTAGGGGATAGTGTAGATGGAAATTTAAGTTTGACTTTACCTGTGATGATCCAGGATGAAAGAAAAAATACTTTTTCTTTCCAAGAGGCTAATAGCAATCTCTGAGCTTTCATTCTTATCTACCTTTCAGTGCCTGTACCTACAAAGTGTCCAATAAACAGGTGTCACATGCAATAGAATCTCTGTGAATATCCCTTGTTTTTGGAAGATTTTTATTAGATTATATTAATTATCAATTAACCAGCTTTAATTTTCATTTGACTGTGGTGCATCCAACTTAGTTGTGATTAATCTCCTCTCATTTCTTGCCTATGGGTAAAAAGGCAAGACAATTCTGAGCAGGGGAGGAGAAGGAAGACAGCTGCTGTTGGAACAGGCAGGAAGCCTGAAAGTCCCCCTAAATGACAGCCTGAAACCCATTATCTTGTTGTGTCTGGCTAGAAAGCTGCCCTTGCCGGAGAGCTTTGTAAGCTATTTTCGAGTGTCTGTTCACATAAAGACATGATAAAGGCAATTTCCAGTAAACACTGTTTGTGCACACCAGAGTATGAAAACATCCTTCCTTTGTTAGTTTTAACTTCACCCGTACATCCTCAATGGGGTCTCACTTTCTACTGATTCTTGGACTCAAGTAAATTCCACACTTCTTGAGGCCACTTGAAGGCACCGCTCTTCCTATGTCACTAGATTTTCAGCCTCTTTTATTGGCATTGGTTTCTCAACCAAATATTTCCTCTCTCAAAGCCAGAGACCTCTCGGGTGTTAATGTGTAGGGGGCGTCACCGCAGAGGTCCAGACAAATGTGGGGTTTGGCTAGACCTCGAGATGTTTTGTGGCATGTTGTCACTAAGAATGAAAAGCTCTCTTCTTTCAGGCAGACGTGGCTTCCACTCTTTCTATTTCTGTTTTCATGTCTTCTTTTTTATAACCCCAAAGACCAGCATCAAAGGAAAACACCAATATCTCCCCCAACCCTTTCCTCAAGACCTCCACAAGACATAGTCCCTCTCACCCCAGCCCCAGAGAGACCAATCTCAGACCAGCCCCAGAGAGACCATGCTTGCAGAACACTATAGAAAACAATGTCATGCAGAGCTTCTGTGAGACTTTATGTTGACAAAATTACCCTAAGTTTTACTGAGACCTTCAGGCATTAGGTAATATTTAAGAAATTTTATCAAACGATTGGGAAAATATGAGAAAAATTTAAAAACACATTAATAATACATGGTTTTGGTTGGGTTTTTTTGTTTGTCTGTTTGGATGGTTGGTTGGTTTTTGGTTTTTGATTTCTCTGTGTAGCCCAGGCTGTCCTGGAACTCACTCTGTTGACCAGGTTGGCCTCAAACTCAGAGATTCTCCTCCCTCTGCCTCCTGAGTACAAGGATTAAAGGAATGCACCACCACTGCCTGGCATATACATTAAAATATCTAAGTTAAACACTGTCGCAAAAACGAAAACATAAGATAGACATATTTCAAAATGTTTTAATAGTTTAGTTATATAATTTGACAATAAAAATAATCTTACCCAGCATAAAATTCTAGAGCAATTATGAAATCATCAAAAGCTGATTTAAATACATATTACTACCTGATGATTCTCTGGAGAGAGGAGGATGCTAAACAGAATATTATATTAGACAAAATGGGGAAAAATAAATGCATTATTTTGAAACTTTGCATTTAGATTTGTGAATAAATAAATTATTGAGCACTAATTTATAATCGGTTTGCATGAAAATATGAAAATTCATAAACTAATAAGCAAATCCTTCATTTATTTTATTTTTATTTAAATATGCTTCGTTTTCACCCTTTCTATATGTAAACTGTATACCTGAAAAGGCCAAAAAAGGGCATTGGATCCCGCTGGAACTGTAGTTACAGGAAGTTGTGAGTTACCCTTTGGGTATTAGGAACTGAAATGGGTCTTTTGCAAGACAAGCAAGTGCTGTTAAACCCTAAGCTATTTCTCAAGTCCCAAGTTTTACTTAGTGCTGGTTACAAAAATAAATAAATAAATAAATAAATAAATAAATAAATAAATACTATTTTGTGATAAACACCTCAAAGTCTCTTCCTATATTTTCTCTGATGTCATGCAGTGAATTCTGATCAATTCCAAATCCAACACCTGCACCTCTCTACCTATGGGCTCCCTCTCTTCTACCTTATGGTGGGCTGGAAATGTCAGGAAATGCAAGTCACCTCTTTCAACATCCAACAGTAGAGGAAAATCAAGAATGAAATCTAATGGCACTTCTTAAGTCTTGTAGGGAGGCTACATTTGAATTTTTCAGTTACATGGCAGTATCAAAGTCTCCAACCTTGTTCTGATAATCTGTCCAATATGCATATCTATTCTCATCTCACTTCCCAATTCTTTTACCAGCATTTCCAAGGACCAGTTACCAAATTCAAGTTTGTTCCTATGTTCTAGTCCCCAGACGGTTCCTAGGAAACCCACTTAATATGTGTCAACAAAGCTTGTGTATGGCGGTGGAGGAGAACAAACCATGAAGGAAGAAATGATAGCTCAATAAAAGTCACCTCGCTCATATCAAGGGTATTAACGCTAAAAGAATTTGTTTGATTTTTATTAGATTACCCAATTTAAAAAAAAATTCTTGGCATTATAAGACCATATCAAGAGAATCTTTCCACAGTCTGCTAACAAGACTACAAGTTGACAAAACCATGTGAAAAGAACAGTGTTCAGGTGTTTGGCAAAGAACATAGTTCTAAAATGTGTGTGCCCTTTGCTCATTGTATCTCCTTATATTGCTACTTTATCCACTCTTTCATCAAATTAAATGAAGCTAATTAAAACATTCTTGATTTGTAGATTACTCTAAGCTACATATGCCATTAAAGACTGGAAACACTGAAATAGAAACAATCATTGTATGAGAAGACACTGGATGAGTGCATGAAGTAAGGCTGGCAATGGACTTCATGGGATTCATCTTCCATTCTCCTTCATTCATATTTCAGCCTCTGAAGTTACACTGTCCCACTGCCCTGGATCTGGTGCTTCTAACTGCCTAGGTCTTCATCTCTCCTTCTTGGGCCCCATTAAGAACCACTGCTCTTCCTGAGTGATGAGATTGTATTTCTGGCTTTGGCATGCCTATTTTCATCATATTTCAAGATTAACATGAGTCTTATGGTGTTTTCATTGTCATTCCTCTTATCATTCAATGATAACTCATTCCATCATGTAACACATTATCAACCAGGCTACTGTTCCACACTGACAGAATACACAGCCATGTTCTATGATTCAATACCATGTGTCAACTGTGCTGTTTTACAGTTCATGTACTCAATAGATAAATGTAAAACTAGAGACACTGTAATGCATCCAAGAGTCTGAAGATTACCTTATCATATGTGTAGGGTCTGAACTTTTACTTTTCTGCAAAAATGTATCATAAATAATGTGAATCATCAGTACAAGTTAGGAATCCATATTTTGGTTTTGTGTGTGTGTGTGTGTGTGGTTTATGTGGGTATATGCATATCTGTGTGTGCATACATGTGTGTGTTTGTGTTTGTGTTTGTGTGTGTGTGTGTGTGTGTGTGTGTACATGTATACAGAAGCACCTTTTTGTAGTGGCATCTTTTCCTCTTGAATTTTTGCCCACAACAAATTATATCAACAATTAAAGATCTGAAGTTTGTACCCATATCAAGACACTAACTATGGAAAGATTTAAAGGTACATTAAACCTTCTAGGTTCTTAACAGCAGAAAAGAAATTTTCTTCCCTACTACCAAACCTTGAAGTGATAGGCTCATTCATGGCAGCCACATAACCCAGGAATTCATTAATGCTTGATAAACTGGCTACCTGCCAAGATGTTCTGGCATCTACAGGAAAGTGCAGAAATGTCTCCAAACCACAATTTATAGATGTCACCACAGCTGATAATCAGAGCTGCTGCTGAAGTTCAGGTCACAAGAATGCCAGGGAGTCATGTTGCAAGGTTAGGTTTGCATCTTGAGGAAGAGAAATTTACCCCTTAGTCTAAAGGAGCATCGCTTATTTCTGTGTACTTAAAACAAGATAAATCTATGGTGAAACTACTCAGGTATTTTAATTTATTGTGAGCCATTAAAAATTAAATATATTTTATTAATATATAAGACAGTCTGTCACTTTAACAGGAGGAAGCTATGCAGCAAATGCATTGGTCTTCCTGGTAAAAACATATTTAACTGGTCTCTTTGGATTTGTGATGTGTTTGTGAGATCTTGAGGCTAAGGCAGTTTCTGCTCTGAATGTATCATGCTTTCTTTTTGACTTAAATCTCTGCACATGACTGGTGTGCATTTGATTTCATGTTAAAATAATTGAAGCCCAGTGCACACATGTTTAGACTATGTGTTGACTCATGACTGGACTACATACTTGGAGTGGTTTTCTTAAACTCAAATGCTTTGAGAATACTTCATATTACATGTCAAATAAAATGTTTTTTTTAAATCCTGGAAATATCAAGGTATGAAAACCTTACATTTACATATTTTATATTTTTCAGGTATCTTAACTGAACAATTTGTAATCTATGTTTACAATACACTTAAACAGAATCCAGGGACATAAAACTCCTTTTTCCAAGTGGGTCACAGTAGGGTGAGGAATTTGCCAAAGATCGAAACATTTGTGGTAAAACATGGACTGGAATAAGTATCCATGTTGCCTCTACTTTGTGCTTTTTCATACAGGTGACCTTCAAATAGATAACCTTCTACTCTCATAAATTTATATTTAATGTGACTAATGAATATTTATTGGTTTTCCAGGTAGTGTTTTAGCAAATCAGCTCTAAGAGAGACAGTTATTTACTTAACAGTAAAGACAGCTGCTGCATGTAATTTGCCATGTTTATAATTATACTCTCTGTGTAATGAATTTGCCTTTATCATATGCTTTTATGTTTATTAGAAATATTGTTTCAGGCTAGCAATTCAATTAACTATATATACCATTGATGATTTCTAAAGATTCCTCACTTTTTTTATTTATTAAGAAATTTTATTATTCATTTTACATACCAATCACAGATCCCTCTCTTCCCAACTCCCACCCCTCCAGCCTTCCCCCACCAACCCATCCCTGATTCCCTTCTACAAGAAGGTAAGACCTCCCATGGGGAGTCAGCAGAGCCTGGTATATTCAGTAAAGGCAGGTCCAAGCCCCTCCCCCTGCCTCAAGGCTGTTCTAGGTGTCCCACTATAGGTAGTGGGATCCAAAAAGCCAGCTCATGCACCAGGAATAGATTCTGATCCTACTGCCAGGGGCCCCTTAAGCAGATCAAGCTACACAACTGTCTCTCATGCAGAGGGTCTAGTTCAGTCCCGTGCAGGTTCCATAGCTGTTGTTCTAAATTTCATGAGTTCCCACTAGTTTGATTTGGTTGTCTCTGTAGGTTTCCCCATCATGATCTTGATGCCCCTTGCTCATAGAATCCCTCTTCTTTCTCTTCAACTGGACTCTTGGAGCTCAATCTGGTATTTGGCTGTGGATACTTGCATGATGAGAAACAGAGGTTTTATGGCTTTTAATATGCCAGATGGGGCAAAAACATTTGCTAAATGTTATTATTTAACATAAAAGGCCAAGAATTATAGCAAGCACATCAACAATTGCCTGAGTAAAAATGAACAGTCTACCAAATCTGGAGCATTGTAAAGAGCTTTTTAGTCTCTAGATGAAAAATAGAATCGCCATAGTAGACTATATTGTATATAAATCATGAAACAAGTCCCCCGTTGATGTGATCCAAACCTATGAACTACTTTTGCCTAATTAAAAAAAATGGAAGAATAGCCAATGTAGAAGAGGGACAGTTCTTTTTTATTTTTGCATTTTTCTTTTATTTTTTTAAACTTTTTTTTATTGATTCTTGGTGTTTTTCACTTCGTGCATCCCAATACCATTCATCTCCCCAACCCTTCATATCTGCCCTCTGCCCTTACAACCTCTACCTGCTCCCCCACACACCCAAAAGGTGGAGCCGGCCCTGAAGGCATAAGAGTGGGAAAATTATCCCCTCTGTCTACCCCGCGGTGGCGTAGACGAGGGAAAGATGCCCCCCTCACCCATGGCCACCTACAGTAGTCAGGAAAGCTGGTCCCAAAGTCATGAGAGTAGGAGAGCTGACCCTTTCCCTCACCAGCGGCAGCGCTCAGGAGAGTGGGCCTTGTACCTTGCCTGAACAGCACAATACAGCCAAACCTGTTGATGGGCACAGGTGATCGAGCCCGGAGAATGTGCATTGGAGATCTGGCCCCACTGCTCATCTGCCACATGGTGGAGTGGGTGGGTGTGGGAGAGATGACCTACCCCATCTCCCAACCCCTGGCCGCCTGTGGCAGGTGGGAGAGCTGGTCTTGAGGTCATGAGGGACAGTTCTTAAAGTCCTTTGCCAATTTTAAGGGTCTTCTGTGGTTTAAAACAGACTTTTGAAGAAATGTGAGGCCAGTGTACCATGTTATAACATTTTAAGTTTTTTTTTTTCCATCAATATATATTCCTTCCCATCACATATGGCATCAATCTTAAAATAGTGAGGTGAATACATGTGATTTAAACATGGAGAGTGTTGGCACACTCTAGCAAATGGCAGGACAGTTTCAGGGAGAATGTATCACACAATAGTCTATGTTATTACTGAAAAGTGATATTGAAAACTGGGTGAAACTCAAGCAAGGCACCATGGGGAGGAAAATAGTTGGAGCAAAGACAGACTGATGCCATAAATTGTTGTGGCCACATCACGAGACCCCCAAGCAAGACCACCACAGAGCCCATATCCAGTGCAAAACACAGGGGTTTATTGGTAACAAGTAAGCTCGGGCTTGGTCCTTGTCCAACACTCAACACAGTGGGTGGAGGAGGACGGCCCTGAGCTCTCAGGGTGAGGGGTTTTTAAAGGGGAAAAAAATGGCAAACAGGGTGGTACAAGCCTTTGCAGTCATATGATTGGGTGAGGGTGTGTAACCTTTGAATTTACTGGTTGGGGGTTACAGTTATCATTTTTGAGCAGGCCTGGACAAGTCTCAGGCTTTGTCCTTGAGCTGCCACGGGGCTGGCTGGCCTCACACGTTCACATAGCTCTAAGTTAGTGAGGGGTCCCAGACAGTAAACAATTGGCTGAACCTTGAGCAGAGTAGGTGCAGAAAAGGAGCTACTGCAAGGACTATGTCATAGCCCTCCCAGAAACTGCCTGCTCATCTCAGGAAACTGAAACTGAGGCCTGATCTCTGAGAGAAGACTGAGCAGCCTGTTATGGCATCTGCTTGGTCCTTTCAAAATGAAGCACATGGGTTAGGACAAGTCAAGATTTGGAAGCAGGCCAGGAGTAAAGCAACAGGCAGTGTCAGAAGCAGAACCTTGTGTGGCATCAGAGCCAGGAGGAATCCACAAAGGAAGAAAAGGGCAAGAATTCACGGATCCTTGGTCTGTGTATTCAATTCAACTTTTCCATACTGAAGGCAATATAACTGACACTCTGAGAGTCTGAATCTATCAATGTTTCACTTACGACTTTTTTTTATTATCACAAAGGAACAATGAATCAAGCCATTTCCTTGTTTATGAGTTGTTGCTTTTAATAGATCAGAAAATAATAATAACAGATATACCAATTAAGTGTTGCAACATGTATATGCCTTAGCAGTTGCGTAGGGTTGCACCTTCATGAGCAGAGTGTGAGAGCAGTGTTCAAATACATTTGCGACTTTGGCCTTTGGTGATTAACTAGGACGTAATAGCTATTTTACAAATTTGCTTTTATTCTTTTTTGATTTTTTATATAATTAAATTTTTTAAAAACATAATGTTTTGATAAACTGTTATAATGTGGAAAGTCAGGCTAATTAATAAATCTATCACCTCATGTGCTCATTTTTCATGATGAAAACATTTAAAATGCACACCTTAAAAGTTTGAAGTTTTAAAAAGTGTATATTATATATCTATATATACATATGTAAGTATATACCCATGTGCATAATGTATATAATATATACATGTATGAATATGTGTATACACACACACACACACACACACACACACACACACACACATATATATATATATATATATATATGTAAGTATATATATACTTTTTAAAGTGTATTGAGGTTCATATTAGTTATGGTTACTATTGTTTTGTTGCTTTCGTTGTTTAATTTGTATTCATTGTACATAGTAACAGGGCTGGGTGTGATGTTTCCATACATGGCTTCTACATGCACTGATCAACTCTTACCTCCTTTACTCCACATCCTACCCCCTACATCAACCTCTAGCAATCACAATTTCTACATTCCGGTTATTGATTTTTTTTCAGCTTCCACATAACATGCTGTCTTTCTGTGTCTGGTTTATTTCACTTAAAATCTTCAACCCATCCATCTTGCAGCAAATGAGATCTCATTTTTTTTCTACAGGAAATTCTCTGAAAATTGTCATGAGTGGAAACAGTTGATCTGGTTGGTGATCCTGGATCAGAGAAAAGGGAAGTGAGAAGAAGTGTGGAAAACCAATGAACTGTCTGGTTTTCGTTTTAACTTTTGTTTGTTTGTTTGTTTGTTTGTAGGCTCCCACTCAAAAAACGTTTCTCAGAAATAGATGCAGAAGTAGGGAGGTTTTCGTAGCATGCTTCCAAATGTTTCTTGTCATTCTGTGTCTGGGAGATGCTGAGGTATTGAAGATTAAATTCTGATGCTTTCAGTGTCCCATGAATGACCTGCCAGAGGTTTGCCCAGGAAAAGAATCCTAAATTCTGGCTTAACTCTAATAGTATCAGCTAAGTAGAATGGAGTGAGTTCTCAGCTGTCTTCACAGGGAGATTGTCCTTCCAATCGCTGCATAGAAATCCTTTGATTTTTGAATAGTAGTAATTCATACTTTTTTGAAAAATTATTTCTTTTGTTTTTTGAGATTACAATATAATTATATAGGCTTCTCCTTTCTTTTTCTCACTCCAAACCCTCTTATATACCCCGCATTGCTTTCTTTCAGATTCATGGCCTTTTCTTTTTCATTAAGTGTGTGTGTGTGTGTGTGTGTGTGTGTGTGTGTGTGTGTGCGTGTGTGTTGTGTATCATATGTAGAATGCATATATGTGTGTGTATTCATAAATACATAAGTATAATCTTCTCTGTCTGTATGATGTTACTTATATGAATGTCTTCAGTGCTGACCACTTGGTGCTGAATATCCAGTTGGTGTGCTCTTCCCTGGGGAAGACTATTTCTCACACTCTCGGTGTTCCTTGATTGTCTGTAGTTCTTTGTGTAGGACTGAGGCCTTGTGGGCATTACCTCATCATGTTGGCATATCTTCTATAGTTATCCTTGTTCAACTCACGTTTGGGCAGTCATGTCGGTGAGACTTTATGGATATAGTTTCTGATATCCCTAGGAGATAAACTCTCTCAGCCTTGCAACGTTTTTCTTTCTTTTTTTTTCAAAACTATTTCCCCATATTTTTACTTTTTAACAGTTTAATACCTATATAATAAATTAGTAATTTCGTTCCTCTATCCATTTCCTTCACCCCTCTCGCTCTCCCACCAGCACACAACTTCACAAGCCTCCCTCCTGTTGTCAAGCTTTTCTTGTGTGTGGGGCCCACTGAGTTACCTGGCTAATCTTTGATAGGAGGGTATTCAGTGTAATAAGGGGAATATATCTGTGACTCTACCACTTATGAAAATAACACCTCTCCCACAACAAGCATGAATTACACATAGTTCCTCTGGGAAGGATGGAATCTTATGAGTCCCTCCCTTGTCCATGATGAAATGTTTGGGCCCTTGTGCAAGTCTTTTGCTGCTAACCACAACTGCAGTGAATTTATGAGTGCAACCGTTTAAGGGGGTGTTTTATTTGTTTACTTATTTGTTTGTTTTTGCTTCCCCCACCCCAGAAGATACCATTTTGCTGCACACTTTCCCATCATGGCTCTTGCATGCTCCCTGGAACTACTATATTACCCTAGCCTTGGAAGGGGTGTTAGAGCTGTCACAGTTAAAGCCAGGGATTCCACCATCATTTATTCTCAACACTTGGGGCAGTTACAGGTTTCTGTATCAACCACCCCATGCTGCAATAAGAAGCTTCTCTAAGGAAGGCTGGAGGCAGCACTAAACTTTGAGTTTGAACATCAGTACCTAGAGGCATTTTTTGACACCAATGTTGTTTAGCAAAACAATAGTAGTAGGTTTCTACTAGGATCTGTGACATCCCCAGCCAAGAACTTTTGATCAGGTTTACAGAACCAAGACTGAATCCCCTCCGGAGGATCAGGCCTCAAATACAATCAGAATGTGGTTGGATAACCCCATAACTGCCATGCTACTATTGCACAAGAGAGTCCATATTGTCTGGTATGTCTTTATTCTAGCTGGCAAAGTTCACTGCTGGGTAATTCTGCTGATGACTTTTCTAGCAGCCTGCATAGCACCTTCTGGAATCAGGAAGAGTAGCCAGCATGGGGGAAGCTGCCATTTCAGCTTCGGTTTGATTTGTCTATCAGCTGTGACCAAGCTTAGTATTTATTATCTTCAGCAATCGTGTCTTACTGTCAAGTTCCAGTGAGCAATTAAAAATTATTTAATTTTCATAGGGTTTTTCTGTATAATTTTAAGATATTGTGAGCCTTTTCCCATATGTTTTAATTCATTGCTTTTATACTTAAAACCTTTCCCATAATTATATCTATTAAGTATCCAATAATGTTTTGTTAGATTTTTATCTTTTACCTGTCCTATTCGAAGTTCTATAAGACATATTTTAATACAAAGTAACTGGCACCAGAGTGTAAGCTTCCACCATGGTTTCCCCTCTCACTGTCAGTCAAGATTTCTTTGAAGAACTTTCCATTCACCATGGCACAGCATTTTTAAAAACTGTAACCAGCAAGTGGAACTCTTGAGCAATAGCTGCTGACCTGATCAAGAGCTACAGCTCCTTGTCTGTGAATTCACCAGGCTCACGGGACCTGAAATAGGAGTTCCTCCTTCACAGCAAGGAGCCCAGGTATTAGTTCACATCTTGTTCAAGTCATGTTTCCTCTGTGGTGATGAAAATGAGGAAGCCACAGCTGTAGTGACTCCTTACATCCCTATCACACTCATAGATAGTAAAACATACTGAAAACTAAGCAAATAAAAAGAGGCTCTTCAAGCCAGTTGTGGTTGAGTTACTAGGAATCTTAATTGTTTTGGGCTTCCATATTCTTGTGGGACCATCTCATAATTTACTTCCTTTATTTTTTGAAATACATTTTTATTTGTTTTCCTTTGCTTAAACTATAGTCTTGATTTTGCAGGATATAAGTAATTTTTTGTTTTGTTTCTCTGTGAAATAGTTCTGCCTGTCCTGGAACTCACTCCATAGACCAGGCTGGCCTTGAACTCACATAGATCCACCTGCCTCTCCCTCCTGAGTGCTGGGATTAAAGGCATATACCACCACCACCACCTGGCAAAATTTTCTTTTTCAGATGGAATATTGCTGTGTTGCCTAGGTTGGTCTCTGATTTCTGAGCTTAAGCAATCCTTCTGAGTAATGAGATTCTATACATACATTCTCACTTCCACCTAAATATATTGTGGATGCCCACAAATGTTTCCTAGTGATATCTGAACTTGCTTTACCCAGCAGGGCTGCATTAGAGGATTGCTTGACCATGTTCATAGTTACTAGGTGATTGGAAGGGTCTACACTTGGCTGAACTAGGGGAGGTCTTTGCTCCACCCCTTGGCATTCTTATAATAGCCCTTCAGAAGAGACAAAAGGGGCTGGTGGATAAGATCCAGGCCCTCCTGAGGCTATCCTGTGTTTCTCTCTGTTTCTCTCCCCCTCTATCATTCTATCTAAATATTTCTCACTTCACCCTTCTTAAGAGTACCCGGGGGTAGGAGAAAGTGGGAGCTGGCCTCTCACAATATATGTATATTTTCTTTGCTAAGATCATATTAGATCAATACTTAAAAGGAAAGGAAACCTTTCAGACTTCATAAAGCAAAACAACAATGTTTATAGCAACAAGCCAAAAATAGTATTACCTAGTATTCATTGCAATGCTTTAAGGTTTCCATAGGAAGGTCTAGCAACAGATTGGTTGATGTACAGCCCCAAAATAGGTCCTGTTTTTCTTGTACGAATACTCCCATGTAAAATATATCTTGATAAATAAGAACATACTCTTAACTTTAAATAAGCAAGCTTTAAGAAGCTGTAAAAAATCTTGTAAACAAACATTTTTCTCCTACCCACCAGTTTCCAAATAAACACACAAAAGCTTATATTAATTACAAAATGCTAAGCCATTAGCTTAGGCTCATTATTAACTAGCTCTTACATTTAAATTAACCCATTTTTATTAATCTATGTATTGCTACATGGTTCATGGCTTTACTGGCCCTCTGGCATCTTGCTTCTTGGCCAGCTCCTCTCTCTCGACTCTGCCCTTCTTCTTCCCCTCCTTAGTTTGGTTTTTCCACCCAACCTTATCCTGCCTGGCTATTGGCCAAACAGCTTTTTTATTAACCAATGAGCATAATACATATTCACAGCATACAGAAAGATCGTCCCACAGCAAATCTAGTCAAATTGAATAATACAGAAAGTGAGACTCATAAAGGTTAAACAGCCTCTTCCCAGGACTTCTCAACTACTGGTAAAACAATGACAAATGAGGCCATGTAATGCTTGTTTCATTTTCATTGTTTTTATTAAAAATGTTCCTTGTCCCTAGGCAAGAAATATTTCTGAATATTAATGCATCAATCTCACTAATTCAAACATGTATTCTGAAAATATTTGTAGCTTTTTCATTGAGTTTCTGTTTTCTTTGAGGCCTGGTAGTAAATAACTGTAATCTCCAATATGGGGCTGAAGATAGAATATAGTCTCATACCTGTCCTTAGGATCTTTATAATATTTTGCCTAAGTGCACCCTACCCCATTAAATCTATTCTTGGAAAATATCATATAAAACATTATGGTCACATTCAGCCTTACCCTCTTTCATCCTCTCCCAAGCTCCCCCTACACTCAACAAGTATCCCCCCCAACACACACACACACACACACACACACACACACACACACACACACACACACAAATGTCTCTTTGCTTTATTTTATGATTCATTGAGTTTAACCAGGATTGTCCACATGGTGCATGGGTGTTATAGTGATCTATATGCTGGAGCATAAGCAACTTACCAATGGTTGCACCACTAAAGACATTGACTTCCCCTCCCAAAACAGGTAGTTGTAGTCAGAAGTTTTCTTGTGTCCTGCCTGGCCCACGGTTGGAACAAATCTCTCACCTACAGTCTCACAGCCTTTTATAAAATAATCACATAAAGGCCTAATATTAATTATAACTGCTTGGCAATTTGCTCAGATTTATAACTAATGAGCACTTACACTTAAATTAACCCATAATTCTTATCTATGTTTAGCTATGTGGCTTGGTACCTTTTTTCAGTTCTGCCTTCACATTTTGTTTCCTCTGTGTCTGACTGGTGACTCCTGACTCTTCTCTTCCTCTCCCCAGCATTCCTTTAATCTGCTTGCCCTGCCTATACGTCCTGCCTGGCTACTGGCCAATCGGTATTTTATTAAACCAGTGTACAAAAGCATTATTCCACAGCAGGTAGTAACTACCAACAGTTCTCCAGGAAGAGGGGCAATGTTTCTCTTAAAACTGAAAAGGAAAAAAAATGTGCAAAATAATAAGTAATACTAAGGAGGTCTGAATAAGTCATAGGAATCATATCATTATTTATTTACTTAAATTCCATACAATACATTTAAGTCTAGGTATACGCATATGTGTATACATATACATATATAGTTCAAGTGATATTATCCCACTTGGACTTTCAATACTCCCATTTAAAAGCCATAGGCTATCTGAGAAAACATTACCAAGTGTGAGAAACTCCCTTTCAAGTTGTTAATCAGAGGAGTTCAAGAAATGCCTAAGACAATGCAGGCAATTACTCTTGTCCTTGCTTGCCTCCCAGAGGATGGAGGTAAGTTCCTATCACTGAACATACTAAGTATTTTGAACATCAGACTTAGGGGTTCCAAGCTGAATCTGACCTGAAAGCTCCTCTCCAAAGACTCACTTTCATAATACTAGAAGGTGCCATGCAGTTTCCAAGGGAGGGAAGCAAGCAGTACTCCTACACAGATAGCTACGATATCTAAGAAGCACAATGATGACCACCATGTGACTAGCATGGAAGAGGGGAAATCCCCTGATACTCCACCCATAGAAGAAGACACACAGGCAACTAAGAAATGCTGAGAGAGGCAGAAATAGTCCTTCCCAGGGATCCAGGGATGAGCTCCTTAACTGGTTATACAACAAAAAGTGGTCAGCCTTGAATCATACAGAAATGCAACAACAGATTGAGCAGGTTGTATTTATATATTTAGGTGTGTGTGTGTGTGTGTGTGTGTGTGTGTGTGTGTGTGTGTGTGTGTGTGTAAAACAATAGCAACTGAAGAGATCATAATTTCAAGAGGAAGCAAGGAGGTGTATATCAGAGGACTTGGAAGGAGGAAAAGGAAGGGGAAATCATGAATACTGAATGTATATGATCAAACCTCCATTTGTTTAGTGCTTAGAGGAGCACTTGTTTAAACAGTGAATTTTACATATTAATGTGGTAGCACAAATGTGTGCACTTTATAAATAATCCATTTGCATTTTCTGATGTTCTACATACACTTATGCATACAGCTGAAGAAGAAAGTCTTCAAGCTGCACTGCATATTATCAGGGTCAGATTTTCCATTATTACGACCCAAAATATTGCTGTTTTACTAATTTCATTGAGGAGGTCAGACTCGTAACAAGTATCATTGTTGGAATATTTGTATCATTTCCTCATTCCAATCAGAAATGGAACAGAATGCTTTTGCTTGCCCACTATATTTTCTATTAAATTAAGTAACATTGAGAAAAGAACGGTGTGGTATTCATCAATTTCAAAAGTACTTGTGCAAATGAAATCATGCTTTCAACTAAACTAGCATAGTATATGAGCTTTATGATGAAAGGTTTTATTTTTTTTTAGTTGAAATGCATCAAATAAAAAAATCAAATTAATACTACATCAGAGCCATGAAATCATTTCGTGATGTATGGTCTGAGATGTTATTTCATAAGCTGATTGAGATTATTTCTAAGGTTAGCGCTATTTTGCTTTATAAAAAGTTATGAATCGTCAATGAGAGAAGGTAACAAAGTTATAGCATTTGCCTTGAAATTTGTCTTTGTGTGTTGAAAAAATATTAGTTTTGTTAGATGTGAACTCAGTTTTTCTGATTGATACTGGGATTGAGGGAGAAAATTACTCAGTGTACATTAATTTATAATCAGAAGGGAACAAGGTGTTCTCATATATGATTATTACATAATAATGCTACTACACATAATAGTGTGTACATTTTAAGCAGACAGAAGAAAGAATTCTGGATGTTGGTAATATAAAGAAATCATACATAGTTTATGTGATAGATATCCTTAATTCACTCTTAACATCGCATAATACTTTCAAGTTTCAAAATGTATGAAAAACCAACAATAAGCAATGTTTTGTGCATTATTTAAAAACAAATTTAATTTAAAAGTAAGTTAAATCTTGAAAAACTACCGACTTTCATCATTCTTATGATTATAATCGTCCAAGAACCATATTAAGTGTTTTTTGTTTTGTTTTGTTTCATGTAACTGAAATTGAGAGTAAAGCCAAGCCATTTCGGGCCTTAACTATCACAGCTAATGCCAAATTGGATAGCATTTCTACTAACACATTTTGAATTTTACATTCACAAATAATTGTAAATATTTTTTGTGGGTCTACTGTTTTTCAGACTGCCGGGTAGACTTTCTTGAATATTTGTAGTGAATATATTTCAGTCCATGACTTTTAGATGGTAAATTGTCTTGTCAAAGCTGCGATGGATCACTAAGTCCTCGGATCATTTTGCTACTCCCACTGCAGTTTGCTTTATTTGAGTGTCTACTGTGTTCTGAAGACTAGAAAGTGGTTTTAAGATTTAAAGATGAGTCTGGTGTGATTTATACACTTTACGTTTTCATTGAGTGTCTCCATTTATCTTGGGAAGCTGTGGCTGTAGCAAAAGGAAGCATATTAAAAGAGAGGGAAAATCAATTTCTTACATTTTTTGTTCCTTAAATCTGGAAACATCACTTTCTGATGAAAGATTGCTAGATTTAGAGTGAGCCCTTTCTACTTCCAAGCTACCTGTTTTATGGACATTCAAAGAGAATTATATAAGAAAAGATTTGATAAGGAACAGATAAAGGATTTAAAGAAGTCTATAACACACTGCGGTCTGGCCAAAGGTTTTAGTAACTTCAACACTGAATTGCCAGTTACACACACACACACACACTTCAATGGTCAGATCTCCTGTTCGTTTTCTGCTGATTTACATTGCTAAAAATGTACTGGCTTCACACAGCACCATCCTATTACTTCAGGTAGGTCAGATATCTGGCACAGTGTGATTGTGTCTTCTCCGATGTCACAGGCTAAAATGGAGCTATCAGATATGAGTGAGTTCCCAGGGTCTAGATACTCTGGGGAGACATCTGCTTCCAATATATTCAGGTTGTGTGCAGAACCTAGTTCCTTAGAGTTGTAAATCTAGGCTCCAGTTTTCTTGCTGGCTGTCAACCAGGGAACTCTCCTAGCCAGAGACTATCGATATGTCTTGCCTATCTCCACTTTCAAGCCAGAAACAGTGTGTAGTGATGTGTTTGAAGCTCTCTGATTCCCTTGTCTCCTAACGGACAAAGAAAACTGTGTGCTTTTAAGGGTTCTCATAGCCCCTGAAGGCTTATGCCTTCCTGAGCCAGAGTCATAGTATTTATGTATTATAGCAAACATCTGTGTCTAAGGATACTCAGGATATTGTGTACTCCTTTTGAGAAGTCCTTTTCAAGTTCAAGTGATGAACACATTTTTCCACTCCTGCTGCTATCTTCAAATACTACAGAAGTCTTCATCAATGAAGCTGTCTTGTTGAGGCAGGAGGACATATTAAAGAACTATGATTAAGACAATAATCCCCTCTCAGGGAAATATTTCCAGAAAGAACCTGAACCAAGATGAGGTATAAAAGGCACTGGGATGTGAAGAGTTAAGAAACCACTCTCAGATCAGTAGAAGTACCAGTTACAAGTCTGCAAAAAGCTGTGAGATGCTACTCTCTGATTGGTCTGGGCACCTTACTTTCCAGAAAACAGCCATCCCTCAGTTTATATACATGCAGAATCACAGACCATCCAGATTAAAATCCATAAAAATAGGATATATGAGATGACTGTGGAAAGTGAACACAAATTAAATATATACTACCTCTGTGTGTGTGTGTGTGTGTGTGTGTGTGTGTGTGTGTGTGTGTGTGTGTTTCTGTGAAGGCAGTGGATAAAATTATCTAGTAAAGAATCAATAACTTAAAAATGATGATAAACATATTTCAGAATACATTCAAAATATTAATATGATTTGAAAATATATGAGATAACTCTGAGCAGCACACTGTAAGGAATGCTTTTAGCATTCATGTGTCTCAGGGTTGTGCTCACACTAGCAAGAAATGATAGCTTCTAATTAAAGATGTCTCATGAGAAAGGTATTTTTTTTTCACTTAAATTCAGAGATCCTTTTGATTCAATCCGTTGACTCCAGTTTAGAATCCTGATAGAAAACAGCAGTTCAGTGCTCTGAATATTTAAAGAAGGTGGGAAGGAAAATGGAAGCAAAGGTTGTTCTTCCTTCCCCTTGGCAAGAAGATGTTCTAAAAGCAATTTGTATGTGATTTCTGAATACTGAGCTGTGCATTTGTAGAAAAATAGAGTGGTAAATAAAAAGAAGATACATAAAGAAAAATCAAAAATTAAACTGAAGAATTTCCAGCCAGACATATTCCAGGCTTTACAATGGGGTTTCAGCTCTTCCCAGAGGGAGCCTGGTTTCAATTATTTAGACTTATGTTTGATCTAGTTTAACTAACCTACTTTCAGCAAGACTCAGCTAAGAGGGAGGGGAAACACATAAGATCAGATTGTTTCTATACTGCATATTTGTGATAATTCCAAATGCATAGCTGATTCATCAAAGATTACGAAAATGCAAGATTCCTAAGTGGTAGTAAATATTTAAAGCTCAGATGGAAACAGAATGAGAAGTAGGAATTAAGTCATCTAATCCTTTCCCCTGCTCAGATGCACAGGGAAAGCTTAATGAAAGAAACCCTTGGATATTCGCTGAGGGCACACTTGTGAGCTTCCCTTCCGTTACTGAACACATGGAGAGAGTAATTTTTCATATTGACACTCACTTTTGAAAATGGTTTCATGTGTTAAAATAAATCCAACAAACACAAAGAACTCATTATTCTAAAGGATGAGCAGCAATAAGCTGGTTCATGCCATGAGAATAATTTTAGTAAATGCCTTATGCATATCATCTACAAAGCTTTTTCTTAAAATTAAACCTCAAGGAACTAACCAGATTGCCGACTTTTAACATGCAGAAGTCCTTGGCATATTAAAACCAAAGAGAAAAACTGGCCAGCAGTTTGCATTTCACCATGCTTTTTTTTTTTTTTTTTTTTTTTTTTTGTAATGTAAGCTGCCATTCATTTCCAAAATCAGACCTTGTATTCACAGAATAGGGCACCAAGTAAGTACGTTTAGGATGACCTGGAAATAAAGAGCCGATAGCTCATTAGCAGAACTCAGCTTTGTAATCTCCATTGTTGTATGACATTTCCTATGGAGACATGAGCACATCTCAGACAGTGCACTGCTGACAGATCAAAGAAATGATTCCACTCAAGTTCATCTTGTTGAACCCATGAGTTTCGTGGTGCTGCATACAAGAATATGGGTGAGCAGTTACTTACAGAGGCACAGACCACAAAAGCAGCTGCATCACTAAAAAGCACACCTCAGCACACACAATGACTCAAGAAAACTACAGATGGAGTTTCTCCTTCTCAGAGAGCATCACTGCTTATATAACCTTGGACAAGGTTATATAGCCTTGTGAACCTTCTAAGTTCTTTTTTTTCCTTCCTAAGCTTTATATGTTTTGTTTATCCCATGAAACAGAAGGACATGTTTTAGTTACACAACCACCATTAATCAGTAATTTGACAAGATGCTGACACTCTAGACCTAGTCTAGAACGACCAAGATGTGAGCCCATTCTGGTACTGAGAGAGGAGAATGAGTGATGCTGAATCTGATCTTCAGAAAGGGACCTGTCCTCACTAAGACCTAATTAATGTCCCTGGGAAGTGATGATAACAATTTCACTTGAAGAATTATGAGTAAGTACTTAATGAGATAATGAATTTGATTTGTAAGTTTATATTTTAGAACTGTAAATCCTAAAAATAAATTTGTTCTGAATATAATCTTCCTCATCCATTTTATCTCATTTTACTCTCCAACATGTTTATTATATATGGTTTATTAAAACTGCACACAGTGTATAAAGCCAGTGAATCTAATTGAATATGTGTGTACATTCATGAAGCCATTAATACAGTCAAAGTATTGAATATAGATGAATATAGAGTCTGGTTATCAAAGAACAAGTTTCTTTTAATTTTGAAATAAGTGATTCCATTAACACAAACTCTAGCAGCTTGTGACAAAGATTTCCCCAAAGCGTCACGTGCCACACTTAAGCAGGAATCCACAAAGCTGTGTGTGTGTTCTTAAGCACAAAGGAATTCAGTATCCGCCAAAATAAGTGAGACAGCAGGTTAATGACATGACTTTGTTTTGCTTTCTTTTTCTGGTAAAAGCCTCCCAATTTACAAATGACTAGATTTAGAGAATGCTGCGCTCTCGCTCTCCTGAAATGATTAGCTTCAATCACACATTCCTGGAAAGGGACCAGTGTTCAGGATGAAGATTAAATAACAAAATATCAAACCATCCAATCAACAAATAGACTAATGAAGTGAACACATAGTTCTGAAAAGAATTACAAACAGCCAGTAAACATGAAAAATACTCAATGCCTTTAGCGATCGGGAGGTGCAAATTAAAACAACATTGAGATTTTATCACCCCAAACAGAACAACCACCACTAAGGAAACAAAAAAGAGTAAATACTGGGGAAGATGTGGAGAAGAAAAGAAACCCCATATCCACTAGTGTAGGAACGTAAATTAGTTCAGATACATGGTCCTCAAAATCTAAAGGTAGAATGACCATATGACCCAGCTATACTACTGCTGAGTATATGCTTGAAGGACTCTTGGTCCGTGTATCAGAGATATTTTACACACCTGTATTAATTTTTGCCTCCTCACAGCAGCCACATTATGGAATCAGCCTAGGAATCTATCAACAGAGTTATAGTAAAGAAAATAGCATACATGCACAATGAAGTTTGCATTGTTATAGAACAAAGTAAAATTATGCTGTTCACAGGAAAATTGACAAAACTGGGACTTATTTTACTTTTCACAAATTAAGTCAGACTCAGAAAGACAAATACTGTATTTTTCTCTAACTTGTGTGTCCACGCTTTTATATCAATACATAATTTTATATAGAGGACAGAAAAGTGAAAAAAAGGTGATGGGGTGATGAATGGAATTAGAGAGTAAAGAGACAGTAGTGGCTGAATATAGTCAACATAGATGATCTACTGGTGTTGTGGGTTCTTTATGAAACTCATCACCATATACAATGAATATTCACCAGAATAAACTTTAATTGAGAAATAATTCCTAGGGTCCAGTAATGGGAAAATATTAACTTTTAAAAATGGACAAAAAGTTTCAATAGGATCATTATCAAAGAAGATGGACAGATTAGAAAAAAAACAAAATGGTATTCAGCATTATTAGTCATGAAAATATAAAACATGTGAAATAACAAAATATAAGATCTAAATGGCTAATTATTTTTTAAAAATACTGATGCCAGTAAGGCAGCAGAGTCACACACCTTTAATTCCAGCACTCAGGAGGCAGAGACAGGCAGATCTCTGTGAGTTTGAGGCAAGCCTGGTCTACAGAGTGAGATCCAGGACATGCACCAAAACTACACAGACACCTTGTCTCAAAAAACAAAACAAAACAAAAAAAAAAAAAACCAGAACAAAACAAAAATACTGTTGTCACCAAATACTTGTGAGAATAAGAAGCAATCAGAGCTCTTATCCATCATCTCCAGCACTGTGTAGGGTTAGTGCAAACCAGCCATTCCTTAAATAGAGAATAGCACAGGAATTATCAATAAAAGAATGAATAAAATACAGCTCCTTAGTACAACAGAATATTAATCCATAAGAGAAGATGCAGATTGAAGCATTTAATAATAGAGATGAAATTTGGAAACATTATGTCAAGCAAAAGAACCATAACATGAAACACTCAATGCAGTATTATGCCATTCACATGGTAGTCTAGAAAAGGATGGAGGTGAAAACTTATCAGACCAGTTGGTCTTTTGTGCAGAGGAGAGGAGGTGTGGAGGTTGGTGGGGATGAAGCATGAGGGAACTCTCTGAAGTAATGATACAGAATAAGGTACAGAGATAAATGCATTGGTCAACTCAGCCAATACAAATTTAACATCTCATTGCACTTGAACCATGTATTAAGGCAAAAGGGGGGGGTGGGGTGGGGAGAGGGCTGTAAACAAGCATTAGCTGTGCTCTGTATGTACATTGACAGAGGTAAGGAAAGTATACTGCTATTTGTCATTTACAAACTGTATCAAAAACAGGGTAGGTAAGGTTGGCATATTGCTAGATAGAGGAATACATACATGTGGAAGCTCTATGGAAAACATAGAATCTAGGAGATGAATTTACAAATGTTCACTGTAAACAGCTTTTCAACTTCGCTAACAGTATTTCATGGCAATAACTTGAACAAAATCATGGTCACATCCAACTCTGCCCCATGTGTGAATACTGATCTTATCTCCAGGACCGGGTATAAAATCCTTGCCTTTGTATCCAAAGAAAAAGCCAAACACGAAAAGAAAAGAGTGGGACAGTGCCTATGCTATCCAGTTATGACCTGCTCTGAGTGTTTTTAACTACCTGTAACTCTGAATGTCCTTACTTAGAGAATCCAGTAGTCATAGAAGGGTATTTCACACTGAGCTATTGGTGATATTTTTACTCGACTGAATGCTGAGGCTTCCATCTGGTGCTTCTGGGAATCATGCAGAAAAGTAGAATGGTATTATCTGAGAAAGACTAAGCATCCAAGGTGGGGATGGGGTAGAATGGAGCCCCAAGGCACCTCCTCATAGCCCACATTGTATCCTAAAGCAGATGGTCCCAGGAAAATACCATAGCCCTAAGCAAGCAGGAAAGCTAGCTGAATGAATAGATCTACCAGAAATGAAAGTATAGACAATCTCTGCATTTACAAACCTAATCAAATCAAGAAAAATGGGGAATAGGTAAGAAAAAACGGAGGCTGACTGCCTAAGAAATTTTCTAGGAACTTGGAGCCACCTGGGAAATGATGGCATAGACATCCCTGTATCAGCCTTCCCTTCTGTTTCCCTTGGAACATTCAGGACCATGCATTGAGAATGACAGTCAGTGGATTAAGTCAAATTAAAAATGACCCACCGCCGGGCGGTGGTGGCGCACGCCTTTAATCCCAGCACTCGGGAGGCAGAGCCAGGCAGATCTCTGTGAGTTCGAGGCCAGCCTGGGCTACCAAGTGAGTTCCAGGAAAGGTGCAAAGCTACACAGAGAAACCCTGTCTCGAAAAACCAAAAAAAAAAAAAAAAAAAAAAAAAAAAAAAAAAATGACCCACATAATTTGGCTTCCTTTAAAATTTTTAAATAAGTGTCTTTTCCTAGGACACTCACTCTACTATTTTAAAAAACCCGAAGTTTATACACACATACAGATGATTATATATATATATGTATATATATATATATTATATATTATATACCAAAGAGAGAGAGAAAGAATGAGTGAGAGAGAGAGAGAGAGAGAGAGAGAGAGAGAGAGAGAGAGAGAGAGAAATTCCAAAATCTCTGCAGGCAATTCATTTAACTATCATATTTTAGGAGAAGTATTTTCATTTTTTCCTAAGTTTTTCCTCCAGCTTGTAACTGCCATTGACCCAGTTGTTCACAAGTTAAATGTCCTGTCATTTGCTGTTCTTAAGTGATTGGTAGGCCTGCACACACTGTTTACTTTGCAGAACACAGAAAACACTGAGCACCACCACCAACTTGGACCTCTGCTACACAGCATCTCCAGCTGCAGCACTTGGTGCATGGAGTGAGGATCACCTCATTAGCACATCAAGGGTAAGTTCATGCATGGTTGAACACATGCTGACTGGGTTGGGTAAGGACCTGATGTGTTTTTCTGTAGCTTGGTGCTTTAGGTGATGCCTTAAACATACCTGAGGATGGAGCCAGAGAGATCAAATAAAATGTCCCAAGAGGATAAGTGACTAAGCTTGGATTCCCAACACCCATGAAAAAAAGCCATGTGCAACATTGCACGTCTGTAGCCTCGGGAGGGAAAGGCAGAGACAGGTGGTCCACAAGTATACCTGTTGTGTAATATTTTTATTTCATTCTGAAAACAAAGTTCGCTTTTAGTCAGAAGGTAGAGCTAGTCACTAGCTGACCAAATTCCTTTTGGAGGAAGGAACAGAACAGTGAGGAAGTCCCTGGTGGCTGCTCCCCTGCTTCTCTGATCTTTCAGGTTACTTACCCTTATATCTGACTCCCGATTTTTATTGGTAAAGAATAATTAAACACTTCCTACCACTGAAGCATCAAGTCCCAGGTGCTGTAGAATACCTCGTCTCAAAAACTAAGGTGAAGAAGTAGTATAGAAAGATATCCTGGCATTAAACATTGGCCTCCACTCTCACATGCATGAGCAAACATAATATACCCACCCACTCACACCACCCTCACACACACATGCATGTGCATACTCCACACACAACCACTCAAACATATACACATGTACATACAAGCAAAAGTCATAAAGAGTGCAAGCTTTTATGAAGTTCCTTATCTCAAAACATACTGACAATTGTGTTCTCTGTTTTATGACAGTAAATTAATTAGAGCTTCCCCTTTAAGGCATTTAAAAAATGATGTACATCTACATGTTATATCTTATTCTAAAACATTTCTAAGACTGGTGTTCTGAAAGCGACTTGCTCCATTATCCAGTCTTAAAGAAACTGAAACTCAGAGTGACTCTGTCTACCAAGACCTTCCTAGCTCCCAATCTTCACACTTAGGTGCAATAAAACACCACCAGCAAGCACAAGTCTGTATTTACCTCTTCTTAACACATGATAAGATTTTCTAATATGTATTGGTGTAGTATTATATGAAATGCCTGCCATTGTGTTACTGTAATGCATCATGTGCAAAGCACTTTGGAAGTGTCTATTTATGCAGCAAGTGCTTTCAGAAGATCCTCTGTAGTGTGACAGAAGATGCTAAGAACACCAGAATTTGTGCATAAATAACTTTTCATAAGCAATATTAGGATATATTTGTTTGTAGCCCTGAACTGTGTTTTTCAGAGATCTCAAGAACCCACGTGTTATAAAATAGGATCAAAAAATCAAAATCTTGAGACTAGTGAGATGTCTTAGTTGGTGAAATTCTTACTGGACAAGCCTGAGGACCAGAGTTCAGAGCCTCACAATCTCCATAAATGCCAAGTGGACAGGACCACCTGCCTGAAATCCCAGCATATGGGAGGCAGGCAGGGACACATCGCCAGTGCAAGCTAACTAGCTAGACTAGTTGAATCATTGAGCTCTTGGTTCAGTGTGAAACCATGTCTCAACATACAAAATAGGGAGAGGTTGAAGGAGGCGCTAGAAGTCAACCTCAGGCCACCAAACACATGCATACCTGCACATAAACCTGCTCCCCCACACATGGGAAAACATATATATTAAGGCATCTCTCTGTCTCTGTCTCTCTGTCTGTCTCTGACTCTGTCTCTGTCTCTGTCTCTGTCTCTCTCTCTCTCTCTCTCTCTCTCTCTCTCACACACACACACACACACACACACACACACACAAACACACACACGAGGTAGGGGGGAGAGGCTTAAATCTTTAAACAAGAGAAGTAGTTGAAAACAAGATGATTTACCCAACCTTTTCAATTCAAAAATGGCCATTACTAAAGATACCTCAGAATAGTCATTTTATAGCTTTAAAAAGTCGTCACTGATTTTGTCATAATGAAAATATTTATTAAGCATATGAGTTAATTCACATCTTTTCTTACTTTAGATCAATTTAAGAAATATCTTCATGAATGTTTTTTGTGAAATCTACTATAATGTGAAAAATGGTATCTTGCTTATTACCAAAGCTGGTAAAAGTTGCATTTTAACAAATTAATTCAAAATAATTAGCCTCAAAGAGGCTGTGATTTAGAAATACTGTCCTGCTCATAACTCCCATTAACTTTAATTGAGTTTATAGTGCACACAGATAGAAGAAAAAGCATATCACTCCATTTTAAAATTAAATTTAGGATAAATTCAAGAATTATAGCCGCTTGTTGACCTGACTTTTCTTTTGAAATTAGTCCCACAATTTGTTTATGATCATTTTCACATCATTAACTTTTATAGTTTTTTTTTTAAGCCACTGTGTGTTTATCCATTCAGAGTTCTTCATTCGTGGACCTCTGAAATTATTTCTGAATGGCTAATTATTTCCCAATTGCCCTATTCCTTCCTCAGTCATTCTCATTATCATTATACTGCTGCTGCCAGAGCTCCCCTTCTGGATCTCCACCATTGCATTCCCACTTCACAATTCTTTCCCCAGTGACACATTTGCCACATGTTAATATCTGAGCAGAATTACCCATGACTTTATTGTACCCTTTCCAAAAAGATACTTGGTTTTTTTCTCCCACACAAAAGATGTATGCTATATTCTTTAAACACCACAAAGAAAAACAAACAGAAATCTAAATTTTAATTTGAAGGATTTTCAAGTAAATGCACCCTTGGGAGATCTTCCTGCAATATGGAGGCAGAGCAGGATAAGGAAGATAGGAAAACTTACCGTCAGTTTCCATAGGTACACGGTTTCTTCACCCAAGATGCCCTGGTGCACTGGAGTGTTCTGCTAATGAAGTTAATAGAAACACAATGCTACCTCCACACCCCCTGTGAAAATCATAAACTACTAGAAAACAGGCAAGTATAGAAAATCAATATATGTGTTTCCTAGTATACCAAAAGCTAGCATTTTCACAATGCTGCTTGCATTCATTCCCTATTGCTACTCAACCAATTCCTGCCAACAGAGTGGCATAAAACTGCAGAAATGTGTTAGTTCATCATTTTTTCATAGTCTGGTGCAGTATGACTTCGCAGGCTGCTCAAGGTGTGCCCTCCATTCTTATTTGGGGTCCTTGGTGTTCAAGATGTAGTCCCAAGCTCAATTTTATTGTGGAAGATGTTTGTTCTTTGTGGTCACAGGATTGAAATTTCTGTTTCCATGGTGGCTGCCAACCGGTATCTGCTGTTATTTCCTGGACTTGTCTCTATTTCCTGTCTTGTAGCCGACCAATGCTTCTTGTCCTTCTGAGGCTCAACTGTTTCCCCATATTTCCTTCACTGTGACAACACCAGAGAAAATCTACTTAAAAGAAAGAAAGGTGTTGAAGAAATGGCTCAGTCTCGTTTCACATTCTGGAGACTCACATAGAACCTGACAATTCATCTTTGAATTCTGCCTATACAGTACTTTATCAGTTCCTTAATTTGTTTACTGAGAATATGCAAAATTGCTGTGGGATGTTCTGTATGGCAAATGTGTTGCTCTGATTGGATAGTAAATAAAATACTGATTGACCAGAAGTCAGGCAGGAGGAAGTATAGGCGGGAAAAGGAGGAGAATAATTCTGGGAAGTGGAAAGCTGAGTCAGAGACACTGCCAGCCGCCACCATGACAAGCAGCATGTGAAGATGCCGGTAAGCCATGAGCCACTTGGCAAGGTATAGATTTATGGAAATGGATTAATTTAAGCTGTAAGAACAGTTAGCAAGAAACCTGCCATGGCCATACAGTTTGTATGCAATATAAGTCTCTGTGTTTACTTGGTTGGGTCTGAGCAGCTGTGGGACTGGCGGGTGACAAAGATTTGTCCTGACTGTGGGCAAGGCAGGAAAACTCTAGCTACACAAAATCATGCCATACCACAGTTAAACAGAGAAACTATGTATCAACATGGATGAATTCTACTCTAAAAATGTAAGTTCAAGTTGGTATCATACAGTGTATTGTTGTTTAGATAAATCTCCTAAAGTTCTCTCTCTCTCTCTCTCTCTCTCTCTCTCTCTCTCTCTCTCTCTCTCTCTCTCTCCATTTAACAAATTCACTGAATTAGTTAAAATAAAGTATTAAATTCTCAATGCTTCACTGTGGTTTTATATTTTGATGACAAAATAATTCTAAAACATTCTAAATATAACACTTTTTTGTGTATAAATAAATTCAAATGAAATAGTGTTATACATATATTATAGTTCATAACACTGAAAATGGAGTGTTTTCATCGGTAAATATTTATTATCTTCACTTTATCTTAATTAGAAATATTTTAATATGTCAAAAACATAATTTCTCACAATTCACATTTTATCCCATTTTCCTTTAATTAAAATGATTTCTTTTTCTCTATGGAAAATAGCTTGCCTGTTTTATTTTATTTTTAAATCCCATGTATGCTTTCCAAACAAAGTCATCAAACTATAATAACCCATTTGCAAAGTGGGTAATTAACATTGTTCATGCTTTCAAAATGATTTTTGATATTCAAATAAATTTGTAATTTTTTCATATTAAATTAAACATTTATGCACAAAATGGTCATGTAGAGGATTACATTAAAGGCTTAGTTCCTAGTTGTGGTAGAGTTAGCTAGAATAGCTGTGCTAAAGAATGTAATAAAATTTGAAATAAGTACTTTGTGATAGAGGAATATTGTGTGGGTTTTATACTATTTACAACTGGGGACAAGATCAATTTATTCTAGGATATTCAGTTGAAATATCTGTCCTAAAACAATGACAAAAAAATCATGATATTGAGAAGAATTTTTGTTTATCTTCATGTGTGCAAATGATTGATCTGATAAGTAGTGGGATGGATAATGGCGACTTTGAAGGAAATGTGCACTTTTCAGTATAATGTGATATTTCTGTTAGATTTATTTCTAAGATTCATCATCATTCATGTTTTTCTTTTCCAGGATTTAGCCATTCCATTTTAAGACCCTATTCAGCCACAAATACTCCATTATGAAGCAGCCTATTGGCTAAAATTGGTATTTATACAGGCGATAAGCTTAGAAGCCTATTTTCTGAGCAATGATCAAATTTAGTTCCTCTGAATGATATCCTTTGATGGCTTTATTCTGCCTACTTTCATATGGATTATTTCTACTATGCATGAATACACTGGCAAAAAAAATCAACCACAGTTTCAAAACTCTTAATAAATGTACTCACTAATGAGAATGGTGGCCATGCTCTGGGTATTTGTATTTTTATGAGCCCTCAGTCACAATCCTATTTGCCATTTCTCAATGTCATTTGCTTAAACAGAAGTCATCTAATAGGTTAAGAAACCATTACCTGATATAAAAAAAAAAGTGACCCACTTTCAATAGTCCCTATTCAGTTCCTTAAAATCAATGTTTATATAGAAAGAATGGTATTGAAGAGATGGAATATAAAAATGAGATAGTAGCAATAAGGTTTCCACGGAGTATCCTCATGGCTTCACTACCTTCTTATACCAATCACAGTATGGTGTATATGACTTCAGTGATATCTTCCCTGGTGTTTTTCTACAGGATTCTGTCCAGCTCAGTACAAAATTAAAACAAATGTCACTTACAAAAAATGAACTGAGATCCAACCATGCTGTATTAGTAATCAACTACAGATCATATATTCATATTTCAAGAGGTTCAAAAGATGATATTATGAGCCATATATGTGATAGGCATTTTCTAGACACTACAATGTGTTAAGAATTGTGTGAAACACTAGAGATAGAATTATAAGTAGTCGTTTCATCATCACAGTAATAATGTCAACAAAAATAGTAACTTATCTGTTGGACTCATAATTATTAACTATTTTTATCACATCCTTTCCCTGCCTCACTAAAGGTCTTAAAAGATCCTTCATCTATCTAGATTTAATTGCAATCTTCCAGTGACAGAAATGAGTTTTAACTGCAGATATACATCTGTGCCTCAGTTTAGTCTTCTGAAAAATGGGAATAATGGTACTGACAAACACATACATACATAAGCAGATACAAGAAGTACACAATAATTCTCGAGACACAAGAGGTCTTATGTTAGGATGTGATCTGATGACACATAAAGAAAATGGATTATGGAGCTGTGTTAACTATGAACATCATTTGTTTTACTTACTTACATTATCATAACAAAAGTGCCTAAACCCCAAATACTATCAGTTCTCAGATAGAATAATGAGGAAGACTTACAAGCTATAACCAGTTTCTTCTTTATAATTTCAAACTTTTATTAATTAATTTTATTTATTAATATAAATGGTTTATTAATATAAACCATTCTACAGTTTGAAATGAAAACTTGTATAATAAACCTAATAGCTGTTGTTTGTGTTCTTTTCTCAATCTAGAAGGAAATCCAATTGCCTTAAAAGAATACCAAGTTGCTTCATAGCAAATGTATATTTTTTTCAAATCACCTACTCCATCATTTGCCTGAATATATTTTTCTAATAAAGTTATGTGAAATGGTATTTTCCATAGTATCAGGGATAAGTTGGAATGAAACTGTATGCATTTTCAAAATAAAGGCTTTTCTATGAAATTCATTTTGAAAATAAATGTATGTTCTTTGTGACAACTCACTTCCCATCTGGCAATGTGGAGATAGGTGAAATTCTGTTATTATATGCCTGAAAATTAGTATCTTGGGAGTGAAGATATTCCAAGAATAACTGCAATAAACCGAAATGAAAAAGTATTGCCAATGTCATCTTTAGCTCACCACTGATGAACATGCCCAGCCAAGATAAACTTATCTCCAAGATGTCTTCTCTGCCAACATATTGAACTATACATGAGACAAAAAATACCCAAATGTATCCAACTTCTATTATTCATTTCACTAGATAAGATGATCCATTCTCTCAATCCATAGCAAATCATAAGACATTGGTTCACTTTGAGGAACACAAATAGACAGATGGCCGGGTTCCCATTACCACAAATCCTGAAATCTGATCTGGAAGTTAAGATCCAAGTGTTTTACAACAGAATTAGCATTGAGAAGGCACTAATCCATGGTCAATCCCCATGGAAAAGATAGCCAAACATAATTTGAGAAAAATGTACAAAAAATCTTGGAGATCTAGTCAATGCTAGACTGATTCAACAAACAGGTTTAACTTATTGCCCACACATTTTTTTTAAATTAGGATTGTATGTATTTAACTATTATATTTACCTGCCATCATTCATAATAGAATATATAATCTATTACTGTAGAAATCACATTGAAAACCAGCCAGTGTTGTCTTCCTTAGACCATATCTCTTTTATGACATTAATACAACTTCCTATATAATAGATTAATTTTAGGTACACAAGTCCCATTTTCCCAACTTGAATAAATGGTTCAGGCTACACTTCTCATATAAAATGGTGTATGGAGGTGGCAATGCTTAATCAGAGTCATTAATTTAGAGCAGGTTTTATCTGGAAATTTCACCCAAATTTATAACAACACAGCATATTCTGTCCATGTACTTAGAAATCATTCCATATATTAAATCATGGATTGACACAATAGCTATTTATGTGAGGCAGGTGTTCTAATATTGGCCTCCTCTTTGCAAGTAGAAAAAGATTATCCTAAATTTCTGGGATGATCCATGTTCACACAGAGAGCCAGATGTTGGGACTGTGGTTATAATCATTGGGAAAGTAGATAAAATATAAAATTCACTGATACAAATAAGGGGTATCTTCTAAAAGTAATATAGAATTCGACCACACTAAATATTTTTATAAATATATTGATGATGGAAAAGGTATTAACTATTAATAATGTCTGTTTTATGATTTTCCAAGATTTAAGCAAATCCTATGTTACATCTAATCAAGAAATCTCTAAATGAGATATCAGATTTACCTAAGATTGTCTCAATATAATTATTCAAAAAAATTCAGGAAAATATGAGAATTAAATCTCTAAATCAAGATATTTTGTTTGATGTACTCCTTAATTAATGTTAGTGTTTGTAATATTGTTACACCAAAAAATGTTATTTTCAATAACTATAAAATGAATCACGTATTCCAAGATCCTGCTGTTATTACAAATAGTAAATACATCGTCTCCTGGCTTTGACAATACCCAACAGAAGCAGCTTTGGATGGAAAGGCTTGTTAAGCAGAACAAGTCCATCATGACAGTCACAGCAGCAGTGACCTTGGTGGCTCTGTCAGCGGCTTGAGATGCAATGTTACTTTGTATATGGTACAAACCAGGAAACAATGAGATCAGCTAGAACTAGACCAGGTTATAGTCCTCAAAGATGTGCCCTCCATGGCTCGCCTTCACCAGCCAAGGCTCCAGCCCCAAAGGTTCAGCAAACTCCCAAAACACTGCTGCCGGCTGAGGAGCAAATGTTCAGACTTCTCAAGTTGTGGGGAACATTTCACATTTAATCTGTAGCAGCTAGCATCTAAGTACAGACCCTGCTGAGGACCAGTGTTTTAGTGTCCTCCCTCACAGTGACAGTCTGGATGAGGAAATGAATACATCATGAGTGAAGCTCATAGTGAATGTGGAGAAACGATCGTGTTATCAGGAATATTCCAGGAATCTGGACTATATAACGAGGACTAGATTTGAGGAAGATACTTAAACTAAACTTTTAAGGATGTGGAAACTATCAATTACAATGTGAGCTGCAATGGGCTCTGGGATATCTTCAAATTGTAGAGTTTTTAGCATCTGTAGTTCTGTCTAAAGCCCACCAAATACACTGTGCTATGTCTAGACTTATAGACTTATCACAAGCTACTCTATTTACCTGAATATTTATCCCTCCATTGTGATTGATTTACTTCCCATCTTTAAAACCTCTGCTTAAACACTATCTTCCTCAGACCAAGCTCTCACTATTTCAAACCTGAATCGCTTCCCTTAAATATGTCTGCCAGCATGATGCTCTCTTCCTTATTCATCATGACCATCGCTCTTGCATACATTATTCCTTCATTCACTATTTATGGAAATGTTCTCCATTCCAGGCACTGTCTTAAATTTAGAGGACACAACAGATAACAAAAAGGTAGTTGACTATCTCTATAAAACTTACACTATAGTAGAAGAATTTAAATCCACAAAAATGATTCAATGATAATATCACTTAAATTGAGAAGTATTAAAAGGAAAACAGAGTGGTGGAATTTGCTCCAGAATATAAGTAGATAAATAATTGTATAAATTGAATTAGGGGTTGGAGAGATGGCTCAGGGCTTAAGAACATTGGCTGCTCTTCCAGATGAAACAGGTTCAATTCCCAGCACCCATTTGGTGGTTCACAGACATATGGAATTCCAGTTCCGAGAAATCTGACACTCTTTTCTGGTCTCTGGGGGCACAAGGCATACAAAGGGTGCACAGACATACAAGCAGGCAAAACACCTATACACATAAAGTAAAAATTAAAAATATAAAAACACTATATGGAAAGGCTGTTCAAGAAGAAATTTGATAAATCCTAATCCCCCCACCCCCAACCTGTTTGTTTGCCCTACCCTCCCAGCCCTGCCGCAACCTTTCTGGCCCCACTCTTTCTCCTTTCTACATTAATCTTACCCATTTCAAGTGTTACCCCTCCCTTAAGATACCTGTCTATGACAAAATAATAATCAGTGTGATCTAAATGTTTTAAAGGATAAAATCCGGCCAGGCATTTGTAAAGTTGGGCTAAGCACCATTTATTGAGTGTGACCAAAAGATGTCAAGCAAGAACAGTGGGTAAGGACCATAGTGTCATGATCAGAACTAGCACATTCTCTTCAATTAAACAAACTTAAGAAATATTCAGAATTAATTGGACAAAGCTATCTAGGACTCCTGAGGTAATGCACAGAGGTCATAATTTCTGTATTTTTCCAACAAATAAATATCACTTCCATAGCATTCTTATCAAAAATGCATTACTTGAATCTCATCATCATGATGAAACATTAGACAATTCCAAAGAGACGGGCTTTGAGACTGAACTTCACCTGCCCTCTACCCTAAAAAATGGCCTTGATGTGTGTTACTCATACTCAGATGGTTCAGAAAAAACAACAATTCTGTTACTAAAAAGTTTGTCTATAAAAAGAGAATATATGATGACTCCCAAGCCTATGTCAAGGGTATAAAGGATATTTAAAAATCATTATGTATTTTTATGATTTATTTATTTTTATACTTTGTATATACATGTGGGCCTGAGTATATGTGTGTGTATCATGTGTGTGCAGATGCCCTTGGAAACCAGTTGAGGATGTTGGATCCCCTGGAACTGGAATTGCAGGACATTGTAAGTTGCTGATGGTAATGCTGGAAACTGAACTCCTGTCCTCTGCAGAAGCATCAAGTGCCTTTACCCTCTGAACCATCTGGTCAGCTCTTCATTGTAGTATTCCTAAACATTTTATTTACCTTCAAAAGAAAAAGAAAGTTAAATCAATTTTCTTAAAATATGTGTTTTGTTTGTTTGTCTCTGTTGTCTTCAACCCCTTCGATACTTCTCTGTTTCTTTTAGAATAAAATTAAATTTGTAAGATATCCTATTCTGGCCTTGTGAAAAAGAAAGTCATATGACCACAATATTTTGTATCCTAATTTTTTTTTCAGAAATAGCAATAGTATCTTGGTGTTCCTCCCTGTTCTGTTTGCTGAGCTGATTTTTTGTCTTTTATCTCTGTTTCTTATTTTCTTTTTGTTTTACTCTTGATGAAGCTGTGAGCTTAATAAATGCCAGTTCCACAGGGAAATGTTGGAGAACATTTTTCCATCACCATCCCTAGTTTTCTCTTTCCAAGTCTCACCTGCTTCTTTCACAGCACTTTCTATATCAATGATTACCCTACTTAGTTATCTCTTTGCTTGTTTATCAATTATGTTCATTTGAATTTACATTTACTGAATGTTGGGAATCATGAATGACTTATTCACTGTCTTATTCTTGCCCCAGTGCCCTCATCAGAGTAGGACCCCCTAAAAGAATGACTGTAGATGAATGGTTTTGTTAAATAAGAAACACAGAGCCAATGTAGTGATGAAAGTCCAAGAGGTCAGAGCTAAAATCCTCACCCTTCATTGTTGTTGTTGTCCTCTTCAGCAAGAGAACTACTTCCTGTGTGTTTGTCTTTATATAGACTTTCTGTTCTGCCTTCTCATTGGTTGTAAACCCAAACACATGACCTCCTCATCACTGCCCATCTATACAGACCTCCAGGTCTTCTATGGTTGGTATTGAGATTAAAGGCGTGTGTCTCCATGCTGGCTGTATCCTTGAACACACAGAGATCTGCCTAGCTCTGCCTCCCAAGTGCTAGGATAAAGGTGTGCACCACCACCACCACCACCACCACCACCCAGCTTCTGCTATGGCTTGCTATTAGCTCTGACCCCCAGGTAACTTTATTTATTAACATACAAATAAAATCACATTTCAGTACAAATAAAATATCACCATAAATGACTGTATTTGAATACTGTGTGCCATTCTTTGATACACATGACAAACTCAAATACCTGTGTATCAAATAATTTTATCAGTGCTGCCATGAAAAAATGGACAAGATAAATGTTTATGACTCTCTATCATTTCTCAGCCCTTTAATAGCTCAGTAGTTGGAAGGAGCCTTTTACTAGAATGATCTCCATATTCTCTAATTTATGAAATTTTTTACCCTACATTATTGTTTAACTTGACAAATCCAGATCTTAGATAGTCAATACTCCATGCTTGAATTCTTACATAAAAACATGACTGCCCAATATGACTGAGGTGACCCATCCCAAGTGTCTTCCACAATCAGGATGATCTTCCCCTCTTCTCTCTTTCATTTGTCTTACCAACCACAGTTCTTGGTCCATTCAGAACTAATTTAACCCCTCATCTGTATGACAGTGTCCTACATGTCTAAGGAACTTTTATTCTTCTTTCACCTAATGAAAAATTCTTCTTTGTCTTTTAATTTTTTAGCACTAATTAGAATTTGTGGATTAGAAGAAGTAGAAGAAGAAGGGGCAGAGGAGGAAATTAAAACAATAGGAAGGCAAGTAGGTTAGACCTTGGGGGAGTTGGAGTGTTGAAAAGGGGGTGTATATGATGTCAATTCAATGGACATATGTGTGAAATTATCAAACAATGACATTGAAAAAAGAAACTCAAATGCCTGCTTCTTCTATACCAGAATAGTTTCTGTATACAAGCTAAGAAGGTACCTTCTGTTGGGTCTGCTATACATTAAAACTTAATTTATAAAATATATATATCTTTGTTTTTAAGGAAGTCAAATGAATATTTTCCTCAAGAGCTAACAGGGTATTCTCTTTTTCAAGCTTTCTTGTTTCCTTAAGCTGAATTCTTTCAAACTAAGCCTTGTTTTTCTATACTTGAGTGCACCTAAACTAAATAACTTCCTACATCTACATGAAGGAGACCCATAATTGAACATGATCCTTAAGTCATAACTGTCATCTGGACATTATTATTCTGATGTATATGTAGTGTGTATATGTAGTATATGTAGTATATGAGATGTAGTGTGATGTTGTGCTATATTCAAATTAACACACTGATAGAAGAACAGTAAGTAGCCTATCATTTCATATGATGTCTTTGTGTTTGGAGATGCCAATGCTTCAAAAAACATGAAGGTTATTGTGTTATAGTCACTACACTGTGACATGGACTATTTATTGCATCTTTCCACATTGTAGAATGAATTTTTTAAAATTATATGAATATAATGGAGTACCTTTCCATGATAAAAAGAATGAAATTTTGTCATTTGCAGCAAAAAGGAGAGAATTTGTAAAATATCAAGTTGATTAAGTATTCCAGGAACAGAAAAATTGCTGCACGTTCTCTCACACACAGAGAAGCTGCAAAAGAAGTGGAATTGAAAGTAGAAAAGTGGCCACCAGAGGCTAGGAAAAGTGGTTACCAAAGGCTAGGAAAAGTGGTTACCAGAGGCTAGGAAAAGTGGTTACCAGAGGCTAGGAAAAAATGGTTACCAGAGGTTAGGAAAAGAGTTTACCAGAAGCTAGGCATGATGTGGAAGAGCAAAGAGAGGAAGTATGAGAGTGAATACCAAAATGATCACAATTAAACAAAAACAGGTAATTAAAGAAAATTCTTATGGGTAAACTATCTAGATACTAGTGTTAAGACTGCAAAATAGAATACCTATGTAAAAAAACACTAAAAAAGATTTCCAAATGTAATGAATAGGAAATATGAAAGACCTGGATGGTGTCTGAACACTCAGTGTCACACATAGTTCTCTGGGGTTGGAAGAGGGCAAGGTTGTCACAGAAGGTTTAAGAAACAGATGTAATTTAATATTTAAAATGCTGATATAACATTAAAATGAAATAATTAACACCTAACCCTTTTAGCAAGTAAGGTTCTTATTATAATAATGTCTAATATTGATCATCAACCATTAAAAGAGTCTAGGATAGTTGGAGAGTGTCCAAGAAATGCAAACAGAAATAATGAAAGTGGCAAAAAAAACTTGATATAATAAGACTCTAAAATTATTTGCTAAACGAATACACAAATTAATGAATGAAATTGTTCCTCTCTATTGGAACAAAGTGTACTAAAGACTGACCCAATTGCAATCTTCAGGGATGGAAAGGGGTCATTCCCCACATCTGTGGGGATTTAAAAAGCACCGTTAATATGGGCCTTGTATTAGATATTTAGAACAATTTCTTTTTCATCAAAATGACACAATACTGAAATAAATGATCATGTAAGTGGTGGACAGATGTTCCTGAATGATGAAGAAAATAATAGGAAATGATTTGCTATAAATAATTTGGAGTTTGAGGTCAAAATGAATAGATCTAGATTATAAGTCCCACTGTGAGCCTCTACATCTCTGCTTCTCGGGGTACAATGATAAAATCTGATTTAGAACCATGCAATTTAAAAAAAGAGGGTGGGGAGTCAGGAAGACATATTAACTATGGCAGTTCTCAAATTTGCCCACTCTAGGATTCTTTAGTTCTGTTTTGTTTTTTGAGACAGAGTTTCTCAGGGTAGTTTTGGTGCCTGTCTTGGATCTTGCTCTGTAGACCAGGCTGGCCTTGAACTCACAGAGATCCACCTGGCTCTGCCACTCGAGTGCTGGGATTAAAGGCGTGTAACACCACTGCCCAGCCACTCTAGGATTCTATAAGGACTTGGGTTCATATTCTCTCTCTTTCCCTCCCTCCTGTTCCCTTCCTCTTCCTCCCTCACTCATCTCACTTTCTAAAATGCTTATGTTGTTTACTTGATAAATTTTAAAAAAAAAGCTAAAATTAAAAGTTCATGAAAAACATCATAAAAAATTAAGTAGAAAAAATGGACAAAGGAATTGTATATTGAGTTCCTCAATTACATTCTTTTGCCTGTGATCACTTGGAATATGTTTTACTGCCCTGGAACCATCTTACTCAAGGGTATCCTGGTATAGACCACCATCTGTCATTTAAAAAAAAATCTCTATTTCATTAAATATCTCACTAGAACTCCCAATGATATCTTCTATATTAAACAAATATTTAGGACAGAAACAGCATAGAAATATTGATGATAATAGCATGTAACTGCATAGTCCAGGACTTCTAAGAAGAGATTATGAAGATTGAATCCAATGTGCTAGAAATTCTTCTGGGAATCCCCTGTGGAAGAAAACAGGAACAATACTGAGAGATTCAGAAGACCCAACAGATCCAAAGCATTTCTGTGCCCGAGTGAAAAACAGAAAAGGAAAATGGAAGTTTGAGTGGAAGTATAGGTAGAACAGGTTCATGGAAACTGTAGCAAAATTCTGGAGGAGTCTGTGACCCATAATGCCCTGATTGCAGAAGGATACACATCAACCAGTCTCTCAGAATGGTCCATTTTTGGGGTCTCTGCCATGATGAGTCACTAGACTTCACACAGCCACAAATTGCAGAGTCATGATATGATATTTTAAACAAGCTCACTCCTCAGTGTAAGATCTGAAGCTCCAGTCCACACATTTTCCTCAGGTGCAATTGCTTATAACCTAACTCTGTGTTTAGTAATGTGAGATGAGTTGGATCTGTAAGGAACTCGTCCAATGTTCTATAGCAAAGAAAGTCCCTCTGACTTACCAGTACCTGCCATGAAAGCCATTACCCACTCTTCAAGGCAGTACTCTGCCTATCCCCAGGCTGTAATTCTTGATAACCCTTTAAGTAATAATCTAGGCTATAATTTAGAACTATTTCTGCTTACTGTTTATTGTACAAGAGAAAAAGAACAGTTCAATCTAACCTTAAGATCATAAAAGGTTTTCTCTGTCCCTTTCTTCTCTTTGACAAGCAACACAAATTCTCTTAATAGATGTGCACAAAGCTGGTGACCCAGCACTTGCACTATCAGTAGGTAGTGGTAGTTCAGTGGTCAGTAACATCTCTCAAGATCTATTTACAAACATGTTTGTGGTGACATTTTATTTGTGAAGCCCAATAAAGCTTATCTGGGGATCAGAAGAAAAAGCCAGACACTATAGTAAACATAGAGCCAGGCAATGGTAGCACTTCAGGAGGCAGAGATTCATCTGGATTTCTATGAGTTCAAGACCACACTGAGAACAGAGCCAGGCATGGTGGCACACAGCTTTAATGCCAGCACTAGTTATCCATAAAGGTCTGGAAGTCTGTACAAACAGACAGAAAGTGATAGAGCTGGGCAGAAAAAGAAAGTGATGTAGCTGGGCAGAGAAAGGAAGTAAGATGGCAGGGCACAGAAAAGTATATGGGCGTGAGTATACAGGAAGTAGCTCTCTCCAGAAGGTGAGGAATTGGTAAGACGAAGTTGGCTGTGGCTTGTTCTATTCCTCTGATCTCTCAGTTTTCACCCCAATATCTGGCTCTGGGTTTTTTGTTTTTTTTATTAATAAGACCATTTAGCAATTCATGTTACACAGGTAACTGACTGACTGCCGGACATTTCCCTGACTTCTCAATGTTGTAAACACAACCAGTATTTCCTGTGGGTGCTTTCCAACTGTTATCCTGAAATGTGTTTTAACTTTGTCTATTTTCCAATGTACTTCAGTTTTATGTCTTACATTCTTCCTGAATGTGTCTGTTTTTGTGGCTTGCATGTCATCTTGGTTTCATTTTAACTTTTACAAATACATTTTCTTCGGAATATTTCAGCTAAATATGAGTTCCAACCACCAAATTCATAACCAAAATCTCTGCCAACTATACACTTGTAACACAAATCTTAAAAGGTCTTATTCAATGAAAAACTCAGTGCCAGATATTGGGGTAAATTCTGAAAGATCAGAGAAGCAAAATAAGTCAAAGCTAACCTCACCTTGCCAGCTTCTCAGCTGATCTTGTTTCCTCAAACTGGAAACTTCTGAGTCCTCACCTGAAAGGATCTCAGCTGAACATGCTAAAAGCCTAAAAGCTTAAAAAGCCCTAGTTCCTGATCCTCACACCTTATATACCTTTCTGCTTCCTGCCATCACTTCCTGGAATTAAAGGCATGTGTCTTTCCCAAGCAAGACATGAGATCTCAAGTGCTGGGATTAAAGGTGTGTGTTGCCATGCCTGACTGTTTCCAGTGTGGCCTTGAACTCACAGAGATCCACATGGATCTCTGCCTCTGGAACACTAGAAATAAAGGCATGTGCTACCACTGCCTAACCTCTATATTTAATATAGTGGCTGTTCTGTTCTCTGACCCCCAGATAAGTTTATTGAGGTGCACAATATATCAACCACACGCACTGTTCCCAAACATACCTCTGATTATCTTCTAGATATACTTTCACCAGCCATCTCATACCTCATTAACAGTTGATTGATATTTTCATGATTATTTTGTTAACATATAATTTTTACACAGTAGATAAATTGTTTAAGTACTACTCATTTATAACACCATAAATACCACAGCAATTAAGACCACAAACAGTGTGTATGCACACACACAAACATGCAAATAGATGCAAGATGCACACACACACACAAGTACATACATGCACACATTCCTTTGCATGCACACACATGCATGCACAGGCCCACACACAGAGAGTAACACATACAGAGAAACACATGCACACTCATACCATCATCCTGTAGAACCCTGTTAGCATCTCTCTCAGATCAGAGTTTCTATTAATCTCTTTCTCTATCACTACATATTGGGTTTTTCCTATGTTTTATGGAAAAGGAATCATAAATCATGTCTCCTTTGTGTGTGAACTCTTTTTCTCAGTATAATGAGGTTCATCACTATGAACAGCTAGGAATAGGCAGGAAGGGAGAAAATTACATCTGTCACAGAAAGATTAATTTTTGAAAATATTCTTGCGAAGTACTGGATTTCTTCTCTATGTCATACTGTGGAATGGCTGCTCTGTGTGTCTTCTCATTTCCATGCTTCTACAGTCTAACAATGGCCATTCTACTCATTTCACTAATGATAAACCTGGAAGGCAAAGAGTCCAAACAAAACTGATACCACAGCTGGTAACTAACAAACACCAAGGTCAGACATATAACTCTGCAAACTTGGGCCATGCCATTTTCATTACATTCTTAGCTACCATTTTGAATATAATCCAAATACTTTCCTTAATAATTATATATGTGGGCTTTAATTTTTTTTATTTAGTTTGACTTTTTCATACCTGAGTGCTGTATTTACTTCGTTTCTTGTCTTTCTCACCCCTCTAGTACCTCCTTTGTTTCTCACACTCCTCAAATTCATGGCCTCTTATTCTTTAATTATAATTGTTACACATATGTATATACATTTATAAACACAACCTTCTGACATAATTTATTGGGCTGTCCATTTTATGGTCAAAATTCTATCTCCAATATTGTAATAATCACATATCAATTCTTTCCAGTTTATTATAAATATTAGATTGTAAATATATTTCTTCTTTTCTATATTATCTTGATTCTTGATACTACATGACCTAGTTTTATATTTCTGTCTAAAAATAATCTTGTAATAACCAATAGATTAGTATCTACTTATAACAGAAGAAAATATCCAGATTTTTTTCACTTATTTGCTTTGTGTATTTTAACTATAGCAATGTAAAAACCACAAATACATATTAATATATCAAACCCATATATACTAAATTAGGTAAATGCTTTGCATTTCAATGTAACACAGTTTGAATTGAGAAACAATGTGTCTAAAATGAATCAAAATCTTAGTATTATATATATCCCATTACAAAAAGTTGTTATTAAAAAGCCTTAATCATAGAGTTGGACATAACTCTTGGATAAGGTAACAGGCTTACGAACTATTGGGAGATACGGTGATAGGGCATATAGTTGTAGTGGCAGAGGCTCTGAGTTCAATCCCATGCAGAGAAAGGAGAGGTAGGGAAAGAGGAATGGGGGTAGAGGAGGAGAAGAAGGATGGATAAAAGAACTTAAAAGTTTGAAAATAAGTATGTATAGAAATCAGAAAAATTTCACACTCCTCAGCCAAGGACCTTAGCAATGCACATAGACTCTGCTTCATTTTGTGCACCTTTCTTAATAGAGAAATAGCTTTAAGCAAGTTAATTCTGAAATTCCCATTCATATTATGGCTTGGATTTTGAAGTTAGACATCATTTATTTAAATGACAAAATTTTTTAATTTTGTACACTGATGTTTTGGTACATTGTATTTTTAGCACAGGTGTGTATGTGTGCACGTGTGTGGGTTGTGTGTACACACAAAATCTGGGGGTGGTGCATGCCCAGAGGCCAAAGGACAACATCAGGTGTTATCCTCGGGATCACCGTCCACAATCATTGTGGTAAGTAAGGTCTCTCGTTGGTCCGTTGGTCCAAAGCTCACCCATTAGGCTAGTCTGGCTGGCTAGAGAACCCCATGAATCCACCTCCCTCTGCCTTCGTATCCCTAGCTCTGGGAATATAAGTGCTCTCTATTTTTTAAGTGAAGGCTGGTGCTGGTGTTTACAAAAGCAAGTACTTAACTTATGCGGTCATTTCCCTGGTCCACTTTATGTGCCTGCATCCTACTCCTTTCTTAAATAAACTTTGGTTTTTCTCATCTTATGATTTATAGACAATACATTAAAACAATTTCTTTTTTTTCTCAATGTTTTGGAACTAGACAGAGAATTTAAAATAAACATCTCCAGGAGCATGTGTGTACCCTGAATTTTTCTCCACCTCCCAAGAGTTTGCTGATAAAGTACAGGACAAAGCAATTAAGAGCAAACTTTCTCTTGCCTGGGACCATGTTCCCTGATTTCCAATTCCCAGAACCGTTGGCCTAGTCCAAGAGCTCCCTGGATCTCGCAAGGCAATGTAAAGTCCACTCAGCCATAAGTACAGCCTCTGCAGCTCCCAGATGCACTGGGCTCCACAGACCCTTCGTCTCTGTGCTCTGTCCCTGCAGTCTCAGAGCTGGGTCTCAGGCCACATGTCACCATTTTAGCTTTACAGGCTTCCACAAACAGAGAAGGGGTTTGGATCTCACTTTACAAAACATCCATCTTTGGGAGCATCGATGCACAATCGTTTTGTCCCACCGTTGTCAGAAAGTTAATTTTTTCACATTTATTCACACCATCATGAATATGGAGATGGGACGGATTCAGGCATCATCACTCTTTCTTTGATCACAGATGCAGTTTCCTTCAAGCAGCAAGACTTGATTACTGAATCTACTTTGCCAGGAATGGGTTGCACAAATTACAGCAGCTCTCACATTAAAAAATCAACATGATGATCTGGTTTCAGTTTGACGTAACATCTCGAGAAGGCTAGAAGGAAGGCCATAGCTCTCTCTCTCTCTCTCTCTCTCTCTCTCTCTCTATATATATATATATATATATATATATATATGTGTGTGTGTGTGTGTGTGTGTGTGTGTGTGTGTGTGTGTGTGTTTATGTCTGTCTCTCTGTGAACTCTAGGACTTGCTTGAGAGTTCTGGTCCAGGAGTGTTTGTCTTATCTCAGCCTATAGATGCTATTGTATACACTAACATATGCAAACATATATTGGGCTGGTATCAGAATTTGTGTCTCCACAAACCACATCTGTCTAAGTCACAATTCCACCTAACTTTAGATATCTTCTGTAGAAAATAAGCTCTGAGGATTTGTAGTGTTGGTAAAATGCTGTACATTTCAGCTACCATACAGTGGGTATTGGTTCATTTAACTTACTCTTCTCTGCTTCTACGAGACAAAGACTCTCTAATTCCAAACATTTCCCATTTTGACTCTCTTTAAGTGATCTTAATTTCCTATATTACAAAGCTCTAAAATAATTAACTGTCTACTGCAAGAATAAAAGCTCTAGGAAATGGTAAGGGTTAATAGAAAGACAAGTAAAATTATACATTACCTGAAAATCTTACCACTAAACTCTTCACATCTCATTTCCTAAGGTGAGTACTGAAAACATCAAGACACAGGATGCATTTCTGAATTTTATATTCTGAATAAAATATTGGGTCATTTTTATGAATGTAGGGACAATTTCGAGGCTATATTCTAAGCAATCACTCAAGTTGCAATCACAACTCAGAGAAAGAGTAAAGTTACACCCACCAACAATGACTGACACAGTAATTAAAAAAGGAAAATTGCCGGCTATATTAAAACCTTTCATAATATACTGAGATTTAAAAAGTTATGAGATTATTTGACTGTAAAATGAATGTGATTCTTCCTTCATCAAATGAAACATCATATTTGCTTTGAAATAGAACATTTTTCATTTTACATTATTCAGAGATCATGATACATCTCTAGAATATTTTCATCTAAGTTTCCCTAAAACACTCTGCCTTATAAGAAATTTCATTTTCAAATTAACAACCCAATACATGAAGAGATTTAATATTTTCTCCTCAGAGATCACATAAATAGGCTGGTTTTTATTGTGCCTTCAATATTATTACAGCAAATGTCTGATGTGATTCTGATCTCTTTGTACAGGCTATCTGCATTCTCTTAATGAAAGTTGCATTGTCAATCTTACAGAGAAGGAGAAATGCAGTAAATAGTAGGACCTCAAGTAACACAAAGAAACAGTCACATTTTTAGCAACTGGACAGAGTTGACACCTGTGTGGTGTAAGTTCTCAGAACTTCCTGTTTTCCTACAGAAATGTCTACATTTGATCGACTCATTACCTGTCATTCCATGGTAAGATAAATTTAGATAGTTTATAGAACTATTGGAGCAAGAGTTCAAAACCCATAAAGAAAATTTACATGGTGAAGCTTAGCCATGTTCACAGAACAATTGAATGGGTATTGGAACATTTGAATGTTTTGGACTGTTCCATCCCATCAGAAATGATGCCTGTTGTTCAAATAAGATCAGTTATTCTTAAAGGCATATTTTGTATTAATTGCTCCATTTCTTTAATTCTTTAAGAAAGTTCAACATTATTATATTATTTATGGCCTTTAAATTTCTATAAAGTCAATCCTTCTGGTTATATTCAATTTAAAACAACCTCACTTATTGATCCAAAATAACATGATTCCTAGTGGCAATTAATTGCCAAAACGTGGCTGTGAGAACTAGCAAAATGGCTTAGCAGGTGAGGGTGTTCACTGCTAAGCCTGACAACCTGAGATTAACCCCTGGAACCCATATGGTAAGTGAGAGAACCAGAACTAACTCACTCAAGTTGTCCTTTGACCTCGATACATGGGACATGGCGTGCAAATGGCCACAGATAGGCACACACACACACACACACACACACACACACACACACACACACACGCACTGAGAGGTGGGCAGGATCCAATTAACTGAATATGCACTTACTGTGAGCAAACAGAGAAGTCTGGCCTTTTTAAACTAGAAACTATGAATAACCTCTTTCTACAACCCTGAACCTTGGAACAAATGATCTACTGGAGTTCAATGTCTTGTTTAATGAAGCCTGACACCATGTTCATTGCTTATATTTTAAAGACCGGACTATAGTATCTTTAAGATTTCTCTCTTATTTATACTGTGTGTGTGCATTCATATAAAAGAATATTTGTGTGTTGTTTATATGTCCATATGAGTATGTGAGTGCAGACATGAGGCACACTTAAGAAGGTCACAGAAGGGTGTCAAGTGTTCTGCCTTTCTGCTTTCAGCCCTGTTCAGTTTTAGAAAGGAGCTTTCAGTGAACATGAAGCATGTAGCACCGTGCTGGCTTTTCATGTGATGTGTGCTCTGGGACATCCCCACGCATGCACAGCAGCATACTTACTCATCAGGCAGTCTGTCCAACACTTTATCGTCTGTCTGAGTGTGCTTCTCATGGAACAGCCCTTCTGTATCTAAGTAAATATACTTGTCTCCAAAGACCAGATTTAAGAGGAACTGATTTCTGCACAGACACTGTTAATTCTATTGGCCTAATATCCACAATCCAATATCCATAGCGTGTACAGAGGGGTAGGATATATTTTAAAGCATTAAAAAGCTATGAGGACAAAGAACAGGTGATAGAATTATGTCTTATGGAAAAGCTTCACCTATAAAAATGATAAGTTATCTTCAAATGTAAAATGGAACATATTTGAGACTTCAAAAATGTTTTGTCAACATATGAACTATCAGCCTTAACCTGTGAGTCCACCTCCATTCTCCATATAGATAAATATTAACCTGAGCCTTCCTAAAAAAAAAAAGTAAACATACCAAAAGATCACTAAGACATGCTTAATTTAAAATATATTTTATAGGACAATGTATAACAGTAACTGTTTTATTACTAGTTAATTACTTTTTAAGAACTTCTAAAAGTACAGTTTTTAAAATAGCTATTGAATTTTTAAAAAAACTATACATTTCAACCTTTATGTACTTTACAAAATTTTATATTTTATTGTGTTTTGGTTTTTTGAAATCTCATGTAGTCCAAGCTGGCCTAAAATTCACTATGTAGCCAAGGCTAGTCTTGAACTTATTATCCTCATTCAACTCCCAAATGCTGGATCCAGGTTGTTGCCACTACCTCAATCTTTTAACATATTTCAGTATGTTATAAGTATTATAACTTTTGAATAAGAATGAATTTCAGAAACCTGAGGTAACTGTGTATTTCAAAATTTTCACTACTACTGAGTAGTATTCCACTGTGTATATGTGCCACAATTTATTTATCCATTCTTCAGTTGAAGGGCATCTGGGTTGTTTCCAGGTTTTGGCGATTACAAACAATGCTGATATGAACATAACTGAGCAAGTGCTCTTGTGGTATGATTGAGCATTTCTTGGGTATATGCCCAGGAGTGGTATAGCTGGATCTTGGGGGAGATTGATTCCCAATTTTCTAAGAAAGCACCATATTGATTTCCAAAGTGGTTTGTATGTAATCACACCTGTGGAAGGGTGTGTATGGATGGATGGATGCATGTTTGCATATATGTGGCCACACTTCTGGAGGGATGCATATGCAGTGGTTATAAGTTCTTTATCACTTTCCATTGTACTGAACTCAGAGCCCTGGTTCAATAAAGAGACCTTGCCCCAAAATAAAACTGTGCCAAAGTAAATTTTCCATTTATTAGCTTCATAAGCATCATGGGGTTTTTTTGAGCAGAAACTTTTTTGTTACAATGAACAGTCTATGTATGTCAGATAGCATGCCAAAAACTTATGGGAAATTTCCAAATCAATCTCCATGTATCTCTTAACTAATTTTTGTAATATCTTTAAATATACTGATAAACATTATTAAATATATTAAATGTGGGTGCATTCATCAGGGCTGAGCACCTCACACTCAAGTTTCTCTCCACCCTTTGCAGATTTCTGTATTTATGTAAGGGGCTACATCTGCTGCGAAAGCAAGCTTCTTTGATGAAGGGTGCGGGCTAATGCAGTTAGAAATTATACTTGTTTGGGAAAGTAACAGGAGTAGCTTCACCTCCTGTGTAATAGGTATTTGGCTTGGTTTATAGTACAAACCATAAAATTCATCCTACTGAGTGGATCGTAAGTCCAATTGGGCAGTTGTTGGTTACACCTAAGATATAAGTGCCACTATTGTACCTTTGGCACTATCTTGCCATGCTGATCATTGCTGTGGTTTGTAGATGTCACAATTGCATAAGATTATTGACTGCTTCCCATCATTGATAGCTTCTATATCAGCTTCTGGTACTATGAGAGCTAGACATCATGGACAAGGCTTCCAGTTCACTCTCACCTCAATTCCTCTAAGTCCTGTTTCCAAAGTACATGACATCCTCAGAAGTATGGACTTACCTTCATATTCAGGGAGGTAATTAAGGACAACTGCAATATACTATATTGTTGTGAGAATCTCCTGGATTCCCCTGACCAAAGGAGATTTCTCATGCCAGGTACTGGTGCCTTTTGCTTTTGTTTTGTTTTTCCTGACCGATGTGTCCCCTCCCTCATTTCCTCCTAGTCTCCACCCCCAGCCACCTCCTCTATTCTACCCTCAATTCATTCCTCCTCCATTTCTGTTTAGGAAAGGGCAGGTCTCCTATGAATATCAACAAAACATAGCATGTCAAGTTTCAGTAAGACTAAACACCTCCCCATGTACTAAGGATGGGCAAGAAGACCCGGTATGAGTAGGGTCCCAAAAGCCAGTAAAAGAGTCAGAGACAGCCTCTGTTCACACTCTTAGGAGTGTGATAAGAGGACCAAGCTACACAAATGTAACAGATATGTAGAGTGCCTAGGTCAGCCCTATTCAGGCTCCCTGGTTGTTGGTTCAGTCTCTGTGATCCCTGGTTAGTTAATTCTGTGAGTTTTCTGGTGGTGTCCTTGACCCCTCTGGCTTCTACAATCCTTTATCTCCCTCTTCTGCCAGATTCTCTGAACCCTGCCTAATGTTTGAATGAGGGTCTGCATCTGTTTCCTTCAGTTGCTACATGAAGCCTCTCTGATGACAATTGGGCTAGGCACCAATCTGGTTACAGGAGATGGTCAGTTCAGGCTAAGTATCCGCTATTGCTAGGAGTCTTCACTGGGGTCATTCTTGTAGATTCATGGGAGACTCCCTTGAGCCAGATTTTTACTTGACTCTGAAATGCTCCCCATTTCCAGTAGTCTCTTCTGGTATTCTCCCCCCATCCCCTGCAACCTGATCACTCATGTTCCCATCTGCACCTGTCCTCAGTCCACTCATGAAATCTCTTCTATTTCTTCTTCCCAGGGAGCTCGGGGCATCCCTGCATGAATCCTCCTTCTTACCTTGTCTCTCTGGTTCTGTGGATTGTAGCATAGTTATCCTTTGTTTTGTAGCTAATATCTACCTATGAGTGAGTATATACCATGTTTCTCTTTCTCAGTGTGTGTTACCTCACTCAGGATGACTTTTTCTAGTTCCATCCATTGCAAATTTTCTGGTGTCCTTGCTTTTAACAGCTGAGTAATACTCTCCACTGTGTAAATGTACCACATTTTCTTTATCCACTCCTCAGTTGAAGGACATCTAGTTGGTTTTTTTTTTTTTTTTCAGGTTCTGGCTATTACAAATAAAGCTGCTATGAATATAGTTGAGAAAATGTTCTTGTGGTATGATTGAGAATCCTTTGGGTATATGCTCAAGAGTGTTATAGCTGGGTCTTATGGTAGATTGATTACCAGTTTTCTGAGAAACTGCCACACTGACTTCCAAAGTGGCTGGTACTGGGGTTTTGATTAGTCTATGTGTCTTGAAGAAAGTATTATCCCCTCAAGTGGCATAACTTCAATTTGTTTGCTTGTGTGTGTGTGTGTGTGTGTGTGTGTGTGTACAAATTATTTGAAATCACTTTAAATCCATTAATATTTTTGATTGTGATTTACAAGCCATTAAAATATTGTAATTATTTAATTATTTTTTCTTTTTAAATTTTTATTATTTAAAACAAATTTAACTTTAAATGTATTTTGAGCATATTCTTCCCCTCCCCCAAGTCCTTCTAGATACTCTCTCTCTCTACCTACCTACCCATCTTTAAGTTGGTTTAAAAAAAAAAGCAAAAATCCAATACAATAAAACCCCTTAAAACCAAGAAAACAAAATAGAACACCACAACCACCCCCAAAAATCCACCAACTGTAGTCAAATAAAAGCACACAAAGAGCTATGGAATCCATTATTTATTGGTCAACTACTGAACATGAGGCCTGTCCTGGAGTGGTTGATATATCCAGTATCATTCTATTGGAGAAAACTGATTTTTCCAACAGGTGTAAATGACAATTCAGTTCATTTACACACTCATGAATCCCATAAAATCACTAAACTGGAAGCCATAATGTATTTGCAGAGAACCTGGAGCAGACCCATGCAGGTCCTGTGCATCCTTTTTCAGACTTACTAAATTCATTTGAGCTTTGCTAAATTGATTTAGAGGGTTTTGTTTCCTTCATGTCCTCCATCCTTTCTGGTTTTCACACTCTTTCCACCTCCTTTTGTATGGGTTCCCTGAGCTCTGAGGGGAGAGACTTAATGTATTCTATTTGGAGATGAGTGTTCCAAAGTCTCTCACTCTCTGCATAATGTCTGGATGTGGGTCTATGTATTTGTTCCCATCTGCTGCAGGACAAAGTTCCTCTGATGAAGTCTGAAGCAGGCACTGATTTATGAGTATAGCAGGATATCATTAGTAGTCATTTTATCACTAAATTTTTTCTTTCTGTTTTTAGACCAGTATTATTTGGTTTTTATCTTAGGTCCCTGGGCTATCTAGTCTTGGGTTCCTGTGTTGAGAATGGGTTCTATCTCATGGAGTGGGCTTAAATCAAATCAGTTATTGGTTAGTTACTCTCACAAACTCTGTGCAACCATTGTCCTAGCATACCTTGCAGGTAGTACACCATTGTAGATAAAGCGTTTGTGGCTAGCTTGGTTTTTACATTTCTCTTTTGATAGTGTACAAAGTACTTACATGTATCAAAGATGCCAGAATAGAGGGATGAAGGCTCTCTGTAGGCACCAGTTCAACATCTCCATGAATGGAAATGTGTTCATTGAGTTCTGTAGGTGTTGTCTTCTGCAATGGGGCCTTGCTCTCAATTTGTAGAGAGCAACCTGGAGTCTTGGCAAGAGCCTAGGTTGTTTAGGAATTCCTGTGGGGCCTCTTTGGCTAGCAGCTCAATTAGATGTAACCCAATCCTAATTTTAAAAAAGAATCAAATGCTTTCCAAGTTCTGCAAGCCACTCAAAGCAAATGAATCAAATCTGAAGAGGACATTGGGGAACATTTAAAGCACTGATAAAAATATTGTAGGACTTGTGACTGGTATTGAAGTGAAAGAGTCAGTCTTGGGGACAGAGTTACTAACCTATGGAAACTGACACTAACTCCTGGTGTGATCTCATCAAAGCTGAACTGGAATGAAGGTCACCCTGATGGTGGGTATCATTCCAAACTGATGACTTGCTTGGTGTCAGTTTGGATTGTAGGATAAGAGGAATAGTAAAACATGTACATTATTTTTGTCCTGATCTGAGGCTTTAGAAGAAGTGTGCTTGTGTTTGTGAATGATTCTACCTTGGGGTTTAGGTCTCAGAATGATTCCCTCTTTGCACAAAATTGTTTCATTCTGTCCAAGTGGATAAAGCCATATTATAAGTGTTGGAAACTACTGCATCTTTTAGAGCCAGGAGCACAGATCTTACTGATAGTCATTGGCAATACAAGATGCTGAAAATGACCTAGAAGACCAGCTTCAGCAACAGGGAAGCAGGAAAAGGTATGCTGACCATAAAAAGCAAGAACTTTCTCAAAGCCTCAGTTGATTATGCATAGTCAGATAGACTAATTAAGGTCATAAAGAATGCTATCATCTATATGGTCCTCCCACCTCCAAATCCTGTGTGATGATCACAGCATCTGATTTTCCTTCCATTGTAACTTGACAGGACATGAGCCAGTGTCATTTTCTCCGCCTAAAATTCCTTTGTGAAGTTTCTTGTGTTACACATAAATAAGCCAATTGGAAGATGACATTTAAAAATGCTCCTGGGCCAGGCAGTGGTGGCACATGCTTTTAATCCCAGCATTCGGGAGGCAGAGCCAGGTGGATCTCTGTGAGTTCAAGGCCAGCCTGATCTATAGAGCGAGATCCAGGACAGGAACCAAAACTACACAGAGAAACCCTGTCTCAAAAAAAAAACAAACAAAAATGTTCCTTATAATTCATTCTCTCCTTATCTCTTTAAAAGTGGAGGGAAATGTATAGTTAGAATGGCTGAGTCAGAGTAACAATATAAAAAAATTTTAAGCATTTTTTAAATTGGTGTCTTCCTAGCAGCCTGCAGCTGTGATAAAAGACCTACTCATTTTTTTTTTATAAAGTTCACACTTTATTTGCTAAATGGTACACTGGGGAATAGTGACTACATTAACACAAATAGTACTCATCTTACCCCATAGACTGCTCTTCCCAATTACTCTAGCACAGACTTGAATTAAGAAGTTTAATGAACAGAAGCTACTATATATAGAACCCACTGCCAGGGAGCATGAAGACTGCATATGGATACTGAAAATTACCAGGCAATCTCCAGCCTCGAGTGCCCTCAAAAAGACCCTGTCAATCAAGTTTCTCAGTTTCCTCCAAGAATTTCTGCAATGCCAATGAATAAGCCAATGGCTATGTCTCTGAATCTTATTCTCTCTGAGTGGCCCACTATGGTTATTTCCATAGAACTTGACTGTTTTCTCTGGCCGACACAGTCCTATCATATCACTGTAACTATTAATAGTGTTTTGGCTTTTTTTAAAGTCATTGATAAATTATACCCCTATCCCATGTATAAATCATCCTCACAAAGAATGGGGGTGGGGGAGAAGCTATTGAATGATGATGATGGAGAAATGAGGATGCCACCACTAGCTATCATAGACAGAGAAAAATGAGAGAACATGTCACCGCTAAACAACACCTTCAGCTTGTGCCCCAGCAAGCGTTTTAAATACAAAAGAATACAGAAGGGAAGACACTCCAGAGCCATAAGCAGCCCCATGCAGAGTGGAGGTGCCTTTCTGCGAAACTCTGGTCTTCTAATTTTCTTAATTCAACTGTACCCTGCCTACCAGACTAGTGGGAATTGCCCTGCTGGCAACCTTAATGCTCTGCCATACTGGAAATGGAGACTAGGACTTTTCTGATGTTAATGGCTGCACCTCTCTATTAAGTTCTTCAAGAGAACATCACCAATCAACACGATGGCCTTTTAGGGAAGCTAAGGATTCTTTGTATCTCTAGATTGCCCTCTTTTCCACTTCCTCTTTACCTCTGCCCTTGTCTGTCTGTAGCCAAGGGGAGGACCAAGCACAAATGGCCACTTTGGAGGACAGACACATGGCCATTTTTTATTTATAAGGGTGAAACCTTTAAAGAATTAAAGCTTAGCTTAATTTGGTGCGGTCTGTATTTCTCTCCCTTCAAAGGAATGACTGACCATAGCCTGCCAGCTCTCTTAGTTTCCTCTCTTCCTCCTATTTCTCCTCTGGCTTCCTCTTCTACATGTTTTCTGCCATGGTACAAAAGAGGCTTAGGCTCATTCATATGCTCCAGGATTATTTTTTTTCCTCTGCGCTATTTTTAAAGGGTCTGTCTGCTGCTCTGCTGTGCTGAAGCTCCTATGCACCATGTTTGTCTGTGAAGGTCTGGGTGACCTCAGCCACCTGTGGTGTGGACATTTCAGTAAACATGCTCATCCCCTCTAACTGTCTACTGCTACCGAGCTATCACTGTGCGACAGGCTTTAGGACTCCAGGCTAAATGTTTTATTTGCATCTTTGCAGTTGGTTTCATAGCAACCCCATGATGTAGTTTTATTCTTGTGGCAGGGGATGAATGTTGCCTAGTGTGAAGTTACTTGAGCTTGCTGAAGACCAGGGAAGATAAAGCCTCCATCTTAACTTCTTCTGTGTCTGAATGACACCCTAATATTAAGAAAGAGTGCTGTTTCCTTGATATATATTTTCTTCTCTCCAATAAGTTCCAGACAAGGAGCAGCAAAGACTGAAAAAACGTATTTTTTTTCATTCTGTGTAGCTTGCCAAGTAACCTGATTACATTGTATACACTGACCTCTCACTGTTTTGTCTTATTTTGTCTCAGTTTTAATATATATTAAATTATATATTAATATATATATGGGTGTTTTTTCCTGCATCCATGTCTGTGCACAATATGTGTGCAGCATCCATGCAGGTAAGAAGAGGGCATCATATCCCCCCAGAACTGGAGTTGCAGATGGTGTTGAGCTATCATGTGGGTGCTGGGAATTGAACCCAGGTCCTCTGCAAGAGCAGCAACTGCTTTTAACTGCTGACTCGTATCTCTAGCCCCTTTATTTTTTAAGGGAAAGTAGGTTTTTATTAAGGGAAACAGAAAGCATCCACAGGATGGGTAGGGTGTCCATAGCTTCCTTCAGTAAAGACTTGCCTTCACTTAAAGTGCTCCTTGCTGGACTTTCATAGAGCTCCTATGCCCTCCCATCCTTTGATCCCTCTTTCTTCTTCCTCAATCCCTCCCCCTCTCCCATTACTTCATCTTCTCTGCCCAGATGGTCCTTGGCCTGGAGATAAGAAAGGCAGCTGATGGTGTTCGGCCACATTTCGTGGATGGCTGCTTTTGACATGTGAGGATGTAATATCTTTCCCTCCCACCTCTCCTCTAAGTCCCTGTTCCCTTCAAACTACTCACACTGACACAATTATGTGCACATACAGAGGATGCCTGATGAGCTCAGTATGTCCCCAGTATGTCCATTTAAATGGGGTCTTACTATGTGCATGTTTTCTTTCAAAGAATTAGGGAATGAAAAGACACCAAGTTCATTCTTATAATAAGCACAAGAAGAGAGCAAAAGGCAACAGGAAGAAAAAAATTAAATACAATGAAACCCAAGGCATTCTTCCCTGGGAATTTTCTTCTTTTTGCTAACATTTCCTGTCACGGCCCCTCTTAACCTATAAAGCTTAAACACTTCTCACAACAGGCTAACTAGTTGGTGCTACATGTCTTTATTTTGTTTTAATTTACTATTTCTAGCAAGTAATATACTGAGGTTGAGAGGATGTAATCTAAACTAACTTTCAATGTGAAAACAAGCTTATGTCCTGAAGGTAGCCAGTGGTCTGTCTGCTTTGTCAGTCTTGACTTATAATGTAATGAGATTTTCCCTGTAGGGATCTTCATAGGTTTGCAAATCTTCCACTAGTAGATCTCTTTCAACTCTGCGCTATTGGATCTTCTGAGTGTCCATGTGTACATTCAGTGTCTTTCTAAATGGACTGTCAATGTCTCTGTATGGGTGGTGATAGCTGCAAGGACTAAGGGTTAGGTGTGTAACTCAGTGGGACAAACTTGCCTGTCATATGTGAGGGCTTGACTCAATCTCCAACCCAACAAAAGCAGAATTGTAAGACAGTTATCATTAAAGAGATAGAACACATCCCATAGTTAATGGTAGAGATGAGTTCTTATGTATCTGTAACAAAATCTTAAAGCATAATTATCTGATTGGGTAAAATATACTAAAAATTAAACAGTAGTTATTTGTCTGGATTTACCAACACGTCACATCTTCCAAGCCATGGTCTCCATAAACTCTTACCTGCCACTCTGGCATAGCGGACTGGCACAGCAGGTTTCAGAATGCTATAACTACCCTGCAGTATGTCTGTGTGCCTGGTACTCCACCAGCAATAAAGAAGCAGACTTCGAGATGATAAAGACAAGGGAGTATTTCTACCCGAGCACTGTTTTGAAATTAGTTCATTTAAAAGAATTGACCGCCAGATATCCAGGAATACTATTTGGTATAATGAAAACTGTTTGGTCAAACAAACATTATTAAAAATTAGATAGCTATTTGAAAGTAAGTTACATTAAAAACAAAAATGGCACGTGCTCCATTTAACTTAAATTATTGGTTGTTTAATTATGTCTTACTAAAAGCTATGTTTTTGTAAGTATTTGTATCTATCACATCCATAGAGAAGTGTGCTACATAACAGTGTGCTGATTTGTGTCCTTACTCTTAATAAGACAAGTTACAATCGACAGTTCTCTGACTTTGCATATATCTTAAGTATCTGTTTTATATAAAAGTTATCTATTTTCTAGGCTTCACTTCCAGAGTTTCTAGTTCTTTAGGGTTGTGTAAGGATCTGCACTGGTAAGGACCGACATCGGAGGAACTGTGATGTGTGCTGAGAATTGCTGCTCTCACAATCCCCGTGCCAGAGACACTGTCTTGGGAAAACATGTTTAGAGAGACAGTAATTTCATTTCCACCTGGCACCTGTGCCAATTAGTCAAGTTCCCAGCACATAGTTCACACCACAGCTGACAGTTGGCTACTGTGGCAAAATGACACAGAACATTGGCGTTATCACATACTGTAAACCACCCTGACACTGAGAAAGATCTGTGTGTCATCAAAATGACACATACATAAAAATGTAATAAGTGTTCATCTGTAAATAAAGTTCTGACCATTTAATTTGCATGGTGATCCCTTTCTCTACATTAAAATTTTTTAACTTATTTTTAAGGCTCTGAAACTCTATTTCTTTTCTTTTGGGTTTTTTTTTTTTTTTTTTTTTTTTTTTTTGGTTTTTTTGGTTTTTTTGAGACAGGGTTTCTCTGTGTAGCTTTGTGCCTTTCCTGGAACTCGCTTTGGAGACCAGGCCGGCCTCGAACTCACAGAGATCCACCTGCCTCTGCCTCCCGAGTGCTGGGATTAAAGGCATGCACCACCACTGTCTGGCTTATTTCTTTTCTTTACAAATGAGGATCTGGAAGCTCACAGACATCACAATTACCCCCATCCAATATTTGGTATACAATCACTATCACAGTTAAAATTTATTCTACACTGATAGTAAATGCATGATAGCTAATTCACAAAGATTTCCATTTCCTCAGGTTCCTGGACTGCTTCTTGAGATTTACCCCCTCATATAGCAGCCATTTTTAATATGTTTAAATCGCCTAAAATCATGGATCTGCTGAGGATGCTCAGTGAGTTTCTATCTGTTCTCAGCAATGAAGGACCAATACAATCAAGACTTATTTAAATTCTTGGGAGGGGGATAAAATTTGTATTCTCCTTCCCCTCAGACTAATAATCTCAACCTTCAATCAGACTTCAGATCAGAAACAAAAAGTGCAGGGAGATGAGTTTCTTTTTTAAGGGCCAGAATAAAAAGAGTAAGTCACAGAAATAGCATGAAAAATAATTGTCACCAGGATGGAAGCTATTATCCTTTTATGTATGACTATCTAAGTCAGAACAATATTAATTTATCCAGTGGTTCTACAATCAGGACCACGGGAGACATGGAAAAGATGGTCAGGTTCCTCCAACACTAGCCTATGAGATGTCTCAATCTCAGGATGGCAGAAAACTGGTCTCGAACTGAACATCATACAAGATAAACTAGGATGGTGACAATATATGGAAAGGAATACAAACACTAGAATGGGGCGAGTGAATTTATATATTTAAAACTCTTATTGCTTAATTTTATTTTCCAAGTAAAATGGCAAGAAAGGGAAAAATGAATTATTGATAAGCAGGAAGGGTTTATTAAAAAAAAGCTCATGGATTGGAAAATGTCTCTAGGAAAGTCCTGAAATATTTCACAATGTACCTGAAAGGAGTTCATTAAGTATGTAACCCAGTCATCCCATCCACACTGAGTGGCATCTGGGAATGGAAGAGTGAGGATCCAGTGATGGCCAAACCTTATTTTACCAGAGTCCTGAACTCCAAATTTTGTTCATGCTACCTCCACAGTTCTACCTTCGCCATTACTACCTGCTCATTTCATATACTCTACTATACCTTGCTGTTTAATTTCAAAAATACCGGAAAAGAGACATTGTGACACTAAAATGAATTGAAAAACATCATATTTCATAAAGAGAAAAGCACACAAAATAAACATGTAATAAAACTTACATCCCAGGCCTTGATGGACAGTGACCTAAAACACATTCCTGGTCTCTCATGATGCCCAATGTCATTTCGCCTGTAGACTGTGTATACACTGGAAGGTGGCTTTTGACGTATGTTCTGGGTCAAGCATTGCTTCTTGCTAGTCAGGCTGCTTCTGGCTAAGCTTGTCCTTCAGCACCACTCTTAAAAGCATTTTTTATACCATTCATAATTCCATATTCCACATCTAGTTCAAATATATTACATGTGAATCAGAACCAGATGTGCCCCCAAATGATAGGGAGGCCAAATTGTGACCATCAGAATCTTGTTAAGCACAAAGCAATGTTTTTAAGCACTGTCCAGGAACCTCCACTTCATTTGTGTGTAATAAATATGATACAAGGTTATTCAGCTATTCATTCCTCTTCCCCAAATCCTACTTGGATATGAAGACAGAGTAACATAAAAATGAGTGAGTTTTAAATTCACTAGTGTAATTGACTTTTTTATTTGGGGGGAGGGGTGTTCAAGTTTAATTTTAATTCAGTGACCTTTCACAGGAACGCTGAAATTTTTAGTCATTGTCTACTGTCAGCCTGAATTTTAACACTTAAAATAAATACAGAAGAATGAGAGAATATTTATAAGACATCTACTATGTAAAAACACAGTATCAATATTTTATATCTTAATATGAGAACTCAATTGCTACTTAGTGGGCAATGAAACTTACTATGTCACTGTGTTTATGATGGTTTAAGAAAAACTAACTGAATTATATTCAAAATAACATTATGAACTGGTCTGCCCAATTAAACACTGCCAAATAAAATGAAAATATTTCCTGTCTCTATCCAAGAACAGAGCAACTCCAAAGCTTTGAACTCATTTGCAAGAATGCCCTCCATTTCTTTGTAACTCCTCCCAATGACAGAATTGGGAAACCTGAGCAAGGTTTCCCTGCCATCATGATCTGGTGGAGTGTTTTAAATGTCAAATGATTAAATAATGCATAAAGAGCACATTACAATAAGTTTCTTTAAGAAGTCATAATCAACCATGTGTTTGCACATGAACTTTACAGCTAACTACCCTCTACAGTCCATAGAATTTCAGATCTTCAGCTTTATTCAAATTTCCTATGGAGTGTTTACATGATGGATGTGTCTGGGACATTTCAACCAGGCTTCCAAGGCTCCATCTGCTGGGGCCATCTGGATTTTTACATCCACAGAGAACTACTTGGTAAATGATAATAGACTACAACTTTTTCATAGGAACGAAGGAAGGAAGAAGGATAAAATAAAATTGTCACATAAACACAAATGGGACTAAAATCATTTTTGTGCAGTTTTCCATAAATAGAAAAAAGGTTGGCAACTGGCAGAGAGAGATGCATTTTCTCATGATTTACTTCCATCATTCACATGAATTGCAATGAGTACATGACCTTTTTTTCCTAAGATGTTTAAATGGCAGCTGGTCCTCCTGTATTATACCAATTCCACCAAGAACTTTCTAGAACAATAGTATGTTTTGCAAAGGTCATGTTGTCTATGTACTTGAGAATGTCTTCAAAAATATTACTGACAAAATATTAGAGGTTTTCACTGAAAACAAATTTTATCTCAGCTTCCAAATAAAAGTCAAACCAAAGGATCTATGGAGAATACTTTAAGAGAACTCTGAATGACCATCACACAATTCATACTGAATATTTTCTAATGTTAATTGGGATCTATATAAAATATAGGGAATGGTATTAAATGAATTATTTTATTGAAGCAAGAATCTTGTTAAATCTCCTGACATTTCATACACAATATATAAAAATAGTATTCAAATTGTAAATGTATGTATCTACTTATGGCAGAAAATATGGAATAAAATAAATTGTAATTTTTTTGATATCCATCCAGTGCCTTTGATAGGGATAGGTACAATGGGATTTAGATAGAATATGTGTAGCCCAGGCTGGCCCTGAGTTCCCTAAGTTGCCAAGCATTTCTGACCTTCCACTTCACCCAGTGCATCACCATAACTGATCAATACACTTTTCTGGATGAGGAAACTCCAACATCTGTAGTGTTGGTAGTAATTAGAATAGCAAACCTTAGAAAAAATAATAAACAATATGTCAGTAGTGATAACTGGTTGTTTTTCCTAAAAAAAATGTTTTTTCCTTCTTTTGTTTTGTCAACTCTGTATAGAGATAGGCCCTACAGAGTAAAATTTGGAAAGTTCTGAAAATATATGCAGTTGTGTGGCCACTACAATAAATATATAAATCGCTTTTGTCAGCCAGCTATGATTAGTAAATGGCTTGCATAGTCCCCTACTGAGTGGTATTAAGGAGTGATGGAACTTTGAGAAGGGAGTTAGGTCATTGGAAACACTTCCTCTGATATACATTCAATTAACCCGATTAACTGGTTCATTCTCATCAGAATAGGTTGTTTGAAAAGTTAGCACCACCCCCCATCCCTGCATGTGCTCTAGATTAAATCAACTCCCACCCTCTCTCAGGAAAGAAATTTAGTGGGCTTCACACATATGAAGAAGGATGTAGGAGAGAGATGTGTTGAGAAGGACAGTTCCAATGGGAGAGGTAGAAGGGGATGGGGGGGGCGGTGTTGTTAGTATAAATGTAAATCTTACGAAACTGTCAAACAATAATTTTAATTAAATTTCCCAAAACTCAGAGCTGTATATGACTATGAATATGATAACTAAAATATATATATGTGTGTGTGTGTGTGTGTGTGTGTGTGTGTGTGTGTATTTGGTTTTTCGAGACAGGATTTCTCTGTGTAGCTTTGCGCCTTTTCTGGGACTCACTTGGTAGTCCAGGCTGGCCTCGAACTCACAGAGATCCGCCTGCCTCTGCCTCCCGAGTGCTGGGATTAAAGGCGTGCGCCACCACCGCCCGGCTTTAGAAAGTCTTATCCATTAACTTACACCATAGACATGATGCTGACAGGATGATTTAGTAGCTGACACTGTTTATGCACCACAATGGGTCTCTTTATGAGAGATGAAAACAATGAACCACCTTCAAATAGAGGTTTTTAAATGTAGCCGCTTAACTCTTCCTGTTCAGTTATTCTATTGTTTGATATCGTCATACATGCATGTAATGTGTCTTGATCAAATCCACCTCCATTGCCTCCCCTCTGATCCCTCCCCTTACCCCAGCACTTAACCTTTCCAACTTCATGTGTTCTTTTTAAACCCATGGAGTCTACTTAATGCTGCCTGTATTGGCATGGGTGTTGAACCATCTACTGAAGCACAGGTACATCCTAAGGGGCCACATCCTTGAAGAAACTATTGGCCAGCACCCAGCATCTGTGAATTGCCAATTGACATTACTATTTCCTCTTTAAAATTTTTAAATGTTAACAAGATGTAGCTTATATCTATGCTTCAAATTTTCATATTCTGAATTGTTTCAAATTCTAGAATTTTTTAGTTTTTATGACAGAAAGTATCGGTTTAATAATTTGAAATGACTGCTAAAGTTGTCATAAAACTTTGTAGAAGACAAATAGAGAAAATATATAGCATGTTAAAAAGAAAGTCACATACAAAAATATTTTGATAATTCTTTGAAATTCTCTGCATTTTTGATAATGAAACTAAACATTTTCTTAAATGTGTCTTTATTTACATATTTTCTTTTACACATTTCCAGCACCTTTTCTACTGTAACTTGGTACTTGCTTTTGTACTTGTTTGTCCATTTCTATAATTGTTTTGAGTGGATTATTAAGAGACTTTAGTCCTGTGTTCAACATTCTGAAGCAGTAAATCCTCCCTGATAATTTTGTTTGAATTTTGGTGTCACAGTGCCACCGCATCTGGAAGAAAGTAAATAATAGGAACTGGTCTAAATTTCCTGCTGAGAATATTAGAATACAGACATTGGACTGAAACCCTTTTCATTTGAGGCTGACTTCAAATCCAAACATTCTTTTCAGTTTTTAATTCAATATATTGGTTGCCAGATGCATATAGAATTTAATCCACTGCTTGTGGTAAATATAAAATGTGCGATCACATTTATATGAAGCTTAAAAAAATCTTTTCAAAGTTGGAATCTTTGCAACCAAAAATATAATGTGGGTGTACCGTGTGTTCTTAATTTAATGTAGTCTAACATGTTGGACCTTCTTCATCACTAAGATTCTCATTGCATTCAATCCATTACATTACAAGCCAAGGTGAAGTATTAGGGATTGGATGTATCCCTGCATCTTTAGCATCCTTGTCCATAATAAGCAAACCAAAAGGCAGAGACCAAATAGGTAGATAGGGAAGTGATGGGGGAGGAGAACTGGGACCAGTTCATTCAAGCATTATTTTTAGAGGTGACAGACAAGACCTAAAATCAGATAATGTTCCTGGTTGCAGAGCACTTCAAATATATAAAATGTATATTAAAACTCTATGCTAAAATATGAGCTTTTCATAATGAATATGATGTGAATAATACTTACAAACTACATGAAGGGAAAGCTGGATTTTAATGTAGAAGAAGGATTGGTGTGGGAGCAACAGAGATGCAATCACCAGCAAGGAGCAAAGGCGGGAACTCTGCCTTCCCAGGGGCTTTCAATGTTTGAGCTGCCCACTCTGGAGAAGGATCTTCCCCTTCAGTTCATTCTGTTTGGAGATGCCTTAATACACTCACCCAGAGATGGATTCCAGATTCAGTCACGTTGACAACCAAGATTAGCCATTCCATTTATTGACAGGAAATCAGGAAAAAGACATAATTTATTTATAGATTAAATTATTACTTAGGAAGATGATCCAATGCAACCTACTTTTAAGAGTCTAGAGTGAGTTTATCCAAGTTGTAGAATTTAAGTCACAGAAGGAAACTTTATGACTGTTTCTGAAAAATGCAATGTAGGACCACTTCAATAGCATCAAGACACAAGGAATACAGTGGGGAAACTCACAAGGATATAAACCAAATCTCCTCCAGTCCTAAAAATGACAAAACACTCCTAAAAGAAATCAAAGGCCCACGTTCCTAATTTAAAATACTCACTATTGGCTATCTTTGAAGATATTTCATTCATCTATAGATCAATCAAAACATTTGGAAGCTTTTATTTCCCCCAGCATTTCTGAAATGCACTTGGAAATGCAAAGACTAGTAAAACATCCTTGAAAAGGAATTCAATTATACAGTTCAACAAAGACGTTAAGAGGAAATATAGCTCTATATTTTCCCTCTCAACAGCCACTGAACTCATATATACATGCTTTAGGTTCAGTCCTAAAGCATGTATATATAAGCAATGTTATATATACATTGCAGTATGCTCTGTGTGTGTGCATGTGTGTGTGAGCGCACACACGCATGTGCATGTGTGTGTGTGTGTGTGTGTGTGTGTATAACAGCAATAATTAAAGAAGAAGAGGTTGTGAATTTGAAATAGAGTGGGAGGAGGGGAGGGGTTGGATGGAGATGGGCTATAGTGAGCTACATACAGAATTTATATATGAAAGTCTCAAAATATAAATTTAAAATTTTTAATCTTATTTTAAGACATATTGTTTTTATAAAAATTGAACAAGATACATCCATTGAAGAGGACAGAACAGTCAGAAAGAATCCCATACAAATATGGTCTGTTGATTTTGCTCTGAGGAACAAGGGTAATTAATGGTGAAAGATAGTCTCATCACTAAATGATAATGGGGTAGGATTCCTTTTGTAGAAATAACATGATAAAGGACCACAGAGTAGGTGGCTTTAAAAATAGAAATATATTATGTTAAAACTGTGAAGTCTGAGTATGTTTATAACTTGTACTCCATCCAAATGAAAATTTCTGTTTCCCAAAAGATAATCTTCAGACAAAATGGCAAACCTTGACAGATAGAAATACCACTGAAACACGTTTGACTAAGGTTTTGTATATAGAATACATAGGAACTTCAAATAACTCAGTAATAAAAGAAAAAACTCAGATCTTTTTATTTTAATTAAGAAACATTTTATTCATTTTACATACCAATCACAGATGCCCCTATTCCCTCCTCCCACTGTTCCAGCCTTCCCCCCTCAACCTACCCACCCCCATTCCCTCCTACAAGAAGGTAATGCCTCCCATGGGGAGTCAGCAGAGCCTGGTACATTCAGTAGAGGCATGTCCAAACCCCTCCCCCTGCCTCAAGGCTGTGCTAGGTGTTCTACTATAGGTAGTTGGCTCTAAAAAGTCAGCTCATGCACCAGGGATGGATCCTGATCCTACTGCCAGGGGGCCTCTTAAGCAGATCAAACTACACAACTGTCTCCCTTATACAGAGGGCCTAGTCCAGTCCTGTGTAAGCTCCAGAGGTGTTGGTCTAAATTTCATGAGTTCCCACTAGTTTGGTTTGATTGTCTCTGTAGGTTTTCCCATCATGACCTTGATGCCCTTGCTCATAGAATCCCTCTTCTTTCTCTTCAACTGGACTCCTGGAGCTTGGCCTGGTGTTTGTGGATCTCTGCATCTGCTTCCATCGGTTATGGGAGAAAGGCTCTATGATGACAGTTAGGGTATTCACCAACCTGATTACTGGGGTAAGCCATTTCAGGTACCCTCTCCACTATTGCTAGTAGTCTAAACTGGGGTCATCCTTACAGATTCCTGGGAACTTCCCTAGTACCTTGTTTCTCCCTATCCCCATGATGTCTCCCTCTATCATGGTATCTTTTTCATTGCTCTCCTACTCCATCCTTGTTTCAGCTTGACCATCCCATTTCCTTATGCTCTCATCCCCTAACCCCTACCCTCCATTACCCCCCTAATCCCCAGTTTACTCATGGAGATCTCATCTATTTCCGCTCCCTAGGACGATCCATGTATCCTCCTTGTTAGCTAGCTTCTCTGGAACTATGGGTTGTAGTCTGGTTATCCTTTGCTTTACATCTAGTATCCACTTATGAGTGAGTACATACCACGTTTGTCCTTCAGAGTCTAAGTTACTTCACTCAGGATATTTTCTAGTTCCATCTATTTGCCTGCAAATTTCATGACATCATTGTTTTTTTACTGCTGAGTAGTACTCCATTATGTATATGTACCACATTTTCTTTATCCATTCCTCAGTTGAGGGACTTCTACGTTGTTTCCAGGTTCTGGCTATTACGAATAATGCTTCTGTGAACATAGTTGCAGCAGATCTTCTAAGGGAGAAAGGTTGAAGCAACATATCATACAAGAAAAGCAAGGACGGTCACACTAAGCATTAGTGGTATCATTAGGGATGACAGTGCAACAAATTATTATCTTAAGTTAGTATCCATACATATCTGGTGTAGTGGCTGAAAGTAAAATGTCTGGCAGCTGGTAATGAGAATAGAAGGCACTGCAAATGCTTGGGAGAGTTTTTTTTTCTTAGTATTAATTATGCGATCTAATCATTTTCACTCTTAGGTATTTACCTAACAGAAGCGAGAGCATATATGCTCACATAAACATCCACGTTAACTTTGCTGGTGTTAGTTGATGTATGAGAATCATTTGAATGCCCGTCCAATTGTGAAATGATAAGATATATGTTGTATTCCTTTAGTGTAAAACTGCTCAGCAATTAAATGGCCACATTATTGTTGCTACCAATAACTACTATATACATCTCAAAAATAACAGGGCAAAATACTAAATGTAGAACAAGGGTAGTCTTCCTTACCTTTAAAAAATTTTTCACAGTCTAATCCATGGTAACAGAGACCAGACCAGTGTGTGTCTGAGGATGGTTAGGAAGCAAAGGATGAATTACAAAGGGATGGACCAGAACTTGAAGGTGGTTTGACACGGCCATTTCCTAGTGGATCATTACCTGACCTTTATTATATGTTCTTTTATTAAGAACCCACTTGTGATTAATAAACATGAGAAAAAAGCTGAGAAGCCCCAGAATCATTGTTCCCATAATTAAATGTTAACCAACAGTGTACCACAAAGAACATAACTATTTTGATCTCCAGGTATTAACAACCTGAAAATGAAATTGAACTGTTGTCATGACAAGAGCGGGTGTCTTGTCTGCCCACTAAAGGTGGCAGAGTAGGGACACCAAACTAGATCTAAGAAGTATCACTGAAGTACTCAATTAACCCACCCTAGGAGCTTCCTTCCCCATATCCTTTATTATAATATAAAAGAATCCCCTCATTGTTTAAATGTTGCCTGAAAGGATTTCTTTTTTATTATATTAAACATGCAGCATTAGATTCCTATTTGCCCTTTGACAGATACAGGTATTGATCTAAGCTATGAATTACATTTGATATCATCATAATATTTCTCAAGTGTGTTTCCTTTCACAGTTGATGCCCATCCTTGGAATTATTTGGTAGAAACAACATTGTATTAGCACAAACAATATTTATCCATCACTGGGCAAACACAAAGAGCACAAGCAATCATTCATCAGAGTATTTGAAAGGCAAGCATCATGAACTCGCTTTCTCTTCTTTGCCCTTCTTGGTCTGCTCTTCTAGCAGACATGCAAAGGCATACCACTGTGGTTTAATAATCTTAGTAATCCCTTCTGGTGGGTGCAGGAATGGCAGTTAATATAGACCTATGACTGACTCGCAAAAGAAATCTTTAAGCAAGTTTGTGCTGTTAACATGGATGAAGTTTTAATGTGTTCACCCAAGTTTCACCCCTATGCCAGTTGCCTGGCCCCTTTATCCATTTATCTATCTTAATCTTTGCTACTGCACTGACATATATTTGCAAGCATGTGCATCCTCTCTCTCTCTCTCTCTCTCTCTCTCTCTCTCTCTCTCTCTCTCTCTCTCCTTTATTTCTGTTTGTCTCTCCATCTCTCTCTGTCTGTCTCTCCATCTCTCTCTGTCTCTGTCTCTTTCTCTCTCTCTCCTTGCCCCCCTCTCTCTTTCTGTCTCTCTCTGTCTCTCTCTGTCTCTCTCTCTCTCTCTCTCACACACACACACACACACACACACACACACACACACACACACACACACTTGTGCATGAAATTAAGCAGTACAAATGAGTTATTTTCTGTACTTAGTACCATTCATTCTTCATGTCCTACCTAGTCCTGCTGTGACAAATGAAAATATCACCTAATCTGATTAGAAGAGTTTAGAACTACTTAATATTCAGATAAAAGCAGATCGTTTTATGCAAAAGAAGTAAGAAGAACCCTGAACTGGTGAAAAGTCAGTGTTCCATATAGTTATGATTGGTGGAGAGAAGCAGGAGGTAAGAGTTCATCATGTGAGCTACTAGAAGCTCAATGTGTCAATTTTTAAAGCTCACACTGAACTAATGCGAATTCTGTAAATATGGTGGTAGCTATTTCTAATTGACTGAAAAAGAAAGAGGAGAAAAACATCTGGAAAGAAGTGTAATAACTGTCAGCAGGAACAGTTAAAGCTCGTCTGTGATGCTCCCTGTAAATGACTGCTTTCATTGCACTATCTGATTAGTTTGATTTTAGCTATTAGATTAACAGTATGCACTGGCTTCCCCTAATGACAATATGAACTACTGATACAAAACCCCAGGAACTCAGAAATATAGATCAGTTTTTACTAATGTCTGATTTTGGTGGGGGGTGATTTAGCTGTAACAGTAACACAAGCAGTTAGCCCATGGCTGACTGCCCACTGCACTGAGAGTGAATAATTGTATTTAGGTTATTCACAGTAAGCAAGCCAAGCAAACGATGTTCTGCCCTAGAATTAAAGCTGAAAATGTGACCAACTTTAGACTTCTCACCACTGTGTTTTTTATCATGATCGTTATCTGCTCTTTCCTTTGGCAAACTCAATCCAAACAAATCTTGGACAAACTGGGAATTTATATCCTCTTCACAAGTCACAGCATCATAATAAAACATACTTGATATCCACTAATAACTAGTTAAAATATAAGGATTAAAATCCTTATTGTTATATGCAATTAATAATATACAATAATGCATCACCTTTAACATCTTAAGTCATTTTCATGTATATATTAAACATAATGTTTTAGAATCATCAATATGATACAGGAATATAGCTAGTTCTGATGTTTTCCCATGACTTTTACCCAGTGCTTCTCCATTCATTGGGAGTAACAGAGAAAGAGATCAAGATGAAAACAAAAATGCCTTAGCCTCATTCCTAATCTAGCACCTTCAAGGAAGACAGAATGAAGATCAGCTCTAGTTAACAATGTCTCCAAGTTCACACCTATTCTTTTCACAGGGATCCTAAATACATTATTTTAAATATAATAATCTTCTATTGTGTGTGCATATGTGAATGACTTAAATAAAATAAAGATGGATGGGCTCAACTGGCTCTTAAGTCTGTTAATACAGTAGTGATAATTCCATCACATCAGCAAAGAATGGTAACTCTTGATCTAGTTTTTTGTTTCCAGAGATCACACCCCTGTTGAAAACACCCCCACTGATGCCCCTTGTGTCCAGAAGTGAAGTGATAACTAATGTAGTGGAAAGAGGGCATGACATCATTATTACCTGTAATGATTCTTGCCTTGACTTGGACCATTATAAATTATTTCAAAGATACCAAGCATAGTTGTCCCAGAATTAAATGGACCTTTATTTTTAGTTCAGAGAATATTCCCACTCTTTTTATGTACCAAACTCTCTACCCAGAGTATCATATTATGTAAAGAATCCCTCCTGGCAGATACCCTTCAAAAAGCTGCTCCCAGAAGATATGGGTTAATAAACAAACCTCAATGTCAGGCATAGGATTTCTCCCTACAATTTATTGGTTGGGGAGGCTCCCAAAGGCCTTCTAAACAGCACAGGCCCTTGCCAATGATTTTGGTTGCCCACCATAACTGAATGGCAAGACCATATTTCTTAGAACACCACACAGTTTGGTTGCAGGACATAGCAAAATCAATCTTGAATTGACCTGGAAACTTCCTCCTTCTTCACTAGCTTTCAGAAGGTTCTGAGGGCAGAGAGATATCAATGGTCCTACTCAGCATCAGACAATACATGTTACAATACCAACCTACCAGACAATGTGTGCCCACTGATATGGAGTCATGTGACTCTTATAGGGAAAATCCATCACTTTCTGACTGGATTTAACGCCTGTTCCGTATGAGGAAGCTCAAATATGATACGATAAGATTGGTGAAACATACCGTGGATGGGGAAATCACAGGTTCTAGTAGAGAACTTACTCCTGCTGTTTTGCTGAATGGACATGCTGCCAAAATATCTTTATATTTATGCCCATAGATTAACACTGCTCTCAATCCTGATCAGAGAAACTTCTTTTTGTAGTGGGCAATCATTAATGCAGAGATTCATAGCTCATCAAAGTGCTCAGAACAACTAGCTGTTGAATTCTCAGTCCTGAATGGGACGCCTATATCAACACCTGCCCCAGTCTCCAAGGGTCAGGGATGGGATGCCTATTATCAATACCTGCCCCAGTCCCCAAGGGTCAAGGGACATCATGGGAGAAAAGGTAGAAAGAATCTAAAAGCTGTAAGATAGGAAAGACAGATATGAAATCCTGTCTTCTGAATATGGCTGTAGACCCTGCATTCATGAACTCATAGCATGATATGCCCAGAAACAAGCTAGTCACAATTCTAGCATGGGTTGGGAAGGAGTTCACTAGACTCCACCTCTAGATGAGGAGCTATTGGTAGTTAATGGATGCCCAGGAAGAAAGAATCTATTTTTTTCCTATTTGTAGTCACTGTTAGATAAACTATGTTTCAATGGCTGGCCCTACATCCATGGACTCCCAGACAGCACTAATTGGACTCAGCAAGTTTTATTTTAAAGAGGACATGGAGGTAAATAAACATCAAATCACTTGATATTCACAAAGTGATTATCAAATCACTCAAAATGAGGTACTGTGGGTATTAAATTGTATATTCTTGATCTTTTACATTTTTATAAGAATTCTCCAGAGTCTTTGTGTAGGTCATATGTATTAATACTTACATAAGTTAAAATTTAAAATATGTATTACTGCATTTAAACTTAATAATAAATTCATAACAGGTTAAAATAAAAAAATCTATCGTGGTATTGTATTCCCCCAAATATTGTGCATGCTAATAAACTTATCTGGCATCAGAGACAGAGCAGCCACAATATTAAACATAAAGGATAGGCAGTGGTAGCACATGCCTTTAATCCTAGCATTCCAGAGGCAGAAATCCATGTGTTCAGGGATACAGACAGGCATGGTGACTCATCACGCCTTTAATCCCAGAAAGCAAGTCTTTAACCCCAGGGATTGGTGGTAGAAAACAGAAAGGTATATAAGTCGTGAGGACCAGAAACTAGAAGCATTTGGCTGGTTAAGCATTTGGCTGGTTAAGCTTTCAGGCTTTGGAGCACAGTTCATCTGAGAACCATTCAAATAAGAGGACACAGAAGCTTCCAGTCTGAGAAAACAAGACCAGCTGAGGATCCGGTGAGATGAGATAGCTGTGGCTTGTTCTGGCTCTGATCTTCCAGTGTTCACCCCAATAACTGGCCTCAGGTTTGATTTTATTAATAAGAACTTTCAAGATTCCTGCTACAATTTATACTTTAAATACCCTACAGTTTTAGGAAAGAACTTAGTCATAAGAACAATGTCATTTTATATTTCTTTAATTCTGTCTTAAAACAAGACAGCTGGACTTGGATATCCACTTTTGAATTTGTAGACTGTTTATTGGAAAGAAGTGTTTTGAAAGTCTTTTCAGGTATTTATAGATATTTTCTTTTGACCTTACACCAAATCCCAACAACTGTTATATTCCAAGGAATCATTTTAATGTAGAATCTACATTTTTATTCATATTATATTTTAGTAATCCATATAAATACCTACTAGCTGATCATGTACTTAGATGGATTTTATGTCTTACATTGAACATTCAAATATTATTGAAGTATTGGCTACCACCTCTTCTAAATGTTCACACATTTATTGTAGCATCCTTTATTGTATGATACCATTTCAAAAGCACATCAAAAAAAGAATCTCAGAATTATCCTTTATGAGGAAGTCTGAATTTTGTCATTAGGAACACTCAGTCAAATGTTTTCCTTAAATGGAAAGCTCATTTTGTTTTGTTTTGTTTTTTCAAAGAAAATATTGTACCAACTACTGCCATCACAATATACATAGTTTGTTATTTACCCTTCAAATGAAAAATGGCATGGCCACTGTGCCCACGTTGTCATCAGTCATGTTGTATGAAGTAGAAATGCTTCAGGTCCACATCCCATTTTATCATAAAAATTGTTTAAGAGATTTTAAGATAGGGAAATTTAATAAAATATATAGTTTCATGGCTTCTTTAAGGCTACTCTTGATTAAGATTCTGCCTTCCCTACTTTCCAAGTACCATCTTGCTTTTGCTAAAAAAAAAAAAAAATCTACATAGATTTTGTGTCATCTACACAAGCCAACCCAGTGAAAAGGGTAAATACTATATTAGTATTAGTATTAAAATGGTAATTTGTTTTCATTGATCAACACAATCCCCTAAAAAGCTCAAAAATTGTTCTTTGAGGTATGTAAATGGCTTAATGATATTATTTTTATAAATTGATCTGAACACATTGAGTTCCTATGAAGGCTGGTGCATTATTCCACTCCAATTTTTGTTATTCTTGACATACACGCATATAAATATGATTTAAGATGTGTCAACCACTGCCAGCTCTAGTAGATACTATGCTTGTCCACTCTAGAGTAATAGAATTTTATGAAATGTATATTTTACACAGGCATTATCTATCCAAAAATTAAATCATATCCTTTTCAAGAGCATGATGTAATTAAATTAAAAGCAAGAGTGAAAATAGAGTCATAACTGTTGCCTTAGAAGCAATGGCAAGAGTCACTGAGTAAGCATCATTCTAAACCTGTCAAAGTGAACAAGTGTAACTAAGATGAGTGGGTTTAGAGTTGTAGACATGTGCTTTTCAATGACTGTGTGGAAACCTGTTCATTTGCTGTAATAGCAAAACAAAAGTTGGCTTTACAGAATTATCTATGTCTAAATGTACTTCCTGAGCCTTGCAGGTGTGCTCATTAGAGTAAATCATAAGACCAAAGACAGAACCAAGTGACTTAGGGTCAAACTCTACCTTGAGCTACCTTTAAGAGTAAGAGGTTCCACAAAATGGGGAGGTTATAATACATCCTCATATTATTAGAAGTGATTTTTATTGTTAATAGTAATGAAATAACCTTACAAGATGAAGTGAATATATGCAAAGTTGTTAATACAATGACAGTAATAAGATTAATGAACAGCTTTATTTTATTTTTTGAAAACTCATGAAAGATGCAAGTGGGCAATAAGATTTCTGTGTACTTCTGGTCAACCCTCTTATGTGTTCTCATCCTTTAATATCTTTGAGTATTTCAAAATTTTAGAAAAGTAGTGGTGATACAACATATATTTATTAAGTAAAACCATGATTGTGTAGTGGATATAAATAAATTTTAAAAACAAGCATAAATGCATTTCAGCATTCCTAGCTGCTTAGGTATATGTCTGTTTTTGAGTTATTTGGATACATCAGAATCTCTTCCTGGTCACCTTATGTAATGGATTATAAAACATTAAAAATGATTAATTTTATATCTGTACCTCATGTATTAAATGTCTTAAAAATTTATCTTTGATATAATATTATTGCAGATAAATATATTAATTAAAGAAGTTTGCTATGAGTAAATTTTATGTAATTTTGGAATGCATTAAAAGGTCATATGGATTATTGAGGGCCACCCTAGAATTTCCCAGAATTCATCATCACAGTGATCCTGAGCTATTAAATCAAAAGTAATTGGTTTAAGTTATCAATATTGGGTAAACACCAAAAAGCAGACACATTATTTTTAAATCAACTCTGATAATATGTCTAGGCTTGGTTATCCAGAATATTTACTGAAAAAGTAACCTTACTTACTGAGAAAGCTACACATCTATCAACTTTTCTACAGGGATCTGCAGGGTACTTCTCTGTCCTGCCACAATAATTTTAGATGATGCTTTGAGTGGCCTATCCAAGTTATCATTCTGAAACCGCAAGAAGCAAGTTTTCAGTTGTTTCCCTCCTACTCATTTTCCATGGCTGCCTGGGAATTCACAAAACTACCTGGTTGAGTGTGTTTGTTTGTTTGTTTGTTTGTTTGTTTTTCCATATGTGATAACATCTTTTTTGTATTTATTTTACAATACTATTCAGTTCTACATAATAGCCACAGATTTCCTTGTTCTCTCCCTTCCTGCCCCCTCCCCTTCCCCCAGCCCACCCCCCATTCCCACCTCCTCCAGATCAAGGTCTCCCCCTAGGACTGGGATCGATCTGATAGACTCAGACCAGGCAGGTCCAGTCCCGTCCTCCCAGATTGAGCCAAGCGTCCCTGCATAAGTCCCAGGTTTCAAACAGCTAACTCATGCAACGAGCCCAGGACCTGGTACCACTGCCTAGATGCCTCCCAAACAGATCAAGCCAATCGACTGTCTCACCTATTCAGAGGGCCTGATCCAGTTGGGGGCCCCTCAGCCTTTGGTTAATAGTTCATGTGATTCCATTCATTTGGTTATTTGTCCCTGTGCTTTATCCAACCTTGGTTTCAACAATTCTCACTCATATAAACCCTCCTCTTTTTCACTAATTAGACTCCCAGCGCTCCACCAGGGGCCTAGCCGTGGATGTCTGCATCAAGATTCCTCAGTCCTTGGATGGGGTTTATGGCACAACTATTAGAGTGTTTGGCCATCCCATCACCAGAGTAGGTCAGTCCCGGCTGTCTCTCTACCATTGCCAGCAGTCTTTTGTAGGGGTAACTTTGTGGATTTCTGTCAGCCTCTTTAGCTCTTTGTTTCTTCCTTTTCTCATGTGGTCTTCATTTACCATGGTCTCCTATTCCTTGTTCTCCCTCTCTTTTCTTGATCCAGCTAGGATCTCCCACTCTCTTTCCCTCGACCCTCGTCCTTCATTGCTCCCACTCATGTCCAGGCTGTTCATGTAGATCTCTTCCATTTCTCCATGTCTTTCTTGGGGTCCCGTTTTCCAGGTAGCCTCACTGGTGATGTGAGAAGCAGTCCAGTCATCCATGTTCCACATCTAGCATCTTCCTATGAGTGAGTACATACCATATTTGTCTTTCTGAGTCTGGGTTACCTCACTCAGGATGATTTTTTCTAGATCCATCCATTTGTCTGCAAACCTCATGATGTCATTGTTTTTCTCTGCTGAGTAGTATTCCATTGTGTATATGTGCCACAATTTAATTATCCATTCTTCAGTTGAAGGGCATCTGGGTTGTTTCCAGGTTTTGGCGATTACAAACAATGCTGATATGAACATAGCTGAGCAAGTGCTCTTGTGGTATGATTGAGCATTTCTTGGGTATATGCCCAGGAGTGGTATAGCTGGATCTTGGGGGAGATTGATTCCCAATTTTCTAAGAAAGCGCCATGTTGATTTCCAAAGTGGTTGTACAAGCTTGCATTCCCACCAGCAGTGGAGGAGAGTTACCCTAGTTCCACATCCTCTCCAGCATAAAGTGTCTTCAGTGTTTTTGATCTTAGCCATTCTGACAGTCATAAGGTGGTATCTCAGAGTTGTTTTGATTTGCATTTCCCTGATGATTAGGGATGTTGAGCAATTCCTTAAATGTCTTTCAGCCATTTGAATTTCCTCTGTTGAGAATTCTCTGTTTAGTTCTAAAGCCCATTTCTCAATTGGACTGTTGGTCATTTTGATGTCTAATTTCTTGAGTTCCTTATATATTCTGGATATCAGTCCTCTGTCACAAGTGGGGTTGGTGAAGATCTTTTCCCATTCTGTAGGCTGTCGATTTGCCTTGTTGACCGTATCCTTTGCTCTACAAAAGCTTCTCAATTTCAAGAGGTCCCATTGATTGATTGTTTGTCTCAGTGTCTGTTCTACTGGTGTTATATTTAGGAAGTGATCTTCTATGCCAATGTGTTCAAGACTACTTCCTACTTTCTCTTCTAGCAGGTTCAGAGTAGCTGGATTTATGTTGAGGTACTTGATCCACTTGGACTTAAGTTTTGTGCACGGTGACAGATATGGATCTATTTGCAGCCTTCTACACATTGATATCCAGTTATGCCAGCACCATTTGTTGAAGATGCTTTCTTTTTTCCATTGTACGCTTTTGGCTTCTTTGTCAAAAATTATATGTTCATAGGTGTGTGGGTTAATATCAGGGTCTTCAATTGATTCCATTGGTCCACATGTCGGTTTTTATGCCAATACCAAGCTGTTTTTATTACTGTAGCTCTATAGTAGAGCTTGAAGTCAGGGATTGTGATGCCTCCAGAGGTTGTTTTATTGTACAGGATTCTTTTGGATATCCTGGGTTTTTTGTTTTTCCATATGAAGTTGAGTAATTTAATATTTTTAAATGATATTTTATTTCATACACATTTTAAGACAAAATCATGAAGAATACTTAAGTAATAAAGCATGTTTTTGCAATTCTTTTTATTAAAGTCCTACATTTAAAACTATCAACACAATAGAAAGCAGGAAGTCAGAGGCAGGTAATTTGTAAACCATTATAATTTGGGCAATCGGAAAATGTGTTACGTTGGCATTGATCTCAATGCAGCTCTTTATTTCAGAAAGTCATGTATTGACTATATTTGGTGAAAAATACTTCCACATGTCTGTTTCTTCTATTCAAGAGACACTTTCAAAACTATAGATGGAAAGACTTCCTGTGATGAGAAAGGGTAAATTGTTCACTAACTTAAGATACCAACTTTAAACTTGAAGAGAATCTAGCATTCGATTATACACTTAACACAACTAAGGTGTTTGTTGGCAAAATTCCACAAATATTTAAAATATATATGCAAAGGAATTTTGATGAATATATTGAAATGCTGTGTGTTTGCATAAAATAGAAATAGAGTTAAACCAAAATTCCTGACAACCGCTGCATCTGTGCAAATTTATCAAGCACACAGAATTAATTGTTCATTTTATAGAAAGAACTTAATATTGGAACTTCGTCACCATTTCAATCCAAAAAGAAAGTCAATCATTACCTGGCAGCCAAAGGAAGAGTGAAATGGTGTTCATCAACATGGCAGAATCGGGCTGCAAAGCAAAGCCTGGGAGCTTTGCCAAATGCATGTCTTTATGATCACAAAGCAGGAAGCCACAGTACAGATTGTTTCCTCCGCTCCAAATTTTGGAATGCAATTCTGGTAGACACAAAGCTAAAACCTTCTAGAAAAACCAATGTTTGGTCAACATAAGATTCAGTATTTCCCAGATGACCAGTAATTACATGTGCATTTCTCAATGTAGATTAGCTCACTATGTTCTTATATCAAAGCTCAATATGGTCTGGCATCAACAGGGTCAAAAGTTATCTGCTCTAAAAAGACTTGAACAGTCAATCCTATTAACCCAGTAATACAGACAGAAAGAACTTAGTGAAAATGATGTGAAATAAACAGTTGGGAATGACCAGACACTAATGTGAACTCACTGCAGAACTCTAAAACCAAACCCAAAACAAAAATATAGTTTTCATTATGGATGGCTACTGTTTTCCACTTATGACTGTATGTGGAACTCTGGCAGGCAACATGAAGGAGAAATAAGAACATGGTAACTTCAGGAAGAAGGGATCCTTTAAAAACTTTAAATTGGATGCAAGATTCAAGAGAGAAATATGTAACCTCCACAAGCTCGTTGAGTGGCCTGGGGTCTCACTCAAGTATTTCTTCCTTTATTTCATTTTTTCTTTCACAGTGCTTTGGCCACTGGATTTATTTTAATTTAATGAACTTTAGTGTCCTTTTGTGAGTAAATGTAATAATATATCTTCCTTCAAGTGATAGTTTTTCATTGCATAATTAGAAATAGGAAACACGGGGGAGAAGAAATGCATTTCAAAGTATAAAATGAAATCATTTCTTCTTATTCTCCTAGATGGTTACAACCCCATTTAAAGCTAGAACATGGAACTAAGTACTAAGTACCTCAGTGAAGCTATCCCTAAAAAAAATGGGTCATAATAAGAATGAAGATTAATAACTTAGTTAAATTGTTTTTATGTAAAATTTAACTGTAGTATAATTTTATAAATTCAAATAATAATATTAACTGTTGTGTTTGATTCTTATATGAAACTTGTATGTCAACAACTACATTCTTTAGATTTCTGTTTAAAATGGACAGTTTTTAGTATTTATTTATTTATTTATTTATTTATTTTTTGGTTGTTTGAGACAAGGTTTCTCTGTGTACCTTTGTGCCTTTCCTGGAACTCGCTTTGGAGACCAGGCTGGCCTCGAACTCACAGAGATCCGCCTGCCTCTGCCTCCTGAGTGCTGGGATTAAAGGCATGCGCCACCACCACCCGGCTGTTTTTAGTATTTAAAAGTTTTGAATCAACCTACCTCAAGACGCAGCAATATCACTATTAGGCATATACCCAAAAGATGCTCAATCATATCACAAGATCGCTTGCTCAACCATGTTCATAGCAGCATTATTCATAATAGCCAGAACCTGAAAACAACCTAGATTCCCTTCAACCAAAGAATGTATAAGGAAAATGTAGTACATTTACACAATGGAGCATTATTCAGAGGTTAAAAAAAAATGATATCATGAAATTTGTAGGCAAATGGATGGAACTAGAAAGAATAATCCTGAGTGAGATAATCCAGACTCAGAAGGACAAATATACTTACTCTTACGCAGATACTAGACACAAAGCAAAGGATAACCAAGTTACAATCTAAAAACCCAGAGAATTGAGGTAAAAAGAAGGACCCTAAGAGTGATACACATGGAGGGCCCTAGGAATGGAAAACAGTTCAGATCTCCTGGGTAAACTGGGAGGGGGTAGAAGGGAAAGGATGGGGGATGGGAACAGAGGTGGTCAAGTGGAGGGAGAGACAGACAGAGAGAGCAATGAAAGAGATACCTTGGTAGAGGGAACCATTGGGGGTTAGGGAGAAACCTGGTGCTAGGGAAATCCTCAGGAATCCACAAGGATGACACCAGCTAAGATTCCTAGCAATAATGGAGAGGGTGTCTGAACTTATCTTCCCCTGTAATCAGATTAGTGACTACCCTGATTGTCATTATAAAACCTATATCCTGTAACTGATGGAAACAGATGCAGTGATTAACAACCAAGCACTGGGATGAACTCCTAGGCTTCAGTTGACAAGAGTAAGGAGGGATCACAGGAGCAAGTGAATTCAAGATTATGATGGAGAAAACCACAGAGACAGCTGATCCCAGCTGGTGGGAGCTCATAGACTCTGGCATGTCAGCTGGGGAACACACATGAAACCAAACTAGGCTCTCTGAATGTGGGTGACAGTTATGTGGCTAGATCTGTTTGGGGATCTAGGGAGCTGTGGGATCAGGTGCATGAAATAGCTTTTTGGAACACATTCCCTATGGTAGGATACCTTGTTCAGCCTTGACACAATGGGGAGGGACTTGGTCCTGCCTCAACTTAAAATGCCAGACTATGTTGACTTCCCAAGGGAGGCCTTACCCTCTCTGAGGGGGAATGGGATGGGAGGAGTCAGAGGGGAGGAGAAGGGGAGGAAGAGAGAACTGGGATTGGTATGGAAAATGAAAAAAAAACTTTTTAAAATAAATAAATAAAATAACAAATAAATTAAATAAATAAATAAATAGTTTAGAAGCTTATGTTCATTCTATAAATTCAGCTTCATTTCCTTTAATCCAACTTCTATAGCTACAATAACAGGAAATATAAATGATCACAGGTATCATTTTCTTAATGTGATATTTTGGTGTTTTATTGAAGAAGCCCACCTTGATCTAGAAAAAAAAAATTGCTTTATTCACAACTTTGAACACTCCAAGATAGTGCAATTAAAAGCCCATAACTGAGGAGGACATAGGCTCTTCTAGGACAGAACCCGCTGTTGTTATTTTGCTAAATGCTCATGATGTCAAATTGCCATCTAAATATTTATGTCTGTATCAATGGACCTAGACAATTCCATACCTTGGTCGGGGAATCTTATTTTTGCAGTGGACAGCAGACCGTGCAGAGATTAACAGTTGCTCAAAGTGCTTAGAGTAAAAGATGAGATGAAGTGCTCAGCCCTAAGTGAGACATCTTTGTCAACAGCCTCCCTGCAAGGCTCAAGGGACACTTCAGAAGGGGAGGTGGAAAGAATTAAGAGTGAAAGTATGAGAAGCAGTACTGTGAAGTGCTGTCTACTGGACACGGGCCATGTCTATTGTCCAACACACTGGACTCTGTTGCATAGGGTAAGTGTGAGGTTGAGGACTTATCAAAACTACAGAAGTAGACAGATGAATGGCAGAGGAGTTTATCATTGCAGGGGACGGGACAAGTTAGGAGAGGGTACCTGATGGCTTCAAACTCCGGGATTTGCCTACATCTCGAAGCCAGTGCTGAGTCCCAAGACTTAGCAAAGACAGGAATCAAGTCAATTTATTTACATTTCAAAGGAAATGAAAACTGTTATTGATGTCTAAATTTCTAAGAAGTTCCCACTGAATTTGTCTTCTCGAAATTATGAATACCATCATGTCCTTCCTTTTAATTGATTTTTGTCTTGGTTTGCTTTTTATTACTGTAATAAACACCATTTCTAAAAGAAACCTGGGGAGGAATGGATTTATTTGGTTTATAATTTTATGTCACAGTGCACCATCGAGGAAAACTAAGGCAGGAATCTGGAGGCAAGAACTGAAGCAGGGAGATCTTGGAAAGTTGCTGCTTACTAGGTTGTTCCTCATAGTTCACTGCATTTGCTTTCTTATACACTTAGGATCACCTGCTTTATGTTTGAAGTAATTGAAATTTGGTATCTTCACTGTATTGATGGTACAAGAAATAAACAAGACAAACACTGTATAGGGCTCAATGTGTGTGAGTATGTGCACCACACACAAGTCCATCAGTGGGCTGCATCAGCAGTGTTCATATCCTGGTTTGGATATTGCTCCGTATGATATTGTATTTGAAGGAAATTGGGCGTTATTAGTATCTCTTTCTATTTTTTCTTGTAACTTTATGAGAACCGGCAGCTATCTCAAGATGGAAAACCATTAGTAAAGTCACTGCCTGGTATACTTCTCCCTCAGCAGTTCAAGTTGACCCAAATTGTCCAAATAGACACTCATTTCCTTCTCCTGCTCCTGTCTTCACACAGCTGTCGTTTAGAGTGTGATGGAGTCTGATATTCGGATTTGACCTTAAGATACAAGGAGTTCTTTAGCCTTGGTCAAGTCATCCAGCTCACCATTCCTGACATCATGATATACAAAGAGGTATTTGTTTGCTTGCTTATCTGTCGTCTGTCTGTCTATCATTTATCTGACATTCTCTCGTGTTTATTCCTGCAGTTTAAATGAGAGTGACCCCCATAGGCTTGTATGTTTGAATGACTTGTTCCCAGTTGACATACTATTTAGGAAGGATTAAGAGGTGTGGCCTCGCTGGAGGAGATATGACCCTGATGATGGGCTTTGGGGTTTCAAAAGCCCATGCCAGACATGCCCACTGTCTCTCTCTTTCTCTGCCTGTGGAGCAGGATACAAAGCTCTCCACTATACTCCAGTTATATGCCTGTCTGCTCCCTACCCTGATAATAATGGCCTAACCCACTGAAGCTGTAAACAAGCCCCCAGTTAAACGCTTTCTCTTATGAATTGCTTTGGTCATGATGTCTCTTCAGAGCAACAGAACAGTCACTAAGGTAATCCCCAGGGAAAATGGAAAGACAGCTACCTCTGGTCTGGAGCAGTGTGCCTGTAGTCTTGTGTCCTCTTATTAGTGAATCTATTCAGTAGCATGCCTTTGTTTGCTTTCTGCTGCTGCAACAAAATACTCTGATGAAAACAACAAGGAGGAAGGGTTTATTTTAGCTCACAATTCAGTGTACACTCTACCTTGGTGGGAAAGGTGAGGCAGCAGGAGCTTGAAGCATCTAGTTGCATTGTGTTGGTGTCAGAAGGGAGCAATGTGTGCGTGCATGCTGCTCAACTCCTTTCCTCATTTTCATTCTGTTCAGGGCCCCACCTGTGAGATGGTGCCGCTGACATTCAGGGTGAGTCTGCCAACCTCAATTAGCCCAGTAAGAAGAACCCTCACAGGCATGCTCAGAGACCCATCTCTTATGTGATTATAGATTTCCTCAAGTTGAAAATGAACACTATCATAAGCCATATGTTTCTCAATCCAATGTTAACTATAGTTATCAGTAGAATAATACTTTCTTTAAGTTTTGGAGTTTCTGCCTCTACCTTTGAATTGACATTGAGATCGTGTTAAAAAAGACATCAGGTAGGGCTAGCAAGGTGGCTGGCTCAGTGAGTACTTGTCATCAAGCCTGATGACCTGAGTTTGATCCTGAAACTTATATGGTAGAAAGAGAGAAATAGTTCCTATAAGTTGTCCTCTGATCTTCACACACACAAACTATACTATGAATGTGTATGCACACACACACACACACACACACACACACACACACATTGAATAAATAAATGTAGTAAAATATTTTTAAAAATAAATCACATTAAATCATTTTACAGATTGGCTCGACAGAGTTTCTATGAACTCCAGAAATACTCTTTGTACAAATCTCCTTGTATTTTTCTTGAAAATGCTGTACTTATACACAATTGCCACCATCATCCTGGTTTCTGTGAAGCTGGCTCTTGAAATTTTTGACTCTCTTGTAAGGAGTGAACATATGGACAGGGACCACTTCTCACAAGAGCAGTTACTCTTGTCTCTGTCACTCAAGACAGAAACAAAGAATTTTCCTTAGTATCCTCTGTCTCTGTTGGTGATTTTTATATTCTTCGGAGCTGTGACAGCAAGTCTTTGCCTTAAGGCATCCATTGTTTACAGAAGCAATCAGAACATCATTAGCATCACCCAGGTTATCCTAGAACACACTCTCCTATTTCTGAGAGTGAGACAAGCAAGATGAGAGACAAGATTTTTTCTAAAATCCAGTCTCAAGGATGCTGGAGTACTGAAGCAATTGCTTACCAGGTCAAGTTTACATAGGTCTGTGTTTCTTCAGAAAATACTGATGCAGCCAGTTTCTTTAGGTTGTAACTGATGAAACAATTGCCAGTGATGGAAGAGGGAATTTGGTGGTAATTGTTGCTCTGTTATTTAGGATATGTTCAGCAAAAGAGGAAAGAGGACTGTGTAGAATAACTATAATGTCCTTGTCCTTCCTTCTACCAAGAGTTTCCCAGGAGGAAGAATCTAGAAGTAGTATCTGTGTTAAGGTCATAATGGGAAACTACTGAGATAGGATGCATTTACGTAGTTATTTTCCAGATTGCTTAAGTCTTGCATTTATATTCTGACTTTACAAACTTATCCCTCAGTGAGTGGTCTGTGTAGCCTGGCTAGAACATTAGAATCTTTTATGACAATATCCAAGCAATGTCTGTTTTGGGATGCTACCCTATGAACCTACATGAACTTAGTTGAGGAAAGAGACTAAATTTACGTAATTTGCAAAACTCTGTAACTGGTACTGATAGACAGATGAGGTGATAACACGATAGCCTCACAGAGTTTCATATTCAATAGGACTGAAAATCTACCAGCTGAGACCAGGAAGTTGAACTGGCACATGGTGCTGGACCAAATTTGAGCAAGCTGTCAGGCAGCATCTCTATTCTCCTAGACCCTTTTGATTTAAATCCTGCATTTTCCAAAATATCCCACAATAAGAATTACATACTCCGAGATACCTTAGTTTAATTTTTATTGTGATTTCTGTTTTCAAGCTCCAATGATGTTTTGGTTTTGTTTTCACATCAGATGACCAGACATTTTCATAGGTGGCTAAAACACCCCGCTTGTTAGCATCCTGAGATTTGCCTTACTAGCTTTCATAGTGCCAGGGGCTCCATATGGGCTATTGAGGGCAGGGGGAGAGAAGACATTAATGGGTCTCACCCAGTGTCGGGCCCTGCAGGCACTACTGACCTACCAGGCAAGAGGTTCCCACTGTCGCAACAAGAGAACAACTATTACAGGATAACAAACTGTTTTCTCATTTGATCTGAGGCTTTTCTACAGGAAGGAATTTCACCAGTCTTCTTTCCACGGGTCTTAATGGCTTTCAACTTGTCCAGCTCAGTATATTGGAATAGCTCCTACAGAATCCCATCTCCAACTCTAAGTGTTTGCATGAAGGCATTAAGTCAAAAATAATAATTATAACTTCTCGTTATGTATAACTATGTGATCAATTCCCACATTAGTATTTTTTAAATTATTCTACCATTGAAAATGTAGTGGGAAGAGTTGGAAACAAAATCCACATTTTAACACTTTTGAAGTCACGTAAACATGTTCTGGCAAGAGAGCTACACAGTCCCACTTTCCACATACCAGAGGGAAGTCCACTTGCTTTTGTCTGAAAAAAAAATCCTGTATCTTAAAAATATATAAATGAGTAGTGTGTAGTCTAGCAGTCATCCCACTAAATTTCTCCTTCCTTTATCCACTTATATCCAAAAAGCCCAAGTGTGATCTGTTTCTTCTCTTCTCTTGGTGCTAATCTTGTATATTGAAAATAACTTATTGTTCTTTTCCTTTCAATTATGATCTGGTGGTAACCAGGGGTAGTACTGGGACCTCTCCATGTGACCTTCACAGCCCTATGCTTTGGTCATATGCAACTCTCCAAAGTTTTTCCTTTATTCAGAACTTGTCTTCTGCTAGAATGTGGATAAATCAAGACTTTCTTCCCACCAGCAGAAACTCCTCTCTACCATACCTTCCCTGGAGCAGATGGAGAAGCCTCCATACCTCCAGTTTCCATTTCAGTTCCCTTTCTAACGGCCCCATCTCCTCTTTGCAGATCTCAGCAGAGCTTTATAAAGTTCAACCTGCTTCCTCAATTAGATCCCACATCTTGTCTACAATATAACCTAAAGTTCTTCATAGAGAAGAGTGTCATCTTTCTTTTTCTATTTTTACCAAAAAAAAAAAAAACAGAACATTTTTTCTTTTGTAATTTAGTTAATATCACTCCTTGTACTCTCTGTCGGTTTCTGCCTCTGTCTGTCGTCTGTCTGTCTGTCTCTCTCTCTCTCTCTCTCTCTCTCTCTCTCTCTCTCTCTCTCTGATGTGTGTGTGTGTGTGTGTGTGTGTGTGCACATGAAAGTATGTGTATGTGCAGGTTGGTGTGGAGAACAGAGGTCAACATCAAACACCATTCTTCAAGTGTACTTTGTTTTGTGAGGCAGGATGTCTCCCTGACCTGCTACTCACTGGCTGCTAAGCTGGCTAGT